>NW_027269267.1:13102045-13740000 GCF_023055355.1 Agelaius tricolor
ATTGACATGAAATTGAATATTTTGAAAATTTATTCCAAAGCATCTTTCAGGTCTCCAGATATTTATCCATTGCTTGAAAATGAGAACGGAAGTTCTCCAATAATTTTACTAGTAAGTATTTTGTTAGTTGACTATACCAAGATAAAACCAATTAGGAAGATGTATTTTATAAATATTAATGACATCCAGAGAACACATTATGCCAAAACTGCATAGAAACAGAAATTATATAGTCATCATCTTATCTGAGAGAAAACACTACCCATAACTTTTGTGAAAACCAAGAGAGGAAGAATTAATTAAATAAAATTATGATGAAATTGCAGTGGTTAATTTCACAGCCAGCCACTCAAAGGCTTGATTTACTTACTTTTGTTTTTCAGTAGAGGATTGTACTGCCTAGATTTAAAAGTTAGAAATTAAAATTGATTTTTTTTCTACTAATATTACTATGAAAATAGACAGAATTGTGTAAAATTATTACAGACATTATATATAAGTCATAAATTCATAAATATGCTTTCCCTATGTATTCAGTTGTTTTACCATGTAAAGAAAGCTGGAATCTTAAATACTCTATATCTTCCATATTATATGCTATATGCTTTACAGAAAAAGAGGAAAAATGAAAGTTTACTTATCAATGTAGAAAAGCCAAATGAATAAAAACCTTCTTTTGAACTCATCTCTGTATAATTTGAATTAAAATAATTTTAAGAACATTACAGTCAGACACTCAAAGGCATTTAGGTGTCTAAAAATAGCTGTCTATAGGGTTTTTCAAGAGAGCTTTAAAAAGTTAGGAACTGAACTCCCACCTTAGAGCTTCTTAATGCCTTTGGCAGGGCTCATTTGCTGGAGAGAGTCCAGCACAGGGTCCCTAAGCACATTAATAGATTGGAGCACCTCCCATAAAGGGAAGAGCTGGGAAAGCTGAGACTGCTTAGCCTGGGGAAGAGAAGGCTCAGGAGAATCTTAATGTGCACAAACACCTGCAGGCAGGGTGAGCAGAGGATGAGGCCAGGCTCCAGAGGTGTCCAAACTTAAGCACAGGAGGATCCCTCTGAACATCAGGAACCAATCTTTCAGTGGAAAGGTGACTGAGACCTGGCACAAGTTGAACAGAGAATATGTGAGGTCTCCCTTTTTGGCGATGTTAAAGATTTATCCAGATGTGGTCCTGGACAATCTAGGTGGCCAAGTTGGCCCTGCTGAAGAAGGGGGTTGGATCAGATGACCTCCAGATGTCCCTTCCAACTTCAACCTGTCTGTGATTCTGTTTACACAGTCCAGAAAGGTGAAAATGGAGCTTAAGGAAAAGTACAGCAGGCACAATAAACCTCATACAAAAATATTTTTGCATTTAAAAATATTTAATTATCCACAGCACTATGCTGTCATGCATTTCAGGGAGAACAAATATACAAGATCACAAATGCAGTATATCTTCCTCTGCCTATGAAGAATGCATCCTCATTCCTTGAACACATCCAATATGCAAATAATCTATATAAGGAAAAATACAGCAATGAAAGAAAATTAATGGTAAGATCAGTTAAATGCGACAATTTCTAAAGTAAGGTGAGATGCTGTGTTACTTTCCAAAACCACATGATTAAAGGCAGTGACTAAGAGAAGACTTTAAATTAAATGTCTCCTGTAGGCAATGACAGGGTCTTTTTAATTTCTCCAGATGTCTGTGCAGGTGACTAATCAAAGCACCAGCAGAAGGGTTGTGTTGTGTCCTTCTCAAGGCCAAATAACTCACTGATATATAACAATTCTTGTAGCTCCACAGTTTTTGGCTGTGGCCAAAAGATGCTCAGGACAGGGTAAGCATGGCATAGAACAGGGTAAGCATGGCATAGAACCTCCTCAATGTATATAGGTCTTGACTGCAGAACATTGAGGTTAAATAGGAAGATTTTTATTAATAAATATTTTTATTAAAATATTAAAACCAACCTTACATCCATTTTTCCTAATTTGCTTGGCTAGACTCTCTTTGATACTATAGATAGAAAAAATATCTGAAGTATAACCTCTTGTGGCAGAAGGTTTCATTATTTATTTATATATTTTTGTTAAAAAACTGGCTTTTAATTCACTCTGGGGTTTTGTTCCCGTTCTTTGCTTGCTACTTAAACAGCTACTTAACATTAAGCACATACATAATCCTTTCATGAGAATGTAAATTAATTATATGCTTGAATATAAGCTGAATTATGGTTTGAGTGTATAAAAATATTTTCACTCTGCTGTTTAGCAAAAAGTTACAATAGTTGCAGGCAACTAAAAATTCTTGAGAATGGAAAAGTGCTGCCCAGTTTTAATCTTCCTCAAATTGTTCTGTGAGAGATTAGATGAGACTCGTGCTTTGCAGCTTATCTTTTTGTATTGCTGAGTTGTACAATCATTAATTGTGTAATCATTTAGAATCAACTTCTTTCAGAAATTTAAGTTTAAAGACATTAAACTGAAATGTAGAATCAATAGGGAGGATGTGCTGACTCTCAGGAGTTTCACTTCTCAAACTGAGAGTAACATAATTTCTGATCACACAGGACTGAACAGGAGCGGGTCACTTGCTGACTCACAGAAGTGGCGCCACTGCTTCTCTCATGTAGCATTCTGAGTGAACTGAGAATGGGAGAACAAAGAGCTGCTTGTAACCCAGGATTTCCTCTGGTAGACTTGTTCCTGAGAGTAGCTCAGATCTGAGGCAGAGATCAGAAAGCGACACCATCATCAGTACCTGAACCCCATTAACTTCAAATCCCTTGAATCCAAGAGCAGCTCACGAGCTGGAGGCGGAGGCTGAGTCATTCCCACTGTCCCCAGACCTCAGGGACATGGACACACAATACAATGGGCTGGAAAGGTGCACCAGGGGCTTCCTTTTCTCCATAAACTCTATGTTTCAACTGCTTTTTCTAATTCTTTTCCTGAGGACTGTGATAGGGCCTAATATTTTATATTTACATTAGTTTGCTTTTCAATTCCTTACTTCAAACTCAGCTACTCAACTGCTGTCATTTGCCATTGAAACAAAGCACACAATAATACTCAGAAAACATGGCAAAATCCTAGTCAATGCATATACTTTTTTGTTTATAATATTTTGTAACCTTGAAATTTAGCCATAGAAATATCTTGCACCAGACCTTGCTACTTACTGCCAAGTTCTTTTTTGGTTCCTTGCTGTTGCAGTAATTCATTGCTAAAGACATGAATTAAGGCATTTCTGAAGGAGTTCTATTTTTGACTCCCTACAATTTACTTGTATGTGTAGACATCTGAGTATCAGTTAATAGGTAATCTTTTATTGCACATTTTTAAATGATGTTTGGTATTTAATTGTTTTTCATTGATGCCCTTTTTTTTCTTTTTTTATTTTTTCTGAAAGAATAGAAGAAAAAAAAAAGAAAAAAACATGATGGAGAGCAGGGGAGAATTAAATAAGAAGTTGATATAACAATAATGATCTGAGTAGGCACCAGAGACTATTGATGCTTGTCACACAGGTATAGGTGACTGAGGTAGAGCTTGGGAAAAGAATCTCAAATAGAAGCTTAACCAGATGCAAGCCATAGAGAAAGAGCAGCATTTAAGAGGAGAGAAAACAGGGAGATTAAGTGAGAAAAATGGAAGTGAAAGCTACTGTGATCTGATGACAATACAAAGGACTAATAATGAGCCATTATGATTCTAAATCATGCAAAATATACTGTTAAAAACAAATCTTCAACTAATCAAGAAAATTAGTTGCACTTTTTAATCAACTTGCTGAGCATTTGATGAATTCACTGTCCATATTTTAAAAAGTTATCGAAGAAAAGCTGAGATAAGAAGGATGCAGTCTTTTGGGGTTTTTAAATTGAGTCATCGTGTGGCACTTCACCCTTTGTGCACCTGACAATCTGTTGGGACCAGAGGAAGACAAAGCTCACTGATGCTAGAGAAGTCTATTGTGTGTCTCAAGTGATGGCAATTAAATTAATAGGAAATTCAAACTGGTAGAACTATATAATTGATCTACTAAAATTCTATTAATTCATTATGCTATAGCTAAGGAAAAAATCAGATTTTGCTCTTAGCAGGACTGAGCAAAATTTAGTGTCTGTTTTAGTAAATATTTATTCATGAAGTTTCCATTCCTTGCACCTGCATTATTACTCTCAGAAAAGACTTAAAATATATAAATTGCTATTTTCCTTTTGTAGCTGTACTCTAAGCTACTATTTATCCAGTTTTCTGCTTTCTACAGCCCTGTGCTTGACCATGTATGATATTTCCATACCACAAATCAACAATATAATGACAGATAGAGCTTGAACACACTCAAAATGGCACAACCAAGACCAAGGACTGCTTCTTTGTCCAACTGATGCTGTATTGAGTTACACTTCAGATTTAGCTGTTGTCCTGACCTCCACACAGCTTCAACTAATGTATTATGTAAAGCAGGAGCTAGAACATTAATAAGACATCTAAATTTTCAACAATTTCTATTCACCACTGCTTTACAGATAAAACTTAGTAGTTTGGCTTTGCACATTGCTTTTTTTTTTTTCCTGATTTAACTCCTTTTAGTGAGTTTTGTTATTGCACCAAGAGCTGAGAAATGGAGGATTTCTACAGAAGCAGCCTTTTGTGATTCAGTTCTTATTTCTCATGATGAGGCTATGATTGCTCTTGGGGGGACCTGGCTTTCCAGAAAGGAAGAGAACACTACAGTGGGAACAGGGATCTATGCCAAAGGCAATATTGCTCACTCATACTACACTTGTAGCTCTGAAAGCCCAAATAACTGTTCAGATCTCTCCTTTTGTTGTTAAGCATTGCAGCAAATCACTTGTTTTTCTTGTCCTGAGGCTCCAACTGCTTTCATGGTTATTTCATTGCTCTGTTCCTACCTTGCTGCATGTTTTCTGCAAATGGGTATTTTCTTGACTACACTGTCAGTGCATAATGGCCCTTGGCACTTCCACATTAGTGCCATTACATTTAATGGGAAACTGCTTCAAGCAGCTGCAACTTGGCTACTGTATTTTCTTAGGGCCAAATGGTTTCCTGGTGCACAAAAATCATGAAAAAGAAAAAAATGCACTCAGGATCTATGTGGATTGCCACGTCAATTAAAAGGTACATATATATGCAGTCACTCAAGAAAAAACATTTTTGTGTCCTGAGAATCGTATTTTGCATCTGTTATTACTGCAACCATGAGTCATTAAGGACAGTCTACTGGGTTCAGCACTATCTTTTGAACAACATTCCAGGATGCATTCTGACTTGAGATACTAATCCCGAACTTAGTTTTGTTTTCCTCCAGGACGTGCTGATCTGTTATGATCTGAGTAAGAAGGAAACTCAGAAAATCCAATTTATTAGAGCTTGCACCACAAGGACATAATAGTATGGATAATCTTAAATCTCTGTGGAACTCCAGGTGGTTTTGCTTCTCCAGTCCATGTACAGCACATTGGGCAGACTGCATCCATAGAAAGTTCTCCCATTTCAGTCACTGGAATTTGTTCTTACAAGATAATGCATTTATAGCACAGTGAAGTGCTGAATACAAGCACAGCACAGGCTTGGTCACACTCATGTCAACTTTCATGTAGATCACTAACTCCCTGGCGTGCAGTGGTCTCCTGGTCAGGAACCTGCTCTGGTGTTGGCTTTCCATGGTCTCCAGGTTCCTCCAGGGCACATCCACAGCCTGCAGGGGGATATCTGCTCCACCATCTGCAGGGGACAACCACCATCCCCAAAGTTTTCTCTAAGTCCTTCAGGAAAATCTTTACTCCAGTGCCTGCAGCACTCCTACCCTCTACTTCTCCAACAGTCTTTGTGTCTGTAGGACTCTTTTGCTCATATTCTTATTCCTCTCTCCCAGCTGCTCTTTTTCACTCTTTCTTAAACAGGGAGTTGCAGAGGTACTACCACTATCACTGTTTTACTCAGCTTTGGCCAGTGATGGGTCCATCTTGAAACTGGCTGAAACTGGCTCTGTATGACTCCTCAAAAAGTCACCCCTGCAGCCCTCCTGCTTGCAAACCTTGCCCCATAAACATAGTACACAGGCCATTAGAACATTTCTAATGAAAACAGACAGGGCTCTTCAAGATATCTATCTATCTATCTATCTATCTATCTATCTGTCTATCTATCTATCATCATCCATCCATCCATCCATCCGTCCATCCATCCATCCATCCATCCATCCATGTTCCTTTCAGTCTTATGTAGTTGCATTTATTTGAAACATGTTCCCACATAAAAAGAATTTCATCCAAATCTCAGTTAAAAAAAAAAAAAAAAGTGAAATTCAAATATAAAATACAGAAGGACCAGATGTTTGAAATATCAAGGCAAAGAAAATAAACAACAGTCTATTTGCATGTTTGAAGACTCTGGTCATAACAGCCAAAATTATTCTGAGCTCTCAGTTGTCTAAGTTAAAACAAGGATTGCAAATTGCTGAACTATACAAAATGACTGAAAATTCTGGCCTTTCCTCATGCTTTCCTTCATCTTCTTTATATTCTGCATAATTAGCACTCTACTCTGATGATGAATTCAGGGTAGGGATTCACTAATTTATGCTGTTACATTACTTAAATAATTATGAACTTTTTTACCAAATCTAGAATATCCCTTCTACAAAAGTGAAGATAAGTATAAAATAACAGTAGAATAAGTGCTAATGCCTTGGTCGAAAATGAGGAATGAGAACAGGAGGATATTGTGAGACAATTCTCTATAATCCATATGCAGAAATGTCGCAGGCATCTTTTCACTAAAAATCCTTCTTTAGGATTTTTATTCCTGAGAAGCTGAGAGGCCTCAGGAACAAAATGTAAACAATGGTTATCTGCTGCTGTGGAACGCAACAGGGGCATCTGTGATTGGCCCATCTTGGTTGTTTATAATTAACGGCCAATCACAGCCCAGTTAGCTTAAACTCTCTGTCTGAGACACAAACCTTTATTATTCATTCCTTTCTATTCTTAGCTTAGCTAGCCTGCTGAGTTGAAACTTTTCCTTCTATTCTTCTTAGTATAGTTTTAATGTAATATACATATATATCATAAAATAATAAATCATGCCTTCTGAACATGGAGTCAACATTCTCATCTCTTCCCTCACCTGAAAACCCCTGTGAACACCGTTACACAGAAATAAGAAAACTGGAGAGAATGAGGAAAACAACAAACCTAGAGAACTATTTATTCCCTGCATATCCATCAGACTACATCCTTGATGCTAAAATGGAGTTTGTTTCCCTTCCTGTACTTTGCAAGAGCTTCTTCTATGATTGCTAGATGAGTGCTGATCTTTGCAAGGGGTGGAAGCCAATGGTTTGGGACTGAAAGGAAATTAACAATGATGTCCTGCTTTCCTCCTGATAGAGCTGTGTTTTCATTGCTCTGCATTTTCCTTCCAGTATTTTTGACACAAGGAGGAAGGACCTAGGTTAACATAATCTGTCAAGCAGAGCATGCAATGACAGGATTTTATGAGGACTCTAGGATGCATGGTTACAGTTCAGAAATTATAAGCAGTAAGATGATTGCCTCTATTACAAAAAAAAAAAAAAAGAAAAAGCATCTTCTTGGTCATGCTAAGTAACTCTGTGTTTGCATATCTGATGTGAAAGCTCTGGCATGCTAAAATCTGAGGAGTGTACAGGACAACAATTTGAATCTTCAAAATTTTATTGAAGAAGTAAGTTTTCTGACTTGTTGATGAGAAATGGCCTTTTACAGACCTGTTCCCTTCTAATGGCATTGGAACAGGCTATTCTAGAAGGACTATCGAACAGATACCTACTTTGGATATTAAGTAATTAAACCCTATGTCTGAACATGATTTTCCCTTTTTCCTTAAATGCACTTACAGAAAATTAACATTATTGTATTACAATGTCTTAAATAATATTACTATGAATTCAAATATACAATTCTTTATTTAAAATTTAAAATAAAATCATAAGATTCTACAATAGTTGTGGATTTTTTTTTTTTATAATTATTTCTCTGGAATTTCCAGCAAATTAAATGAGCCATAAGGTCCTTTGAAGTTCCTTTCTCAGTTGAAAAACAGATTGAAAATTCCACAGCTATTGCAAATCATGTATTGTATCAAAGCAGTAACTCACCCAGTTATTGGTTCTGGTGGTAAGGGAAATATCCTAAATTCTATGTGGGACACCCAAAAGATTCAAACAAAGGAGATATGATTTGAATTGCCATATTAGACATTATCTAGTTATGCACATTTCAATAACGAGATAACACAGATATTTATAGTGAAGGAGATGTAAACCTGGGACAGTTTCATTTAAGAAAAGCTGGTGTGATATTCTGACACCACACCACCCTGCATGCAATCTACAGTTGGTATTTTCAATACACAAAGCCATAAAAGGACACTTGTGTCCCCTTTACCTTCTCACCAATTAACCTTATTCACCTGTCACTAGCTTCCCCAAACTCAAAAAATCTTTCTTGTTGGCTGGCAGAAGCCAAGTGTCGAGCAGCAAAGCTGTAGTGTACTCACGTCCACTTGACATCTCCTTAGAGAGATTCCCTTGTGAACTCTCTCTCACCATTGTTTCATCCCTGCCAACACAGATTTAAAAGTATAAACCCCATATTCTAAACAACATCTGCATAGGTAGCTGTTTTGTGAGTGTAATATGTCAAACTATCACAGTAGGCTTTTCTATGAATAGGTTACCTGATTTAAAAAGAATGTATTTCTATTTATTAAAAAAAAAAAAAATCCATAATTAATGTCCTTTTCCTCTAAGGAAAGACTTGCCCAAACACATTGCTACAGACAGAATTGTCCCATTTGTTAACAAAATTTATATTTTTTGCCTATCCCATTTCAACAGGGTATATTAGAAAAACTCTGAGCTGGTAAAAGTAAATAAGAAACTGTGCAAGTTCTTTGTATCTATAGTTTTGGTTTGGTATATACAGTATTTTTCTGTAACTTGTTAATGGAAATAAAATATACAAAAATCTAGAAAGAAAACAAAAACAAAACCAAAAACTAACCAAAATCTCCTATACAAATGGATCCAAACAAAGCCATGGAAGAAGGACTCCTCCAACTTCTGACTTGTTATCTACATTCCCAAAAGCACCAAAAAGATTGAATTAGATTAGAGTAAATTAGACTAGATTAGAAATGAGAAGGAGGGGGTAAGGAGAAAAACTTGCAGAAAATGGTCCCAGAGCTCTCTTTTGCAAAGAGTCGTTGTCATACTAGGTGAATGACAATTCAGTAATAAAACTGCCATCAACTTGTATAATACCAAAATTTTCAATCTATTGACACAAATATATACGCACTGAAATACACATATATAAAAAGGGAAAATGTGGGAAGCAAAGATTCCCCCTAGCTCTCTATTAATAATTTTGCCAAAGCTATGGAGATCACACAGCATATTTGTGGATTTTAAATGATGTTGCATTTGTCCGTACATACAAATTTCCTCTGCTGTCTAGAGAAGGTCCTATGACTGCCAAAGGCATTTGGGTGGCACTCAGAACTAATTGCAATCTCACCAGAAGTTACAGACACAGCTGCATAATGCTTAGCTTCATTTCGGGACACATTCAAGCCCACACATTTCGTTTTCACCAAATCCGAAATGTTCTTGGGGAGAATGCAACATCCCTCCAAGATCGTCCTCTCAAAACAAAAGCAAAACAAAACAAAACAAAACAACAAAGCAAAAAACCCAACAAATCAAACAAAAAAAAACAACAAAACAACCAAACCAAACAAAAAAAACCCAAAACCAAACACATCCCACACACAAAACACAAACAAAAACCAACTGTCGTGTTTCTGCTACAAAACTGAGTCTTTGTGTTTGCGCACAAAGTGCAGTGCACAATTTCACTGTCCTCCTGTGGAAGTGATATGGAACATGAAATCACATGTAGCAGTCTACACAGAGGTAATTCTAAGGTGAGTGTTGGTCTCTTCTCCCAACTAACAAGTGACAGGATGAGAGAAGATGGCCCTAAGTTGTGCCAGGGGAGGCTTAGATTGGATATTGGGAAAAATTTCTTCACAGAAAGATTTGTAAAGCATTGGAACAGATTTCCTGGGGAAACAAAGGAGTCACCACCACTACAAGTATTCAAAAAAAGGTGTGGGCATGGCACTTGAGAAAGGATTTGACAGCAAATATGATGGTGGTGCTAGGACTGTTGACTGATGATCCTAAAGGTCTTTTTCCAACCTTAATGTTTCTTTGATTCTATGATATATGTCCACACTTAGACTAGTCTTTCAAGTTTCACTTACACTCAGTTCAAATGATAAACTGCTCAAGAGTCTGAATGTTAAGGCTCGGAGCATGATTGACCATCTTAAGGTAGATATTGAAAATTAGCCAGCTCAGTAGGAATCTGTATGTTGCTTTTTTTTTTTCTTTTTTGGTGTTAGAGACCATAGAATTAGCAGTTCATATATCCAGAAACTCCATACTGTGCATCTATTTATACATATGTATTCATATAAAAAGCACTATAATGTCCTTTGAACAGTTTCAAGAAGGAAAAACAGCTGCCAGAGATTAATTTTACATAGATGCTCTCTCCTACATTTCAAATACTACATTTCAAATAGCTATGGTCCACTCACCAACTGCAAAGTGGAAGAAAGATAGGGAGAGCTTAGAACTGCCAGAGAATCCATCTAGAATTACAATCCTCAGAAAAGAGACTCTCTTTCACAGCTGACCTGCTGCACAGGTATCATTCAGGCTCCAGTATGTAAAATTCATAATTTCAACATGTTACCAGGAATTCTTTCAATGCATCAGTAGCTATCAGGAACATTCAGACACTAGAACTGAATGTATTTATTAGCTCACAGTTCACACCATTTCTGAGATCAAGGGGTATGTTGAAGGACTTGTACGTGTCTGACTCACTTTGGTTGATGCATGATCTTCTGCAGATGGCATAAATACAAATTGTTCTCTAGATGCATGGGCTTCTCTGTACATACAGAGGGATCTGGGCCAGTTTGCCCCTAAAATCAGATGAAATGTGTTTTAAGCTGTATGTGATACCTTACCTTTCAGTTCTCATTCTAGCCTAATCCAATGAGACACAAGCACATATCCCTATTGCTACCAGAGACCTGGAATATGGGTTTGTTTTCTGTGTTAGGTAAAGTGCCTCCTCTTTAAGATACTCATGACAAAAATAAAGAGTAATTTATATATATCAAAAAAATCTTGCTTTTCATTCAGCTCTTAAATTTTTTCCGCATTTTTTGTAAGTAAATATTTGTAAAAGAAAATAAAGTTAGTCCTTACAGACTACAATAATAACAATTTATTTAAACAATTTATTTAAGTATTTATTTAAACTGCATAATTTTATCAGAAATAAGTATTTCCTGGTCTTTTACTTCTTCAGAAATATTGAAATAACACTGTTTTTAAAAAAGAAATTGTGGAAAGGTGCAATAACTTGTGGATACTTTACTTAAACTACACATTTGACACTTTTACTATCTGAAGGGCTCTGAAAAACTTGTGTAAATTATTTGGCAACAAGACTTGAAATAGAGAGATATAGGCATAAAATTATGCTTGCTCTGTAGTTATATTTATGATGCAGGTGAGTTTCACAGCAACTGTGCCACTGTGCACACCCAGGGCACTCAAGTGATCAATTCCCTGGGCAGACCAGGAACACCCCAGCTGAGACAATTTGTTGATAGGAAACAATAGATTAACTTTAGCCAAGGTGGCTGATTTAGCGCCTCTCTACCTGCACAATAAATTATTGGACTCATTCATATTGGGTCTCTCTAGGTGTGAATGTCAACCAGTTTTAGAAATTTCCTCAGACATCTCCTGTTGGACTCGGTCCCTTTTGTATTCTTCAAGTCACTTTCATGGCAGAGAGGACCAAAGTGTGGGTATGTAAAATGCAGTCAGGTGAGCAGAAACTGCTCCTACAGATGCAGAAATGGACAGGCAGGACATTCCTGCCAGGGATTTGCAAGAGCAGGGGTGGGCCAAGGTGGGGAATGAGGCAGGAGCACAGCCTCGATGGCCACGGTGCAGTCCCTCGGGGCACCAACAGGGCTGGCAGGAGCAGGGGATGGTAACACCACCTGCCAACAGTCAAGACAAGCAACTATCAATGAGATTCAGAGTCCATCCAGGGAATCTTTTCAAAAGCAGAAGGAGAGGGGACCAGAGGCCTGTTACAGCTTTTTGCTTCAAGTTAAATTTATGATTTATGGAAGAAGGGAGGCTTCTAAAGTCAAATAATGTGACTATTAAGTGTGGGAGTAATCTTTCAATCTTGTACAGCAGGAAGGAGAACACGACAGGGAACGTGATTTTCTCAGGATGAGGTTCATTCTTTGCAAGAGGGCTGTGCTGTCCCCTGGAGTTTCCCTAAATACAGGAAGATCAATTACACAATTCATGGCAGATGTTGTAATGCAGAGACAGAGATTTTGAAATTTGTCTGAGCTTGCCTGAACAGTTTCTGGTTTTGCTGTGTTTTTTCAGTAATACATTTTAGACTATCTTCTGAATAAAATATCACAACACAAAATTGGAGGAGGTAGTGGCAGAAAGGACTTAAATCCTATGTCTTGTATTTTGCAAGACACAGGATCTATCTTCCAAAATATGTTCTAAGCACAGCTGTATCTTTTTGTCCTGAGTAAGGAATGGCAACAAATCTGTCTTACAAAGAAAAGCAAGATAAAACTTTGCAATGAGAGGATGAGACTATTATGGCACTGTTGGTCCTTCAGTCCTATTTTCTGGAATGATCAAAAACTTGCTAATTCTCACCCAACCCAAAAAACTGTGCTTAGTAAGTTCAAGGCTTCAGCAGAAAATAACTATGGGCTTCTGACTGGAAAACTATCTTAATAGGATTCAGTAAAAAAAAAAAAAAAACTACACTTAATTTCATAATCACAGTCTGCTTACTATCATTAACAATGTTTTGCTTATATCCCCAAACAAATCATGATTAATAGCAAAAGGCTCCAGGACATAAAATGTAATTTATTAATTATCAGACTTCTGTTAATTAAGAGCTATATTTATATTGTACCATCATTAGTATAACATTGTTTTTAGTATCACTGACATGAAGAAGAGCAAGATTTAAATCTGAGACTCATATCTCATCTGTATGACAATTGCATAAATTACTACTTAAAGCATCAATATTCTTACAATACATCTCTATGGCAAATATGCAAATTAAAATGAATAATGTCATGTACAGACCAATGTCTTATTCTTAATAGGAAAAAATTTCTATATACCAGTCATTATGAACATGTGGCCTCACATGTTATAGCAGAGGAAAAAATAGAGGCATGCATCCTAATTGTTGTCTTGAATCCCATAGGGATCGGATCCCATCCCTGGATGTGAGAAGCATGCAGCTTCTTTCCAAAAAAGTTTTCTAGTGACACAAATCCATTAAAAGAATAATGAGAAACCAGAATTGAAGCATGGATTAAAATCATGTGGTACTACAGAAAAAGAAACTCAGTATTTTATTTTACTGAAACAATGTAAGTAAGGATATTGCACATAATCTCATGTACCCATGCCCACATTAAAGTATCAAAATCTCTGCAGAGCAATCCAGTAAATGTTTATTTCTGCTGTTGGTAACTGTCTTTAACAGGTAATCCCATTTTCTTTATAATCCTTGTTATGAGTGTGGAAGGTGCATTCATAATGTGAGCCTTAACTATCAGCAGAAAAACATGGATCAAAAGCTCTGGGGGAAAAACAAAAGAGAGAGAAGGTTCCTCTGGAACTGGCATCCAAACTGCAAGCAAATATGTGGTTATATAATAATGTGCATTTATTATATTCATGGGTAAGATTTTATGCTGTTCTTATTTGTATACGTGAAAAACTAGATTCAAAAATAGGTTTTTCACCACAGGCTTAAAGGGAAATGGCAGAAGTCCTTTAAAATTAATTTTGGGCATAGTTATTTTATACCTAAAGCTCTGACCTGTAGTTCTTCTGGGAAAATGGGAGCTGACAAACAATAAAAGGTTTTTTTCCCCATGTGCAATATTTTCATCTTTCCACATTCTTTTTTACTAATCATTTTTTGAGAAAGATGAACAAAAACGTCCAATAACATCAGAATTTCCTGTCCTGTTCTTTTCAGTGACACAATTTTACATGAAAACTATTCCTAAATCACGTCACTCGTGCAAGTACAACTGCAGTAAGACCAAACCGGTTTACAGGAATATGACCTATGTTCAACTAACAGGCATACTTCTACCGCTTCTCAGGGACTAACAGAAAAGGCAGAAAAGCAAGGAAATGATTTGATTTTGGGGCAACAGCTTTGCTTTGGCCAGTGGTACCCAAGAGCTGTTGACTAGAAAGGTAGAGACACAGCAAGAGAGTGCTGCTAGGTAGAGGATGCATTTCCTTCAGGCTCTTCTGCCCTGAAGTAGGAAAGCAGTTGACCTGCTGTGGCAGCTGAAAAAGAGGAAGATTATTGTTCTCCTGGGTGGTAACTTAGCAGTATCACAGTGCCAGGCAGAGAGGGCAGAGCTGCAGCAGTGCCAGAGCAGCCCTGGGACCGGGCAGGTTGAAGCTTCTGCTGCAGGCATTCCCTGTGGTGACCCTTGGTGCCAAAGGACATGCCCAGAGCCAAACCAGGAGCTTCTGTGCCCACTCCAGCTGTGGCAAAGGGCTTTGCAAGCCTCACATGAATGGGTCTGGGTTGGGGTAGGGTTTGCTTTTGTTCCTCCCTCGGAGCACAAGACCTCCGGCTTCATCCCCCTCTCATCGCTTTTGGTGCTGCCGCCAGAGGGCACGAGGAGCCAAAATTTGGTGGCTTCACAGCGAAACTCTTCTTTTCCTGGAGAAGGAACAGAGTGACTAAACTGTGCTTTATCATCTCCGCAGTCCCTAACCAGGCTGCTGATTGGGAAGGAAGAAAGTGGAGATTTCCTTCAGAAGGGAGGAAATCCAAGAGCATATCCTTGTGCATAACTTTATTTGTGAGTCTTTCTGTTTGCACGTTTCATCTTCTATATCCCAGATGATGTGTACAGGAACCAGACACAGCTTTGTCCCCTAGCTGTGGGAATTAATTCCTTCAGAAGGAAAAGGTCACATTATCCACTTGTCAATGATCTTTTCTGCTGCCTTCTGAGGTATGCCAAAGGGAATGTGGCTCTGTAGTGCAATGTTTGCATTCTCTTCCATGTGCTGCATGACTACTGCCTTTATCATGACAGAGGTGATATCCACAGCTTGGATACTCAGAAATTCTGCAGGACATTGGGGCTCATCGGTTTGGTGACTACTTAGCTGAAGTGCTAAGTTTCAATTTCATGAACATATCACCCCATTAATTTTTTCAAAATCCAAAAACATGCAGCTTCTCACAGCCAGGGGAATCACTTCCTTAAGGTTATCATTCTAAATGCATCTAAGAGAAAATTAAATTCTGAGGTGTAGAGGTGTTGGTGTCTGTAATAAATCCATATGGTGCCTCCCTTAATAATGTTTTGACAGAAGAGAAGGACAACAGGAACCATGCCCCTCCTGAAGATGCAGAGGGTGGTCTGTAGGAAATAGGTAATAGTTGGAAATGTTAACAGCAGCCCTTACTGTTTTTTCTTGTCTATTTCTGATGACCCAGCAGTTCTAGCAACACTCTTTTGTCACTATTTTTGCAGGGTCACCTAGCTACTGTAGGAATTTTTTTTTAATGTTCCTTGGAGAATGATTATCAGTTACTTTCTTTAACACCTGAAAATACTGTATGTGTTATAGTTTCTCACAATTAATAGATTAGAAATCTTTCAGTAAATGTCTTTTTTTTTCAAATTTGTGGGTAACTTAAGTCCTGACAGTAAATCCCTTATTTCCCCAAATAAAGTAAATATGATTGTAATGATTTAATTAATTCTGCTTGTGAAGTGTCAAAACCAAGAAAGACTTTTCTAAGTATACATATCACAGGCATCTTGGTTTCCTTTTTAGAATCCAAAATTATTTTGTCATGTAGAAAGAGTTGCAGCATCAATGAAATACAGAGTGCTCTTTATAACCCCTGAGAGATGTTCCAAACCTTGCCTCCAGACAGATGTGGCATCATGGGAAGAGTTGCTCTTCTTAGAAGTGTCCAAAGATGTTATTGCATCACCATATGGGTAATTGTTTGTTGTTTTAAACATTTATGACCAGAGGTTTTAGGCTGAGAACAGGACATTTTTACTTGCAAAAGCAGTTTTCCATTTTTCTGTTTGGAAAACCAACACTCAGAAATAAAAACAGATGGTTTGATCCAAAATACTTGCATTGACATCAAGGCAGAAACAGGAGTATGATGTCCCAATGTCTGAACAGCTTTTGCCCCTCCTGGAGCTGTTGATCTCTTTCTTCCCCACAGACAGAGGAAAGCTATTCTTTGATCTGTTTTTGATGACCTGATAAAAGACATTTCTGAATTTCCCTGAATACCTTGAAAGAGAATGTCCTCTTAATGTCTTGCCAGATATATGTGCTGAAAAGCTGTCACAAATTCATTAAAAACCAGGAGATGAAAACGATGCTTTTTAAAAGAAAAAAAATGTTAGTGAAACAATCCTCTTATTATCCTCTAAGTTTTGAATTTGCCCATTTCCAGGTTTTTCTGTTAAGTAGTGATAGAAAATATGAAAAAAAAAATTACTTGGTATCTGCAAACCAGCAGGAGCAGGTAAGGATACCACACATATCTGGTGAAGACACTATGGATGACATTTTTCACTATTTGGATGTAGAAATAAGGGAATGTTTCCAAAAACTAGGCTTAATGGGATGTAAAAGAGCTGAGGTGTACAGCAGAGCCCTTCAGCAAACCTTGATACGTGGAACAGAGTGATCAGGAAAAGTGAGATGAAGTTTCATTCTACTTGGACATCTAAACAGAAGCCATAGACCATGAGAAGAAACATGAGTAACCTGATAACATTGTTCAGGAAGTATTGGAAAATGTGCAGGAAGAATGCATGTTGTGCCTAGGTAAGCCAGGGCAACAGAAGCATATTCCTTCTCGAGACAGCTGGGAAAAATTCTGTATTTAGCAAAGAAGTCCACTCACATCACTACACCAAATATTCATCTGGTTTTTCCCATTAATTGAGACTTTATTGCTTATTTTTGTGAATTTTGAATTAATTTTATATTTTTATCCTTCTCAGGGCTCATTTTCTAGTTCCTAGCAGTAAAAAGTTCCCTTGCTGTGTTTGTGACTGTAATGTACTTTGTGGTACATATGTATCTGATGCTCTTTCACCTGATTTCACATGCCATAAATATTTCTTTCATAAACTGTTTTTTATAATTTATTTTATGAACTGATTGATGCCACATCTCATTTTAGCTCTAGTTATTGTCTGTGCACTGTCTTTCAAAGATCCATAATTTCTTTCATTTTAAACCAATGCCTCAGAAGGATTGAAGGTTTCACTTCCATAGGTCTGTATCTGACAGAGCTGTGGAGGCTGTGGTTAGAAACATACCCATATAACAAAAGGTGTTACATGTAAAATACATCCACATCTTTGGCTGTACTGTCTTGTTAAAAGAGTTGAGGTGGAAGTTTTTTACTGTATTATTAGTAGAAAAAAAAGGTGAATATTTTTCTGCTGTAATATCTTCTTTTAATTTTGTTTTACAAGTTATTTTTCACAGTGTTTTCTTTCTGAGGCACATGTTCCTACTAAAGCTGTTTTGAAAAGCCATGTTTTCTTCTGAAACCCTCTTGCCTTTTAAAAGTACAGCTCAGGAATTCATGGATATTATGTCTGTCAGAAATATGGTGTGTACAATGCTGTCATTCAGTTTGGAAAAATAATGTTTATGCACCAAATGCACTTACCTTTGAGCACACAGATCACAATCACATTATTACTCTCAAAGTTGTTTTTCAGTGAATTGGGTAAATTGTACACATCCTGGTTTGCAAGCCATGGTGCCACTTGGCTTCTGCTAATATCAACTGTTCAACTACTTAGATGCTTGAAAAATTGGAATTATACCAACAAAGCTTTCTACCTCCCCAGTAACATAGGAAATGTCTTTTAATAGATATTCTGGCAGACATATCTAGTAAAACACAGCTAAAACATGCATGTAAAATCTTCAAACAGAAGGTGAAGAAACAGCTATTGAAGAGCCTTTATTTTTTTTATCAGGGACCAGAAGAGGTGATGTTATGTTTGATCTTTTCAGCCTTTTTTCTTTCTTCCTTTCAAATGTTGCTGTATTTCCTTTGATAGTTAGATCATCTTTATAAAATGGGGGTTGACCACAAGCACATGTTCCTGGGAATTGCTCTTTTTTTTCTGGCTTTCAGCTTCTGTAGGAAATGTGACCTGTATATTGTAACAGAGGGAAGTGTCGGGCACCAGGAGGCACCCCCAGCCCAGGCTGGTGTGTGAGCTGCTGTGTGACTCCTCCAACTCTGCCCATGGCCCAGGACCCCATGTCAGCCCCCTGGGGCTATCAGCTTCTGTCCCACTGACACCCTAGCAGAACACGTCCCCAGTTCCTCACAGCCCTGCCCTGACCACAGAGGGGCCATGTCAACCCAAACTCACTGTGGGTCCAGATCCTGGTCCAGCCTCAGTCCCCCCTCAGCAGCTCATGGTGCCCTGCTTCTGGCTGGGTGTGGAATGGATCTTGGCTGCCAAGCTCTAACCCCCAGGAAATCCCTGACACTCCCAGTTCCTGGCCACAGGGAGCTGCCAGACTGGTTGTGATATGGCAAAAAGACCCCAGGCTGTTGCAAAAATACTGTGTGACCACAATACTGTGTGGCTGCTTTGGGGATGAATGAGGAGGTGCCTGATCAGACTCAGAGAAACGTCTTCTTCTGTGAATAGAAAATTGGGATGGGATGGGATGGGATGGGATGGGATGGGATGGGATGGGATGGGATGGGATGGGATGGAACAGAACAGAGTTGTATGTTGGCCTTCTTCTCAAACACACAGGGTTGGACATTGCCCCACACCTCTTCCATGTCTCTCCCACAAAGAAGAGTTAAACTGGAGTGGCAGCCTTATTAAACAGAGCCTGTAGTTTTCTATTTAATTTTATTGCATTTTCTCAGTTAAACTGACTTTATTAATTTCACTAAAAGTGGCTAAATAGGTGACAACATCACTAAACAGCAATTTTCATGGCACACAATACTGTGCCAATAGTCTGTATAAATTTGTAAAAAAGGCCTGGCCCTGATCTCTTTCTTATATCTGATAAGGTCCCTGGGAAGAGATCCCTCTGAATTGACCTGAACTCTGGGACACAAATGGGTCCTTTCCTAAAGGAATGTCTTCCCACAGCAAAAAAAATATGTTCCCTGTACTGAACATCTGGAATTCAAAATGGGAAAGCAGAAAGACTCATAAATAAAGTTGTGCACAAGGGTTTCCTTCTTGGATTTCCTTTCTTCAAAAGGAAACCTCCACTTTCTTCCTTCCCAATCAGCAGCCTGGTTAGGGACTGCGGAGATGATAAAGCACATTTCAGTCACTCTGTTCCTTCTGTAGGAAAAGGGAACGATTTCGCTGTGAATCCACCAAATTTTGGCTCCTCGTGCCCTCTGGCGGCAGCACCAAAAGCGATGGGAGGGGGATGAAGCCGGAGGGAATGTCTGCAGGAAGCCTCGACTTCCCTGACACCAGGGCTGCTCTGGCACTGCTGCAGCTCTGCCCTCTCTGCCTGGCACTGTGATACTGCTAAGCGACCACCCAGGAGACAAAATCTTCCTCTTTTTCAGCTGCCACAGCAGGTCAACTGCTTTCCTACTTCAGGGCAGAAGAGCCTGAAGGAAATGCATCCTCTACCTAGCAGCACTCTCTTGCTGTGTCTCTACCTTTCTAGTCAACAGCTCTTGGGTACCACTGGCCAAAGCAAAGCTGTTGCCCCAAAATCAAATCATTTCCTTGCTTTTCTGCCTTTTGTGTTAGTCCCTGAGAAGTGGTAGAAGTATGCCTGTTAGTTGTACATAGGTCATATTCCTGTAAACCTGTTTGGTCTTACTGCAGTTGCATATGTGTGAAATTATTTGGGGTGTAATGTAGTTACTTCCTTATTTTTTCTGCTCTCTCATGTTCGATAATGCCTTTAAACTAACTTGGCCAATCCTGTTGTAAGTGTGTAATTCCTTACAGGTGGATTATTCCAATAGGCTGGCTGCTGCCTCTCCCATACCCCATTTCAGAAGCAGCTTGCTCTGAAAGAGCTTAAGTCAACTGTCCAGCCATGCTGGGAAGGGCAGCCAAGGGCTGTTTCAAATGAGACAGGAATGGCTGTACATAGCATTATTATCCCATGACTCCTCAGGGATGCTAGTAGAAAATTAGATTTATACAAAAGAACTGTCACAGAAAAGAGCAGGTCAGGAAATACTCAACATTTTGGACATTTTGTCTTTCTCATTCAAGAACTGATTACAATAAAAGAAACTGGAAAACTGAAAATTCTGCATGTGGGAAATATCTTTTGTTCCCCTGCCTTTGATTCTTAGGTCCCCTCATCCCAGAGGAAATAGCAGGAAAGTTAGAAAGGAAAGAGAACAGCTTCTGATCAGAATTTTAGGTAGAGTAGCTATGCTGACGGTAGATTTCAAAGGCATTCTGTCATTTGCCTTTAGCCCTAGAGTTCAACAGTTTCAAACCTATTATTAATTTATTCTGAAACAAACTGAGTGGAAGTAAGTCCCTATGGGATTCTAGACAACTACAAAAATGCATATTATCAAAATTGTCAGGTGTGATTGCATATTCATTGTGGCTGACCTATTGGAATGTCACCATGTTGAATTTATTTCAAGCCAGAACATTTCTGTGTTTTGAAATGTTTACTGTTTCCTTATTACTCTACCATTCTATGGGAACATTGTCCTCAGACCATCATGTCAGTGGCAAAAATACCAAAAAAAATGAAGATGCTCAGTCACGTTCTTGGCTGTGGAAATATGTGTAATGCCCAAAGTGTTATGAAATGATTCATAGAATTAGAATCACTACAGCTAAACACAATTTCTAGCTTTTTTTTTTGCATTATTTACAGAAGAAATTTGGAAGGAACAGAATTTTTATCCAGACTCAAAGGCTATTACACAGTATCCTGGTTTTGTCTGGAACAGAGTTCGTTTTTCACCCTAGTAGCTGGTACAACACTGTGGGTTTGATTTAGTATGAGAATTATGTTGATAACAACTGATGCTTTGGCTGGTGCTGAGCAGTGCTTACCCTAAATCAAGGCCTTTCCAGTGCCTGATCCTCTGCCAGGGAGGAGCTGCACAAAAAGCTGTGAGGCAGCACAGTCAGGAGAACTGACCCAAAGTCCCCAAAAGAATATCCCATACCACAGAATGTCATGCCCAGTATTTGAATTGAGTTAGCTGGAAGGGACTGTTCATGGCCCAGGGATGGGCAGGGCATCAGGTGGTCAGCAGGTGCTGTGAAATTGTAGTGTACATTACTTATTTTTCTGGTTTTGCTACTTCCTCCCTAATCAAAATATTTTTACTATTATTTTTGTTATTATTGTTGATGTTTTTATACTACATTTATTTATTTATTTATTTATTTATTTATTTATTTATTATGATGATTATTTTTGTTTAAATCAGTAAATTGTTCTTATCTAAAACCATGAGGTGTACCTTTTCTTTTAAATTCTCCTCCCCACTGGGACATGGAATAGGAGTGTGGAAAGTGAGCAAGAGGCTGGCTGTGGTTAAACCATGTCATAAGGACACATTGCTCTCACCAAGATATACAGAACTGTAGCCTTCTAATTTACTTCCCAGACCTTGGTCCCTAAATTCTTGCTTTCAATTTTATTCTTGCTTTCAATTTTATAGGAATTAAAGTTTAAAAATGCATTCACTTGTTAATAAAATTATAAATAAAACAGGTCATAAAAAGCCCAAGGATTCCACCCTCTGGCTAAAATTGGGAAGAAATATTCTCTTCCCCAATGGCTTTTATCTCTTCCTTTTTTTTTATCTGACAGTGAGCATTTGGAAGTAAATATTGTGCACAACCACACATGTGCAAGTCCATGAAAATCAGTCAGCTCTTTTAAAACAAGCAATTTCCTTAAAGCAGCAAAAATTTATTAATGCCACAATTTACATTGCAATGCACTAAAAGGAAATTATGTTTTGTTATTTAAAAACATACCTGGGTGGGATTCAAGAAAGTGCATTTTGATACGAGCCCCTTATGTCTGTTTCAAAGAGATATTGAATAAAACCTTACAACTATTTTTTCTATTTTATTTTCTTTGCATACAAGACTAAGGTATAAAACTGCTCCCACATGAACCTTATTTGCTGCATACCAGCTGTCATAATTATTCTTTACATGCTCCTGTATTGATATTTGTCATTAAAACAGTGCCTGCCCTGGGCAGGCAAGGATGGCTGCTGGGGGTGCTCTGAGAGTCCCAACAAAAGCCATACTAGCATATAAAATCATACCAACATGACATCCAGCAGTGTCAGACATCACCAGGGAATGGCAGATCATCCCAGCCACCAAATAAGGCAGAAAAAAATCAGAAAAATCAGACAGCTCAAGACAATTTCTTCATTCTCTTCGTTCTTCTATCATAAATCTGAGTCCTTACATTTGTAAGCAGTCTTACAAGAGTTCTTAAACATTTTGGATGAAATTTACTTACTCTTTGATATCTCTAAATCCAAAGTCATGCTGAATTTATAGTGTTATGACTGAGAAAAGAAGTTTGCCTTTCTTGAAAAGCATTTTGTGCCACAGTGCATGAAGAGTGCTGTTAAAATAAATTACATTTTAGCTTCATAGAGCACTTCCTTCTCAGGCAAGTGCTCCCATTAAACTAGTAAAGTTTAGATATTCAGCACTTCTGAGAACTTCATCTCTGTATGTCAGTGTCTATATATAGTTTAAAATGCCAAAATTTAGCTATTCATGGTTGACAATGCTGGCCCAATTTTAGAGATGTTATAGCATTCTAATTCTAATCATGACCCAGGCTGACAATTCCTGCTAACCTGAAAAATAAAAATGGCTAATGAGCTTGTAAAGGGTTGGTCACCAATAAGTAAAGGCTTGGACACCAATAAGTATGATCTCTTAAAAGAGAAATGGTTTCCAAAGTTGGCCATTTTTTCTTTCCCTCGTGTCTATAAAGCACACTCCAAAGAATTAGCTTTTCTTTCAGCATTTCTTTCATTGTTCTCTTGGGTTTTGCAATTGGAGAGCAACCTTTTCAACACGTGTCTAGCTTGAAACCTAACCTTTTATGTCTAAAGATGATGTATTAGAAGGCCTGGAGGTGGACAAAGGAAAGAGAAAAATTCCTCTTTTATTTTAGTATTGCTCTAAATACTTTGGATATCTGAATGTGTTGCACACAGAAAATAACATACCCTGAACCAGCAAAACATGGAATGTTTGCGTCCTAAACAGGTTGGGAATTTTTTTATTTTTTGGTTGGTTGGTTTGGTTTCTTTGTTTTTGTTTGTTTGGGGAGGGTTGTTTGCTTTGCTTTGGTTTGGTTTATTTGTTTCAAACACTGGAATTGAATTGTTTAAGTTGTGAAGATCCCACACATACTTTTCTAATTTTATTACATTTATTCCCTTTTCAAAACAGGACAACTGTGTTTCTGTAATTTTTGCATAGCTGCATCTTCTTTTACTGAAGCTTCCTTTTGATCTTCTGAGGAAACTGAATTCTATTTTTATACTTAATTCTTTCATGTTTAAATAAATCTAGTTAAAATACTTACAGGCAAATTCTAATTGTCTTCAACACAAAAACAGACTGTACAAACTACAGCTGGTGATTGTCTTTCTAATTCTGAATCTTGTGCACTGGGAGTTCATGAATTTAAGAAACATATAAACCAACAATCCAGAGACTTACTCTACTTAGTAGGAGTCAGATTACTTTTATATCTCATAGTTTTATGGTCACTTAATATTGCCAGTAGTGAGAAATGGAGACATTACTACTATAGGAATTATTCTCATCACTGGAAAGCCAGAAAATAATGCTGACATTATCCAGACAGAACCAACTGCAGGCATTGCTGAAACTGCCATGAGTGGGGAACAGCTGTCTTAGCAATCTACCTACCTCACTCTACTCTTAGTCATCATCATCAAACAAAACCCGAGTGAAATTTTTGCTTCTCTGTCGACATACATTAGAATCTAAATTTACAAATTCAAATCTACGTGATAGTAAAAAACAGGGGGGAGGGAAAGGAAAAAACCCTCACAAAACAAATTTACAGATGTTCCTTTTTCTCCAAGCAAAATATAGTTTCTTGTGCATGGTGTCATGTAAAAGGTTAGGGTTTGGGTTTGGATGGGTTTGAAGGATTCACACATTAAAAAAAAAAGAAAAAACTACTAACCTGACAAAAATAACTCCATACAGCCTTAATATTAATATTTTAAACTGATTGAAAACAGAGACCGCATCCAGTATAGGATACTGTTTAAATGTGGTGCACTCGGTAAGCCCCTCCCATGAAATTAAACATCCAGCCTTAAAGAATGTCAAAGCTCTAAAATTAAAAAATACATTTAACATTTCAGAGGATTAAAATGTGAGAAAATAGTAAAATGTAAATGAAAACCTCCTTCAAGACAAGGGAAACAGCCTCCAAAAGACTTCTTGTAGAAGGCTGGCAGGTGTGAATACTTGCAATTCTCAGAGTAGCTCTTAAACTAACTATTGTTTCAGACTTTCTTTCAATTTTAACATATTTTCTCTGAAATTAACAAGATTTCAAATGAGACACTTGTACTTTTGCACAAGGAAACAGAAAGCAGAGATAACCCTTGATTTTGCACTGCCTCTGCTTTTTCCTCATATCTCACCAGCAATATGCCTGGGTTTAGAGGAGACATTCCTTTTTTTTTTTTTTCCCTAGTAATTAAATTAGAAACTGCACTAAAAATTGTGCTTTTATAACCTTTAGCCATTCTTTTCTCTTCCTTATTCTGATCAGGTCTTTGAATGTGAATGAGTTTTTTAAATGCAAATGGAAGCCAGTTTCAGCTTAAAATCTGAAGCTGGTTCTTGGAACACATAAAGCTTTTCTCTCTGTTCCTGCTACATCAAAAATTTTAAAAGAATTTTTCTAACAAAGCTACATCACTAGCAGCAACCTCCTGCAGTGTGGTTGCACTCAGGGAGTGAAGTAACAGAAAAGAAAGGATCTTTCTGAAAAATGAATTAATTTGATGAGTGATATAAAGATGACACGTAACCTCTAAACCTGACTGTAGGTAAAAGCTCTTTACTCCAAACCAAATACACAATAATAGAATTTTCCACTCCATTTGGTGCTCAGTCATTCTGCCTGAGCTCACTAAACTTCTGTTCAATGACTGCCATAATTATACAGCTTCACATCTCTGGTGTGCACATCACATGGAAGACCAGCTGCAGGTTTTAATGTCAGTGGAAATATTAATTGAATTTATAAACTCCATAAAATAGTTTCATATTTATCAGAAGATGAGTAAAACAAGTTTTCGAAAACTTTATTTCCCAATATACCTATCTGTGTATATCTTGTATTTTCAGGCTACTTTAACATCTTTTTCTTCCCCTTTCTTTGTTCTGGTAGTCCACTTGTGCTAAGTGAATTTTCATAAAAACCACCAAAAATAGAGACTTTTTTTGTATAAAAGAGCTATTTCTTGTAAACTAATATTTGAATAATACTTCATTAACTCCCTACAAACATGTTTTTCACAACATTTTTTAAAAGCTGATAGAAAATAGGCCATTTCCAGTAAAAATGGAAAATCCTATTGTTGCTGCTAAAAAAAAGGCCACTTTCTTCTTCATAAAAAAAAAAAATCTTCTCCCTTTTTAAAATTGTAAAATGTCCCCCGGATGCTGTGAACACAACTACATGCTAAGCAATACTAGGATTTATAATAACAAAATAAGGACGAAAACTGACTTAATTTCTGGATTATTAATTAAATCTATTAATGGTCTAATAACAACTGAGCTTCTCATAATGGAACTGAATCCAAAAATTCTGAAGTCCTGACTCATTCCTGATTCAGTCATCTGTTGATTTCAAACCCCTGAAGTTTCATTTTGAATTTCAGTCAGCTGCACTTGCCTGTTACATCTACCAGATCCAATAGTAGCAATGACAGTATTGTAATAACTTTGGTGGGTTACAGTTAGATGAGGGAAAAGAAATACCATTTAGTGGACCAACTAAGGCTAGGTTTTGTCAAGAGAAGCTGAGAAAAATAGTGAATTATAAAATGTGCACTTTGATACATCTTGATTCCATAAGAATGAGACCTACATATGCTGAAATTCTTGATTCCATAGAGAGGAACAGTTATTTTTTTATACATGGCCTTGTTAAAGTTATATCATTCTTCAGATGTCCATTCTAGAAGATTGGAAAATCAAAGCCCTGGAGAGCAGCCTGATGTAGTTTATAATATGAAGAAGGACTTGAAAGCATTGCCTTTTTTTTTTTTCAACTGATACCAGTTCTTATATTAAAGGTATTTTTTTCTCTTTTAGGAAAAAAACAAAACCAAAACCAAAAAAAAAGAAAAAAAAAAAGAAAAAAAGAAAAACCAGACCCAGACAGGAGAGAAACAGAAGTTCAGCTTCTTTTTCATGACAAATTTCTGGATGAAACATGAGAATTGAGTTCTTGTTTTATCTCATGTAGCCAGCACAGTCAGTGGAGTCTAGGGACTTATTTATCTCCTTTTAAAGTAGATATCTGCTTTGGGAGAGCTGAAAAGTTTTCTTTCTCTATTGACTGTATTGACTAGATGGCCACTGACTCTAAGAGGAGCTTAGATACCTGGTCCTGTGCAATCATTGATGTTGTAGACATATATAGATAAACATAGCAGGATGACTCAGCTGCCCAAACACAGGTTCCTGGTACCACTGCAGTGTTATCCTGCTCACATGGATAAATCTTGTGCTACGTGTGTTAGCCACAGCATGACACACAATAATGGCACTGGAGATGTTTGTTCAAGCAGCTTTCTGTGTCTGACTCAGGAGCTGAGTCCAGCTGTGTGTTTTTCTTAGTTGTTAGCAAAGTTCAGGTGTGGACTGGCTGATGAGCAGAAGGACACCAGCCCCTACAGATGTCCGCAGTCTGGCGCGATGGCTGGGTCAGTGCCTTGGTGTTCCACAGGATTAAATCAGTGGATGATCCATCTGATACAAAGTGTGGAGATGCACTCTGCAGAGTGCAGGGGCTGGCACTGCTCACCCATAACCTCCTGCTGATCAGCCAGTGGTGAGGGATCCAGCTGGGTTTCTCTGCAAGAGGTAGGTCTGTAAGAACAGACTGACTGCACCCACAGCAGTGAACTGCAGAGCTGCACCCATCTGACCAAGGCAGGAGGAACTGGGAACCCCAGGTATGCCAGAGCCAGCTCTGAGCACACTGGGAAGCAGCGCTCCTCTGGATGATGAAGTCCAATTGCATTAGCTCTTCTTTTATATGGAGCAGCAAAAACAGGAAAACGCAAACTTTGGAAGACTCATAAATATATGAAATTGTACCCTTAAATGAAACCAAAATGAAAATTAGTAAAATAATTATATATAGTTCTTTTATTTTGAATGGGTTTTTAAAATTTTTGGTCATTCTAAACAATCCCAATCTTACTATTTACATCTGACAGTCAAATCACAGTGTTGGGCATGTTGTTTAGGATTCAGTTATAAACTGCCATGTTTTCTTAACACTTTGACCCTTATATTTGCACTTTCTTCATTCATGATTCATTGTCCTTGGTCATACCTTTTTTCCTTTTGATGTGCTGCTGGAATCTGCCAAATTTAGCAGGATAGAATTATAGACATATGTACTCATGGCAGTCTCCAGCAGTAGTGACATCATCGATCATCATGGCAACCTGTCACGATAACTCTGCAACAAAAACTTTCCTCCTGAAGTTTAATTCCCAAACAGTATCCATAAATGTGTATTTCCAATTTTTGATCCTATTTTAAAGATTTGACTATATCTTAAAAGCTGTGTTCTGTTGCTGTTTTTCCTTGGTATCTCTCTGTTTTCTATATAACTTACTGCAATAGTTCAGAGCCATCTCTGTTACAAGAACTGCTGTATCATGCACAACCACAGTCAAAAAGAGCTGTCTCAGAATGAATAAATGCAAAACATTTTAGAAGAGGTGCCATTACTTTCCAAGGAATATAATGCCTTCAGCAGAAAGTGGTTTTTGATATTTAACATAGACTGCTAAGTGTAAGTAGGTCAGCTTCTGTGTATACAAGATTTTTCTCCTAATTCCTGTGCATATACTAACAACTTAAAGACATTAAGTCTCTTCTGTATTTTCTCTGTACATTGTTGTGCATTTTAGTGATAAAATCCATGAAACTATGCTGCTGGTGAGCTTGGGAAGAAGCAACTTGCAGTTGTGTTCCATCTGTCTAATCTTCTAATAGTAGCAGGGAGCTGGATCTTTCAACTAGAATTTTTATGCAGAACCAGATCTAGCTAATATCAGTCATCTCATTGCAATGAGGCTATTCAGGTGTTTCAGACTAAATGCCAAACATTACCAAAAAAAAACCAAAACAAAACTACACAAAACCAAATCAAATCCACTGCCAAACAAGCCCAGAATTCAGCAAGTGCATAATCAGTTTTATTGAGCAGGGCTTTACTCAATTATTTGAATGAATTAATGCATTCAGCAGTAAAAGCTATGCTCTTCACCTCTCTGAAATGTTTATCTGCCTCTTAAGTATCGCCTTACTTTTGAATTCCTGCCCATCTTAGTTTCTTATTTGTAGAGATTTATATGATTAAGTTCTTTTTCCTGTAAGTCTTTGGTATATATTCAGATTCTCCACTTCAGTTTAATCTACTTTCCTTCATGTAGGAAGACTGTCTACTTTCTCTTGACCAGTACAAGGATAATGTTCATGTAACTGTAGTGATTTCCATTGGGTTACCTCAGCTTGAACTGACACTGTAGATGAGAAAGGAAATAACAGAGAAAATGACATTGATACAATAAATCCTTGGTATAAAATGCATTCATTTTTTATTCCAGATTTTAAAAAAATGGTAAGACTTATGATGTATGGATTTATATAAGAATCAAATTCATCCAACTCTCTGTATCTGAAGAAAAGCTAGAAACAGGGAAATCTCTGTGTCAGTATTTTTCATCATGTATAAGTGTCATATTCTGCAGAATTTGAATGTGGGAGAGTTTAAGCCAGAAGAACAAGTTAAATGAGAGAAAATCCAAGGCAAAAAACCTGCAAAGTTATTGCAATTTAAAATAATTCAGGATTTCTTTTCTGTATAAGTTTTGGGGAAAAAAATCTGGACAAGGACTGCAGGGCTCAATGTAATGTCAGATTTAATTTTAAAGTTTCATCAGAGCCAGGGATTCTAAAATTCATAGCCTTTTGTACCTTCAATTTTGTGCTGCACCATAGTTATATTATATTACCTCTTTTCCCAGAAATTTTTTTAGATATTTACCATTAGAATAAATATTGTGTTCCTGGGATCCTAAAAGCACAAAGGACAGATTTGCACTCATTTAGAATGCTCTTGCCATCTGCTAATCTGTTAGAATTTGGACTGATCAGGTGAAATGATTCCAACAGAGTATTTTGGTTATTATCCTCTTCCTCTTTCATAAAATGAACTGTTTACTTTCCCTTTATATCCCTTGACTCACTTGATCTTATTAATTTTCATTGGATTGAGAAAATCAAAAGTAAATACTCAAGCAGGAAGGATCAGAGTAATCCACCCTTCTTATGAGAAGAGAAAAGTACTTAGAAGAGTGGAAGGAGAATCAAAAGAGAAAAGAATTCTTACAGAGGTGTGAAAGGTATAGGACAGACTGATTCTTAGCAGCCAGTCAAAGGAGAGAGGCAGTTCCTAGAAGGATGTTAGGAGGCAGGCATGTATTTATTACCAAACAAAATTCTGAGGTAGAACCTCCTCCATGTCTCTGCAGGATGACGAGGAGCTCAAAGCTCAGCTCCCTGAGGTAACAGCCCATGCTGAGGTTAGGAGATGACACCAAGTGTGTCACCTATCAGCACTTCTTTCATGGAAAAGGGCAGACTGGCAAAAGCAAACAAAAACCCCAGGATTCAGCTTTTGCTCCAATACAGGCTCCTACACTGACTGTAAACACTATTGCCTGAGACAGCTTTGTAGCTCTGAACCAAATTACCTGGAAAAGGAGTGTGTCCTAGGGAAATGTCACAATTTCTGTCTAATGTTCTTCCCAAGCTGCCATTGAGGGTCCCTGAACTCACCACTGGACTCAATCGACCTTTGACTGGGACTTTTAGAGACATTCCTAATTTCTTAGATATCTTGGCCTAGGAGCTAACTTGTGATGGCAAAGACATGATCTCAAATAATTGCCTGAACTGCTGCTACTCAAAACATCCAGAATCAGCCACCTGGTATCTTCCTTCTTTGCTCAGTAGAGAACCCTCCTGGGGAACTTTCAAGAAAGAGGAGTTGAAATTCAAAGTGTGATGAATGTTAAAACTAATTGGTTTGCTTAGAGATTCTGTATATTCATTGAATGCTGTGAAAAGGATGTAATTAAACAGCAGAGATTTTGCCTGTCCCAGTCCTAGCTGCTGTCTTCTGGTTTAAGATATTATTTTGCTACAGGTGACTGGTTTAACCCCAGACAAGTACCATACTGTGTCTCACTATTTCCTCCATCCCTCTCCAGTGAGATGGGGAGAATAATCAGAGGGAAAAAAAAAAGGAAAAACCCTCATAGGTTAAGAAAAGAAAAGTTTAAAAATTAAAACCAAGAAAAATTGAATACTAATGATAATACCAATGCTGATGCTGACACCAATACTAATAATAATTGAATTCACAGGAAATATTGTGGATTTCATCATAATTGAAAAGTCTAGACATTGAATTTGAAAACTTTTGCATCAGATCTATAGGCATGAGCAATAACAGGTAGAGGGCATATTTGTAAATTAATTTTTATTTCTATTTTCTCACTCATGAGATTAAGGATTTGTCTGTTAATAAATTACTGGCTTAAGTTCTGCTCTAATAATATATACTTTAAGAGACAGAAAATCTGCTTCTTGATTTTTACATGTGTATTTCAACAAAATGTGTGGACAAGTCACTCTTAAAGCTCTTACCAACGCAGTGTCTACCTCATGTACCACAGAGGCAGGAGGCCTGTGTGCAAAGGTTTCTGTGGAGGGTGACCCATCACAGCTGTCTTCTGTGAAAAGCTCTGTTTGGCCTCATTCTTCTGTGGAATCTCAGATTTCTCTGTGCTTGGGCCCTGTCCCAGGGCCCTGAGACCTCTGTCATGAGACATGCCAAAGACCAAGGTGGAAAGATCGTTTGCAGGAGAGTTCCCATAACAGCCTTTTGGAAACCTCCCTGGCCTGAGACTCATTCTCAGTGCCCTGAGTTCACTAACAGGCCTTAATTGTTCTGAAAAACTTCTTCTGGATCCTCCACCCCAGCAGCCTTTACCCAGTGGCCCGGGAGCTGCAGTTTCCTCTTGCCTAAGTTGTATTCTGTGTTTTACATTACGTGTGCAACCATTTTTTTTTTTAGTTATATATAAGCGATAACACTGAGAAAATAAAACAAATATCCTAATTTCTCAGTACAAGAAATTAGGCTACAAGACAGAAAGCTACATAAAGATATGCCAAATGTGTTCCTAATTTCACTTAATGACAATGCTAAATCATAAAGCCCTTTTAACATTTCAGAGTGACTTTTTTTCATTTTTCCTTTTAAGGAAATAAAAAGGAAAATGCTAAATAGACTAAAAAACTAAATAGCCTAAGCAAAGGGAAAATGGCTTATACAGTCCTTTTTATTTGCTAATACAAGCAATGTTACCATGATAGTCTCTTTTTTTTTTGCACAGAGACAGCTGTGAAATCTAAAGAGGTAATTGAAATGCAATTTTTGTTTTGTTGACAATTTTCTACTTTTTATTTCTTTTTTTTCTCACTGGAAACAAAGAAAACTTTGCTTTATTGCCTAACTTAATTTCAGAAAATTTGATTGTTTTGAGACTGCATAGAGCATGTCTCAAGAACTTTTGTACAGGGATTTTGCTTCCCAGGTGGAGAGCTAGCCAGGAAGCCAGGCAACTGGAGCAGGCTGCCAGGTGGGAAGCAGGGCAGCTGGACAGTCAGGACAACCATGAAGTCCAGGGAGATGGGCAGGCAGCTCCTCACCCAGCACTGTGCCAGCTGGCTTGCAAGAGGTGGAAGGGAAGCCTCCCTGTCTCCCTGGTTTCCATAAAAGATGCAGAAAAAACAGCTTGTTTCCAAGGAAAACAGCATTTTTGTGGAACCAGAATCCTCAGGTGGGAAATTATTTTAGAAATTGTTCGGCCAGGAGCCCGGACAAGGACAGAGTCTTCATACTGGAGGCAGATCTGGGGGTCCTTCCAAAAAGATCAGGGCAGCAGGGCACAGGGCTGAGCAGAGGCATTTCTACAGTGCAGCTCAGGCCAGAACTGGTTGTCTGCTCACAGAGCTCCCAGAAAAACCGACAGAGAATGCATGGATAGTCCTTCCAGGTAAGGCTGGAAATGGCAGACAAAGGAAGTTAATGCACTTACAGTCATCACACCTGGACAGAGAGAAATTGATGTTTGTGTGAAGTCACATATGAATTCCACAATGGGGTGATTTGTTTGCATCTTTTTATTGTCTATATCTGTTATGCATTAAACATCAAAGCCAAATAGGAAGAGAAAGGATATAGAAAGCTAAAATAGAATGTGGAATTGGTAAACCCAATAGTAATGAATAGATTATCTCTGCAACTGAAAATGCAAAGTGCAATGGTCATGTACATCCCATATTTTCCATCCACAAAATTACACTACATAATGCTGTACTCTTCAGAATACAGACTGTAAAACTGAGTATTAAAATCTATTAAAAAAAGACTACTGCATCTTTGAAGGCAATTCTGTTCTCTAGTATATCTTTCTAATAATGAACTAGTGTCTCTCTAGAAGAGCACTCACTTTTATTCATAATATTAAGCCACTGAAGTTGATGTGTGCACAGGGCATTCTGTTGACCTTAGTAATTCTAAATACCATTAAAATATGGGCTACATTTCCAAGTATTATACACTGAAGAGATGAAGAGATTTCTACCAGTATTATGTGAGTCATCAAATTTAACAATTCCAAAGCAAACTACCTTCTCACTGAAGTCAGCAGGGCTCAAATGGATGCTTACATTGAGTTATCTTTACCTCCATCCGTTTCACTGAACAAGAACTAATATAGGGTGTTTCATTGAATCAAAGTTGAAATGAAAGTTCCTTTGCCTTCAGTGTGAAAAACAGGGATTTTGATTTGCAGTGAAATTTGTTTCACAAAAAAAAAGGCTGTAAACACCTTATTACACAGATGCAACAGGATTCCTTCATTTTCCTTCTTCAGCTCTTTAGCCTGCTCTCAACGAAATCTGCCATCTAACTTGTGGAAGAAAAAACGTGAAGGCTCTACATATACAAACTTTACATTCACGTATATATAAGACTCAATTTGAATGTACTGCACCTTTTTCATCTATGTAACATTATTCATACCAGAATTTATAATTTGTAATAAAATAATGCAGGAAGGTAACATTAAGGGATAAGAGAGAGCTCCAACATTACACAATTCAGGGAGGTGCACCATCACTCAAGATTGCAGCTGCTGGGGCCAGAGACCCTTCACAGCAGGCGGTTCCAATGAGCCCTTTCTAAATCTTCACTCACACACTCGTGCTCAGATGGGACTCCTCTTCCTTCAGGCTCAATCCTGTATTTCCTGCAGAAGAATCTCAGGTATCAGATTTTGTAAAAAAATAAATAATTTAACAGTGTCTTGCAGCAGTAGGTCAGCTTGAGCTAGGTGTCTCCAGAAAGGGACCCAGAACAAAGAAATCCCTGGGCAAATAGACCCTTGCCATTTATGCATCCATCCTTCACATGCTCTCCACACACCTTTTTAGTTCAGTGGTGATTTTTGGTTTGGGGTCCTCTAACACTTTATCAGATTCTTTCTCTTCTTTCCATTCAGGTGGAGCATTAACTGCTATCATCTTGATGAGTTGCAGCTTCTGCTGACATTTTTCGCCTCCCTCCTTAGCTCTGGTGTGAGCTTCTTGTGTACCTGCTCTATGCCAAAGCCTGGGAAACTAAAGTACTAGATTTGGAATAATCATAACTTAGCAACAGCTAAAGCAGTATGCTATCAACATTCTTCTCATACAAAAGCCAAAACACAGCACCATACCAGTTACTTGGAAAATTGTTAAGAAAATTCACTCTATTACAGCAGAAAGCATATCTATAGGTGAAGGTCCCCAGCTTATGGCCTAAGGCTTCAACAAATGCAGCTTCTCAGATAAGGCAAACAGAGCTAAGCAATCAGCATACTAAACCACACAGTATTATAACAATAAGTGACTCATTCTGTTTAAAGCTTATTTATTTAAGCCAAACAACTAATGTCCCACAACAGGCACAGAAAAATAGAGTTTTATTTAAAAAGGATTTTTGAAATGGCTATGTATTTGTTTCCCATAATGATTAAGGAGTAGAAATAACTGTCTGTAAATGCCTGGCTGGTGAAGATCCCTCCAGAATGATTATTTAGACAATGCAGTGCTTTGTATTGAATTATTCATCCATACCCTAAAGAACTTAGTGCCTGAATTACAAGGTTATGGAGGGACATGTAGATCCACATGCACCTATCTGGTCGATACTCCTGAAATTCCACTGTCTATCTGAATCCCTTAGCATAAAATACTGAGCAAAAACTCTAGCTGTTCTACATCCTTCCAGTAATTTCCCCTCTAATCAATGTGAAAAGGTGGCAGAGTTGGCAGACCAGGTGAAAAGGTGGGATTCCTATAGCTACTGAGTCTGAATGCCAGTCCTGTGCTGCTCCCACAGAGAGCAGAGCAGCATCCTACCCTGTTCCTGCTCCAGGGCTTGATTAAACAGAATTACCACTGTACTGGGTGTAGGTGGCTGTGGTAATCACATATCCTCTGAACAGAGAGAGACATAGCTCTCCCAGGATTTTCCTAGGAAACTGTGAGAAAGCTCAAAGAAAAGAATGAGAAACAATCTTATCTTCACTTGCTGCACCTGTTGTTGTGCACGTGTGGAATGAGTTATGGAGATTTGTTTACCAAAGGGTGATTTCATAATTGGCCACTGGTGATGGTGTTTTGAAATCAAAGACCAATCTGGTCAAAGCTGTATCAGACTGTCTGCAAGAACAATAAGTTTCTTAGAAGTATAGTATAGTATAATATAATAAAGCAATTAATCAGCCTTCTGAAATCATAAAGTCAATGCTAATTATTCTACATTCAGGGGCTCGCTGCTATGACAGGCAGCAAAGGTTTTTGCAGCAGAGGGAAGTGGGAAGGGGGAAGTGAGGGAAGTTCCCATTGGCTGTATTGGGCCAACCACAGGGCAATTCTCCTGTTTCTTTGGGAAAACATGTTTAAGAAGAAGAAAAAAAATTGCTGGACAGGTGGAGGAGGAGAAAAGAGTGAGAAACTGCAGTGTGAACACGGAAGTCAGAGAAGGAGGGAGAGGAGGAGGTGCCCAAGGCACTGGAGCAGGCATTCCCTGCAGTCCGTAGAGAGCCCAGTCTGGAACAGAATTTTTACCTGAAGGACTTCAGCTGGTGGGAGAGACCACACTGGAAAAGAAGGAAGTGTGAGAAGGAAGGAGTGGTAGTGAGAAAATATTATGTTCTAACTCACCTCCACCCATGTTCCTCCCTGTGCTGGTCAGGGGCAGGGTAGAGGAGTCTGGAGTGAAGGACTGACATTGAGTTTTAAGAGATTGTTTTAATGTTTGTCTACATTCCTTATTACTCAAATCTATTTTAGTTGTCAATAAACTAATTTGGCCTACAACATTACTGCTGGGCAATCTCCCTGGCTTTGTCCCCATGTCCCACTGAGGAGGGGACTGAGTGTGCAGCTGGGTAGACATCTGGCTCTTAGCCAGGACTAATCCAGCATTCCCAGAAAAATCAGATTTAATTAATGTCCTCTTTCTAGGAGAAGGAAAAAGGCTCCTAGAGTGACTTGGAGGCATAATTTGGATCGTCTTTGGTTTTTTATGTCCATAAATAGCGCCTCTTCAGATTTTAGTGTTGCAAAATTAAATGTATCTTCCTACTTTTCAAGAAAGATCAAATCTTTGAGCAGTACATCACTTAGAGTCCTACCTACAACATTTTCCAAAAATGTCACTTCATATGAGTCTGATATAAAGCCCATTATCATTTAATTTGGTAGGCTTTGAATAGCACTTGAAATTCCAGAACAATTTTAAGAAAATGCCATTTTTAAAGAGCACTGTTATAAGTAATTAGAGGAGTTAGGGAAACAACTTATTAGTGAATATAATATCACTTTATCTAAAAGATACTTCCTTATAGGGAAATCAGTCACCTTTTCTGTATCTTTAGTTAATGATTTGAAAACAAAAAATAATCTGAGTTTCTATCATTTGAATGTATTATCATTTTGCAAGTCTTGAACTTATTGTGACTAGCTAACTCTTGATTCTGTATGGACTCCAAAACCTGTGAAACCACTGGTTTCAGTCAAAATTAGACAGTTTCCACTGCCACTGTGAGTATGTCCACATGAAAAAAATTCTACTCATTTACTATTTCATATTTTTCTTCCCCATTTTTTTTTTTTTATGAACAGGGTGAATAACAATACCCACATAAAAGGTAGGTGGTTTTTCATTTGTGTAAGAAGCTATCAAAAAAGAGGAATTGCTTGTTTATCTCCCAGTCTTTTCAGTCATATCTGACACGTTGCCTCAGATACTGTAGTTTCCAGAGTTTGCTCATTGCGAATATATACAGTTCTCAAAAAATTCATGTAAATACTTCAGGAATACAATTAAGATGGTTTATCCTTAATGTCTACCTGTTTTCAAGGGAAAAATAATAACTTACCATCCATGTTGAGATGCCTAGGTCTGTGAACAAGGAGAAAAGAGTGGATGTTGTGTACCTTAACTTCATCATGGCCTTTGACTTATTCCCCCAGAGTAACCTTAGAGCTAAACTGGTCAAATAAAAACTCAGTAAATGGGCAGTTGAGTGGAGGTGAGTCAAAAATTGGCTTTCCCATTGGGATCAAAGTGTAATATCAGCAACAGAAACTCAAGTTGGCAGCTGATTGCAGGTGATATCTCTCAACAATCAAAACTGTGACCTTTTAAAATCTGGACAATAGGATCAGACAGATTTGAGGGCAGAAGCTGATATGCTGACAAGGCTGATATTCAGAGGTACCTGACAAGTGAGATTGGACAAATGGGCTGATGGACGATCAAGAAGTTCAAAAAAAGTAAATGCAAAGTTGTGCACCCGAGGGGGAATAGCTCCATGCACCAGTGCCTGCTGCAGCCTGTCTGTCTGGAAAGCAGCTCTGTGGAAAAGGACCTGAGTCTTTTTCAACAGGGGTGGGGGATCCTGATGGGCAGAATGGGAAACAAGGACAGTGTACCCTGAGGGGAGTGGCACTGGCCAGCAGAAAGATCATTCCTCCCCACTGAGCCCTGTTGAGAACATATCTAATTCAGATCTGGGTCTGCAGCAGAAGATAACATTGAATTCCCAGAGCTCTCCCTGGGTGCCATGGCCTTGCCAGTGACAAATGGTTATGTACTGACCCTTATAAACTTTGGCTGTAAGAAGGGGCAGATCCACTGGTGGAAAGGAGTGAAAAATGTTTACATGTAGATTAGTAACCACAGCAACCTAAAAGGAACATGAAGTAAACAGCATCAGTAGGTGAAAAGGCTGAATGAAATGATCAAAACTAGTATGTAATTGAGTGACCCACATACTGCATTGGAGCCTTAGAGGAGGAAGCATTGGAGTTGGGTTTTTACAGCTGGATCCACAAAAAAGTAAGTTACATGTTTTACCCAAATATGGAGTGCAGAATCAGAATATCCTCAGTTGGAAGGGACCCACAAGAATCATTGAGTTCAACTCCTGTCTCTGCACAGGGCAGCCCCCAACCTGTGTCTGAGATCATCATCCAAATGCTTCTTGAGCTCTGTCAGGCTTGGTGTTGTGACCATTTTCCTGTTCCAGTGTCCAGTGACCCACTGGATGAAGAATCATTTCCTAACATCTACATCATAATATAAACCTCTCCTGACAGCACCTCCCTTTTCACTGCTTTGTGCCAAAACAAGTGCCATTTTCCAAATGTCTGATGGGGCAGGTGCAGGGAAGCAGGACTATGGATCTAGGGCTGGCTCTGAAGGTAGGCCGAATCTGTAACAGATCATGTGTGAATGGAATAGATGCGTTTCAAAAATGATTAGAGGTCACTGAATCTGGTAGTTGAGGTTAAATGACGAATGAGGCTGAGAACAAAGTTCTGATGGGTTCTAATATATGCAAACACACACAGAGCAGGCACTCACACCATTTATACACTGGAGAGAGATCACCAGGGCAGTCAGGACACTGGAGAATATGGCTTTGAAGAGAAGACTGGAGACCTTGGCTTGTTCAACCTTCAGAAAAGAAAGATCAGGACATTCTTTCTGAGATACTGCTCTGCAACTGCAAGGTGATGATGGAAGGTGTAGAGCAGATTAGAACACTTTTCAGAAGGGTGAAGTGAAATAAGAGGGAGCAGACATAAAAAATTTTATAAAACAAACACAAAGCTATGTGTTCCACACAGCGTTTTATCTTCACTTTCTATGAGAATTGAGAAGCAGCAAAGAATCGGGTTATAGAGTACACTTTCAACTTCTCATTTCTTTTGAACAGGAAAGAGCCAGTGCATCAGAAAAAGACCTCTGGGATGCTTTTTCATACACATCTCAGACTTCCATATCTTTAAATTTATATTCAAGCAGCCAAATACAACTACTTCATGATTCTATGACTTTTGGGCAAAAGAAACTGTAATCTGTTCCATCTTCGAAACATTATTTTACTAAAATTAGGGTAAAAGTGATGGTGAAAATTTGACTTCTAAAATTGTCTTTTCTCCTAAAACACTGTGGAGAGGTTTCATTGTCCCATAAGGTCTAATATTGTAAAAATTTAATTATGTATAAAAAACCCCTAAAATTTTGGTATTCTTGGGTCTCATCATCAATAAAAAAATAACCCATCATTTGATTTGCATATTCTCAAAGAAAAATGAGCAATATATTTAGTGGGAAAGAAAGGAAAAACTTGAGTGTTATTCATTTATCCCAGGGTTTAGACCATTAGTTATGATTGCCTAACTGTTATTTGACCTGTAATCCCACTACTAATATCTATAGCCTCAAAACATTTTTAGGAAAGTAGCACTTTGATTTTTAAGATTATCTAATGTAGCTGTTTCCTTTTCCTCCCTATTCATATTGTCACAACTAAAATCCAGATGAGCTGATAAAAAATATCAGACTACTTCAAGAGCACAAGCAGTTTTATCATTTTTTTCACACTGTATTGCTTTAATTGGTAGATGATTGTTTTGAGTGGTGTATATATCAGCAGACTTTGAAAGGCTTTTTCTCTAACAAGTCAAATCTGCTGTCAAGCCCACTGCTATAAGAAGGTCAATAAAGTTTTGAATGACAGCATTTACATTTCCTTTGAGCAAAGACTTACAGTTTTATAGAGACATATTCATTTATTAAAAATAAAAAGAAAGAAAACTGAAGAAAAGATGTCATATCAGTTCAGGGGGTGAAACTGAATTACTTTTATCTTTAAAAAGTAACATTTACTATGAAAAGACTATGTGAAAATAACATTTGAGAATTTATCTACTAATGCTTAGGAAGAAGTTTGTTGTTCTCATATCAACTCAAAGGTGTTTCCATATCTCTTAGTTTCACAAAATACCCCATGGTACTGCTGGAAGTCATTCATCCTGGGAGTGTTCAAGATGATTACAGGAAACCTGTGTGAGTAAGCAGGGTTCTTACTGGAACTGATCTGAATAACTTCTCATGTTGTCAGGATTCCAAATGGGCGACAAGCTAATCACTAGGACTACATACAAACTCACATTCTATGCCTTTCCACATCCTACAAATATGCATGTCTGATCAGATGTCCATGGAAATTAAAATACAGGAGGCTGGTTTGTGTTGGAGTCTCTTCCACGCATCGTCAGGCTGTGCTCAGTGCCGACTTTCAGAGCAAAAATCTTGTGAGTGCTCCTGGCCTAACATTTACAGACTTGAATTGCAAAGTAGCATCACACTGATGCATGAATATCACACATAGCTGCATGGATAAAATACCAATTCAATCACACATGCACAGAGTGTGATCTCAAAGCACTTGATAAGCCAGTCAAATAATAAAAAGCCCAACTTTCTAGACCTTTGTCACCAGTAAGTATCAGTTTCGTGATCAAGGATTTGCCTGCTTGCTCCTGGTGCCAGCATCCTTTGAAAAGAAGTCATTGCTGCAGCAATAAGCTTTATTTCTTTGTCCTCTCCTGCAAGTTATTTGCTGAAGAAAACAGGATTCTTACATTGATTTCAATGGGTTGTATGTAATGTGCCACTTGTTAAATAATGACTGGCAATTTCTTAAGTCGGCAGAAAATCAATTTTCATGTAGATGGTATTAAGTGTGAAGTATGGCTACCTTAATCAGGTATTTGTTTATTTGAAAGAAACTGAAATTTCAAAGGATTACTTCCTTTTTTGTTCTTGTTCAAATTTTGTAGTCTTCTGATGTTAAAAATAAAAAGAAAGAATGCAAAAGAACACAAGTTGTTGTTGCTTGAGATTATATCAGTATATGTATTTTGTCTTAATACTTTCTACTGAAAGACATTCTTGGTAGTTCTGAAGTACTTGGTCATACACTCCAACAGGAGAGAAGGCAAAGGATCTTCACTGTTAGTCAGTGGCAGACTAAACAGAATAGGGAATTCCTATTGCTAAATATAATAAGATACAGTTTAGGATTGAGATAACTGGGCTGGGGGACAAGCTTTAAGATATGAACAAGACTTCATTGTACTGAGGCATATAAAGGCTGCAGGATTTAGGACAAACCATCTAATTTATCTTCCCTTATGAGAAAAGGATCAAAGAAAGATAAGGATAATGTTTTGGGGTTTTTTTTCTCCCCAGGATCTGCACACAGGCAGGTTATTTTAACATTTATGACATGCTGGCCTAGATGAGGGATTGTGTGGGACTGCTGTGCAGCAAGCTGCTGAGCTGCAGTGGGACTGACCTGCATGAGAGCACTCAGAATGCTCCATCCCAGGGCAGCAACCTGCACAGGTGGGGCTGAAATTCAGAAGGACTGGTTCACATACTGCCAGCCTAACTCACCACTCTCATCACCAGCACCACAGAGTCCAGAGGAGGCTTCATCCACGTGGGCAGGTGACAATGGCTGGGACATCTACAGCAGGTGGGATGAGGCAGGCTGGTACAGGCTGCCAACTTGGCCCTGTCCTTGCTCCTGCTCCTCCAGCCCGTGCTCCTGGGGATTTACGGACACAGACATTCCTCCTTTGGGATGCAGCTGCCAGACACTGCCAGCTCCTCTGGCTGCACACCAGGAGGGAGGATGGAGGAGGCAAAGGGGAGGCAGAGGAGAGCTGCTGCTGCTGTTGGGAGAGCCACAAAGGCTTTTTGGAAAGTTGGGAGCTGGACTGAGAGGCTCGCACTGAAAGGAAACACCAGCAAGGGGGAAGTGTAGTGAAAAAGCACCAAAAAAAAAAAAAAAAATCCCACCAAATTTACCTGTTGTTGACTATTTCTACAGGAAAAGGAGATACAACAATCTGCAGATACAAGATTAATTATTCACTTTTCTCTTAACAGCTCTGATATTTTTCCAGTTGCAGTGGTAGCTGATACATAGAAACTGAAAACACCTGCTATTTTACAGGTCAGAGGACACAGACTAACACATATTTTCTCACAGAGGTGTGTTTGTTTTCCTGTGAATCAAACAATCTAGATTTTTTACCCATGTTGGGCTGGCTTTTCCTCCAATTGTGGAAATGCTGTCCTCCTTTAACCTCATGTGAAGTATTGTGATTGAGTTTTCTTGTGAGCGAGAATGATCTTTGTCTTTCACATGAGGCTTATAACATTATGTGGTGTTTTCAGTCACCTCACAAATTCATGGTAGCAGCACCACTGCACCGTCACAAAAATCAGGGAAATGATTTATGTCTTAAAAATAAAGCTTGAGCAAAATTTAAAAACAAAACAAGAGGAACAAATGATGACAGAAATACTTGTCATACAAAAAACTCCAGCATAAATTACATCCTGACATGACAGTAAAAGAGATATTGTTTGAAAAAAAAAAATTTGTTCACTATAGATGGATGTTAGAAGTATTAAGAATCTCTAAACTTATTCTTTACTCTTGAGCTTATTGTTTCTTGTGACATTTTAGAATCATCCCTTTTTAAATGCTCTCCAAGAAAATGCATATTAGCAGGTCCCTACAGACTTCAGCTTTACTAAGATTTTTTTTTCTGTATTTTCTCCAGGAAAGCTTTAAAACCTGACATTTCTGCATGGACAAGAAGTATATTTCCTTTGTCAATAATCCTCTATCCTACCCAGGCTGTAAAGACACAGTTTAATTGATTTCTGGTTTTCAATTCAACATGCAAATAGAAAATGAATACATTATTATATTGTATTACAATTTTTCTTCACAAATCTATGTTTTGTCATTATACCTAATTTTTGAGATTTGCTGATGTTTAGGCCTAAATTATTGATCATTTAATGTATTTTAGCTTCTAGAGTTAACATGTTAACATTTAATGTATTAACTTCTAGGGTTTCTCTACTTTCTTTAGCCTAAATTTCTCTTCTGCCTACTTTCTAGTTTGTTCCTGATACAGAACCCACTGGACAAAAATGTTCTTCCAACTTATTTATTTGATTTTGGTTCAGGACCTTTTACTCTTTTTTGCCTGAGTTAATTTTCTCAAGGTCTTCATTGTCTCTTTTTTTTTCCCCTTTAGCTGATAGTCTTCCTCTTTTCTGATATTCTCATGATTTTTTTTCCTTCATCTGGTGATTTTATTACCATCTACCTTATCTTCAAAATATGTCTTCATCACTGTTTCCTGCTTCAAAGACACTTCAAAACTTGTCTCTCGTCTTCTGCTTATGCTCTTCTTCTGCTCTTTATTTTTTTTTTCAATCCACCATTCATCTTCAAATGCACAAGTGTAAAACTCATAAATAAATTTACATAAATAATTGAAGCAAGAATTTTTTTTGTTTGGTGGCTCTTCAGCTGAAAGTTTAATTTCTGGACACATCCCACAGTTGTTGACACTGGGAAAATCTGGGGCCTCTGTCCATTTTCTTCTTCTCAGTGCCAGGAAGAACAGTTGCTGTCTTTTTAATATGAGAATAAGCAGATGTAGGATTATATCACAGTCAGGCAGTGCAGTGATGGAGTTGTGTAGAAATCTTAGAGTGATGAGAAGCTTTTGGCATTTTACACACGTTTTGCATGGTTTCAGGTCAGCAAAGTGACTCACTTGTTATCTTGTGAATTCACAGAGCAGAAGACTCCAAAGCACCTACTGCTGCATTCCAGAGGGTGCAAAAATGTCTGCCCTCACCCAGCTGATTAATAATATCAGAGTTATTTCTAATTTGTGAAGAACTCCAGCACTATCATTAATTATCCCAAGCATGCTAGGTGTGGAGCTAAACCTATGAAAATATATACTTTAAGATTGTCTACAGCTTGTTCTTCATTCTGTGTTTCACAAACTAGAGATTAAATTCATTATAACTTAAGAAACAAGAGCAGTTTTACTCTTAATTTCAAATTATTGAAACAAAGAAAATAAAATTATGTCATTTTTTTTGTTTTGTTCACCATTGTCTTCATAGAGCAAAGATGGAAAATTTTGAAATTTGATTCTGAAACATTATGAAATTCCAACCCCAAACATATTATTCTTGTTTCAGACAACCTTTTTCTATAGTAACAATTTCTAATCTGTTTAATACAGTTTATTCTCTTCCCCAAGATAATTCTGTTTCCTCTCTTATTTCTCTTATATCTCTTATTTCATCAAATAACATTGTAGAAACCCTTTTTTTTTTTTTTACAACGGATTTAAATTTTCATTTCACACATATAAATTGATAGTTTTAGAAGGAGAGGGAAAAAGGCAAGGAGTAATTAAACACTTCCTCAGTAACAATGATTATATACTTATACATTGCACATAGAGGTGGTTGAATTATTCTCTGCTTTGCTTTGTTCTAAAAATATAAACAAACTGGAAATTGACTTGGAAGCAGCTTTTCTGGAGGGAAATCTGTGATTTCTGCTCTTCATAGATGTTGACACAGAGGTTTGATGTTTAATGAAAAACTATTTTTAGCCATGTAGGAAGAAGAAGAAAAGATAAGTCATCAAGATTTGGCAATTTGGAGGTTATTAAACCTTGGGGAGTTTTGGTGTACCAGACACTGACCATGTTGCAAATAAAACTACATTATCAGCTGTGTCCCTATGCACTCAACTAATGAATTAATGCAGAAGTTAATTAATACCATAACAATGATTTCCTGACCACTGGTTTACATTTGAAATTTATGTGTGTTGCAAATATGCATTTGTGTAGGAAAAAATATTAGAAAGGCATTTCTTAATTAAAAAAAAACAACTAAACTAAACAAAACAAACAAACAAAAAAAACCCAACAAAAAAACCCATGCACTTTTGCATCTTCAGTATGGTATTTTAAATATGTTAAGAAAAAACAACAAACTCTTTCTATGTGATCACCATAAGAAGATCCTCTGTGTTCCAAGAAACACAGAATAAATCATTCAGATATACTAGCATATCAAATTGAAGTAAATTTATTCAGGGAAAACCTCTTTGTTGTGAAACTAAAGGAAGATTAAAAAAATAAAAAATAATAGTGATATGTAGGTCATAAATCTGTTCCATTGGTTTTCATAGTAAAAGACTGCAAGATATGTTTGCAGGAGTATCAGTAGCTATGCCATAATGAAATAAACATAGTATGGGTCATAAAGGATTTATATAATTCATTTTAGAGAACTTCAATAAAAAGTTTAATATAGTGTTGGAAAAAATAAACTGTGACTAAATTCTGACTTCTTTCTCTTCTTTTTTTTTTTTTGTTGCAGTTTGTTTATTTGTTTGGGTTTTGTGAAAAAAGAAAAGACTAAGATCTTCACTAAACATCTTTGACCTTGGCTCATTACTCAGACAGAAAGCTCTGGGAAATAATACATTATTCTTACAGTGTATTAATACCAGATGATTTTCACAATAGGAACTTAGTAGAGAATTTTCCATCTGTCCATGAATCCTTCTCTTCCCAGCTAGAAAGGAATGATTCCACATTATTGTCCCCGTTCTTCCTCTTGAAGCTAGAGATGACATTGGCTGTGTACATAGATGGATGTGTACATAGATGTACATGATGAACAGAATTTATCCCCTCCTCCCATACTGCTGCACCCAAGAAAACACATTATTTCTTTATTTTGTGTGGTGTGTTGAAGTCCACTTGAAAGCTGAGAATGGATCATTAAAGAGAGAATTAGTACAACAGCACAAAACTCTTTGATATGGAGTCATGATTTTCAATGACACATCTGCCAAATTTGGAGTGAATGAGTGAATAGTGATGGGGAAGGAGGATGCAATAGATGGCAGAACTGTTCTGGGGAGGGTGTGGGGGTGGTGTGGATGTTCCCAACTGCAGAGAACATTCCCCATCAGAGTCTGGGCAGTGCACTGAGCTTCTTGCTCCAATGGGGAGCTCATCAGATTGACAAAGGAAATTACGTGAAATTACATGAATCCTTTGCAAGTACTTAGTGTGGAAAAATAATTAGAAATATCAGATAGAAAAAATAGGATAAGGAGATGAAGGAGAACTTAAAGTTTCATTGGATATGAATGTTCTTTTCTGAATGTAGAGATCAGCTGGAGGAAAACAGGACTTTACAGTATATCTCCTTTAAGGATGGCAGTTCCATAGTTATTACAGAAAAATTTAGTCATAAAAAGGACAGAAAAAGGTCTTGTAAAATAAGAGAGATGGAAATGTTTTATAGTGGCTTCAAATGTAAACAAAAGTGAGAAATCTATTAAGACATTGCTTGCATCAATAGCAGAGGCCAGATCAAATACCTGATTATGTACTCTTGGCGTTAAAGACAGTCTGGGAAAGGGGACTTTATTCTTCATTTTTTATTTTTACTCCATCTGAAAGTACCTTCTGGAAGATCTTCTAGTTTACTGGATTGTTATTAGATATGCTTTTCTAGCCACAATATGCTCAATAGAATAATTAACATTTAAAATGAAACTTGGTGTAGTCAGGACATCTTTAAATAGTTGCCAGGGACATAAAGGTTCATAAATATTTGAATATAAAAATAAAAAAAACTTGTAGAGCACAAAACCAATAGTTGTCACTAATTTCTTTATCATGTTTGCTAATACATCTTCAGAAGGTTCACAGTAAAACGTAAACAAGGTCAACTTAAATTTTCCTGTTTCATTTTTGTCATCTGTTAGAGGAAAATCTACCATTCCTATAGAATGATGGTGGGGTTTGGAGTGGATTTTTTGTGTGCTTTTATTCCTTCTGCTATTTAGGTTAACTTATCAGCTGCACTAATTGGATAAAATGGATTCAGTCTCAAAGGAAACTTCCCATTGCATCTCAGTAGTAATGAGCTGTTTTGTAAGGTAGAGACTTATCTTGACAAAACAGTTTTAGACACCTGGAGAAGATGGAGGAGGAAGTGCAAAAAAAACCTCCAAAGACTGACAGCACAATATTGCAATACTAATTTATTCATTTTTCTTCATATCATTATTTCAGGATCCCTCCAGCAACGGGGGAGATGGCTGCAATGTCAATTGCAATACTACAGTAGCAGAAATATGATGTGCAGTAAAAGTGACAAAGTGATAAAGAAAGAGTGGAATCTCTGCTAATCTAATGGTTCAATAAAGAGTGAGTGAAATTTCAGTTTCTTTGTGATTCTTCAATCAGATGCATATATGTTGGTATATCGTCCATCTTAGAAAACTAAGGTATCATTTTAGGGAAAAATTATGTAGACAAGAAAAATAGCAAGTGGGATAATTAAGTTTGTAAATTAATGAGTAGATATAAGATTGGATTGAAACCTAAAATATTTTGTTACTGCTATATCCCTAGATTAGTTTCTCTCTCTTTCCTCACTCACATAGAGATGCAAAACTTCAAAAAAAGGTTTCATTCTTTGTCAGAACATAGATGTTTGCAATATTCTTATAAAAGATGATACAGAAAACTATGCCAAAGGGTTAATTTTCACCTTTGATAGTCAGTAGTAAAGAGGTTTTTTTTAAAAATTCCAGAACTTGAAGTTATGGTAGAAGAATTGTTATTGGAAGACTCAGGAGGTTATACTAGAAAGATTATAGGGATATTCTATTAAAATCAACAAGGTGAAAACAGACAGTCATACCTCATTTATGATGAATCCTGCGGTACATATTCATAAACCATCAAGGCAGTGGGGAGAATTGAAGAATGTAAATCTGGATGAAAACTAAGAAAATGGTGAAAGACAAATATTGTGATCTGTGCTACACCAAAGTACAACAATTACTAAACTCCTGTTAATAAAAGTGAGGTACAAAGTATGTGAAGTTATAATGCAATAAAGGCTTATGTTGTGTTGCATTGGACTGTTCCGTTCCCCCCAGTTTTGTAATGGTTCTGCCCTGGTTCTCCCTCCCCTCCCTGCTGCTGTCTGTTATCCCAACTCCTCCCCAGTTACCATGGTAACCAATGCATCTTTTTTGTATCCCTCCCCAGTGTCCCTGCCTGTCACTCTCTGCTCCCACCTTTTTCTCTAGAATCTTCCACTGGGTGATTGGCTTGGGAGCCGGGCCCCCTCCTTTATGATGTTCCCATTGGTGTTTCCTTATGTCCTTATGTCACTCCCCCCCGAACCCCCCTTCACCCAAGGACTGGCTCCTCCCCTGTATCCCTCTCCCTCTATAAGCTGTTGTATCCACCTATCCTTCCTCTTCAGTTGTTGGCTTCCCTGGGGTCACAATAAAGCTGGACTTGCCCCAGCTGGAGAGCGCTCTGTTATTCCTGCTGGTGGAAGCTTTGTCGCGGCCTCGTCCTTGCACAAGGAGGCGCAGCTGCTGTAGCGCAGGGCGTCATCCTTGGGTGCTGCCCCGAAGTGCTGCGATTGGGGCGGTGCCCCCCGAGCTGCTAGCGGTGCTGCCAGCTAGCCGGGACGTCTGAGAGCGTCGACCCTTCTCTTGCCCGACCGCTTCAGGCCCAGTGTGTGATCTCTGTATCTAGTGTGATCTAGTAGGATGAATGACTTGACTCTCTGCAAAGAGTGAAATGCAAAGCAGCAGCCATGAGAAGGTTGCCCAAATCTTCCTCTCTGCAGTCCTGTCCTTGGACATACACCATCTTCCATAATACCTAATCAGGCTATGGTAATGATGATGATCACATTTTTGGTCTTTGCATGTACACAGGTGAAAGGAGACCAATGAAAGACAATCCTAATGTCTCCCAATTTGGTGTTGAAGGTCTACCAATACTTTTACACGAGATGAGCAATAACTGACCCCAGGGCCCTGGAGACAACTGGGCAAGGATCTCCAGCACAAGTTGTGTTCTCTTTTGTCTTGCAGGAAATGATGGGGCATGTGGGGTGCATTAGGAGGAACACTGCCAGGAGGTTGAGGGAGGTGATCCTGCCCCTCCATTCAGCCCTGGTGAGGCCAGTTTGGAGTGCTGCATCCAGTTCTGGGCTCCTCAGTACAAAAGAGACTTCAAGCTCCTGAATGAAGCAAGTCCAGCAGAGACTGACAAAGATGATGAAGGAACTGGAGCACCTCTCCTATGAGGAAAGGCTGGGGAAGCTGGGCCTGTTCAGTCTCAAGATGAGACTACTGAGAGGAGAGGTCAACAACATGTCTCCAGAGATTTATAACAGGAGAAATAGGAATTGAGTAAATATCTACTTAACTACTAAAGTGACAGTAAATATCTATTAAAGTACTAAAGTAACATAAATACATGCAAAAGACAAATTGTTAAATTTTGTCAAAGGAGGAACAATGAAATGGATGTTAGATTTCCGGTTTCAGTAGCACAAGCATAAATTCTATTACAGGGTTAAAATAACTCTCATTATTAATATTTTTTAAAAGACTTTTTAATAATTGGGTGCTTTTCCTTATCCATGAGTAAATGTTCATCTTGACAAATAATATAAATGCAAGTATTTTGATATATACATTATTTTTTCACCTACATTTCTTAGGCTTACATGGATCTGTAAACATGAAAGAGCTGATACCTGCACTTCCCAGTTTTGATTGTGCTCTGAAATGAGACAGTATGCCCTATAAACTTGTAGAACATGCTGATTTAGTAAGGAGAGTTTATTGAAAGAAGATCACAAGGAAACTGTTACAACTTTAATCCATACAGCTAAAACAATATTATTACTTCATAGCAGGTATTACTTTGGTTCTTGGCATCAATAAAGTTGAAATACTCATTAGGAACTGTTCATTGAGTTAGGCTTGTCTTTTATTTATGAAGTGTTTGCAAACCAGTAACTTTGTTACAAATTAGATTTATCTTCATCAGTTTTCCATTAATGGCTATTGTAGACACATTGTATATTATCCTATAGATTGTTAATCTCAGGAAAGTGAATACTTCTTTGCTAGTCAATATTTGAAATCTGCTAATGGAACTCTGTGACAGATGACTTGCTACAGGCATGGTTTAGAATTAGGATCAGTGCATGATGGTCAATATCTCAAGAACAGCACGCAGGAAGTGTTACCATTTAAGACTTACAAAGAAAACTAAGCTTTTTAAACTGCATCATTCAGCAGTATTTCTAGTCTTCATTTGCACAAGTAATACTATGGCTATTTATGGGATGTGTGATGTAGTCAAAAGTAGTCTGTGAATACAAGACAGTCCAATGACATTTTCACTATCCTTATGAACCCCAAAACTTGGGGGTCTGTTTGGTTGATTTTTCTCTGGCCAATTGGGATGCTGCAAGTGTTAAGATCTGCAAGGACATCTTCAAAGGAAAAATAAAAAATTATGAGTGTCTCTGGGCTCTGCAATTGTATCTTAGAGTACCTAAAACTAAAATGCTGTGACAAAACAGGAAGATCTTTTTCAAGTGTTTAAAATCTCTTCTCAAAGTCTGATCAAGCCTTATTGCATTTTAAAAAGATGTATCTTGTATGCAAATTGCTGACTCTTCCTTCAGCTTTTGTAAATTTTCTCCAGGGCATCTTACACAAATCTAGCAGGCATTCCTCTGGAGATTAATATTTATTCATTATAGAAGACCATACAAACACTAGCACAAAATTAGGGCTTCCTTGTGAAACAGTAGGATTCATATGCATTGTAGGTTTTAAATGAGAACAACCTGAAAAATTCTAAATGGTAAAAATAGCAGCACATTATACAGTATTTCTATTATTTAGGTTGAAACATAAGGATGTTTCTGCTTGAATATAGGCTCCTTATTCCTCTGCAGATTTCAAACATAATGTGACCTGCCTGTGTGGATCTTTTCAAAGTATTGCTGAGCAAGCATTGACACCCAAAGTTTCTCACAAATTGCCTGTTTCTCCACTCAAGGTCATGCTCTATTAAGACTTTGATACTAGAACAAGCATCCCAGAAGGTTTGCTCTGAACCATTAGCTGCACGTAGCCAGACTGCTGTAACATCAGCCTTTCTCCTGACTGATTTCTTACCGAGGAATTTTTTATTTCAGAGTATTGTATGGATCTGTTGGAAGCACTATTGTTAAGCCAGGACTTGTTAAGTTTGCACAGTGGTCTCTTCCACAATAGATTAGAGAACTAGAATGTGATATGGCCTCATACAGCCTGAGGTTTCTGCTAACATTTTTCAGCAATAGGTAATATTTTATTTCCAATACATACTTTGCATCGTACCATGTCAGCACCACTGATTTAAAATTGTCCTAAAAAACCAATTACAATAAACCTACAAGCTCCTTCATAACATTTCTGGGTTTGGCCAAAGTTATATGTCTGACTTTTTCCTGAAAATTAGAATATTTTCAAACCATATCTATTTGGTTTTTGTTGTTTGGGTTGTTGTTTGTTTGGGTTTTTTTTTTTTTTTTTCCATTTTTAAATTAGTGACCTGAGTCAGATTTTCCAGCAGAGATAAAAGATACTCAGTGCTCTTACTTCTTGGTCATGTTGATTACCATGATTGATTAGCATGTTCCAAAAATGTTCTGATAAGAAATTTGCATTGCCACCTTGTGCATTTCTTCTGAACTGTTGAATCTACTACCTGGTCAAAATTTGTTATAAGAGGAAAAGTCTTAAGAAACATCTTTTTGCTTTCTTATGAATGATGTCGACAAGGCAGGTTGCAGCTCATGTCAGAAAGACAGAGTTAGAAGAGCTGAATAACTTAAACTTTTGTGCAAGTCCACAGAGATCTTCTTTCCCTGATCTCACAATAGGAGTTTCCAAAAGTTTTCTAATTCTAAATTAATTCCTCCATTAAATGTGTTCCTGTGTTTATGGTTATGTTATTATTGTTATTCTATTTCATTTGCTCTGCTTTTCTTTTATTCTTTAAGCCCTTTCTTGCCAAGATGAACTATTTAAAATTAATATTGAAAGGATGGGGCTATAGGTAAGCTGCTCACATACATTTTCTGCTAGGAAATTATATGCTATATTGAAGTTTGTTTTGTTTCATATTATGTTCATATCTTAACTGCCTGATATTTTTAAACAATAATAACTTGCATTTCAAGAGCTGTTTATAGAAGCTTTTCATTATTAGTGTCCCATCTGTCACACAGCCAAGAGAGAAGGAAGAATCTGTGCAAATGACAAATAAACCCAGCAAGTTAATTTTCTATGACCAAGTCTTGTTAATAATTAATTGTGCTGGATTCCTAACCTATTATGGTTTAAATAGAATGCAGATTTGACTCTAATTGAGATGAGAGAATGGATTAGGAAGAGGCTTAGAGAAATGAAAAAAAAAAGGCCATATCCTAAATTCAGCAGTGATTCTTTATTAGGAGGGATGAGCAGAAAAATATGCTTATGCATCACAGAAAGTGGTAGTTTTAAAGAAAAGCAGAAGAGAGTATATTGAAGAATAAGTCCAATAAATTGCTGCCTATTAAAACTGTCTCCCAGGCCCTCAAAGCAAGAGCACTTTAGGTGCTGTGTTATTATCTATTCTAACAGCAGTGTCATTAAAAGACATGGGATGTGTGCTGAAACATGTGTGATTTGCTGAATGTGTATTAAGTGATCCACAGCTAAGATTTCTGTCCATCTCACAGCTGTAGACATGGCAGTAATGAGAAGGTCATCTCCTAGGCATAATTGAGGTCAGTAGATTATTGCTCAAACCAACAATATAGTGTGACAAGGGAAAGAACTAGCAGATTTAGTTCAATTCCTTGTCAGCCAAGATATTGCTTTTTGTCCATTTAATGTAGGACAGGAAAATCTTTACAGAACAAAAGTATATCTGAATGAGGCTGTAAGAGCATCCATTTCTTTGTTATACAAACCCCATCATTGATATACCAATCTCCAAATTTAACTTATGATATAGAGAATGCTGCCATATAGTCCTCATTACCTAGAGAACTTTTGTTCATCATCACCTAAGTGTTGGAGAAGAAAAACAATACTGCTGCTTAATGGAGATTTAAATAGGTAAGCACTATGCTTACAGCAGCTCTTTAGCTCTTCTGTAGCTATTATAATACAAGCAAAGAGAAATATTTCCCCTGCCTGTGATCTATTTTCAGTTACTGACCTACTCAAACTGTAGCATGCATATAGAAATGATGCATCCTTTCAATAATGAAGAGGCAAACTTAGGGGTTGCTTTTAACTTTCCCCCTCTTTTTCACTTGGAGTGCTATTCTTTCTGCTCTACAAATTCAGTCCATTATGTAAACAAAACACTCATATCAAACGCAGCCTGAGAACCACTTAAGATGACAATGTTGTTGTAAATGACTTGATGAATGTCAAGAAGCTCTTGAAGGAAATACAGGAAAAGTGTGGTCAGAGCTATGTTGCATTCATCATCAAAAGGTGAAGCAAGCTGAAGATCAAGATCATGAAGTCTTCCTTAAAGATACACTAAGATTATTCAGCTCTAGTCCAATGCAATCATAATTAGTCAGATTTTCTAGCAGCTTGACAGGAAATCCTCACACTCTAGGTCTCAATTTCTGTTTGAAGGAAATACTCAGGTGATCTGAAAAGTTAAGTCTCTTCTCTTGGGTAAGGGGAGTTGGTCTGACCTATTTGAAGTGGGTTGCACTTGAACTGAAAAAAATACCTTATCTGTACAAAGAGAGCTAATCACTGCAAAATCTACTCTTTGGGGATTACAATAATACTACAAACAAACCCTTAGTTATGTTAATACTTTGGGATTTCTAAGCACTAACCAGTTGTTATCACCTGGGTATGCATTCTGGTCATCTGCAGAGCCCAGCACAAGCTGAAGCCTTGGAAGCCTCTCTGTCCACCTCACTGCCCTGTTTCTGATGTGAGCCTTGTTGCAGAGGTTGGTGTGGGAGGAATCCCCCTGTCTGGGGGAAGGAGGAATCAGCTGGCCAGCACACTGTGAGAGATGTCAGCAGCATGACTACTGGGCAACAAAGATCCCAGGAACGCCACGTGTGACTATGAAACAGGAATGTTGACTTGTAAATGCAGTGAAGAAGATGCTGGACTGAAAATTTCATCTCTTTAGACAAATGCCCATTTCTGTGTTAAATATTCTTTTGACTGAATGACTCAATGGCCTTTTTCCTTTCTCTCTTTCACCACTTCATTAACTATAGTTCAAGGTTTAAACTCATCAATTCTGTCCAATGCACCCATTTTTCCTAAAAACCTGTGTTTCAGAATTGCATCACTGCTAAAGTAACCATTGGATACCTGTTTCACTTTGCAACATTTCACTTTGTACTGTTACAAATGTAAATACATTATTTAGGAATACTCTTTCTATGCAACTGGATTCCAGGTCACAGTGAATCTCACTAAGCAGAAGTTAAGTAATAGATCATTAAGTTCTCCATGCATTGAATTCACCTCAATGGAAAGGGTTACCTATGGCTCAAATTAAACAGGCAAAGAAAACAATAAACGAGGTATGCAGTACAAAAACTGTCAAAACTTTGATTTTTTTTTCAGCAATCAATTTTAAAAGGATTTAGCTATACTGCTGCAAGCTGTGTGTTTGCCATTAAATCAAACTGGCTGTATCTTGTCAGTATAAGATAGTTTAGCAGTAAACTTCCAGAAAGGCCTTTAAGAATTTGTTATTCACAGAATCACAGAATTGGTCAGGTTGGAAGGGACCACAGTGGGGTCATCTGGTCCAACCTCCCTGCTCAGGCAGGGCCATCCCAGAGCACATGGCACAGGATTATGTCCAGATGGTTCTTGAATACCTCCACTGAGGGAGACTCCACAGTCCCCTGCACAGGAAAGAACTTCCTCATGTTCAGATGGAACTTCCTGAGTTCCACTTTCTGCCCATTGCCTCTTGTCCTGCTGCTGAGCACCACTGAGAAAATCTGGCTCCATCCTTCTGACACCTTCTGAATGCATTCCTTTGTTGTGCTTTTATATACCCTGAACAATGATTTCACTAATGATAGCAATCCAAAACCAGGACACTGTTAGTGAACAAAGGATGGAATGGTACTGTCAGCCAATAATTAACACTTTTTTTCATCTCAGACAGTTGAACTGGGGTCTGGATGATTTTTCTTCACAGGATCTCCAATTACTACAGCAATAGCTGAGATGCCATGGCTATACCAAATGGAAAGAAAGCCATGCAAAATGGAAAGGATGGATCTGCAGAACTGGAGAACTGGTGACAAGGATTTGATATCCACACTATAGACATTAGATTTTCATTCGTCTCACTTCTAGTCTAGTCCCAAAAACTGAACATATTTGTATCTGGAGTATCTCCAAGAGAGTCCCTGGCATTTCCAATTTTTGCTTCCAGATGTTGGAAGACAAAGCTGTATCACACCCTGGGCTCAACTCGCTTTCCTTAAAATAAGCAATATGGCACCACTGGATGTTTTTGGAGGTCCACCTGGCCTCCAGCTGCCTTTGGAAATCACCCCAGGCCTCCTGTGCCAGGACCCTTGAGGTTCTTTCATGTACTCTCAGGGGTCTCACAATTGCACTGAAAACTTTCATAGGAATAACTGAATAAAGAATGGGTCTCTGTAAGCAAAATGTGGAAATAAGGTGGAGAATAATTGTGATGAGCTCACTCTTTAACAGCTTGATGCTTTTTCATATTGTATTGGCCTGGATGTGGGGTGGCGAAGGGTTCCTTTAGAGGACTTCTATCTCTGATTAGAATAATCAAAAAAATTTTTATTAACTCTGAAGAAAAGACTTCATAGGCTACTAAGGAAATACTGTAGAGTGATTCAGAAAATAGAGATGGTTATTGAGGAATTTTAATGACCTAAAGTCTCCATATTCTAAATATAATCTGTTTTCCTTTTGGAGGCATATATTTGGATATTAGAGAAAGTCTGGCAAAAGCTGCAGCATGTACCTGAATGGAATGGTACTAAACTGAATAGAGATGGGATAAAAATTTTTAGATTAACAGAGGAAAAAGTACATCTTTTATTAGAAGAAAAGCTAAGACTAAATGCAAAAACTGTCCCCCTCCAATTAAGCTGTCTGTACATATTTAGTAGTATCGCCATCATTACTTCAGTACTAAACATATCTCAGCAAAAATATATTTAAATGAGTTAAATTTTTGTTTAATTATTACCCAGACGAGCTTCTCAATTTAATATTGCTGAATATAAACAACATTAAAAAAAATTAGAACTTGTTTTTCATACTCAAGAATGGAAAGTATATTGTATCTCAGGAGTCACAAACCAATTAAACAAAGGAAGAAGAAAACAAATAAAGATTCCATGTAACAAAGGACAGAAATAAAATCTCAATCAGGGGAAAGTAATGAGCAGAATCATGATTTGCTTATACCCATCTCTACCAAGTGAAAAAAGCTGCCTACTGAGAATATAAATAAGACAAATCAAATACCTCAGGATGTATCTGAAGAAATTTTATTCTTATCAGATAATGAACTTGGGTTTTCTGATGAGAATGCTAATTAATTCATTTGTAATATAGATAGCAATAATAAAGATAAAATTACTGTCCTGGAAAGATGGATCTGATTCTTTGCTAAAGTTAATCAGAAATTAAAGTGACAGAAAAAACATAAAGTCTGATATCTGACCTTATAACTGAAGCCTATAACTTTGAAAGCAAACTTTGATAATACCAATATTGATATGCTAAGACAAATATAAAGAGTTAATCTTTTGAATTTTAACTTATCTCTTAAACTCAAATATAATATAATTCATTTAGAATATGATGCTGAAAAGTTTTGCTAGAGTGACTTTTTGCACAAATATATTTTCAACCTCAAACTTTGTTTCTATGAGACAAATTTATATCACTACCTCTCCTATCTAAAACCTCTCCTTGTTCCTCTGAAACCCATCATGAATAATTAGCCATCAGTTAAAATTTAGTGAGACTAAAAAGCACAGCTGGCCTTTTGTTCTGAAACCCTCTGCTCCAGTACTGCTGTGGACAGCATCATCAGATCTGGAGACCTATTTGACTTTTGTCATTCTAACTTGTCACATTGATTCTCTCCTCATTTAATACATCAATGACACAGCATTTTCTGTTAATATAATTCTAAATTTTACCAAGCTCATATAATTTTACTTTTCAGTACAGAAACATCTTCATTGTTGTCTACATAATTTGTCCTTCTAACAACCATTTAGAATATTGCTATGCAATATTCTTTATAGGTCAAAATGATGTTATTTCTCCTCTGTCTGTCTTTCTGGTGAGTGATCTTCTCCATCACATAAACACCTGTTTAAGGGTCAAAATGCCACACAGGTGTTGTCTTACCCTCCTCAACAGGACAGGGGGAGAAAATGTGATGGGAAAGCTTGTTGGTCAACATAAAGACAGAGAGGTCATTTACCTGTTGCCATCGTGGGAAAAAATACTCAGTTTGAGGAAAAAGTTATTTATTTTTTGTAAGCTAAAATAGATTTGAGTGGTAAGAAACAGACACAAACCTTAAAAAAGTGCCTTTCCCCATCCCTCCTTACCAGGCTTACTTTTAGTCCTTCACTCTCAACTCCTCTACATTCCACCTCCTCCCACCCTGTGCAGCACACAGGGAATGAGGAAAGGGGGATTTATGGTATATCATAAAAATTTCTCTCCTTATTTTTTTCCTCAGTAGCACTACAGTCATGAAATTAACTTCCATTCCTAACTGGATTCATTTTTCGTGCATTTTAGCCTATTTTGGGGAGACAGTTGGTTAAGAGGGACCACAGATTTTTTTTTTTTTTTTTCAGTAAAATGGCAGCTTCCTGACACCAAGGAGTAGTTTTTCTCTTTCAGACTAGGAAAAGGACAAAAAGGAAAACCAGTAAGGTCAATTTTAGGACAACAGTGACAGCAAAAAAAAAATCATAAAAGGTCTTGTAATGAGTGCACAGGGATGTAAAAAAAATTATATCATTTAAGATCTATAATATTCAGTGATATTTACAAATTATACATGTCCTGTTAAATAACAATTAATTGTTCAATCTGTGGAAGAATCTATAAGAAAATACAGCTGTGCCATCTCACTTGATATTGACTATGTGTTAAAAAAAACTAATAGAGAATCCTGATATTTTTTATTGGTGCATGCCTAAATTGCTCTATTTTGTCACAGCAGTGTTTCTTATTAGCATTGGAATACATATTTACTTATTTCCTTCTTTTATGGGGCATTTTTTAGTTTATTGTATTCACAGTCTTTAAAGCCAACTGAGATAAAATGAGTGCCTTCAAAAACACTTAGTAAACAAGGACAAGGAGTAATTCCTGGGTCATGAGTGTATACAGCAAAAAGCATTGCTGTGTAACAAGCCAATGGAAAGGGAAAGGGAAAGGGAAGCTCCAAGTTGCTGGCCAACAAAATAACTGGTGTGGATTGCCCCAGCTCATCCTCATCTGTTCATAGTCTCCATTGCAGATGTTCCTCTGGGTATTTTTGACACAGTCACAATATGATTTCATCAGGACTGTTGCATTGCAGTGTGAGACTGTGCCTTTATCAGGCACAGATGTTGCACTCACTGATTGGCTGTTTACCTTTCTGCATGTGCATTATCAGCAAATGTTTACTGGCCACCTATATCACTATTTTCTACTGGAGTTATCTTTTAAGATTTATGTGTTCCCTAGCATAAGGTTATCAAATAAAAACTCTGAAGCAATGGCTGGAAAAGGAAAATTCACATTTCAGTGGCAATCATTTCCTACACATCCCAACCTTACAGGTGAGATAATATTTCCTGAATCCTCCAGCATGAGGCTGTGAGGCTAACAGCACTCTGGGATAAAAAAAGAAAAGGTACTGCCACAGCAGTCTGGGGTTGTGTGTGTGTGTCAGGTTGAATAAAAAAATGAAAGGCAGACTGTAGTCCTAGAAGTGAAAGACAGCAAACTTAAAAATGCAAGTTTTTACAGAGAAAAACACTGTGCAACACCAGCACTGGCTTGTGCTGGGTACAAGAGTCTCCCTCAGTTTGCCTCAAATTCCACTGGTCTAGTCCTGAGCAAAACAAGACAGTCTGGACACCAACTCATTCACCAGATCCTACAAAAGGGATCTCATTCATCATCTTTTATTTCCTGGGGAGGTGCCTGCTATGAAACTGTACAAACTTTTGTACAACCCCAGCCCACAGCCAGCGCTTTCAGTGGCACTAAGTCAGTAACTCAAATGAGCCAGGTCATTTGCAGCAGGAACAGATAAGTTCAAAGGGTTCAGGGATTAATTTGCTGATACAGAAGACAAAAGGGGTGCATGTTGCTGGCTGTCTACACAGGAATTAATGTTTTTTCCTTATACTATTGCTGATGCGTGCCTGGATAAACATGTGAATGGGATTTTCTAAATACATTTTTTAGGCCTATAAAATTAAATTAAGTAAGCACATATCTAAAGTAAATGAGCTCAGAATTAGCCCTAAAATGAAAATAGCCCCAAAATTATACTTTGTTTGGTTAGAGTTGCACTAACACACCCTGATACTTCAGCTGGTGATCTGTTTCTATGATTTAACTTTTTTTAGTCATATTTATTTAGCTATTTTAATTGTATACATCTGAGTCTCTCATTCATGCATAGTGAATACTGGGAGGACTGGTCTGTCTTTTGGAGGTACCTACAGGAAACTGTAAAACATCCTGGAGAGTTCATCTGCATTTAAATAGACACAAAATCAACAGGTCACATCCAAAGTTCTCAGAAATCTTAAAGCTCCTGTGATAAACAGTGAACAATGAGGCATTAAAATGTGAGTAAGAAACCAAAATGTCTTTGTGAGCTTTGTTGTTAGAAGCAGATAAATTACACTATTTTCAGTCCTTTCCTATACACACCTCAAGAAAGATAAGAATTTCTGAACATGTTTAAACTAAAATGAAGTTAAATAACTGAGTTTTACTACAAATTAATTCTAATATAAAATATTTTTTGTTCATACTAGCTAAGGCTTTACCTAATAATATTTTTATCTTGACATAATAATAATAAATTTCAGAATAACAATAATATGAAGTCTTAAGATTTAATAAGTAGGTACAAGGCAATTAAATACTAATGTAATCTAATTTTTAAGTTTTCGGGAGCATGTGTAAGGCTTTCATAAATCTACGTCTGAACATGCTTTAGCATTTTTTTGATTGCTCAGAAATGTAAAATAAAACCATGCAGTCAAAAGAAATATGTAATTCTCTGCAGTTCAACAAATGAGAGTCCACACAATGGGGAACCTCGTCCCCGACTTTCACTGCAGTCAGGGGCTACTTCTTGCATACCTACCTTGTTTTCCTACCACTGCAGTGAAATCTGCTGCCTTGAAAAGATCATCCCCACCTACTGGCAATGGCAAAACATCAGAAGAGCTGGATGCAATTTCACAGCATCTGACTGTGTGTGCCAAAGGCCTTTCACCCATCAGCTTGGGAGCAGCTGCTTTCAGCACAAGAACAGAGTTCTCACAGAGTTCTCACACTGTTTCTTGTCTGAGAGATAAAAAAAAATAAAATTCTTTGGCTAGAGGAGTGACAGTTTTACAAGGCTGAAATAAACAATTTTAAACATCATGATTTTCTATTGAGCCACAAAATGTGCATTGATCAATACATTAATTGGACTAAAAACCAAATATCAAAAGAGTATTCATGCCTTTTCAGAAGAAGGTAAAAGTTCATGCCATCTCATATAAGAGTGCCATGCTTTATCTATCCATCCCTTCTTTCTTTTCAGTGACATTCTACTGGAACATGTTCCTTTCTTAGCACAGCCTAGCCTATTATCAAAAACCAGCATGTAATACACATGTTCATGGTTTGATACTGATTGAGGTTAATTGGTGGTTTTTCTTACATGGATGTCTGGAATTATAACAAAAGGTTCAAAACCCACAATTAACAGTGGCAAGTAACCTATAATTTTTTTTTCCAACTCCTCTACTAATTCTGATTATTATCCACTGCACATTTGATTTCTTGCCATTTTCTTTGACCTCTTCACAGCAGAGATGAAAATTTCATTGTTTAGGTAAGAGAAGTTCCATGTAGTTTCTTTACCATGAGACAGAGCACTTTAACCTCTCACAGTCAGTTTGGGAGTACTACCCCACCGAGACATAAACTATTAATCATAATTCTTTATCAATTGCATTGCATTAAATGTGTTTGAATTTAGATGCCCTGACAATCATAACTGTCAAATAAAAAAGGTATTTTAATCACAGAGCTACGACTGCAGAATTCAGTTTAAGACTATTATACACATTTTATCTCACAATTTCTGTATGGACCATTCTGAAAGAAAAATTATTTAGGAGAAAATTATTTATGCTGCATTTTCTGCAATATTCTCCATGAACAGCATCCTGAGGAAATATTCTCCCATGAGCATATGCAGATATAAATTTTCCTGAAATTGGAACTAGAGATCTCTAAGGTAACTCTGAACCTTGACTGGCTTTGGGAGCTTGGGATTGGTAACCAAGACTGGTGTGCTGGATTCAGTGTCTCATTTCAGGGCCCTTTTGAACTCCTTCTGTTAATGCTTGAAATCTGCAAAATATTCAGGCAACATTGAGATATTAAAGTTATATCTCATTAAAACAGAAGTAAAAGGGATCAATAAATCCTTTCAAGCTTATACTGTCAGGTAGTCTGCATGTCACTCTCCAAAATGCATTACACTTTAAAAAATGGAAGGTTACACTACTTCTCACCTCTGAAGGGAGATGAAACAGTACATGGCACTGACATTTGTCCACTAAAACCCATTCAGTCTTTTAAAATCTTTTCAATAAGGGTCAGGAAGTCAGAATTCCCTCCTGTCAATCACAAAATTATATTCTGTTGTGCTGTACCAAAAAGTGCTCACAGCAGGTTAGAGTTCACAGAAGATGTCTCAAAACTCCACCAATGGTCCTGAGCTTGCAAGAAATATATACAAATACACATAAACAGAATTATACCAGCATAATTCCTCCTTTCTTAGCTAAAGTCTGTAGTCTGCATCACTAGTTATTGATCAGGGGAATTACCATAAATATTTCAGACACATGACACAATGGATGCACAACAAAGATCCTCAGAACCTTCTCACAGTGAAAGAGAAATGGCTTAGATATGGTTGCTGTATTCCTTCTTAACTGAAATTGCTGTATGGATGAAAGAAATCCCTTGCCTGTTATGGCAGTCCAGTGGGCATCGCCTGGGAGTCTCTACACTTCCTCACCTTCCTGTGTCATTTCCAGCCTTTCAGCTGGACCTCATGGTGAGCTGGACTCCTGAGCCAGCATCCAGCCCAGGCCCTTGGTTTGCTGGTTAAATTGTCAGCCACGTGCAGAGCCCTGATGCAGTCCTGTGAGTATTCTGTGACTTGTTGACAGGTTGTCATAAGTATAGACACTCAGGAGCCAGTAATTTATTCCAGGCAGCCCATACACATGAGGGAAGTTATTGACTGTATGTTCCTCAGATATTACTGACAGGGGACCTTCATCTTCAAATAGTAATGAAATATGAGTTGTTCTGATTCAGAAATAGGAAATCAGAGTCATGCACCTCAGAAAAATGTCTTTGAGCTCTTGGGACAACAGTCATTGTAAACAGAACCTTAAAAACTGCAGGTGTCATTTTCTTTTCTTTTAACAAACATGAATATTTCCATATCCAAATGATTAACTGCCTGTACATGTCCTAAATTAAGCACATAAACACTGTCATGTCAGCCATATGGTAACTCTTAACACATAATCCTTCCTACCTCTAATACAACTCCGTGTACATTTATTTGGAAGCCCAATGAAGTGTTCCATTTTTGCCATTTAATGTAGGGAGAGCAACTAAAACTAGAGTTCATTGATGATAAATGCATCCTTTACGTTAGTTGCAGACTATTTTGGATCTGCTGACATGCCTGTCCTTCCTAGTGATTCTTGAACAAGAGATGTTCACCAGCATGCCACATGAACTCCTAGAATAGTTACATTGATGTCAACAAAGAGGTACTGGAAGATACATCTATGAGCAATTGGAATTTTGATGGGCATAATGCAAAGTTCTCTTTAAAAAAATACAATTTTGAAAAGGGAACCCAAAACACTATGTGAATTTTTCAAATTATACTTCTACTGCTTTTCAAGTTCTTCACAGTCTTTATCACAACTCAAACACTTGTAGATGTCATGAAGATTGTCATCCTCCTGTCAGTACTTACCAGTTTAAAGAAGATAATCTATCTTTGCTTTATATTTTGTCTCTTCTGTGTTTTTATGCCTGTACTTTGTTTTTCTGCTCCACTTCCTAAATTTATTGAATAAACTCACCAGAGGTATTTCTAGGACTTTGTGACTGTTCAATTAAATTACACCATCTTTTTTCCTGACAGGTTGGGTTTTTTTGGGGTTTGTTTTTGTTGGTTTTTTTTTTTTTTTGGCACAATCATAAAAGATTTGGCAAGAATTTGATTAGAAAAAAATGAATTTTATCTTATTGTTTCAAACTGCCCGTCATCATTGTAAGGTCTGTAAGTTAAAAAACTCAGGTTTGAAGCTTGGAATGCCAGTTACTGCACAAGATTTTCATCTCATGTAAATACCTCCCTCCATAAACATAAATATTCGTCCAAAATTACATAAAACCTAAATCTTCCAATTTCTGTTTTAGGACACGAGGGCAATTTAGGTATAAAACGTAAATTCAGTTTGTGAAGCACTATAGTCTCTCCACTGTACTGCTGCCTCCATGAATCAACTTTCCATTTCCCTCCTTATCCAGAAGGTATTTAGATATTTTGTGCAAAGTGAAACAACTTCAAGAGGACACTGGAATCTGGCTGCCCTGGTGGGCAGCAAGAGCTGAAGGATTTGGATATCCTTGAACTCCTCAGCCAGGGCATGGATCTGGTGCTGGCCAATGCTTGGGATCAGTAAAGGTTATCTCTGGCTGGGTACTGATTAGCCTTTCAGGAAAGGTAGAAAATTCTGTAAATTACATCGATTTTCAGGCAATCTGAACTAGTCTCCCAATTCCTTGCTTAAAAAATTTCTAACAGAAATAAATATACTCATGAAATATATATAATCATGAAAAGCTTATGTTCAATGTCTTTGGAGATTAAGACTTTCTATTCTGTTTCTATTGAACATTCTTTTTTCCTCTCCCTCTACTACAAACACTAAATCCCTGTCTTTCAGAAAATCTTTTCCAGTCTTAAGTTGAACATCTCTTAAATTAGGTTGGAAACACAAATGTAGAAACAATCTTCTCCGTATGATTACTTGCCTCAACAAAGTTTTTGGAACAAGTATTTGGGTTTAGTTTTACACTAGAAGAATCCATTATGTGTGCTCTGATACTGGTCTGTGATAAGGAAAAAATGTATATAATAAAAGTAATGGGTTTTTTTAAAAGTGAATTCCTTTTCTAAACTATTTCATGTAAAAGTAGCCATAGATGCACACTGGTAAAATAGGTGCTTTTTCAGTTTTTCAAATACTGGGCAATAAATTTGTCTGCTAAAACATATATAAATACATGAGAGCAATACTTCAGACCATTAAGAAAAATTCTAAACTGAATTTTGAAACAAATACATCTTCACAGAGATGTTTATGTGCTCTAGTTTCTTCCCACATAAGCAGATGGAGTTTCAAAAGACAATTTTTTACTTGCTGCAATGCCAGATATATATACACCTGTTGCTAAGTGGAAGTGGGAGGGAATTCCTCTAGGATTACTCTGCAAATAAGTGCTCAACTAAAAGGATCTTTGAAAGTGTAGACATATAAATAAAAATAAGTCACTACCAGTTGTACATGAGGAAAATGAATTCAAACATACAGGACAGGATATTTTCAATCCATAGCATTATGTAAAACCAGGAAGATCTTTGACAAATATTCATTAAATAATTAAGACACAATATTATGCTAGTCATTAAAAAAATAAACAAACCTATCAAGTTCTAGAGGAAAACTACATTGATTACAAAAGGTTCTTGTTATGAGACCAGACAAGAGATTTTGTAGTAAGTAGCTCTGCCCAAAAAACAGTGTTGGTAGTGGGTCCTCAGCCTCACCTGTTTTACTCAATACATTCATTCCTTTTGGTCTGTGCTGTATCCTAATGCAGAGACACCTTTTCTCTTCCTTTTCCCTTCCTCTTCCTTCCGAAGAAATTTTTTGTAATTTACAGAATTTTCTACCTTTCCTGAAGGCTAATCAGTACTCAGCCTAGAGATAACCTTTTCTGAATTAATAAAATGGGAACTTAATCTGAGAAACAAGTTTCTCCCTATGGAGGTAACAACATCTTTGAGAAAGCTAGATATGTATTCAAATTTGTTTATTGAAGATACCTTTCCTTAGAAAACACCTTAAACTGTTTTACCTTTAAGAGCCTGACTGGACAGGGGCAGTTTTGTCTTCTCCCCTGCCCTTGGCAAAGCTTTGGTGGGCAGGAGTGCAGCTGCAGTTTGGATGGGGGTTGCATTACAGGGCAGCCCTTCCTCCATCAGGCAGGAAAAGGGAAAGCTGCTGCACTGGTCCTTGCCCGAATTTTCAAAGCCCTCTTACTGCTCCTGCTTCCCCCAGTAATTTTTGTTCCTGAGCTGGAAATTCCTCAGATCTCCACATAATTGTTGATGCACAGATAAAAACAGAAGTCACACACTCCAAAGAAGATCATAAGCCACACCAAGTGTCTCAGAAGGTATGAGGCAAGGTCAGCGTAGGGTTACTACACTTACCAAAACCACACTGGACACAGAGGAGCTCTCTGCCTAATTTAACAGAGAGATTGTTGTTTCCATGTTTGGGTGTCTTCACTCTGTGATTGCACAGGCACCTTTGATTAGGCAAGGGATTTCTGTTTTGTTTTATGTAGACTGGCTGCTACAAGTCATTGTGGCCTTAAATACCTTGCCATACTCTCTCACTTGACTGAACACAAATCATACTTGTACAAATGTATGGAATAAAGCTTGATTTAACTCCTCTGTTAAATCAACCTGTTTGCTAGGCTTGAATAATGTGAGGAAATTTTATGTCCTGAAATTATGCAGAGGTAGCTTTCATATAAAGCACAACACTTATTCTTTAGATACATCGTATGAAGAGCAACTCCCCCACTTTGAGGAAAAACAACAAAACCTCCAACTTTGCAACAAAAAGCAAACTTTCAGGACAAAATTTATTTTCCTGGACATGAACATCAGTGCAATTTTCAGTCTTAGAATAAATTCACCTAGCTGAATCCATTCTCTCAGGACTCTTCCCATATCTCACTTCTCTCTGCTCTAGTACCATGGCCTGCTGCATTCTACTCCACCTTCTCCATGGGACAGAGGGTCCATTTAATTCATTGTATTTAGAACTTTTAATAGGGGGGAGGGGGGGAGCAAGGGAATACCTTCATGTTGTTTATTAAAAAAAGGAAATACCTAAAAACTGCACCACATTCCACACATGTCTCTCCACATATGATAAAATAGCTTTTCATGATTATTAATACTATATGTCCACTGACCAGATTTTTAATTGCAAATTTAAGATAAAGTTCACATCAGAAAATGTTCTGTGCTCAATAAAATGCAGCCTAATGTGTCTCTAGCCTGTTTGTGTAAGATGCTGCACTTTAATAATTAAATGTTTCTGTCAAGAGGAACAAATTCAGTTTGCATTTTCTAAGCTGCAGTGGATGCAGTAGAACACATTTACAAGGAAGATTTGTTACTTAAACTATGTATCTGTGGCTCAGAGTGTGAATATAGTAAATCATTTCAGTAAAGAGGTGCTGTCTTTGGGCAGCTCTCTAGAGTTCTGTTTGCACTGAATATCACATAAAAGCAATATACATACTATTTTTTTCCTTTCTTCACTTTTCCTCCACTCTGCAGCAAAGGTGATTCTTCAGCTGGCTGTCATCTGCCTCCAGTCTTTGAAAAAATCTGAGACTTCACATAAGATAAAAAATGAGGCAGATGGAGATGGAAACAGGACTTTACCTTTCTCTTTCTTTTAAAGAATTTTTTATTAATAAAACAGGACTGGATTATCAGGGCATAATTATGTCATTTTGGTTATGCTTTGTTCTTGCCATTCATTTCAAATGGATAATTCTTAATACAAACAAGTGTTATTTTATTGAATGCTATTATTTATCCCTCTTTTCTTCACTAAACATATTAAAAAGCGAAGCATATGCTTGGAAGTATCTGTAAAGGTGCCTTGATGAGCTCATTCACCAGATCAATGCAACAACCTTGAAAGGACTCTTTTCACATAACTGTTGCAGCAGCAAGACTTTTTGTAGAGATGATTTTGAAGTTTATGGATTTGAAAAGAAATAAAATCATATTCAAGGCTTCCCAAAATTTGAAGTATTCCTATGATTTTTGAAATGCAACAGGTAACAGTAAAAATTCTGAGAAATTATCTTTTAACCACATTTTTGCTATTACCCAGAAATACTCAATATTGTTCCTATATCCAGATTCCCAAGAAAGATAATTTTGAGTTCCAACTAATACAATGACTACGTCCATTTTTATTAATATCATAAAACTATGAACGGCCATGCACCATTATGCATGTACTTTAAATAAAGCACTTTTAAAAAGCAATAAATCTGTTTCTTCCCATTGACAAAAATGGAAGTCCATATAGATGGTTCCAATATAAAATTACTACATTCAGTCAGATGAATGTCATTTCAGCTGTTCAGATGTGGATTCTTGATGCCCCATGACGTGTGTTGTAGGTCAGGATCCCGGGATCTGACACAACAACTTCTGTGGCCTGACAACCCTTATTATTTCAAATAATAATAGCTGGCATTCACTCACCTTGTTCAAACAGGAAAAAATAAAAGCATGTAGCAAATCCATGTGTATATTATTAATCTTTTCAAGTTCATGTAAGTGCTGTTTATATGTCACAAAAAAAAAGGAACACATCTACCACCTTTGGCTCGTGGTGCTTCAACTAATTGCTCTGTTAGCAGACTGCTACTGGCTTCAAAGACTGATGATTATGCAGCTGCTGATGGAGAGTCTCAGCAGAAGGAAGGAGGATCGTGGGAGTACAGGCAATTAGCAAATGTTTTCACAGTCACCAAAGAGGGTGAGAGCAGTATCTGAAGTTTACACTGCATTATATTACATTACATTGATGTTTAAATGAGTGCTGTTTCTAAAGTGCTTATTTTTCTGGCGTTGTTGGATTTTGGGTTGTTTTTTTTTTTTTCTTTTAGCAGCCAGTAAAATGTTAATTCTCATTGTATTTTGGCAAAATCACAGGCAGATGTGATAAAAGCTGCTTTTCAACTGCCTGCTGATATTTGATATATGACTTAAAACTTTACATCATATTTTCATTTTTTTAAACTGATCAGCTGTGATTTGGCAACAGGTGAAGCAGAAAAAAAAACCAGAGTGAATCTAAGAAATCCATGTGCCCAAAATTTAATATATCTAAAAGCAAAAATTATTTGGAAAAGAAAGAATAAAAGGCTTTAAAACCTAGGAGAGACCTTAGACCTTGTCTGTTTACACTGAATATTTAACTAAGCACAGACAACTCCTGAGCTGAAAGGTTAATATAAATTTCAAAATTTGAGAAGAGCCAAAGCACAGATTCAGGAAGCTGACAATCAGATTCATTTTATAAAGATGGGATTTAAACACTAGGTTTGGGCAGAGTATCCCAACACCTGTATGTGTTTACCTTGTAAACATATGTAAACATGTGTTTACAGACCTTATGTTTACACCTTGTAAACATATGACTACACCAAACAAGTGCATCAGCTTTTTTCCCCTAAGCCTCTCTTGACTGGAAGCCCAGAGTGGACCTGCTGCTGCTGCTCACACTATCAAACTGAAACGAAATACTTAATCAACTCTCCATTTAAGTAACTGCTTTCTAACATATCCTAGCATTATATAGTTACCTGTATTCCAGCTGTATGATATGCATGTTTTATTTTGCACTTCAGGAAACTACAGCTGTTCTTGTCCTTAATCACAGAATCACTGAGTATGCTGAGTTGGAAGGGACTCACAAGGACCATTGAATTCAGCTCCTGGCCATGCACAAGACCCTTCCTCTTGCTCTGAAGGACAACTGCAAAAATTTCAATGTTTGAGTCTCGAGCATTTTCTTAATTCAGACTCCACTGAACTGGAAGCAAACTGTGACTATAAAATCATAAGAGGTGACAGGAATAAAGCAAAAACCAGGATACAAATAGAGCTTTTATTGTTTTTTCTTAATAGAAAAGCAAGAGCTATGATGGCAATGCCAACATGTATTCTGTTTTCCTCTCTCATCTGACTGAAATAACTTTTAGGTTCCTGGAGAAAAACCAAATGATAATAGGAACATTTCAGTGAGAGAGATTGTGGAAAAATACTAAAAGACAAAACTCAGCAAGGGGAAGTGCCATGTTGGCAATAGTTCACCAGAAACAAACTCTCTGCAAACCTCAGGAGCAGGGACTTTGAGGGAACTTGGTGTACTGCCCTGGGAGAGGGGGAAACAAGGGATGGAGTGGCACTGAGGGGTTGTGGTCATGTTCTGTTTAAATCAATGCAGGTCATGGGAATTAAGCCAAAGGAATGACCTAAACAGCAACCAAAAGCTGAACTATGTTTTATCAACTCAAAAATACATTTGAATTTTTATGCCTCAGATATGTTAGTAAAGTAAAAACCTGCACATGCTTTACCTGTAATTACTAAAGACACTCAAGCACCACCTAATGGTGACATTTTCTCTTCTCTCCTAAAGAAAACAATATAAATGTAATTCAAGGGGAAAAAAGGTTGGAGAGTCTACTTATGTATACTGGAGGTCAAAAGGATGTACCCATCTCCTCCCCTACAAGAATGCCTTTTGGATAAGCTTTATTCTGCAGTAGTACTATTGCTTATGATTTCTGATATCAGTGGATTTATCAATGGCAATTTCTGAACCAAATCCTGTCACACTAATCAATAAATTTCAGTATTTATGAATCTGAAATCTTAATGAATGTGCCCAGGCTTATAGTGGAACTCATGCTATTTGTGCATCTGGGACTATAAATGTGCCCAAGACTTATCGTGTCAACACCACCCTCTTTTATCTTTTGTGATCATGAGAGTTCTAATGAGACCAGACTTGGAGTGCCAAATTGGCTCCCCTGCAATATTATCTGTGAAGTTTTCCTGGGCTCTTGGACAGACAGAAAATACACCAAGTAAGGAAAATGACTTGAACACCTGGATAGTCTAACAATGCAATTTGCAAGTCCTCTGATATTTGCAATGCCCAATCAAGATAATCTTTTTTCAAAGGAAGGTAAATTGCTGCAAAATCTTTGCAAGTAAGAAGGGGAAGACTCAGCTGTCCCTTGTCTGGCTGTGTTCGCAGTTAACCAAGAAAAATCAGGGACTCCCTTTCCTAAATTTTTACAAGACAGATGTGCAGGCAGTGGTAACTGTGTGGTTCAACAACTGACTTTTTCTCCACATGAGAAATAATGTGTTCAGCAAGTTCCTATCCAGTTAATATTGTTTTCCTAGAACAATTGCAGACATGCTAATTTTTCAGAAGATTTTTATGTGTTAGGAAAATTTCCTATTCTCCTATTTCCTATTCTCCTAATACAATTCCATTTTCTGTTGAAATATCTGTCACCATGATATTTTCTGAAAAATCCCTTCACCAGGATTTTTTTTCCTGGGAAGCTGGGAAGCTTCAGCTTCTCCATGTTTTACTGCTCTGGAATGTGAATTGTTTTAATTTAATGACCAGTCATGGTCCAGCTGTGTCGAGACTCTGAGAAGTCTTGAGTTTTTTATTCATTCTTTTCTAGCCTTCTGTCTGTATCCTTTCTCTTTCTTTAGTATAGTGTTAGTATATAATTTTTTTAATTGTAAGATAATAAAATAATAAATCAGTCTTCTGAGAACTTGGAGTCAAATTCTCATCTCTCACCTCGTCCTGGGGACCTCACAACACCACAAATATCTTCAATGCAAAAGCTATTGAAATGGAGCTTTCCTTTTCTCATCACCAGAGTTACCTTCAGGACTCCAATTTATCAAAGGCAGCGCAGAACCTGAGACCATGTAGCCTCAGCAAGGAGAGAAGAGTTGGGAAAAAAGTAGAGAAAAAATGGATCATGAGTAAAGAGTTTCAGGATAAATTTGTATTTAAAAAAAAAAAAATTGTCACTTTTTTGGGAAAATGGACCTTGTTTTCTTAAATATATGCAGTTCATATGCATCCATGGAGAACTGTGTGAGATAATGAGACAATTAAACAAATCTTCTGTTGTGCCTTATGACAAAAACTATTGAAAGGAAATGCAGAGAGGCAGAAGCTGGTTTTGAGACAGTATTTTAAAGTAAAGGACTGTAGGGTTTATTTCCAGTGCTGTCAGGTTACAAAGCTGATTTCAAGGAACATGCTTTTTATTGCCAGTTTTGAAACAATAGAAGTCTCAATGGTTAATGAAAGTGTCTAAATAATGTGGCTCAGTATAAATTTGCTGTACAAAATCAAAGGCAGAACAATAAGTTAATACTGAATGTTAAGGGAGCTATGATTCTAACGGTTCTCAGAAAAAGAAAAAATGCAAATTCAAGGAATAATGGGTAATTTTTATCCAATTAGCCTTGACCTTGTAATCTAATATTAAAGCACAGCTATGTAGCAAGGCCCTTTTCACTTTTCTTGGAAAGGAGACATTAAGGCAATAGAGATTTGTGCAAAAGTCCTTCCTTTAGGATCACCTTTGGCTGCAGTCATGGAATCACAAAATGGCTGAGATGGGCTTGTATCTCTGGGGATCATCTGATCTTAACTACCCTGCTCAGGAAGAGTCTCCTAGAGCCAGTTGCTCCAGATCCTGTCCAGACAACTTTTGAATACCTTCAAGGATAGAGGTAACAACCCTGGGCAAGTTGTGTCAGTGCTCTGTCACCCAAACAACGCAAAAATGTTTCCTGGTATTCAAAAAGAGCCTCATGTGTTTCATTTTGTGCTTACTGTCTTTTTTAAGCTTCTTTAAAAATTTAAATGGGAATGGGATCAAAGGAAGAAAAATTCCTCAAAATTACAGTAACTCACCAGACTGTTTTCAAACAATTAATAATTCGTTATTTATTTTATAGAATATTTCTGCCTTTGTTGCCATCTTTTAAGGTTTTTGGTTTCATATCATCTACTGAAATGAAATTCTGAACCCCGCCAGACTGGAAAATCTTTGTAGGAATTATATTTTCTGTTTAGATGGCATCAAAAGACATTGAATTCCAAGCATTTCCAAGCATATTTCCCTGATGCTTGATGAGACAAACAGGTTTAATATGTCCCTAATGTCACTCCAGTGACGTCTGTAGAGTTACAGAAAGGATCAGTTTAATCCACTTAATATTATTGTTGAAAATAAAACAGAAATGAACCAAAAAAGATTTACCTTAGCAATTCACAAAAACTCTATGCAAATTAGACATTTAAAAACAATAATGTCCCTGAAATAAATGCATATATGATAAATCTGAACTTTTGCGAAAATCTTTATCTAACATTTATGTCAAGAGTACCAGAGCATTGGAGGAAGACAAGCACTGGTAAAACCAGATGTAGATGGCTTTTCTGGGATTTGAGACAAATTGTAAATCAAATCTGAAACATTCTCTCTAAGGTGGCTAATTTTGCAGCTGTGCTTGGATTTGGCCACTGAAGTAACATTAAAAATTATTTATGTGAGTTCCTTAAGCACACCGTTTTGAGTATATATATTTTCAAGAGAATAGGTCTAATATAATATTTTATTCCCATGATTACCTGAGCTAAAAGCTGATGGGAAGCCCCTAATAAATATATGTTTTATAGTAATATCATGCATCCTTTCAGCTGACTCCAGAAGCAATATTGCTTTCAGGGATTATAGATATCAGTAAAAATACCTGAGCTCTCTATTTAAATTAAGTAGATTTTTTTTCCTAGAGCTTTCAGTGAAAAATAGCAAGCACTCAACTGAGCAAGGGGGCAGAGAAGAGAAAAGAGTTTAAGAAGTAAAATGGGCAATTAATCTTTTTTTTAATGCTTCATTGAATTGCACAGCTCCTGTCATGACACCCCATTTGCAAATACTTATCAATACCCACAAAACAGGAGCAAGTTTTCAAAATTATTTACATATATATTGAAATGTATGTGTAAATTTACACTGATTATTTTGATGCAAATTATCTTTATTTGTTTGAAAAAATGCAGAATATTCTTGAGTTCCAGTGCAGTTGGAGTAGTGACAAGCAAGAAACATAAAAATCTCCATTTTAGGTCTTCTTTAGAAAAATATAATTCTCAGCTCTTGGAAACAACCACAAAATACAGCACAAACAAAGGTAAAGTGAAAATATTACAAATATTTTAAAATAGTCTCTTGCTTGTGAATTTTTCATCAGATTAGGAGCTCTGGTCATTCACGGTCCCTAAAACCTTAGAGTTAAATATCCAGAACCTTTATCATCGAATACATGCACATGACAGGCAGTCAAAATCCTGCCCTCAGATAAATGAGCACATTTTATCTGGCAGAGGCTGGGACTGGATGCCCCATGCAGTTCCTGGGTTTCTGGCTATTGCTGCAGTGCCATGAATGACACAAGTACCATAATATGAGAGAGCTCATGTCTTCTTTTCAATTGCATTAGCAATCAGAAGCATCTGATCTCAATTTAGGTCCCTCAGTAACCTGCTGCATTGTAGACACATTTTACCCACAGCAAAACTCTTCCTCCTTTATCTTTTTTTCTCAATAAGATGGAAATGAATACTTATCTATTCTCATCCTTTTCTCTCCCGCCCTTGCAAAAAAAGATAGAAATATTAATTGTATTCTTCAAGCAGGACAGCTGAGCCCTCCCAGGGCAGAAGCCAGAGCCCAGAGCACATCACAGGGGTTGATCAGTGCCAGGCAGGGCAGAGCTGAGCCCTGCAGAGCTGGTGAGTGCTCTGCAGTTTCCTCACACAGTACACCAGTCTCTAGCAGCCTAGACCACGTCATGCTTGCAATCACACATAATGTTTACAACACCTACTCCTCCATCAGAATTGTAAATAAATTCTCTCTTTTTTTAAATCTCTCGCAGCATTTTGCATAACCAGAAAATAGCAAGCTAGAAAACACTTGTTTTTCTCCTGAAAAAGGTAACTTGCTTTTCATACAACTTTTTTCAAACTTCCAGATTACAAGACTTGTTTTTCCTGTGTTTTAGCTATTACCACCTTCAATGGAGTGAAACAATATTTTTACTTCATTTCTGCTTCTAATCCTCTTCTCACTCAGTATTTTCCTGTGTTGTTTTTGACTAAGAAAGTTCTGCAGACACTTTGGAAGTCAAAAGTAAGAGGAAATAGTTATAGCTGAAAACACACAAGAATTTCATCAAATCCTACACAGAGAATGAATAAAAAGACAGAACTTTCCAAGAAGCTTAGGGACAGCTTTTCCAAATCCAGAAAGTGCAGTGTCATTTTCAGGAGCCATGTAAACAAGTGTTCCAGGATCCCTCCAGAAGAGCCTCATGAAGTCCTCTGCTACCCTCATCACCCTGTTCTGCTGAATGTTCTCATTCTATGGGGTCAGTGGGAACACACACCAGAGCACCATTCTGCAGAGGGACCAGAGAGGAATGGGAGATACATTCCTTACAGTCTCCTTGAGGAACAGTGCACAATGAGGAGCCCCTCCTTGAGGAAGGAGTAGAAAACTTGCCCTTCATAGGAAGCTGCTGTGCCACACTGCAGGATTGTGTCAGCCTTGGGAGGAGTGATCCTACATGTCAGCAAGAGCTGTACATTTGTTTGTCATCTGTAGGGATCAGACCTATGGAGGATCCTCCTTCCACCACATATATGTGATCAGATGTTGTAGATAATGCTGGTGAGCACCAGAGTCTGGCCTATTTTATATCCTGGTAATGCTTTTGTCTCCAGGGAGCTCAAAGAATTAAATGAGTTGGCACTCCCCAGCCAGAATCTCTATGACCTTTGATTATGAATTTGAACATTAAATTCATGAGGCTGGGTTCACAGCTATAAGAAGCTGTAGTTTCCATGCAGATAGATCTTCCCCAAAGAAATTTTTATTCCTGGTGTGTAGTTGAATATTTTATTTTTCTGGGAAAATAAAATCTTTAATTTCTAAAAAGGCTCTGCAGAGCTTTCCCTCTTCAAGCAAGTACACTGACAGACAGACAAACTGCATAAATTCCTTTAGATCACATGGGTAGGGCCTTTACCTGGATCGAAATGTGATGTAAAGTTTAGGTTTTTTACTGCAATCCTATCAACTTACTTTCATAAGAAAGAAGTTAGACTTTGCTAAGCAAATGTGATGAATCAGTTTCTTTGGGTGATGCTGCTCTGTGTGCTTTGAGTAAGAAACATGTCAATGCATTGAAGAGCTTTGTCTGCTTGATACACACACATGAATCTCAGGTTTTCTGTAAAGAAAGACCATTATTTTTTCACTATGGTTGAAACTGGGCCATTTAGAAGAAGTTGGCTGCAAAAGAGGCTAAGAGCTGTGTCTGGTCAGGAAATGAAAAGTTTCAGACTCAAAGAAGAAAATTATTTCTTTCCTGTAAAATACATAATACATGTCCCACAGAAGTTTGTGATGTCAATAGCATCTCTTACTGGCTGTCCATTAAATCAGGTTTAGCCTGTTTTAAGTTACCTATTTTTAGCTAAAAGTGTGTATGCAATTGAAGAGTGATATAAAGCATTTACACAAAGACCGGCTCATGGATTTTACAGGTACTAGAGCTCTCAAAGGAAGCATTAAGGTTCAGAGCATCAAGCCATTTCAAAATGAAGTGCCTCATGGAAAATGAATAGCATGGCACCAATAATCATCTGCATAAAGAAGCATCTTTGGTGCAGCTTTACACGGTATCCCCAGTCTCTCAATGCTCTCAATGTGTAAAAAGGAGTTTTCTTTGTGCTTCAGAGAGGCTTAAAAGAAGCACTGGGTTAAAGAAGCTCACAATAAAAATGTCGATGGTATGGCACAGCAATTTATTTACATTACTGATAGTGCTGCTCTCATCTTTGTGAGAGCTCGGGAAAACTACTCTGGATGAAGCATAGGTTCACAATTTCCCATTTGGGGTTGTAATGATTTTTTAATGATAGTGTGAAATTCGGCTGCACAGTCAAAGGTGATACCTACTACCAAAACAAATGAGAGCAGTGGTGATTCTGCTGCTGGGGTGCCTTTGCTGGTGATAAGTGGTAGAAATGACCTGTGCTGTGCTGGGATGACAAGGTACTGTATAATCCCTGAATTATTTTGTTATCCATGGAGAGGTAGCCTGCTGTCTTTCATCCAGCATTGATCTCTGTGATGTTAAAGAATGAACCCGCTGAAAACAAAATGCAGTACCTCAAAAAATACACCTTGGGTAAATAGTGAAGATCCAGATTTTTGCAACAAAAAAACTGCTTGAAGGTCTGGAAAAGGGAGGCTGTAGCACAGAAATGTTTGGTCATGATAGTCATAGGAAGAGGTTGAATTTTGAGAGCAGCTAGCAAAGATGTTTTCTGTGATACTTTATTTTTTCTTACTTTTATTTATAAGGTCAAAGGGCTAAATGCCACCCTGTTTCTGTGTAGTTTGAGCACTGAAAGACAAAAAAATGTTGTGGTTTGTCTTTTTGTGGTTCCCCTAATAATAACAAAGCGGGTCTTGAGGATTATTGGCAACCAATCCTCAAATCAGTTTTCTGGTGTGTTTAGACTTCATAGTAAACTCTCTGTAAAGTCTGTTTAAAAATAAACCCTTTAATTCTTTTAAATGGGGGAAGTGTGCTAAGGTCTTAAGCAAGGAATTTGCTAATTAAGGTACAAAATAGAAATATTTTTCAAGAAATTTAGGAACAGAGAAAATGTTCTGGTCATTGTTTCAGTGTGGGATGTCACAGAGACCAAGAAGAAGCAGCAAAAGAATAAGTTTTTTAAAAGACAAATGATGCTTGTTCGGCCTTAAGATAGAAAAGAGCAGTACAAATAGATTTAATGATAGAAGAATATGTTTCATAAATATTTTTCTTTCTTATATATAATATATTAAAAAAGTTTTCCCTTATATGTTTTAAGTGATAAAACTGACTCTAAATATTCTTACACATAAACTCTTGTACCACTCATCTAGACACTGCAAAATCATTTTCCAATGGCAAATTCCTTGAATGTCTCTCACCATACAGTTAGTTGGGTATCCAAGAATATACAGAATGGTGTACCACTAAATTGCAGATGTTTCATTGCAAATTGAGTCATAAATTCTCCGTTATAGAAAAATACCTTTTTTTGTCAAGGAAGCTGCCAATTGTCTTTGCAAGGAGTGTGGTAGTAAGCAGGAAGGAGCTGAGACACTGCACTAAAGATGCACTGAGTGTCCCTCTGAACTCCCATTAGATTGGGAAAAGGTGAACATCTTTTCTCTTCCTTATGTAGGCACACCTGAACATCTTACAGGACACTGATTGGGGTGATGAGGCTTCTTTTCAAGCCAGTATCCATCAAGAATTTAGGTCACTTCTCTTTTGGAATATGACCACTACTAAGCTATTGGCTATTGTGTGCTTTGAGCTGTGGAATGTTCTCTCTCATTTTGGCCAGGATATTCCATTGTGAGGTAAATTCCTAGTCATTGGAAAGGGTATATTCTTGCAAACATACCAAATAGTGGCTAAAAACTAGCAGCATTTACCCCTAAAAATGCCTTGGAGAAAATATCTGATCACTTCTCATGGAGGATTTTAACCTTATTTTCCATCAGTGTCTTGGCTATTCTTTGGAAGAAAGTCACATCATGAATTTGGTTAGAATCTATGTTTTCCACACTGATGTAAATAAATTATAGCAATGATGACACTATTATCCTGCCCTCAAATCAAACTCTGTTATGGTCAGTAGAGAAGCAGACTGTTCCTTCCACTCTCTGTATAATATGAAATTTTTCCCTGGCTTTCTAAGATGATGAAATTTGTCATAAATTTAGAGAAAATCAAGATAACACAGGCAGGATTGCTAGTGCTCAGAGAGAACAAAAAGCTAACCACAGCAACACAGTGGAGGTTCAAAAATAGAAATAACTCCCAGAGCTGGAGAAGAGCAAGGGGCCACTGAAAGTCATCCAAAGGTGAGAAGTAACCACAGCAGAATGAACCAAAACCAAAGCCAAGCTCTCTGGAGCCAGCATTTCTATCACCAAAAGGTAATAATTATAAAAACATGTAAGAATGATTAAAGAATGCTAACTAGATCAATACCATAGTTCCATGAATCAACTCTCCACCTTATTCTCCTACACCAAACCCACTTAGCATCTCCTTAGTGCCTTCTCCCCAGCCTTGGCACATTACTGAACAGTCACACAATCAACAGAGCCCTGGCTCAGCCATGGACCTGGGAAACCCTGCAGAGGAGACTTAAATCAAATGATACATTTCCCAGCCTGTGCTTCTGCATCCCAGTCATTGAATAGCTTATCAAAGAGGCTCAGGCTCCAATTCCATTTAGTTTATTTTTTTGTATTGATGGAGTTCCAGCTGAAGCACCTATGTTCCATTCAGGTAGGCAGCATAATATTAGAAAATGGAATTTCCTCTTCCGTGCCCCCCATTTTACAGGTAAACCCCTCACCCCTTCCAGGAAACAAAAATAAATCAGACAGAGATCTCTGAACAGCCAAAAATTTCACCTGCCTAGGTCAGGATCTTACTGATTTCCACAGGTATTACAATGAGGTATTTGAGTAGTTTAAATCAATAGAATAATTTTTGTCACTATAAGTTCATAAATCCTTACTAAACTACTTAAAATGCATGACTGCTGAACAAAATCTCAGCAGCTGCTCCGCTTTTTTCTGTTGCTATAGACTGTACTGCTCACAGTATTCATGTTGTACTCCAGAGATAATTTTGCATCAGACTTCCTTTTCACTAAATAAACTCACTGGTTCAGATGGCTAAGTTCAGCTTCAGAGTTTGGTGTCCTTGGAAGGAAGGACCTACTGTCCTAGAGAGAGAAAAATCATTGCCTCCTCTTTCCACAGATCAATAAAAATCCTAAATGAAAAACAGTAACTAAGGTTCTTCCATAAGTGCTTGCTGGTTTATTTCATTTAAGGGAGACAAAAAGAGAAGATCTGAATTTTCTTTCATGTGCCAATTGTGAGTTGTTTTTAATTCGTACATTTCACCAGACAAACACAGATTGTGCAGACTTGTGTCAAGAAGCTAAGGGCAGATAAACTTTCTTTCTCAATTTCATTTTTCCTATGCATGATTTTAGGGTTTCTTGATCCTATTCAAATCCTTGAATTTCTGTACATTAGTAGAAGCTTTCTTTTCTGTTTTGATATGCAAATAAAATTTGGAGTTGCTTATATTTAAGCAGTTTTATAAACTGAATTTGCTTTTTACTTGGTAGCAAATGCACACGAACTCCTTCCCATCTTGTAGCTGTTCTGTATAGACCTCACAACTTTCCTCTTTGGAACAATCCTAAAATTTTCTAAAAATAATTTCCCTGCAGCTAACTATATTTTACTGAGATTTTTATTTTGACCTTGAAGCAGGCATATTTTAAAATATAAAAAAAAATATAATGAATAAATGTTTAATTTATGTCATACCTCCAGTATGATAGAACATCCAGTAAATTTTCCACTGTATAAAAATAACCCCCTAACTATTAAGTCTGGTTTCCGTCTTAAAAGTAAATCAAAATGCTCCATATTTAGAGGAACTGAAATTATTCTATTTGCTTATAAGCCTTCTCTCCAATTCCTGAAACAACAGGACATGCATGAGGGCTGAACCAGGTGCCAAAAGCAAAGTTTTGTGTTTGTCTGCTTGTGTGCAGCTGGTGTGGAAAAATTAATAATGATCATGGTGATTACAGTCTTTGGTATTTTGGGGATTCTCACCTCCCTCTCAGATCTAGAATAGATAATAATGAATAGATAATAAATGAAGTACACAGCTGCACCCTGTAATTTAGATGTCTTCTGTCTGCATTTCTGTGATCTGATTATCAAAGGCAGTTGTCTCTAACTCCTGCAGAATTCTATACGAAATTGAGGTGTTCAGAAAATATTTTATATGTCACATTCCTCTTTTTGTGTTTTTTCCACACTGAACACTTACACTACTGTAATTATATTTGTTTGCAATTATTGATTAGTCTAGATTATCACTTGATTAGGCAAATTATATAAGGCAGGATCAAATTGATCTGCTAAAATTGTATGCAATTTTACAGCTCTTAGAGATGGGGCTCTGAGTCCTGTGATGGCTGAAAATGTCAGATGAAAAAAGTGAGCTCAGATGCCTTCAGGTAAATGAGAAAATGAAACCTATCTCCCATGCCCATTAAAGCATTATCCAGTAAATAAAAAATGGATGCAGCTTCCTTCTCTAGAGCAATTTTGAGTTATTTCCTAAATAGAAAATTCTGGAAAAACTGTATTGAACAAAATTATTTACCAAGCTTCATGTGAAAATTGTTCCAGGATAACATAAGAGAGAATAAATAACTTTGGGTTTTTTCCTCAAATTTCCTGTAACTGAAAATTTACTCGGTAGATCTGAATTTCAGAGATCTGCCATCTCAGTGCTGTTCACACCTTGTATTAAGCAAAACCATGGTCATCTGACTGCTCTCCTCTGAAATGCCTCCTGCAGGTATGGGTTGAGGTGACTCATTCATCTTCAGTCTCTCCTCTCTGGTGGTTCAAAACATTTTACTCTTCCTCTCTATGAACAAACCACACACCCACGTGTATAGAAGCAAAAGGCAAATTAAGGTTCTTGGGTCCTTTTTAACACTTCAGTTAAAAAGATTATGACTTGGTCTCTTCTGATACCTGGTTTTTTGTTTTGCTTTTGTTTTTGTTGTTTTGGGTTTTTTTCAAATAAATTAATTCAGCTATGTAAGGAAATCTGCAACCTGATTTTCCAAGTGGTGATCTTTGGAGATATATTGCCTGAGTACTTTCTACACAAAATACATTTTGTACATATTTGTATATTTTTGCTCTGTGGTCCAGGAGCAGTGTACAGCTAGTCCTGCCTTCCAGAAAGCTTTTTCACTCTCACAAAAACCCAGAAGCAGAGATTTCAGAAGTCACTAGACCCCAAATTTTGCTTCACACTACTGGTGCAAAGAGAGGACAGATTCTGCTGCCTTATTTCGCCTCTACTGGGAGCAGAAAGCAGAGTATTTAGTGATTAAAATTTAACAGTGAAAAAACCCTTAATTTTCTTACCAGTCTGTGACAGCAGCAAATCAGCATCATCATCTTCTTTAAAAGCTTGGTGTGAGAATGCAGCCCCTCAGGAGAGATGCTCAGTAGCTCTTTGCACATCATTATCTTGGCTCAGCCAGCTCTGACACTGGTTACTGAAAGGGACATGCATCACTTATGCTTAGGGGTGACTGCTGTGTGCCTGTTGCCACAATGGATAAATCTGCTGTTTCACCATTAATTTTGATATGATGAAAGAAAAAACACTTTGAACACTCTTAAATACTTCAGACTACATTCTAATAAAATTCAACAATAGGCTTTAATATCAAGAGTATAACTTTTCTTGTAGTATCACCCCTCATTTGTTTGGAAAAAAACCCCTAAATTAAGTTTAAAATTAGTAAATCTCAGTGTTACACAGTTTTGGTGATTCCTATCAAAATTAATGTAACATATCAAAATAAATACTGTCTTTTTCTCCTGAAGGGTGTACTATAAAGCTGCTGTACAGATATCAATTTCTATCACCCTTTATTTAACTTCTAAGACCCAATTTGCCACTCAGGTTGCAACCTTTCAAGGGATCAGAGACCCTTGGATTTAGTACTTGATAACCCTTTTTAAGTCTTGTAGAGTTGACATATGTTGTGTCATCAGCTCTGGAAGAAATGTTCTCTCTCTGCTGAAAGACTGTGCTGGCTGGTTGGATCAGCCAAAATAAAGTGTCCTGTAGCAGCTTACATGAAATATAATTTGCTCATTTATCCATAGAGACAGAAGTTTCAGACAATGAAGGATAATTAATTTTCAGAAAATTAATAATTAATGAAATTGATGCTTTTATTGTACATGTGAACATACTTTTTACTAAAATGGAAATTAATGAGTGAGCAATATACATATTTTCAAGAAGGAATTCATAGGAATAAAAGCCTGCTTTTCTATTGAGGCATGTTAAACAAAATTATTAAGAGCCTATAGGCTGTGGGAAGACAGGTGAAAACGATTGACAATATGGCAATACACAGAGAAAAAAAACAAGTTTCAAGTTTCCTGGTAGCTGTTATTTTGCCTCAAGTATTTTTGGAAAGTACTCTGATATTCATAAATATCAGAGCTTTCCTTGAAGTGATTAAAACTTTTCAATATAATTTGTAGCTTTTCTACTTCCTTCATTCTGCAAAAGTGCTAATACCCTTAAGCATTTATTTATGCATTCAGACATTTCTGTTATTTAAAATCATGTCCCTTCCCCCTAGTGTATCTCATGGAAATGTTGAGTATTACAACTGTACAAAACTGTGAAATAATATGACACATTTACTCATCTGCTGTAGGAAACATTACTCTGAACAGATGAAACTTAGAACTGCATTTTATATATCCACAATCAAAAGAAAAATAATTCTGATAAATTATCTCTAGATCCATGGAAAGCAATTAATCCTTCAGAGATGTTTTAGGTACTGTAGGATACAATAAGACTACTACACTAAGGATAAGAGTTTCCTAACAAACAGTACTGCAGAACTGGCAAATGCAACTAAAAAATAATAAATGGGGAATGAAGAAAAATTAAGGAGTTCAAATCTATTAGTTACAGAGAAAATCCAACATAGTTAAAGCCAGAGGATCATATTCCCTCCACAGCATTTCCAATGTGATATTTTTTCTGATTAATGATCTATTATGAAAGGCATAAGCTCTGAATAAATTTCCTCTTATAAACATACAGGCCTTATTTATCAGTGCATTGTATCAGTTTTTCTCCCTTTTAATTCCATTCCTTTCATTGGAGTCATAGTGATGTACGAGGGCTAATCACAGTAGAATATCAGGAAGCACAGACTTTCTCCTAAATTTGAGTATGGTGAATTATTTCTCCTTTCCCAAAACAGACTAAATTTTGAATGTTAATTTTTTATTTTGTCTTATTTGATCAACTACTTGCATAGATAGAAATGTGAGGGTGAGGAGAAGGTAGATCTGAATGGGACAAGGATTAGTATTCTTTTATTTCCATTGATTCCAATCTATATTTTCATAATCACAGAAGAGTTGATGTTGGAAGGCACCTCTGGTCATCACCTGGTCCAGCTTCACCAGTTCAGCTTCACCTAGAGCTGGTTGCTCAGGCCCATGACCAGACAGAGTTTGAATATCCCCAGTGATGGAGACTTGAGAACCTCCCTGAATAATCTGTTCTAGGTCACAGTCAAAGATATTAACAAATATCACACCGAGCATGTGGGGAACTATGTTAGGTATCTCTGATGTTTCTGAGTGAGTTTTGGTTGTTGGAAGACAACAAGTTCAAAAAAAAGGGAGGCTAATTAACATTAAATTCATAATTTGCAACTCTTTAGACACAAAATTCTTCAATTTTAGTTTTCAAAACAGACAGGTAAAGGTCCTAATTAATCACCATTTCCATGCTCTCAAAGTGACTCAAATTAGATATTGTATCAATTTTTTTTCTCAAACTGAAAGAACCCTTGTAACAGTCAGAATAATGCATGAGATGATGGGAAATAGAAAATAATCTCAATCAACACTTTGTTTAACGTTAAAGTTGAAAAAAATCTAGTTATCTATCATCAATAGATACTTGCTTGCGAAAGCAAAAGAAAATAATTTCTATTGTAAATTTGGAAACAAATTGTGATTTTTCTAAAAATTATCATTCTCTAAGACTGCAAAATATCTTTTTAAAAGTGTAAAAAATATATAATTTTTTCTTTTGTTTTTTTCTCATAGAGTACCACCTGAACAGACAGGTGGTACAGAAGATTCTGAAAATAACAAACTCACTTCTCTTCTCTTCTCTTCTCTTCTCTTCTCTTCTCTTCTCTTCTCTTCTCTTCTCTTCTCTTCTCTTCTCCACATTGTAAAGGTTAGGAAAACCCTATAATTATGTACAGTAAAAAAAAGAAAAGTTTTGTTTTCCATTTAAAATGCAATCCAATTTCTTCAGGAGCATTCAATTTCTTCTTTCTAGGTAAGCTATTAGGCAAATCTAATCAAACCACACTGATTTCTGTTGTTGGGGCACTACCTGCAACAGTGTAATGGCTGATTCTAACTCCCCAGGTTACTTGACTGCTCTTAAATTTGACACAAGTCTAGATCAAGATTCACATTTATAGGGGGCCATTACTGAGCCCCTGAGAAATAAATTCTTCCAGTAACAAACTCAGCTTGCCTATTTATCTGTTAACATAGTTGGCACTGAGCCATTCTGCTGGATGATCACCTCCAGACTCTATAATCTGGGACAAAATGACTATTGGCCTGTGAGACTCCTGCATGTTTGGGAAGGGGCAGGACACCTTCCCTCCTGCCCGTGGCCTGCTAGGTGTGTTTTATAGGTGAATGGTCAGATTTGAGATTCCCAGAAAGGAATGACCCCTGTTATCACTCTGTCTATGGCAGCAGGTGTTAAGGATTTCTTTCTTTAAATCAACTCACACAGAGTAAAATCCCCCCTTTATGTCCACACCAGTATTCCAACTTTTTTTTTTTTCTGGCTATTTGAATGAAACTTTTTTCTTTATGATCTTATTTCCTGAATTAAATGCTATTATTATCAAGAACAGTGATAAGTATTTTTAGTGCCTGGAATAGGAAAGGACATGCTTAGGGCCCTTTCAAGCTTTGGAGCTAGAATGTTGTTGAATTTAGCAAGAGGTGTGAGCCAGCAGCAGATGCCTTTCTACAGAAGGATCTTTTTGCCATTTGTGAGGGACAGGAGCTCAGTTCACCCTTTCTTCTCACTTCTGAGCCTTAGGGAGGCAAGGGTTCCATCCTCTTTATGGGACTTGGGGTGCCCCAGCTCTGACACAACCAGCAGGTTGCTTTCTCATATTTCACCAGGATTTCCATGAGGTTAGGGCCTTAGCTGGATATTACAATGAGTCCAGAAACATGTATCACAGATAAATACAATAAACAACAAAACACTGAAAATTTTCCACTCAGGTTTTCAGCCATTTAAACACTTGTAACAGTGCAGTTTAGTACCAGAGACTTCTACAAAAACAAACAAGCACACACTTCTTTTTTTTCTTTTTTATTTAGGGATTGCATTTGGCATTTCACAAACAAAATAAAAAGAAAAACAGCCTCTCAGTTCTCTGAAATTAACAGAATGTTAGTTAACTAATGTTTTAAATTTTCTAGGAGGGAATTATAAAATGAACCTCTGATGCCACATAGACTCAAATTTAACATAGTTAGAATAACTGACAACAGAAAATCTCATATAAACACTGGAATACAAATAATTTTGAGACTCAGGCTAAAGAAGCACATATTCCTCAGATGCACATTCCGAATTAACTCTTCCAAGGCTCTAAAATATCATCACCACCCTCCTTCCTCTTCCTGAATAAACATTTGAAGAACAATGAGCTCTTTGCAGCTGATAGGCACTACAGAAGAATCAGTTGCATTTTTCATTCCTTGCTACCACTTTTTAGACCACTCTATGTATTGTGGCCAACAGACTCTTTAAATCCATTCAGGAGCAGCTCGTGCTCCTGGCCACATACCAGCCCAGTGGAGTAATACATGCATCTATTTATCTCCTGTGCACAGTGTGTTTTCAGTCACCCAGACCCTGTGCTTGAAATCCTTGTGTCTGTGCATGATGCTCCCTAGAGGTGGCTGTAAATTACTGGTGTGTGAAATGGCCAAGCTAACAGAGTTTTGTTTAATTTACTACAGCCATGAGCCAAAGAAAAGGAAAGTGTTTGTGTAGGGTCCAGATTCTGCAGCCATCTCATATGAGCCTCTCCAGTGTACTCAGCAAAGAGGAAGGTGCTTTCTTTCAGTAAGAGAGACAAATATACAGGTTCTGCACTGCCACTTCATTGGCAGTGACTGTGTTATAATCACAGAACCATCATAGTTGGAAGAGCTATTGAAAATCATCCAGTCCACGCTTCAACTTAGCCCTACCATAGTCACCCCCAAACCTTGCCCCCAGTGCCACATCCAGATACCTCTTGAACACTTCCAGAGACAATATCCCATCACCTCCCTGGACACCTGCCCCAGTGCCTGATCACTCTTCCAAAGAAAAATAAAATTTCTAATATCTAATCTGAGCCTCCCTTGACACAATTTGACACCATTTCCTCTTGTCCTTTCACTTGAGACATGGCAGAAGATACCAATAATCACCTTTCAGGTAGTTGTAGAGAACAATGAAATCTCTTTTTCTCCAGACTAAACAACCCCATTTGCCTCAGCCTCTTCTTACAGGATGTTTTCTAGACATGTTTTTCTAGATTTAGATTTCTAGATCTTCACCAGCTTTGTTGCCCTTCTCTGGACAAAGTCTATCACCTCAATGTCCTTTGAAATATTCTTGGGAAGCAAGAGCTTTTTGTCTAGAGTCCAAAAGGGAAGATCTCATAAATAAATTTTGTTTCCTATATCATTCACAGTCACTTTTAGTCAGCTGACTAACACCTATTGCAACAATTCATTACAAATTTAGCAATGAGTCCGGAAGACAAAATAGAATTTAGGAGAGGCAGAGGTAACAAAATCTATAAAAATATGCAGATCATGTTCATGCATTGCTGTAAATACATATGAATATTGAGTCTTACTATAATATCTGCAAAATATTCTCCACTTGATGTATAGCAGCTAGTGTTTGCTGTGTGATAAATTAGTGTTAACTTTTCTATATGGTAGCTATATCACTTTCTAAAAGAGGACAGAAGAGATTGGCATGTGAATCAACTATTTCATGGATCAAATGGATCAAATATTTCATGAGCAGAAACATCAAATGTTATCCAGAGTAATATTTATGATGAGGCTACAAGACAGGCCAACATCAGTTCCCTCAGTGGAAGATTTTTAAAATACTAACTGTTGATAGTAAGGTTTCTTATCCATATATATTAAAGTTACACATTTTCCTACAGAAAAGCATTGCCAAACACAAGGATGTTCAAAGGCTTATGTTTGTCATGTTTTACAGAGCAAAGGCCTGGTACCAGAGATACATGTCTTGGGGCCATGGATTTAATGGTGACATATAATAACAAATTTCTGGTCATTGTAAAATATCAGTGTAGGGTGCAGTTACTGGAAACCATTAAATATAAAACTTGCTTGCAGCTTCCCTCCTAACATTCAGTCACCCACCAAACTGCAGGTAGCACATGCCTTATATTAATCTACTGGTAAAATCATATTACTAATATCTGGTCTGGCTTTTGAGATAAATTTTCTCAATACACAAAAAAAGACATCTTTAATACTGCACACTTCCTGTGGCTGAGCCCCTGCTGAGAAACTGTGCTATTCTATGTCAACCAAGTTAAATAAATTGTATTATGTGAAAAAGTATAAAATGATGCATCAAGCCACAAGAATGGTGCGGCAGAATCACCCTGGTTACCATGGCTCATTTTTACATAGTTTTTAATTTGCTTGTGAAACATAAGTATTTGAACTAAAAACAAAGGAAAAAAAAAAGACAAAATCCAAAATCCAGACCACTACTGAGGATAATTAAGCACAGTCTGCTCTAAGAGTTTGTACAGTTGTCTTTAGCAGTTTTCAAGACCCTACTGCATACAGCCTTGATCAGACCTTCTTTGATTAGAAGGGTGAACCAAAGCTCTCCCAAGGTGTCCTTTTCAGTCTGAGATACTTGAGGACCACACATGCAAAATTTAGGACTGTGATTGAAACACTTTCAGTGGTTCAGGCAGGAAAATCTTTCTACTGTTTTTGGAAATATTTTTATGAATATGTAAAATATTTTTGACATGTAGGATTTCTAAAAAATCACATGTAAAAGAAAATGGGATGAAGCAATGATTTGGCTAACTTTTATTTTTTATATTTTCTAGAAAATGAGGTTGAAAATTTACTACTAGGGTACGATTCTGGTGTCAGAGAATAAAAGAAGAATCTAGACCTGTGCTTCTGACTGACTGAGCATTTTTTGATGGAGGCTTCCTATGTGTTTAATATATTTTTACATATTCAGATTCAGATCAAAATATAGTCAGATTTCAGAGCTATTTCTTTATCCCTGGAAACACTTAAAATTAAATATTACCAAAAAACTCTTAAAAATTACTTCATAGTTTGGAATTTTAGAAATTAAACATATTTTATGAAGCATTGAAATTTGTTGCTAATTCAAGAAGGTAAGGAAAATGATACATTTAAATTTTAATGAGCAGAAGCAGGGGAATATTTTCTACTTACTGAGCAAAGACCAAAAAGGGAAAATGTTAGCAGCTAATACACTGAAAGATGAGAGTGAAATAGCCCTTTCTGAACCAGTAGTAACACATTTTAAATGACCCTGTAAACACCACAACATACACATGGAATGCAGAAGCATGAAATTTTTATTTTTTCTGTTCTGAAGCCTACTTATCTAAGATGATGTTATTGAATTAATAAATGCAGCTTTTGATACCAGCAAATTACAACAGCAACTCATTTTTATTCTATTCAGAAATCACCTTACATTTGGCTGGGAAAATAATGAGATTTGAGCTCCCATAATAACATTCAGAAACAACCTCTTCAAGTCCTTTCAGGCAGCACTAGCAAATAGAAGTTGTTCAAGTGTGTCACAAAGCTGTCAGCATATGAGCCTGGCTCTGAGAATGCTTTCAGGAGTTGCTTGATGTGTGTGCAGGATATTTTGAGACCTGAATCAGTTTTAAATGGAGTACCTACAAAACTTCCCTCTGATTTAAATGAAAGATGACTGTCTTTATAAGATTCCACTTGCTGTGGATGAAAATAAACAGTCTCTGTTTTCTTGTTTGATTAAAAAAAAGTGTGTTTAATGTTGTTAGTCTTCAACAAGATGAATCCAAAGGCAAAGCTCCTACAGCTGTGTAAATCTACTCTATTAAGCCTAGTACCAGTTTCTGTCCAGACAGAATTGACAGGGAGTGTTTTGGAACTGAATTCTTATCTCCCAACTGAAGAGTTTTCAAGACGTAATTACAAATGCAGCCATGTAATAAATGAAGAAAATTATGACCCAGAGCATGTAAATTATACAAACCAGATCAAATGCTTAATAAAATTCTATTTAGATGAAAAAATATTTAAGATATTAGATTTTCTTTATTGAGGTATGGATGTGAATTCTAATGTTAAAATATTTTTAAACAGGCAAAGAAAACATTTATTTCCTTTGGTGCATCATAAATATGGACAGTTCAGCTGCTGGATGTCAATAGGTTTCTGGAATTCACTAAGCTCCCGTTTGACATTCCTTATGCACAAAACAACTTAGCCATGTGATAATTTTAAAGTGTGTCCATAAAGCCCATCGAACTCAATGGTGTTTAGGGATATGTGTAATGTTAAAAACACACTGAGTTGTATTCCCCGATACATGTTTGCTAGCAATGAAGTCTAGTCTAAGAGAATTTTAATAACTTTGGGTTTATCGATTTAATGGGAAAAAACCATAGTTTTGTCTGAATATAAATAGCATGAGTTAAAAGGGCCAGAAAAGAATCCATAAATGTAAGGCACCACAAAGAAGTACTTAAAACAAAACAAAACAAAAAAAACCCACAAGCCCTTTTCAAAACTGACTTGAACCCAGGACAATCTTCCTCCTGTTCATTAAAAAAAATAGTTTTTATTTTATTAGGTAATTAAAATCAAATTAATTCTACGCAATTTACTCAAATAACAATCTAATATTTTAAGTTTTAAAAGACTTTGGGAAATTTTAGGCAGAATTATGAGAAAAATAAAGTGTGTATTTTCAATGTTTCAAAAGGAACCATTTAATTGCAGTAAGAGAGGATATATATGTGCAGCTACATTGTCTCTTTGAACCAGTTTGTGGGTGTATTCATTATGTTTGTAGTACTGATCTAGAGAAACTTTATAATTGCTTTTAAAACTACAGCACAATTATGGCAGGACAGAAAATTCTGAGAGCTTTAGCTCTCTCTTGTTTATTTTTATGCACATTTATGTTATTTTCCAGAGATCAAAACAGCTGTCAAGATATGGCAGTGCAGATATGTATTGAGGAGTACTCAATATTCTACATTTATCTGAAAAATGTCCCTAGCTCCAATTTCAATCATCTTGATAAGATTTAGAAACCATTGACTTGATTTAGGTGACTTATGCCATATACAAAATGAAAAGGTTTCAGAATGGTTCATTATGGGAAGCAAATTTGTGAAATATTACTAACTAGCAAAAACAATCAATGCATTCATAGAAGCAAATCTTTATGATGGATGATTTTAATAGAAATAAAATATTTGTAAATTATTTTAATCAGGATCACTTCATAGTTTTGATTTACTAGGTAGATTATCTCAACCCTTATATCAACAATGCAGGGTAGGTAATAACATTTAATAATGGAATAGGAATTACATGCCAATGATGATTACTTCTTCAATCAATTTTGTACTGAGAAAAAGATGAATATCACTGCATCCTGAGGAAACATTCAAATACTATTTAACTTGAACTTGTACTCCTTGAACTAAAATAACTTTTATTTCCCAAGAACAGTGAAGTGTTTTACACTTTTATACGTTGTACTTTTGTGGTAGACAAAGGAAAATAGAAATGAAATCAAAATGCTTTTTTAACAGTTTATTTTTGGTTTACCAGTATAAAATTACTACCTTAATTTCTATTTTGTTCAGTGGTATTGTGAGTAGATAGACTATCAAATATCACTCAGTTTGATAAAAATATGGTTTCATTTTTAATTACATTAACTTTATTAATGTAATTAAATATATAATATTTATACTAATAGGTTCCATTTTTATTTTTTGAAGTATGAAAGCAAATTGCAACATCCAGACTTAACAGGTATTTTCAGAAGTTCAAATACATAGTAATTCTAAGGCTTTTACTTCTTGTTCTGACTGAAAACTTTCTTGTTGGCTGTGCTTTCCCATTGTTGCCTACATTTCTAGGTTTCATGAATTATCAAAAACTATGTTTTGGTTAGTTGAGTGGCACTGACTGGAGTGCCTCGATTTAGTTCATGCATGGAGAAGATACTTCACATGCCATTTGACTGTTGAGTTTGTCTAGTGCAAGTCTTGTGCATCATTTTCCACTGGGCATGGCAAAATCAGCCAGGCTGAGGTTGGTTCACAGCTCATTACCTCCTCTTCCTGGCATCTGGCAGACACTGGATGGAGCCCCTGCTATTTGTTCCAGAGGATTAAAAGCACAAGAGGCAATTCAGTCCCAGCAAGCCTTGAGTTAGTTCACTTATATCCTTCTCTTGCTGTGCACACACAGAGTGACAGAAGATGCTGTTACTCTTGGCAATTATATGATTCTTTTGCCCTTCCCATGATGCCATTCCTCTTTTCAAACACTACAGGCATTTATTAATATATTATTGCTCTTCTGTAAAAATATTAAGCACAGCATTTTGTGGTTCAGAGAAGATGTCAGTTGTTGCTAATGCTGGGTAATGAAAAGGAGTTGATTAATCAAAACAACACATGTGGTGTAATCATGAATGTGGCAACAGCTTAAAATGAGTTTAAGATAAACTGCCAGTTTGTGACAGTTAAACAGCCACAAACTATGCAGATATGAAAGTTCTGTTCCAGTTGTTCCCCTTTGTAAAGGAAATAATGAATAATATTTTCATAGACAGTAAAATTTCATAACCTCTGGGACCTGAAGATGCAGCTAGAAGCTTTGATCTCCAATTTAATATGGAGAGATCGTCACGAACAATTATATGCCACATTTGCTCCAGTTTGCTTTGAAACACTAATTCATAGGCTTGCTTGCATCCTGCATTAGCACCTGTGTTTTAGAACCAAGATTTCTAAAGCTGAATTTTTTTTGGCTCTCAGTAAAGTCCACTGGGAACTTGGATAAGGAGCCAGCCAGGTATTTTAATCTGAAGTATCTGTGACAAGTTTTTTTCCATCTTCGATTGTAATTGAAACTTTCCAATTACTATGAGAAGAGAATTTGCAACATTATAATTATTCTTCTTCATTTTCAAAGATTAAGAAAAGTGTGTTTACTATTTTAGAGGCTATTTCCCTCTCTTTAATTTTAATCCATTACCAATTCTCTTGAATTCATTTTTTATTTAACAAGCCTATCCAAACCAGAGCAACACTGCATCTGAATGAAGGCATAGAAATATATATTTGAAGAGTTCATAGACACATCAAAACATGACTTTTTCTTTTAAGAACCATACTGAGGTGCTGAAAAGTGAATGAGCTTTAATCTAATAAATGAGAGTGGCAGCTCGATAAGTAATCGAAGCAATGCATGGGATTTGCATAAATTTTTACTAAGAGAATTTCATGTCCCTGATGATTTGTGTTTTACTCTACACAATACCTTTGTCTGATTCAGAGTTTTCCCTTGACAGCTTCCCAACATATTTTGGATCCAGACTAAAAAGATGTTGAAAACACAAATATCTGCTGATTCAAGCAGCATTGTGTTAATCAAGTAATAGTTTTAGCTGTACTTATCAATGATACTAATTACAAAGCCTCCTTACATAGATGTCACTACACACAGGTCTGAACACTTAGCCTGCTCAAACCACTGGGACTATTTATTTAAAGTTATGGCCCTTTGTAAGAGAGAATTATATCTATTTGAAATAATTTTATCCTGGTGTAATGGTAAGCAAGAGTTTTGGACAAACCTTTCTCTAACAGCTGATGTGCTTCCTGGTAGGAGAGACACAGAACAAAACCAATATCATGAGCATTCTCCCTCTTGAAGTACAATGAAAGCATGCACTGAAATTCTCAACATGCAACCATATAGCAGTTCATAGTAAATCAAAACTTTCCTAGTTGAAGAATTCCTGTTAGCCTCCACAATAGGCAGAGAGTTTTTCAGGCAGAAAAGCTAAGATAAGCAACTTAAATTGGCATTTTGGGCTCCACTCAAAAAACATCAGTTAGGCTACAGATTATGGAACTATTTAAATGTGATAAAACAACTTTCCATAAAGAGTACAAAATAGAGTAGCCTGAATTTAACTAGTTCTGCAATGCTTCAAGAAGCAACAGTTTTAATAGGAATAGACAAGCTACATTTTTAATTACAAAAGTCATTTTATCTTAACAGCATTTAAAGGCACCAAAGTGAACAAAACTTCTTGTGTTGCCCTCACTTAAAAAACAGAAAAGATGTTATGATTAAGGTATCAAACCACTAAACTCATTATTTAAAAAAAATCTAATATCCACATTGGGACAGTCCAGATCTGTTGTACCCATGACCAGCAGGTTGAATGCTTTAGTGTAAGAAATAAGGGTTTTATAGGTAATAACACATATCTAATTATAATTAAAATATGTCTGTGACTGCCAAAGCTGACATAAATACTGAATACATTGTTCTTATCAGTTTTATAATAATGTGGAAATCAGCATTTTTAAAGAATAAGTATGCATATATATTTCTTTCTGACTCTGTATCAGTCATTAAGCTCCATTTTATGATTGCTGGTTTAGTTTATTTCCCTTCAGTTCAGGAGCAGTTAACTAATAATTTAAATGCTACTTATAGCTTAGCAGCTATGAGTTATGTAAGTTATTAATGAAAGATCTCCTTGACTCAAATGGGAACAAACTAGTTAAGTCATGTTGAAAGTAGCAGTATCTGCCTCCCTCACTGAGAAATAAAACAGTGTTTAGGAAAATGACACGGGATAGTGACAGCAGGAATGAATACATCTATATTTTCATTCCTACCAACAGTGAAATTCTCCTGCCATGACAGCAGCCTTTTCATGACAACATTTTCATCACAGATTTGGAGATGGATGAAGGCAGTTATGAGACAAATTGTCATCCAATACTGAAGGTAAGCTTTGTTCCAGCTCCTTCAGAGCTTTATAAGATACTTATCTCACTAGGTTCTTTTATACCTTTCTGTGTCTCCATTTCGTGGGATCAGAGCTTGGTAAGTAAAGTTATATGAGCACTCAGCTGATCTGCTCAGATTTCTCATTTTCCTGAGTCCATCAAACTGAAATATCTTTTAAAATTTCTAGAAGAATGTTTGGGAATCCCCCACTATCACAATAATTCTGGAAATACCAAGGTATTGGAGGATTTTTCTTAATGGCTTTCACAGAACAGAAATTCTGTGAAATTCTACAAAAACTCAGATTTTTAATTTTCTTCATTTAAATTTAGGGCTCAGAGTTTCAAAGTGCTACTTCTTGGCCAAGGAGACAATTCTGTGACAATTCACTTTTGTGTGTGCACTTGAGACGAATAGAAAACTCATTTCTATATTTATATCTGAAAAGATAGAATGCTTTTTCACTTGATGAGGTGCATTTGTGCATGTAGCAGAGGAATTTCTTCGGATGATTAAGAAGAAATTAATCTCTTGTACATTTGAAAAATATGTCTCTCTCCTCCTCATTTCAGCAGGATACAAGGCAGTCTATTTCTTCCTTGCTGCCTACTGGAACACCCAATAGGCAAAAGAGTTTTAAAAAAATTGTGCATAGAGCTAATATGTCCAGAAGCCCTTGAAGTTGCAATTATCAACTCATCTGTTATTCAGAGTGAGAAAAAAATAAATAGGAGTATACCTGCTGATGACAATAAAGTTACAGTGCATCAGATGTATCAGTAAGTTTCAGATGCTGATAATTGTTTTGAAGCCTCTGTTGAAATTTGGGATATCAAATAATAGATAGTTCTCCATATGTGTCTCAAGCTGGATGTTTGTGGCTGACAGAACAGAAAAAAAAGACAATTTGTTTCTTCTCACTTTTAATTAAGGCTCTGAAAGTTTTACACAGCAATGAGACAGCTCTCCACATTAGCTGTGCTGCTGTTCTGCCCCAAGCAGCACATTTTGACAGGGATGCATTTTATTCATGTTGTTTTCTCAGACTATCTTCTGCATTTGGCATCTATATTTTTAGCTAATCAGTTTTGGGTTTTTTTTCCCCTTTGGAAAACCATTTTAAAAAATTGCACTGAGGGAGCAAATAGAAGTACTTGGTGGGAGAACAACCTAATTGCTGCTGATTATTAATGTTGAAGATACAGGCTTTTTACCAGACCTTTATGCTTTAATCCTAATTATTATGATTCTTATTAGTTTGGGCTCATAAAACTTGTCATTAACTTTCTACGACAATGTTTCCATTCCATTTTCCTAAAGAGATGTTTCCTTTTTCATGGTATACTCAGAGAATTGAGATCAAATGGAATCCTGTGCTTGATACTTCAAAGCTTTGCCCTTCTCAATATGAGAAAATTGAATGGTTTCCTTGGAGGACCCTGAAAAAATATTTTTATTTTCCTAGCTGCCCTTTCTAATATTCCACCTCAATTTTCATTAACAGTCTTACAGACCAGAAAAGATTTTGTGTGTGGATGGCTGGCCTAAATACACTGTATATATAAAACAAATTCTGCATATCTATATCTCCAGATTAATGCACATTTCATCCACTAATTGTAATTATTGAAATAAAAAGTGTGGTGTTGCTTTTCTGCAAAATGTTGTACACAGGTTATTTCTGAACCTTTAATTACAAACACTCATGTGACAGTGAGGTGTTTAGATAAAAGCAGCATAGGATTAATAAAATTAAGCATGTAAAATCACTAATTTATTTAAAATAAGAAAGACTGTTCAATATCTGTGGTAGATTAACTTTCACTAAAAAACACCCACCCAGGCAATCAGTGACTCCCACTTTGTGTATTCTTGAATGAAAAATAATAGGTGGGATCAATGACCAGAAAAAAATTCAATAGTTCTTCCTTACCTGTAAAAAATAAACTCCCCTAGCAAATCTAATACATATGTTCACTTTTCTTTGCTACATTTAGCAAATTGTCAAGGAGTCAGACAAGTACTTCCTTACAACCATTTTGCAGCAAGGATTTAGATCCAAATTTTAAAGGGCCTGAATTATTCCTATGTTGAATATGGGACTATTTTTCCATTTCTACACTGTCATAAGGGAAAGAGACTTGTCATACCATAGTCAAGAGTTCCAGAGCAGCTGGTAGAGGCAATAGCTTTTATTTTTCTCTGGAAAAAAATCTTGTAAAATATACATACCCTTCGGAAAAAGAAGTTGCAAACTCCAGATTGTCCAGGTGGTGAGCATGGAGCTCTGCCTGAGGATGGGTGGGAAGCTGACCTAGAGTTTATGGGTAAGGACTACAGGGACAGCAGGGACAGGAGACATTATAGTGGGGATCTGCTGCAGGCTGCCTGACCAGGAGAGCTGAGCAGAGGATGCTTCTGTAGACAGATAGGAGCAGCCTCATATTCACAAGCCATGGTCCTCATGGGGAACTTTAACCACCCTGGTACAGGATGGAGGAACAAAACAGCAGGGCACAGGCAATCCCAGAGGCTCCTGGGACGTGCTGATCATAACTTCCTTCTCCAGGTGACACAGGAGACAACAAGGAGAGGTGATGTGCTTGTTCTCACCCACACCGAGGAGCTGTGCTGGGAAATGTGAAGGGGCACCCTGGGCTGCAGCCTGGGCTGCAGTGACCATGGAGCAGTGGAATTCAACATCCTTAGGGGTGTGAGGAGGGTTCACAAACAAGCTCACTGCCCTGTGCATCAGGAGAGCAGACTGTGGGATAAAGTCCTGCCAGAAATAGAGGTGCAAGAAGGAGATGATCAGAGGGCTGCAGCAGCTTTGCCATGAGTATGGGCTGAAAGTTGTTCATCCTGGAGAAGAGAAGGCTCTGGAGATACTTTCAAACAGCCTTCCAGTTCCTAAATGATGCCTAGTAGAGACTTGAAGAGGGACTATGTGCAAGAGCATGTAGTGATAGGACAATGGACACTGGATATAAACTAAAAGAGAGCAGATTTAGATTAGATGTAAGGAAAAAACATAACTCTGAGGGTGGTGAGACTCTGGAGAAGATTGCCCAAAGAAGCTGTGGATGCCTCGTTCCTGGTGCTGTTCAAGACCAGGTTGAATGGGGCTCTGAGCAACCTGCTCTAGTGGAGGGCTCTTGCCCATAGCAGGGGGTGTTGGAGGCAGGTGATCTTTAAGGACCCTTCCAACCCAAACCATTCTGGAATTCCATGAGAAGCTGTTGGTTCTTGTTTTTATGTAGATTAAACAAAAGCTAACCAGGTTAGAAGAATTTTGTAGCAAGATAAAAGCTCAGAGACTGAGGCAGCTGTCCAGCTTGCACAGGCTGTCTATTTTATCTGTTGGGGAGTGCAGGTGACTCCCTCCCACAGCTCTAGGGGCCTAGAAGACCTTTAGGCTTAAGGAAGCACCACCAAATCATGTCAGTCTCCTGAGTGAATTCACTGTTCCTCTCAGTCAAATTTCCCATCTCTTACTCCTCTAAGAATTACTGGTAGTATTTATCAAGTGCCCAGCTAAAAGTGCAGCTGACAGATTGCTGTCAGTGCACTGTACCCATTATGCACTAAGTTCAATGTTTTGTGACTACTGCCCTACTTTCTGCTCTTAATTTCTAAGTTTTATACTTTTGTCTCCTCCAAACTCTTCTGGGATGAACAATGAAGCACAATAGCATACACAGCAGGAAGAACTCACAAAACTCCTGCTTCAGTGTTGTTATATCATCTATTTATCCCTGGTCTCTGTTTCATAAATTTACAGGTTTCAGAAAAATATTTTTATGAAAATGAAGTGTGAACAGTGGGGGAAAAAAAAAAGCTGATTTCTACCACAAAAAAAAAAAGGCCTAATAAAATAAAACCAAAAACCCCCAGCATTTTCAAGGGGCCCAAGCATCACTGACAATGCTAAAAAGAGGTCAGTTTATATGAATCTCCTATGGTTCATCAAGGCTCTGTATATTTTTAATTTTAATCTTAATTTAACGTAACAACAAAGCCATCAGGAAGTCAGTGGTCAGATGTTAACTTCCTGATTGTCAGTGGTATTGTTGATCTCAGTGACAAAGCTTCTGCTGCAGGGTAACACAGTTAGCAGAGATTTGGGCTGTTCAAGTGTCTCTCCACTCAGAACATGCTGGAGATGCCATAATCATGTAGTGGTTCATAGTTAACTCAGGCATTCAGATGAAATTTAACTCCATAAAATTCTTTCAGCACACAAGTTTCTCTCTTAAGAGATTACACATTAACCCCTTTCCCAACAGAGTTCTTTGAAATACTGCTATATTAATGACTTCATAACTGACAGTATTGTATTAAATAAAATATCTTTTTGGCAACAGAATATGAGGAGTAGATAATATTTTGCACTAAAGACTTCTGGAATAAAACCCTGACTGAAGAAGAGATAATGCAAACATTAAACCAAGAAAGGGTTTCCAGTAGGATTATGATGAAGCTAGAATAACATGTAAAATAGCAAAATATTCATTCTGAGTCTACTTGATAAGGTCTCCTATTTTTCATGTATCTTTAAGGAAGTTTTTTAAACTAAAATGTATACCTTTTATAATAAAGGCAACTGATTACAAAAACCCAAACAAGCAAACACACAAAATAAAACCCTTTCAGAATTGACAACACATGATAGCACAGAAACTTTTCCAACCAAAGCCTTCCCAAACATTTCATCATAACTGAGAGATACAGAAATTTGTTTCAATACTTGCTGGTAAAAATTCTGATGAGTTTTTGGATTAAGAGAGAATAATCAGACACTGAATAAAGCTTAATGAAAATGTCCATGACCCATGCATACTTAGAAGAAAAAGAAGTGTCTTCTGGTAGTTTTATGATTGTATGACAGAAGACTTTTAAAAAGGCACAGAGGATTTAAAGACTGCCAAGAAATGAAACATCAAAGTATATGTTATTAATGCTTCTACAATAACATGTGGATAACTCCTCACAGATGCAGAGCATTGTTCCAACAGGTGACTGCAGAAAATGTTTAGAATAGATGCTTAGCAATGTTTGCCATGTTCAGCCTACAATGGTGTATTTACACACAAGGAACTGTGAACCTTGTTTTTCCGTTAAAACAGCCCCCTCTGAAACATTGTATAAGGCTCTGTGGACCCCTGCTGAAATACCAAGGTTAGCACAACTCTACAATAACCAAGCATAAGGGAAAAATATCTTTGCTTAAGATCATGTAAAAAAAAAAGGGATTTTTTGACTGTAGAACTAAGTGCATACCACATTGTACTCCTTTCACAGCACTGGCTGCTCACTTTGGTTACCCTTCCTCAAAATGTTCACATTTATGATAATATCTTTACAGATGAATGAAAAATGAAAAGTAGATGTAAAACTTTTAAGAAACCATGTTATCAGAGTGGCATAGATTATCATAGCCTCTCTGCTTTATTCTGTTTGGGTTTAGTCAGCACTATAGTTACTGTGCATCAGATCATAAGCAAGAACCAGATTATTTTTTTTCCTACTAAATAAATAATTATCTGAAAAAGTTAATAATTTCATTAATTCTTCAGGAAAGGGTCCACACTAAAGTTACTAGTGGTTTGATCATTTCTGCAACCTCTTTGTCTCTTTTTTTCCTGGCACTGTGAACCTTGCAGGGTCCATTGAAGTATGGGGCGTGTTCACGGCCAGGTATTGCTGCTGCAGCTTGGGAATTAAAAGATTATTAAAGTAGTAAACTGCACTTTTTGATTGAGCCTACAATATTGTGTCATGGCTGTAATTAGTAAATTACAACTGGGGTCCTGAGGGAATCACATATTAGAGCTATGTGATTACTCAATTTGTTTGCTCATGATTAATATTATTGCACTAAACATAAAAGGAAATGATTAATGACTTATCTACAAATTACTTCGTACTGCTGGTAATGGTGCAGGATAGAAGGTAAGTGTGCTTAGAAATTGGTTTACATAATCAGGGAAATAAAACCAGTGCTGATAAATTTTCTAGTAAAATGATACAAAAATAATTGTCCTTCAAGGAGTAATAAATACATATAAATTTTAATGCCATATAATTTCAAATATATTTGTCAAAATACTTGCATAAAACAAAAAAAAAGTATTAATGTTTCCTGTCAGACTTTGCAGCCTCCTAAGACACTTCACACACTGAATTTCTGGCTTGCAGCAGAAACCAGCAGCAAAATATAATAAGATTTAGAAATAGGCCTGTTTAAATAATAAATTACATAACTCAGCTTTTTTCCTAGTACAGACTTGACTTTCAAGCTTGGATATATTAGAAAATAAGATGGGTATCTTTTGTATCATTTGTTCCTAGTTAAATTGCTATGATTTTAGGGGCCTTAACACAAGTAGTAAAAGTCATTACATCAAGTATGCATTGTTTATCTCGTGAAAAAAACCAATGTTCTCTCATTCTTCTGTTGAAGGCTCTTTTAAGGATGAATTAGAGACTAGAGGACAACATAGTGCTCATCCTGATCAACGTGTGAAACCTACAGTAGAAGGCAGCCAGGCCTGGTAGACTTTGTGACTCAGGGAATTCTTCCTCCTGGCAGTGTAGAGAGGACCTTTGTCCCTCTCAGACCTTGTGGCATCCACCACCCAGGACTCATGGATGCAGAGGCTCCCTGAGGCCATGTCCCACCAGCAGTGTGGTGGAGAACACATTGCCTGCCCTCAATTAGCCTCTCTGGTTCCAGCTCCCTGAATTTCCCATGCCTATTTTCCCCATCCACCTGCATCCCTCCCTTTCTCCACCTGCATTTCATCCCAAATCAACACCCTGTTGTTAATGACACTTTCCCTCCAGTCACACTACCACTCCACTTTGGTATCTCACAGACTGTGGTTGCTGAGGGTTTGCTGGCCTTGTTATTTCCCACTTCTGAAAGATCCCCAGCTGACCCTTCCATTATTTATGAGGTTTGGCCATCTCTCCCCTCACTGGTAACTATGTGCAAAATCTGGCCATTACTCACAGTGTGCCCATAACACTTGGCAGCCTCTCCCTCTGTTATCTGTCGTACCCAGCAATTTCCCTTGCCATGCCCAGCAGCTTCTCATGTCCAGTTTAGTTAGTTAAACCCCAGGCCATGCCCTAGCATGTGCCTGTTTACATTTATTGTGCTCACTCTTCACAAGAATTTCGCTTATGTTTGCCTGCTGGAATGAGTTAAGAATGGACCTTTTGGTAGCCAGACTGGATTAATCATTTTTAATACTTACTGCTCAGCATCAGAGCACATAGGAAATGAATTATTAAACAGTACATCTTCTCAAAAGACCTTCAGATTCTCATTTTAAAATGATATTTTAATTTGGAAATTAGATTTAGAATATGAAAGTGATGCTTTTTGTAGGGAGAAGGAGAAGCAGATCAAAATTTGTGTATGACTAGGCATCTAAATTTCTGGAATGGATGAACATTCTTCTGAAATATCAGCATATAAATGGAAATCAAACAATGCAAAAGTATTAGATAATGCACGGAAGAAAATGAAGAAGTTATGTCAATATACTAAATGTATGCCCTACATTTGAAAATAAGATTTATTTCATTCTTTGCTTATGTTATAGCAGTAGAAGCATCACAGCAAGTAACTTTATTGAAGAAAAAACAATCAAACTAACAAAAACCAAAACAAAGGCAGGGCTGGATAATTACAAATTTATACAATCAGTTCACATTTTGAGGTTAAGATAAGTTTGGAACACAATTTAAGAACATAATTTCTTTTTTTGCTAACACTGCCATTTAGCAAGGATTTTCACTGAAAAGATATCAGTGCCTTGCCTAACCTTTCTAATTGCTAAATTGAAATGCCACCTATGATTTAATTATGTGCATATACAAATTTAATGATCTTTAAGTGAGACTTCTTGGCTTTAGTCTAAGAAAAAATAGGATTTCCACTTCATCTAAATCACAACATTTTGAAGAAATGTATACTTTTCTCAGTGTTATTGATCTATGTTTCCTTAATAACATCATTCACATTTGAGATTTTACTAGTAAAAGATAAAATAATCCAAATTGTTATTTTTATATGCTAAAACCTCTGGTAATTTAGAGGGTCACTAAAGCCCTGATATGACTAGACAGTAATACCAAAAGTTGTCATGATTAGATACATAAATAATATCAACTAGAATATATTTTACATATGAAATTTCCACCAGTGAATGCAAGTTAGACTTACTGATCCTGAAATCACTTTGAGTATAAAAAAAAAGGGAAAAAGATCTTTTCCTACCTACTACCAAAATTTCACCCAATAGCAATATTTTCAGATGTTGGAAGAAAATTCTATTTGCCTGACAAGGAGGAAGTGCTTTTCAATGCATATAAAATCTCCAGTTGTGTACTTCACTGAACCCCTTGCTTGTAAGACAGGTCTGGGAACAGAATTTATTTCAATCAGGATGTACTTGTTACATTTATAATTATTTACATAGAGGATGGTGTTATTTTAATCATCTTTGCCTAAAATCCCACTGATAGGTCCAAATTAAAGGGAGAGGGAATATGCAGAAAGTGGAGGAGTTTGTAGGAAGTGTTGAGTCCATTAAAGCAACAGTAAGATGGAAAAAAGAAAACAACCTGAAATTTGACCAGGTGCAACAATGTGTAAGTTTGGCCTGTTCGCTACCCTGATCTCCTGTGCTGTGCCTCTCTGACACTCACACCACCTCAGCATTTTGGATGGTGTCTACTGCTCTCAGAGAGCAGCATCATGTTCCCAAGGCAATCAATACTGTGGAATAGTCTGTTAACTCCAAGGCATAAGCCTTCAACAAACCATGTGCATTTTTTCCCTATGTTTTATGGCTAGCTTTATATATTTCTCATTATTCCTACACAGTTTAAATTTGCAAGCAAGTCCATGTGTTGTTTCTTCTGAACAAACCATGTCCAGAGAAATGTAAAAAAACCCAAATAAAGACGTGCATATTTTTAGAAATGAATGCTGGTGGAGGTTTTTAATTATGCTGGAAATTCTTCTTAGTTGCTTAGCAATTTTTTTCATCTCTCTCTGAACCCCATTCTTGGAGCTGTGATGCTGACCCTGCACCTGCCTGCAGAACTGCAGATGGCTGGTGTAACACCAGCTATTGACTTCAAAACAGGAAGAAGGAGGAGGAGAACCAGATTGCTTGTGAGATGCACACACAATTCCAAAATGCTAATTATTGGTTCTCTAAAATATTAGGAAGGCTTGTGCATTTGCAACTGGGATTTGTCTTCATGCATCATTAAAGTCCTAATGTATACCTTTGGTGAAGGAAGGAAATCTGGTCAGAAATTAAATATTTTAGTTGTACACAAAGTGACTTGCTGTGTTATTCAATAGTATATTCAGCTTCTTTCAGTGAAAGAATCAGATGCAGGAGGAAAAACAGCATTTACAGTCACTTAAATAATGACCCAAGTATGTATCTACTTTTTCTACTAATGAAACAGAACCTCAAAGTAAACATAACTCAAATAAACTCACTATCTTTACTTAAAAAAAAAAAACAAGGAATTTAGCTGAAGCTAAAGGCTATGTTACTATCCTTATGCAGTTAACAAGAAACTATTTAATTAAGAATAGTGGACTATTTAAGGCCAAGAAATAGAAAAAAATTTGGTATCTTTCCAAAGATATAAAATGGCAGAGCAATAATAGTGCTATCAAGCAAAATAATTACCATCTCTATGATAGAGGTTCACATTCTGAGTACAAAAACACACACATGCATATGCATAATAAAAATTTGAAAAGCAGTGTCTTTGAACCTTGTTTGTATTCTATTTTAATACAGAAAAGATTTCTAGTCTCTGTTACCTATATATGAAAAAAGCTTAAAAATATGACTGTAACATCCTGCAGAGCTTCATATTTCTGAGTGTAGAATTGAAGGCCAGTTGACATACTCTTATTAGGAGTTTGAAATCACCCTCATGAGTCTGAAAAAGATACTTAATTTTTTTTTTTTACTTAAACTCTGCGTTGAAATTTCAGACTCATTCATGGAAACTATGTGTTCAGTCTCTTTCACTACCTTTACTGTATAATGGAAATTACTGTTCAATGGCCTAAAAAACGTGGCGACCAAGACATGTCATGGACTACATGGTGCCCTAATTGGTGTAAAAGCAGTCTGTGAAATGAACATTGAAACAGGAAATTTAAACCTGCACTTTTTTTTGATGTAGTTATTGTACCTTAGGCCCTAGGATGTGGAGCTTCAAAGGCCACCCCAGCACCCCTGGAGAGTCCTTTCACTGTTGGATTTAGGACACTTGAACCTGACTGAGCTGCCCCCTTTTATCCCATGGAATATCATGGTGGAGGTGACATACACACTGCAATTTGATGTCTACCCATACTACAGAGATATTGTGCAATCCCTCACTTTTAACACTTTTTTTGGTAAATTTTTGTTCAGGCCTTTGATTACTTGTAAGTGGAAATACACCATATTGTCCTTTGATACAATAAGATATTTCGACCACATAAGCCACTTTAGCTACATCTTTCAATGGCAATAAAAGGAAGAAAAATTTAATTTAAAGCATCTCAAATTTAACAGGAAATAATAAATGCAAAAATGGGGAACAGAAATTACTTGTCTTAATTTTATATATTTTTTGATCATACTTAAATTTCTTTTGACAAACTTTCTAATTCTTCTGTTTAAAAACTATTATTGATTATAAAAATAATTAGTTTAAACATAAATTTAGCAACAAACTTTGACAATCCTTAATTCCAGTCTAATATGTTTTTTGCTCTAAATTGTAGCAAGGAACAAATGCAAGATTTGCATCTTAAAATATCTTTTAAATCTACTTTTACTTATATTCATGCTTTCTCATATATACAGAGCCATAGTTCAGGGAATATTTTAAAGAATATACAGAACTCTACAGGCCCTGGGAAAAGGTACTTATTGGTGTTTCTTATAAGCCCCTTTAAGTACTGAAAGGCCACAATAAGATCTTTCTGGAGCTTTCCCTTTTTCAGACTAAACAGCAATTCCTCATACTTTCTTAGCAGGAGAAATATTTCAGACCTCTGGCCATCTCCATGGCCCCCATTTGGACTGATGTAACACTCATTCTAGCTTCCATTTGGACATTGAGAACATTTAAATGCCTATATATTATTTTATGTGTTCATATATGAATAATAAACTTCTGTTGCTTTTCAGCTTGTACACACATATATGTGTATTTAAAAATGCATATTTTGGTTCAAGAGATATTTTTCTAGAGTTTTTTTTTGTAAACCTCTGCTAGGTATAGTCTCCCATTACTTTGGGGAAGAATCTTCAAACCACAACTTAGGCAGATACTCCAGAAAATATCTCTCTTTGTTTGCAGCACAGTACAATCTTATTTTTCTTGTGGGTATCAAAGAGAATGTAGGTCAATAAAAGACACAGAATTAAGCAGAGTTCTGACACCCTGTGAGTAAGATACCAAAGTCAGCTTCAGCTGATGTAGCAGCTAAACAAAAACCTCTTAGTGAAACCCGAAACATCCAGCTTTTTATACATGCAACACTGACTCTGCTCCTTTGTGTTCATTCCCTATCTCTTCAGGATGCTTACAGCTCCAGCAATGTCTACTGACATAAAGTCTTAGGGTCAGCATCAAATCCCATTAAAATAATCTGAAAGCCTCCTTTGAGTTGAATGGGTTTTAAATCAGACTCTTATAAGACTCACCTAGTAGAGCAATAAATATTCATAGGTGGATGAAAGAAAAGAAAATCTCGCTAGTTTTGAGTCCTACAGGAGGATAATTTGATTGTTGAAGGATAATCTACTTGTTGATTGAGAAAGACTCATGGAAATTTACTTTTAGGGCATGTGCAGGACATGGGCAGGTAAATAAGGTTTTTGAAAAACAAAATCATAGTAGCATATGCCACAGTGTCCAAAGCAATCCCTGCAAGATACTTAGACTTCTTTCTTTAAACTAAGTATAATTGGAATTCTTGTGAATATTAATTGATGGTTTTTAACAAGCTCTCTGACTACTAAATATCATAAATTGACACAGTTTAGGTAACCAAAAGTAAAGCAAAGACATTTCCAATTCTTCTTCTAGTTTTTCTCACTGTTCACAGCAATTCCATTTATAGTATGCAGCTCTCAATGATACGATCTGTTTCATCCTCATGTTGTATAATAAAGTGGGGAAATCAATATTCTCTTTTGTACATAGTAGAATTGAAAGTCTGGTTAGTTTGAGTGGAGACTTGGCTAAAAAGCCTCAACATGCCTTTTTAATACATGGACTTTTGACTATGCAGTGTGATTGAGACAGGGAAAGGCAGAAAAATTGAGAGAAGTGGAGGTTAAAACATCATATGCTATGAAGACAACAGGAAATTGGTGGGGGAGACTTTTTACTTCTGCCCCAACACAGGCAAAAGGTGTCAGGGTGCAGAAGTTGTGAAGTTTTGACAATATTAGTCAATATTAATTTCATATTAGCAGCATTCAAACTACTTTTAAAAATGTGGTGCTGTGTTTCTGAAGTGCTAACTGGGACAGCATGCTGAGGACAGCAGCAATAATGATATCCTTTGTGTAAACAGAGGTTTCTTCCTTCTGTTGTATTGTGTTGGTTTGTTCCATTCCCGCTCTAGGTTAAAATGGTTCTGCCCTGGTTCTCCCTCCCCTCCCAGTTCCTGCCTGTCACCCCAGTTATTATAGCGACCATTGTATCTTTTTACACTCCACCCCAGTTTCCCCAGTAACCGAATGTATCCTTCCCTCAACCCCATCCCGGTGCCCTGCCAGTCACTCCCTGCCACCACCTTTTCCTCCAGAAGCTTCTGTCTAGGGCTCGGAGTGATTGGATCAGGGGCCGGGGACCCTCCCTCAAGTTATTTTCATTGGTCTTTTCTGTGTGTCAATTCCTTGTACCCCACTCCCCCCTGGATTCCCATTTGTTCCCGACTTGGTTCCACCCCTGCCTCCCACACCCTTTATAACCTCATGTAATCCCTCTCTTTGTGCTCTTTGGTTGCTGGCCTCCTTAGGACCTTTGATAAACTGGACTTTGCCCCAACTGGAGAGCACTTTCTTCTTTCCCTGTTGACCACAGCCACTCATCAGCCTTGTCCTGCATCTGGCACCGTCCCCTGCTATAATGCTGGGCGTTGGCCTGAGGCGCTGACCGAAGCGCGGCCATCGGGCTGAGTGCCCCCTGTGCTGCTAGCTGTGCTGCTGAGCTAGCTGGGATGCATCTCTCTGGCCGTACAGGTGCATTCCTTCCATCCCTCTGATCACAGAGCCATCTGCAGGTATGGAGAGAAACATCCCTTCAACAGGCTCAATACGGGCTGAGCACCCACCTCTGAGGATTAGCACTTTGGAAAAACCCTGCATGTAAGCTTCTGTTGTGTTTTAACCCCAATATGTATCTCTGCCCCACACAGCTCTTATCACTGCAGGATGTGCTGCTCCCTGCAGCTCCTGGGGCAGAGAGCAGGGAGGGTAAAGCAAGACAACTCATGGGATGAGATAAAGGCAATTCAGTAGGTAAAGCCACAGCTACACATGCGAGCAAAGCAAAAGAAGGAGTTGATTCACTGCTTCCCATGGTTATGCAGCTGCTTGGAGCCATCCCCAGGGAAGCCAGACTCCATCAGGCATAGTGGGAACTTTGAAATAGAAATGCCATAACTCCGGACATCCTCATTTTTTTTATGATGTGAAATATCTCTTTGGTTAGCTCTGGTCATCTTCCTGGTCATGTCCTCTCCTAACCTGTGGCACATCCCTTAACATCCTCCCTGGCTGTACAGCATGAGGAAGAGTCCTTTATTGATGCTGATTAGGCACTGCTCAGCCATGGCTAAAGATCCCTGTCTTATCAACACTCCTTGGGTGACACAATCTAAACATAGCACCACGCCAGACACTGAGGAAAATTAGCTCAATCCCAGCCAAAACCATCAATATTCTCAGAGGATAAGATTGTGGAAGTCATATTTTCTGGAAAATCCCTTGGCCCAGGATTTTCTCCTGGGAAGCTGAGAAGCCTCAGAGAAAAAGGAAAACAAATTCTTAGCTCATTTGCTTCTCCTGTGTTGTGCTCACATGTGGAATGTGTTTGGAGATTGTTTATCCAACAGGTGATTGGCCAATAAGTCAAAACAATTCACATGAAACCAATGAAACAGTCAGGGTCAAGCTGTGTCAAGACTCTGGAAGGAGTCACAAGTTTTCATTATTATCTTTCTAACCTTCTGTAAGTATCCTTTTTGTATTCTTTAGTATAGTTTAGTATAGTATTCTTTAATATAATATAGTATCTTAAAATAATAAATTAGCCTTCTGAGAACATGGAGTCAGATTCATCCTTCCTTCCTTTGTCTGGGAACCCTGCAAATACAAGCCAAGAGTATGTTGTGCTGACATTTTTTGACACAACCTTGTAACAACAAAGTACTCATAGCATAGCAGTGCATTTTGCATCACAGGCACTGTGTGTTACTGCTTTTGTCACTTAATGCCTTTCCTTCAATTGAAAAGCTATGTGTTTGTATAATATCTTCTAAGCGTATTCAAAAAATAGGAGAAAAATGATGCTATGACATGCCTAAGGAGCTACAAATTATAATGCACACATATAACTGTAGGCCTGTCTAGGTACAGAAGTAAATGAACATTTTATTTTCTTCTTGTCATCACAATTCACCCTTCAGTGGATTCACCTGGCCTAATATAAGTATACAGCTGGAAATGTAGCTTCAAAATAGGGTGTAAGTGACTATTTAAATACAGTCATAAACATCTGTACCAACAGAAAGAGAAACCTAAATGACACTAATTGTCACCTTATTTGCTAGTCTTAGCAGAAAGAGAAAGCAACAAATTAATCTGTCTCAGATGCTCTATCAGCTGTAGGCATCCTCCCCTATTAACAGACAGTAATTTTATTGGTAGGATGAGACTATTACACTAACTCTATAGCTGCATGTGCCATGGACAAGAAAACAGTTTTTCTATTGTCAAGTGTGTCAGTTCAGTATATGTCTAAAGAGATTATTCATTGAAAAATCGTAAATATTCATTTGAAAATTGTATCACGAGGAAAAGCCCAAATTCTCTTAAATGTTTTTAATAGTAGCCAGTGATCTTCTTTACTATTGTTAATAGATTTAACATTCAAATTTGTTTTCATTGAAAAACAAAAATTCTTTTTCATTGAAAATCTGTATTACATGCTCACAAACATTAATAAACATCCACCCCAGTTTTCAGACAGATTTAATTAGTATTATCTTTATTTTAAAAAGCAACAACACTGTATTCTCTTTTAGATAAGACCCTTGAGTATACACAGACTTAGAAACAAGGATGTGATAAAGACAATAAATTGAGACCTTAATTAATTAAACTTGGGCTGACTTCTCATTGAGAATGTTCAGGATTTTACACTGATATGTCCTACACTTTGATGTAAGACATTTCTATTTTAAGTACTTGTCAGTGCTGAAGATTAAATGTAGCTGCCATGTTGCCTTTCTGGTGATGGGTAAGAATTAAACTCATTTTTGCAGTAAAAGAAAGTTACAAATAGGCCTTTTAAGAAAACAACATCGTGAACAGAGGTAAATGTTTTTGGTCCTGCCAGCAGATCAGCTCCTATCCCTGTGAAGTTGAAGTGCTCTACAGACTACTGGGGATATGTGGCACAATAAATATATTAGAAATTATGGGGAGTGTTAACACTACTAGAATAAATGGAAGCATAAAGGTATGAAGAGCAGGTAGAGCATGTGCTAAAACTCTGTATTGAGGTAAGAAATTTTCCTGAAATCCAAGGGAGGTTAGGAATAAATGCCGTGATCAAGTTTGAAAATGTACATTGATAAAAGTTTTCACCATGGGCATTTCATGAAGGAGTTAATCCTGTCAGAGAGCTTCTATTTTCTTATCCAGGATAATATTATATGACACATTGTGTCTTTGCCCAAACACTTAAAGTAATAAGAAAAATACAACTAAACTGGAAATTCTTATAGGAAAATAAATTTATTTTTTATATAAAAAGCTCTAAGTATTCAGAAAAATCCCCTTTTGGCTGCCCTCAAAAAAAAAAAAAAAAATTAAAGAAGCTGAATAATCTATAATGTATTTCAGTTTCCTGTGGAATTCCTTAACTAAGTTGTGGTTATTTTGAAACTGAATATTTAATATATTCTGCCCAGTGAACATGTGTGTATCAAAGCGAAACATAACATAAACCTCTGACAACTATTTTTTTCAGAAAATAATCTGTAATTCCCAGTGTATAAGGTCTCATGGAAAAAGTACTGAGAAAGCACTTTTTATAACTTGGCCTGAGTCCCTAACCATGACTTTCAATGAGTTTCAAGGTCATATTTTATTTTTCTTTGGCATTTGCACAAAAGCTGAAACAGAAATTCGTTTAAAATTATCTCTCATACTATGAATTAATAGAATGATAAGGTGACACTGGTGAAGAATTATGCAGTATGATTTGGTGCTTAATCTTCTGTGGCCACATTGCTGAGATGTAAAGAGATGCTGGAACCAGCTCAGTGACCTCATTTCTGTGTCTGACATTTTTTCCTCTTGTTCTAGAATTGGTTTTATGTTGCTTCTGCACCTGAAGATGAGAAATTTGCTGCTTCCTTTGAAGAGGTCTCTTCAACAAGGGCCACAGCTTGTCAAATCACAGACAGTGGGAATCCACAGGATACAACCTGCCTGAACCATGTCTATTAGAAAATGAGAGTTTCATTCAAATTTCCTTTCTTTTCCCTTGTTAGTCTAATTACAGCAGCTTTATTCCTGTCAGGTTAAAGGCTGTCCCTCACATATTCACAGGTCATCCATTTCAAAACATTAATTCATAGAAGAGGCAGAATCCTTGCAGATTTAAAGAGCTAAAAGAAATTAAATGAAGAAAATACACTAATCTCTATATGAGAGTAGTGTTTATAATTTCATGTTTCTCTGTATTTTTAGATTATGTATGAGCTCAGCACATTATGAAGAGGGCAGACACCATCAGTAATTACAAATTCTATCAACCTTTTTAAAGAAAATAGAAGGATGAAGCTACATCACTCCAAAATTATAAAGAAATCAGCCCACAGAATTGAGTTGTCACAGATGACAATCATAAGTCTACCCAAGCCTGAAGCAGATGGAACTACCTCATTATTGAATGCAGCTTACCAGTTAATAACTATAGTTAGCTTTTAGTCACCTTTTAGAGGAAACACATATTATTATAAATATCTAACAAATAATTTGCATAATGATTAATAAGGGGGACAAATTTTGCCCCTGTAATCCAATATATAACCTGTAATTAAAATGAAAGGGATACTCCAAAAATGAAAGGCAATTTAAAAGAGATGCTGATAATGTGACAAAAATGTATTTCAGTCAGAAAACAATTGGCTGTTGAAGAAGTGAAGGTAATCATCTTCTCATGACTTCACTTTTGGAGATATGATTATTTCTATTATTCTAATTTAAGATGTGTCAGCTTTACTATCACTCAGTGTGTAAATTAAAATTTTGCTTTGCTTAAGCTTACAAGGGGCGTGTAAGCTATGGTTCCAAAACACAAGGACTGTGGCCAAGGGCAACTTCACAGTCTGGAAACTCCCAGTTCCCACAGAGCTCCCATGCAACAGGAGTCTTTAGCTTTTTTAAATTTTGCCTTTAGAATAGGCAAAATTCTATAAGAGGGGTTTCCTCTGCATTTTGAATTTACTGGGAGCTGGGAGCCAGGAACAGTCTCTTCAGGGAAGGGCAGAGCAGGATCACATCTATCCAATCTAGACCATTCTGTGCAAGTAAATGTAAAAAATGCAAGTAAATAATTGACAAAAGTCGTCTTACTTATCAGAATGCCTCTGAAAGTGACCCAGTGTAGTTCTTTCCAATCTCACAAGAGAACTCTTATTTTTATTACTGTTACACTGTCAGAAATTTGGGCTGACTGACTTATTCTGCTCTTTGAAGGCTGTCCCCAGCTCAGCATGTTTCTCATTGAGTAGTTTTATTCTGTGGTGTTACACACTGGCTTCTGAGATTAGGATATGGATTTTAAGGACCATAACTGGTAAAAGTTTAATGATCTCACGTCTATTTGTATTCAGAGCTGTGGAAGAAATAATAATTCCCATGGAAGTATTGATTTTAGTGGCTCACATTTTCCTTTTAATGTAGAAAACTAAGCATCATAACTGGAGTTACACTTTACATTTTTAGTATTTTTCTCAAGTGATACATGCACATCCTTCTACAATAACAAGATTTGGGAGGTACTCAATGATCTGGGGGCATGTATTTAAATTTTAGCCTTTCCACCAACTGGTTATAAAAAGAGATATGAAGTCAATATTTTTAATGTGTTGTAGAATGAAGGATTAGTGCAAAGATGGAACTTAAAAAGTGTGGATACCCCTAAGGATAAAAGACATCTGTTGTGAGAAGAACTGCAAGTTTCAGTGGTTGTTTTTCTCTTAGTGTGAGCAATGAAATGGCTAAATGGATAAGTACTATGAATTTGTGCTCTGATGGGTACAAACACTAAGCAGTAAATACAATATTAGCCTTACTGATTTGAAAATCTAAACCACCACACTATAGTGTCAACTCAGTAAAAATACAATTAAAGGAATACTGATGTATGTATTTCTAGTGAATCTTCAAACAGCTAACTTTCTGCTATTAATTTCATGTCCAAAATTTCATTTGTTTGTTTGTTTCTATTAATTTCACAAAGAAAATTCTGGATTTTTGTTTTCTTGATAAGTTCAAATAGTTTAGGTAGTTTAACACTATTCTATGCATTCAAAACTTTTGATCATCCATTACCCCTGTTTTAGGGCACTCCTTTTGCCTGCTCACTGCATAGAAACTATGAGTTCTTTTACTAGTAACTTTAAATACTTTTTTCTCAGTCTGGCAGAGAAGAGGTCTGCTAAAAAGTTCTTCAGATGGAAAAGTGATGTATTACCATTCCTGTGATTGAAGTAGCACTCCTTACAGTGACAAACAGAAAAATAAGTGGTTAATAGATGCATTTTTGATGGATTTAGATAGTTTTTAAATTGTCAGGTAAGGTACAAATAGATAGTTGTGTCTGTTCTGTTGATATCTGAGCCTTTTTCCCACAAATACACTGAGCTTCCTTCAGGACACAAAAGTTCTTCTATTACCAGCAAAGCTTTTGATTGCAGAGTTGATTGCAGTGATAGAATGAATTAATTAGGAATATTAAGTGCACTGGTAGGTAGGATCAAAGAGGAGGCAGAGTCTGTAAAGAAAGCAAGCAGATCTGAGCTCTTCCAGGCTGAATCAGCTGCACCCACCCATCTCAGTCTCCATTTCCCTGTCTGTCTGTCTCTGTTGGCAGAGCAGGGGCAGCTGGGAGGGTGTGAACCTTCCAGAGCAGCCTGAAGGAGGAAGTTTTGCTGTGTTATGGAGGCTGTTGGCCAGAGCATTGGAAGCCCCATTCAAAGCCCTGCTTACAGAACAGTCTGAGCAAGATCAAGAGAAAATAATTAACGTTGCCAGTAAGAGAGTTCAGAGCACTCTATGGAGTTCAAGTGCATTTCTACACAGCAGAAATGGAAAACACTTACTGTAGAGAGGCATTTCCTGTCACTCACAGGAAGGTAGGAGGGAGATCTCAGACCAGCTGGAAAAACATGCCAACAATCTCTGAATAATTGTTGTGCCTCTGCTGTGTTCAAGGTAACAAAGATCTTCTGGTCACACTTTGTTTATAAATCAGATGTTTTCTTTGAGACAGAGGATCCTGACCAAAGTCCCAAATATGATGTTTGAGCAAGTAAAAACCACTCATATGAATGTCACTCTTCACGTTTGATTCTTTTCTTCATTAGGACCTCTTAAATTAGCAGGTCCAAATAACATAAATGAACCCAAGGCTTGTAAACATTCAGCAGGGGTTCTGTCCAGCTTCCTTCTATTTATTATTTATGGATAGAGATTAATAGAAAATGACACCAATAGTAGAATTGAAGTGTAATTTCTCAAGATAAGAGATTAATAATGTCCTAATGGAGAAAGTAGATTGACCCAGTTTAAGTATATATATATATATAATAACTATGTTGTCATCCTTGAGCAGAAGCATGGAAAGCTGACATGGTTCAATCAATATATAATTAAATTAAGAGGAATATACATGCAATCAATAACACATGATGGAGGAAAGGTCTAATAAAATAAAACTAATTTAATTTTATTATGAGATTACAAGTTGGACTGACAGAGGCAACCACAGATGTAATATACTTACATGGTACAAAAGCATGATTTACAGCTGTATAGACTTAAATAATTAGCAGATAGTATTCACAATCCCTTGAAAAAAGGGATTAAGAACTGACCAACTGGAAGACAGCAAGAAGGAGATTTATGTAAGAATCAATACACTGGATCTATCTAAACAGCTTCTTTAACTATTAACATTAATTTTGACATGATTTTAAATTCTGAACTACTGATGAAAAAGTAAATTTTAAAAATTCCCTCAGATCTAACTTATAAAGGAAGACATAATACTAATCTGTGAAGTGGACATTGCACAGCAAGAACACAGACCTGTCAAGGATATATGGAATTCTGAAGTATAAACAGAACCATAATCAAGAAAGGAAATATGTCTTTAATTTCAAAACAAACCCAAAAAAGATGGTACATAAATAAAGAATGAAATTCACTTATGAGAATCATACTTAAAACGTGATGAACAATAATAAGAAGAGAACCACAAATGGAAGGGCTAGTAAAAAAAGTCTTATTTTAAGATAGCTTTTAGAGGCTGTATTAATTTGGCTGGAAGGTCTGCACATAATGGATCAAGTCTTCTTCACCATATGAATTTTTTCTCCCAAAGAATTGGTTGATCTAGCAGAGAAAACCATAAAAAATTACTGGCTGAAAGGCATATTAAAATTAGGAATTGTTTTTTAATTGAGAGTGTGATTAGCCACCAGAACTAACTGGAAAGAAGAGAAAAATTCTCTGACTTGCAAGTCAAGACTGTTTGTCTTGCTGGAAGATGGTATTGCAGATCCCCATTAGAGAGAAGATATGCATAATAACTATGTAGACCTCATGACAATAAGTTTACAAATCATTCTTATGCAGAACTCAAAGAAATTAATATTTTATATGAAATCTGAACATGTAAAGTTACAGGATTTGCACTTAGAGGATGCTAGATATCATACAGGAATAATAAAAGCATTGTACAGAATGAATTATACATGACATTAGATTAGAATAACTTGAAGTTCAGTTCTGGTATATAAGATATGCAAACACTTTGAAATTTAGGTTGGATTATGAGATATTTCACTGCTTTTCATTTGTGAAAATTTTCTACACTATTCTTTCTCTGACAAAAACTTGCTTATCTCATCAGATATCTGAATAAATATTTATTTATTTTACTGGCATTTTGAGAAATTCAGTGAGTTTCAGTTCTGATATTACAACTTCACAGAGATTTTACACTTGTCAGTATCATTCAAAGAAAGGGCCAGAACTGCTGCCACCATGAAAACTGAATTGTTCCCATTTCTGGAGTGTGAAAAATCTACTGGCAAGGCACAGTGCAAAACATTTACTCAGCTTCTGCTGAGGGATCAGCAAACAAATAGGTCCACTTGCCACAGCAAGCAATCGACAGTCTTCATGAGCAATATGTTGTTTAGAGATTGAATCTTATGATAACTGTAGTTCTCTCCTGCAATACATGGGTTAAACTGTAAAGACTAAATTCTTTTACTCACATAATTACCCTTTTTACTTAGTGTTGCTGTTGCGTTTCTTGTAGAGTTTGTCTATGTGAGTATGAAACAGTAACTTAAACCTTCTAATTAATAACTTTGAGAAGGCAAAAATTAATCTCTTTAAAATACTACAAAGCCTATGAAACTTTCATTGGACTACTTTTTAGCATCTGCAGTGCAAAGTTTATCTTTAATAATAATCTCACAGCTATTCTAAGAACTTTACTTAGCTATACCTAAAGGAAAAGACAGTCTTGTACAAAGAAAATCATAAAATTCTGCAAAACTGACACTTTTATATGTTGACATCATAATCTGTGAATTTTTTTGTAGCTTGTTTATTTCTTGTCTCAGTGTAAGATGAGAAGAATAAATAATTATTAACCCAAGAACTAAAATTTAAGTAAGTGGTAATATTACTAAATTGCATATTTGCCTTGTATCCTCTAATGCCAGAGATTATTTGGAATGGCTAGCCCTTCTGAATACTTCATTACATGTATTTGATTTGGCTTTTGCATGCATTTATAGTACCTGAATGTCATATCCAGCTGTATTGGCAAGCAAACAGATGCCTGGAAGTGTAATTTAAGCTGGACTCTATTTTTTCAAGTGGTGAAACATTTATTCATTGTACCAAGGTTAAGTCAAATTAATTTTTTTTGTTTCCTATTAGTGCTCACATAACTGAATCTCTCCTTGTCCACATTCTCAATGACAAAACACAATGGAAGTTTGGCCAGGTGATAATAGGTGGAGAGACTTCAATAAGATCTGCTAATGAGGTAGCTGATGAGGTTTCATGCAAGGGATGTTTCATTGAAACTGCATTAACAGATGATTAGCAAGCTTAAATTAAGAGGCAAAGAGAACAAACAGTAGGAAGCCAAGCAGGTGGTAAGGAGGAAGTATTAAGGAAGGAGCTAGAAATGTAATAAAGCTTAATGCTGAAACATTTCCTCTCTGCTTAGAGATGGATGATACAAATCCGTTCTTAAGTACTTGAGGGGAAGTAAACATGAAAACCAATTAGCAGTAGAAACATCAACACCTCAGGCTACAAAAGTAGTGCAGCTACACCACTAAAGACCTTCGGCCACAGAAATCAGGTACACAGAGTATAATGAGAACTAAAATTACATCAATATGTGCTAATATGAATAACACAATCAAACCTTTTTGCCTTTACATGAAGGAGAAAAGGAAGGCCAAGAAAAAGGACTAAAAACATCAACCCATATAGCACACATTTTCTTCAAAAATCTTTGATTTCTTTTGCTTTCTATGGTTATCTCTAAAACAATTTTTTTACTTGATCTGGGAAAGAAGAATATCATCATCAAAATACAAAAATTGCATGCTTTGCATGACTATTTGCATATTGGTTTGTTAAATTTATCTAAATAGGTCATCAGACTAGAGCATGGCTACAGAAATAAAAATATGCCAGTCATAAGGCATTGAATTAAGAATTCTCAGAAATTGCAAGTTCTTGGAGAAAACTACCAGAAGTGCCAAAAGGAACCACAGGCTTAAAATCTTGTTTGCATAAGTGGTGGTTCATGATCATGAGAAATTAAAATCACTACAAACATCTACATGTGTGTAGTAAAAATACTGGAACCAAAACTTGAGATCAGTTTTCCTAAATGGCGATAAAGTTGAATATAGCAAATTACTTTGAAAAACGTGGAATTCCCAGTTTGGGGAACCTTATTTTTATTACTTTATTTCTACTATTATATTAGAAATAAAACAGACAATAATTACAATGTTAAATTACTAATTCTATTATTTTCTGCTTCAGAATTTTCCAGAATTAAAAACATACAGTGAAAGTGAGTCCATAAGTATTTGTATGATTTAACAGTCCAGTTGTCCTTGTTCATTGTCTGAATTATTTTGCAACTTCACTCGTTCTTGGTGATCAGGATCTTAATCTGCTGATGTGACTTTCTGGCTTGCCCTCATTATGGACTTGCTTGTCAGTCACTGAGCTCCTGCCTGGCACTGGTTGCCATTCCTGGACTTCATCTTGCTCCGGTCCTGCAAGATGTCAGTCCTTGCTGCTGTGCCTGGGATGTTGTCACCCTCTGCTCCTGGGTCCCCTGCCCAGGCAGAGCTGCCCAGGGCAGCAGGGCTTTTACAGACCTTGTCAGGGTCCAGCTGCACTTAGGATCAAACTTGTGGGAGGAATCTGAGAGACTTCAAAGGCTAAATTTAGGAAATTCTATGGAATTAATTGTACAGCATCTGTTCCATAGCTGGAGAAAGAGTAAGCATAAGATTTAATATGCAATATGTTTTAATATTAGCAAATCAAATAGCAGAATACAGACAAGTCAGTTATTCATTATTTTGCATATGTTTTTAAATACCCAGGATTTAGGAAAATTTTGCCATATACAGATTCTGCCTTTGATTAGTAGATAGGACAGGGCTGTAAACAGAATACTCTCTTTCATATAAATTTTTAGAGTAAGTATTGCTACTTCTCAATTATTTGAAGTAGTTCAAAATATTGAAGATATTGAAGTTATTTGAAGTATTTCAAAATCTTAATTTTGAATGTGTGAATTTCAGACATTTCTGAGAAGTCATTCTGGTGCAATCTCCTTCAGCTGTTCTCCCAGAACAGCTCACTGAACACTTTTTTAGTTTCTGCAGTGTATAAACATTTTTTTTTTTTAAGCAAAGATGCAAAGGACACATTTACCTGTACAGGAAAGTTCGATAATGGAGATAGAGTGAGGACTGGTGCTGCTCCAGCCATGACCTTTGCAGTCCTTGATGGTGAATTCTAATTAGTGCATGGCTGCTGACTCACCTGAAACTTCAACAGTACAGCAAGAAAAATATTTGTTTTGATTACTGAAACCACTGCCTAGGACAAAGCTAGTTGAGTTGTTTAAATGCAGAAAGCTCTTCCTCCACTCTCTAGGACTGTAAGCTAAAGAGCCTGGTTCAGATCATTTGGACACAGGCTCTACGCAGATTCTGAGACCTGGTTTGATTCTGTTCAACTAAATGTGTATGAAAATAGTTCAGATAGCCAGTGCCAGAGCATTTTTGCTTTTCAAGTAATATTTTACTGGATCAATACCCCAAACTTACTAATATGTAAATACAGAAGTTTACTTACACATGAAATTTAATTAAATATATTGATGCTTGTAAACTCTTCTCCAGTCAGATTCTAATCTGCAAGTAACCTTACTTGTGCAAATCAACCTGCATTGCTGTTTCTTCATCAAAACAATAATGAAAGGATTAACAGTATATGAGTCTTCAATTAACCTTAAATACAGTTCTATATCTAATTTCCAGAACCCATATGCTGCATCAGCATTCCAAACCACTGTAAATAATACAAGAATGTACTACCTGTCTCTGCTGTCAAGACCATTACCACCTTTTAATTTTTTTTTTAATGAGTTTCAGTAATAATATCAAATTTCTAACACTTGAAAACACTGCCTAGGACAAACCAGTGGTTTTCCTAGATTAGGACATTATTAGACAAATTAGACAAATCCCCAGATTAGGCAGGGAGTTATCAGGTGGCAGCACCTAGGCACTTCTTTTTCAAGTGGTAGCAAGGCTTGCATTTCACCATGAGGAAACTTTGAGTATTCTAGTAAATTGAACTATGTGCAAGGTTTTTTCACATGGTCTTCTTATATTTCTTTGATGAGATCCTACTCCATGTCCATGAATGCAAAAGAGGAAAGAGAAAAGAGAGAGCTGAGCATGTTCAAAACCTGCTATTTAGGAAACTGAGTGCTAAAGTTTCAGCTTGATGATGAATTTACAAACAGAAATGATGAAGAAAGTTTGCGGTAGGAGTTGAAATGTAAAGAATTTGCCATACATTATTTGGGATTTTAAATTACTGTTTGTAATTATCATTATTAATTATGAAAGTATGTACTAAAGTAATGACTATATGTAATATATTCATGCTTAATTAAACATTAATTTGTTTGCCTGGAGTCAGCTGCCACAATAAAATAGAAGGGATAATATTTTTAGTGGTTAGGATAAAGCAGAATGCAGCTTGGTAATGCAAATAAAAATACAAATAAAAATGAGACCAGTAAAAATTATTCCCTGCTCAAACCAAAACTGGAGGCACAACTTAAAAAAAGCTTGAACTGTGTCCTGTTGAATGAGAGACACTGTCACTATCTCCTGCAAATGGAGAGATAATTTTAAGGGGTCAATAGTCCCACAGTCCCTATTTTATCTCCAGCTGCAAATGCTTCCACCTGGAAGATATTTCAAAATACACAATCTTGTCCTCTGTCCTCATAATGTGTAGGAGAAGAGAATTTCGTAAATTAGCAGAAGGCCAGAAAAGTATCTGCTTATATGAGTTGAGATTGCCACACTGATTTTTTTTTTAAGCTGAAAGGAAATAAAAAACTGGTCTAATACACTGAATTAAAATTATAATAACTCAGTCATCAAGAAACAAAATTCAGAAAAATAAAAGATCCATATTAGTTGTAATACTCTAGTATTAGATACAACTAATACTCATGTCTGCCTTAAAAAATGTTACAAGTCATAGATTCTTACAAATTTTATTTACAAACAACATGGCAGAAAGCAAGCTAAATAAAAAGATATGTCTCTAGAATACCAAAGAAGAGGCAAAGAGTAGGAATGATTAATAAAAATTCATTTATATATTATTATTTTGGGATATTCATGTATGTACATATACATATATCTATACTTGTAACTATAAACATATATTTGCCCAATGTTCATGCTCAATAGCCATAAATATTCATACTACTATCATAGTCTAATTTTTTCAGTGAATGCAAGCCTTTACAGAGGATTACAGCATGTTCTTTAGTGAGTTTTTCCCCCTTGCTCTCTAATTTCAAATAAAATTGAAAAAAGAGGTGGAGTCATACAAACACCTGCATTGATGGAAAAGCTGCAGCCTACACTTAAAATATTCTGTAGGACACGAAATCCACATTATCCATTACAGCTATGCCTATTTCATTGTTAATAAAATATTCCATTTCCACTGGCAAAGTCATGTACATGCCTAATGTACAGAGCAGGATTTTCTAAACCTCCTGCTGGTGGTCTGATTTCTGTGCAGAGCAGAATTGCTTGTACACACTGTGAACCCAATATCAGCAGGGAATGAAGATGGCCAAAATCCACAGCTGAAGTGTAGAGAGTAGATTCATTCCATCACCACTCTGGGTAAAGCAGACACACACACTGCTAAGCTTGTTCCAAAAAGTGCCCAGGTCTCTCCCAGATCAAAAAGGCCTGGCACGTGTACAATCTTTCCCATGGTTGTGCCTTTCCTCTCTGCTTTTATGATCTCTGCTTCAATCTCTCTCCCAAGACAGGGAGAGGAAGCACATCTTGGAGAGGGTGTCCAGGTCTCTGTAAACACCTATGTTATCTTTGCACAGAAATTCTACTTCTCAAAACAGACAAAGGATAAACAACAGTAGGAAAAGTAGAGGATTTTCCATATTCTCCAAGCCTCGCCATTCCCAGCTACAAGGTCACTTGACCAAACCTTTTGTTCTCCTCACCAAATCCTTCAACTTTAACCCCTTCCTCCCAGCACACTTTGTATCTCTCTGCTGGTTTCTTTGTTTTTTGGGGTTTTTTTTTCAGTTTGGGCTTTTATTGATTGGGCAGGGGATTTTTTTTTGTTTCTCTTTCTTGCTTTCTACCACTTACTTTTATTAAACATTGATTTTTGTACAGTTCTTGTCATCCAGGGGTGGACATGCAGTTAGCTACCAAGAGGACACGCTGCACTTGAGCAGTCTGTTGTATCCTGGGCACCAGGGAAACTTCCTGCAAGACACTAATATACAAATGCATTCTCTTGTGGAGCTGTCTATGATGCTTCTAGCAGCTCCTCAGCCTATTGCTGATTGCCATTGCCTCCTTCAATCAGCTGCCTCCACTACTTCTCTAAATGAATATAGAATATATTCCTATGAATATATTTTTATAATATATTTCAATTCAAAGAAACCAGATTAGCTTTAGACATTTTAATGAGTACTCTTTGCTAAACTGGCTCCTTCAATCTGAAATAAGGTTTAGGAGTGTTCATATCACTGCAAACAAACCTGAGAGCAAAGTTATTTCTTTACAGGGGACAAATGGAAAGGTAAAAGATATGTCTGTAACCTTGTTTTAGAGGTTTTTTATTTTAGAGAAGAGGTGCCTCCTCCACACACTCCTTCTGTTCTGGCACACCTATTGTCATTTCTCCCAGGCTCCTCTCACAGTTCTGCTTGGTATTGACTCCCCATGTTTCCAGATTTACTTTTTTAAATTAAACTGTTTTCACTTTTCTTCCACAGTAGTATTTCTTTTTCCCTGCTGTGTCCTTCAGTCTGTAAGTTACTTCCACCATCTCACAGGTGTCCCATTTATGACACATCTTGTTACTGTTCTGCTCTTTAGCACTAATCATGGTGACACTCAAAGGCTTTGACACTTCCAGTGTACCCTGCTCTATAACAAGGCTGCACTTTACTGCTAAACTCTCTTCTCATTATGTCCCAGTGTTTAGGGCTGTGAATGGAAACAGTAAATTGTATTGAAACTACACAGTTCCTTGCAATATATTCATTTCTCACACAGATATGAGACAGATAAGATTTGTATTAGAAATTTATTTCTAAAGTTCATCTGTGTATGTATGTTTTCCCACTAAGTTAAATTTAATGTAATCTGTCCTTCAGAATAAATTAAGTTTACAGATCAGATTAAAATTCTTTTAGCCTAATTCAGAAGTGTGTATCACATGTGATGAGCTAAAATCCATTAATGCTAATTTGGATTCCATTAGATCTGCTTGTGACAATTCAACCAATATCTAACGAAACCCCAGCAGTTATAACTTACATGTGAAGAATCTGGAACACAGGGTAATTTCCCAGACAAAAGTGGAAGGAATTATTTTCTGGGATAAGCTTGCCACACAGAGACCATGTAAAAAGGTGTGAATGTAAAACTTTGTGTCTCTCAATCTTCCAAAAGCATTCACTTGCAAGTCTGCAAAAATGCAATGTAGAAAACAGTGTTAATTTCTGTATATGAATGCAGAAAGAGAGATGCATAAACATAAAGGTTTACATATATCTATACAGATACTAGAAAAGCAACAATTTACATCTTTAAATCCATAAGTAAAATGTACAATATAATTAATAATGAATAAAATGTGGATACAGAGGCAAATAAGAAAGAGGAAGATGTAAAAGCATGTTAGCTTAACATGAATATAAACACCTAAATATGACCACACATGGATCTCCGACATGAGGATGAAGAAACCACCATGATGATCATCAAGTTCCCACTAGCAGAGGACTCCAGGTGCCAAGAACCCCCTGAAATAGCCCAGCACCACCACAAGAGTGAAACCACAAACATCAGGGCCCAGAGAACCACAGGAAGAGTAAGCACTGCACCAAGGGATAGAAACTAAGTGTATGTATAGCAATTTTAACTGTATCATTGAGACTTTTTCATATAGAAGGTTCTTTCTTTTTACATAATAAATATGTCTGGACTATTAATGATTCTTGGATTAGATTGTTAAAGTATCAGTTTTATCAACAAAAAAAATTATTTGCTTCATAAATAAAGTGTCTCTCCATTTTGCCAAGAAACAACATCTTGAATACAACACAGAAATATACAGAGAGACATACATTCAGCAAATATTCTGAGCTCTTTATTAATCTCTAGACAATCTCAAGGTTTAACTGCGCTTAACTCATCCTTACCTCTGCAAGATCTGCTGACCTTTTCTGTTCCTTGCTGCAGTCTCATTTGACACACTTTCCTTCAATCCTCCCCCTGCAATACTGTAAAGCTCTCCATGAAAAGAAGCATTCATATTTGCAATATACATGCCTTGGAACATGTAGACTCTTAACCTGAAACTGTCATTTTCACAGAGGTCACAGGCATCACTTTATTTTCATTAAATACACAAATGAAGGATGGCAGTAGGTATCCAAATCAGTTTGTGGTTTCAGTTTGAAATTCCTTCCTGAGGCTGAGATGTATGAGTAGGCTCTCTGTCCCTGGAGCATGGCCATTTACAATTTCACTGTCAGCAGCCTGAACTTACAGTCACAATGGTAAAAATTATTGGAATTATAAAGTATGCAAAGAATGTGACTCAGGATGATGCTAGCAGATATACCCTTTCAAATCTTGCACTGTGTCACTATACCTACTGTGATCATTTGTATGCACACTGGGCATAGAAAAGGCAGGAAGAGATGAATGGTGTCAGTAAAAGGCTGAGCTTGGGCTTGAATAGGTTATTCTGTCATCTACCATTATCCCTGCTAATTGAGGACTGCTCCTGGCACACATTTTTTTTACTTTTACCCATTTATATTTCCCTTTTCTAATAGTAATTTCCCTGATTTTTTTCTATTTGTCAGTAAGTTGCAGGTACTTCTGTTTCATGGTGATAAGCACGCTTTTGAGAAATGCTCACTTCTTTTCTCTATTCCATTATACCAGGCTTTCAAAATCTTTATTGTGTTGTTGGATCATGTATTTTCAGGTCATCCAGAGTAGCCAAATTACCTCTTCAATACATATTTTTTAATGTATTTGCATCCTTTGTAGATCTTCCATATGCCTTCTGCATCACAAGCCTGTACAAAGCATTTGGAACCTCCAGCTGGTGAGCAATGTGCCTTTGCAACAGGTTGTGACAGTGTTCACAGGGGTCCAAGGATGAGGGAAGAGATGAGGATCTGACTCCATGTTTCAGAAGGCTGATTTATTATTTTATAATATATATTGTTTTATAATATATACTATATTAAAACTATACTAAAAGAATGGAAGAAAGGATTTCATCAGGAGGCTAGCTAAGAATGGAAAAAAAAAAGAATCAATAACAATGGTTTGTGTCTCAGACAGAGAGTCCGAGCCAGCTGGACTGTGATTGGCCATTAATTAGAAACAACCACATGAGACCAATCACAGATCCACCTGTTGCATTCCACAGCAGCAGATAATCATTGTTTACATTTTGTTCCTGAGGCCTCTCAGCTTCTCAGGAGAAAAAATCCTAAGGAAAGGATTTTTCAGAAAATACCATGGCTACAACAGGTGGTGACAGTACTTACAGAGAAATCTCATGTGAGATCTCTGAAGATTGCTTTAGCAGTGTGGTGGTCACTCATGGCAAAACAGTGACAGAACAATGCCAGATGGAACATGATTCCTTTGCAACTCTGTAAATTCAGCTTTGTGACTCATCTAACTGTACAGAACCACTCTGCATGCCAGGCAGTTGACAATCAGCTCTATATCTGTAAGGGGAGCTTTGTCTGCAGCATGAATAGGAAAAGCAAGAGCTGTGCAGCAGTAACTGCAGTGGGTGCATCTGCAGCCTGTGCCTCTGCAGCAGAGCTGATGAGAATCACCAGCTTAGTACTGCAGGGAATCCACAGCAGATTTAAAATACATTTTAATGATGAAGCAGAATGGCTTGCCATGGTCTCCATCCTCCATGTGAAGTGATTATAATGGAAGGCACAGTTTTAGTCAATGCCTCTTCAAGGGTCTTCTACTGCTCATTCAGGCTGGGTCAGGCAAGAGCACGGGCAGTGCAGCTCCTGCCTTTTTGGCCCTGGGGCTCTTCTGGGGGATAGTCATGCAAGAGGGACTGGGTATTCATCTAGTCTAATAACTTCTAATCCCCCTGGGGGAACAAAGTGTAGGAGAAAAGGGATCAGCTAATTATAGTTAATTGTATTAGCTGGGGAAGTCTGATTAACATAATTAAGACAGCCTTTTGACTGGTAGCTATATGGCAGGAAAGTGTGCTTGAATATTGCAAGTGATAAACTCATTAAAAGAAGCATGAGCTAGACAACCTAACTAAAGTCCTAAAAGGATGATTTTTTGACACATGTGTGCTGGGGAAAGCACTCAGGATTGCAGCAAGCATGCAAGGCCTGTGAGGCAGGTTTTACAGAGGGATGAAAGATTGCAGGTTAATGCACTGGAAAGTTTGCACTGTATGAATAATGGGAAAGAGGTAAGCATGCCTGAGTTGCCTGGAAACAGCCTGTGGGCCAGGAAACAGGTACTGGTGTAGGGAGAATTTAATGATTGTGTTTGGTATTCCTGCTCTTAGAAAGTGGATCTAAGCCTTCCCTCTCATGGCCCCTCCTCCCCCAGGCATGAATGTAAGTGTATGTTCTGAAAGCCAAATACGTTTTATGGTATAATTTATCTCTTTTGCAAGACATGCTGCTTCTTGTTCTCCATGTGTTTCCTGGGGTTTTCCATCATAGTAATTCAGTGTAATTTTAAATTTGGGAAGCCTGATAAGGTGCATGCATAGAGATGAAGAATCACAGCTTTTCAGTATTTTCAAGGCAGTACTCGCCTTCTAATTTCATGATACCCAAGAACTTAAAGCTATGAAAGGAGAATTGGAAAAAAATTGTAAAATTTTAGTCAAGAATTTTTTCCATTTCTGCATTTTCCCCAAAACAATGGAGGCCCTCCACATTCAGAAATAAAATGCCAAACTATTTGAGAAAGGTGTGTTTCAATTTCTCCTACAGCTACTACATTTCCTGAGTTGAGCTTCAAGCAAATGTTTCCTTCCATAAATGTCTTAGTCTGATATATTTTTAAATGAACTTTTGTCCTAGCTATAATACAAAGAAGTCTAGATTTTTCATACAAGAAAATTATTATTTTTTAAAAAAAGAGGTAGTTCACATTCCATAGTATATAAATTATTGTAATCTTTATTTTCATTTGATTTCTGCAAATTAATAGTTTTGTCATATAAAAATTACTTTAATTTCATGTCACCTAATTGTTTTGTTATATTTCTTGTTTTTTTCCCTGAAAAAAAAAAATTCTTAAGGTAGTTAGAAGTGTTTATACTCCTCTGGTGGCTGGAAGGCAGAGCAACAGAGATGTCAGTTTCAACTTCTAAAACATTTTAATTCCTGGTCTGGGCTGTTAGGGTTTTCCAAAATCCAACAAAATAGTTCAGTTCAATGGTTTACCACTCTATGGTCTTGCAGTACCACTGAAACAAAACAGAAAGTACCGTTTTTCAAAGTGGAAAACATCCTTACTATTGGTTAAAAAAGCTATGGATAATGATAATTAGAAAACCCCATGCAGTGTAACCCATGAATTTGAGCCTGTTCCTGAACCATTATTAGAAAGGGTACAAGCACTGGAGGGCAGTGATATTTCTTAGGGTTTCCATTCCAGACAGAGGATATAACACACCCGCTGGAAAGGGACAGTGATTATGGCCAAAATATAAATAATTTGTGTGGGCTCAAAGCTTTGACCTGTTGGTAGATTAAATCTATACTTTTATTTTCATTACCAAACCCAGGAGTTTCTTGCTGCTCTAAATCCAGCACAGCTATATCTATTCAAAATAAAAAGTCAAATGGAAAACCTTGTGAGCTCTTTTCTACCTCAGTATAAATATTGTCCCACAGAGAACGTGTCCTGTGCTCTCTGGGGCCACCACCTCATCCAAAAAAGTGATTTCCACAGCCTCAGAGCACAAATCTGCAACATTCCTGATGGAGAGTAACTTCAGGTGGAATTTGTGGCAGTCAGATATGCTGATCCAGCAGCATAGAATATACTAGGTTTACATAGGAATTCTCAAGCTTGATAAAACTAAAATGCATATGGCTTTCAATCCACTTTTCATCCAGGTTTTGTGAACAATTCACATATATATATTTATATCTATCTATCTATATACACACACAGATATATATATATATATATATATATATATATATATATTCTGTTTGGGATTTCACTCTTTCAGTGAGATTATTGCTAATAAAAAAAATTAAAGATCTTCTTAAAACAGGGTACTGTAATGAGTACTTACTTGTGGGTTTAAGTTCATGTGGATGGTCAACATGTAAAACCCAACCCAAAACAACAACAAATTCCAATAAAATAAAAAAAAAATCAAAGCCCAAAATGAAACTTAGCATTTGTTGTGATCTCAGAAATTGGTACAAAAGTTAATGCTAGAATTCTAATGACAAAGACTACAGTTGTCAATTGAAAATGTAATAATGTCATTTTTAAGTTGAAAAAGCTACCTAAGAAGTATATTATAATCATGTGTATATTAAGATGTATATTAATCATGTATTTATTAATGTGTATATTTCTAAGTTTTTAGAAACTTAGAAATTTTCAGTGCTTTCAGAAAAAAAAATATACTCTAAAACTATAACAAAACCCTCAAAGGTTTTTAAAAAAACCTTTGGTTGGCTTTTTGAGGTTTTGTTTTTTGAAAAAGCCCCTCTGCTACTTTATTGCAAAGAGGGCTCAGGAGAACCAGCAGGTTTGGTGTAAGTGCTTTAACACACACCAGACTGTTTATGTGTCTATGTTAAGCATTTTCAATTAGTGTTATAAACCAAGCAACAATGAATATTTATAATTTTTTCAAAGTAAAATGAATAACAGCCATTAATATAAAGGAATACTTGCCAAACACAAAATTGAAGTTGAAATACACAACTTAATGATTTAGCTGTCATTTCAATTTTATAAACTTATTAATAAAAATGTGTGTATTCCTTGTTCCAGACATATGCACATCCAATAAAGCAATAATAATTAGACTTGGCAGCCACCAAGCAGGCTTCTTCTGAAGCCTGAACTTTTCTTGACATAGATACCAGCTGTACCAAACTTCTTTCAAGAGTTTGTGTTTTCCCTCAGGAAAAGCCTATGGGAAGAAACAGACCTAGAGGGTCACCTAAAGTCAGCAGAACTGGTCCTTCTGTAAACTGAATAATTCTAAAAAAAATTGCTTTAGTTCCTCACAATCAGCATATTTTTCCTATCACCCTGTCAGAGATTAAGAGAAGGAGAAAGTAAAAAAAAAAGCAGGTTTGCATTCTTGAAGATTGACTGACAGCACTTATTCTAAGCCAAGTGACAATTTTCCTCTTCAACCAGGTATTTTGGACTTTGAGTTGAGCATCTTCCCAGTCAGTTTGAATTGTCTGAGTGACTTTGCAAAGCTGCACATGCAGAAAGGCATAAATGGGTGTTTGGTAAGCAGTAAGGCTTATTGTTTACCCCCTACTATTTTTTATTGGAGTTGTAATACACAAAAAATCTTTCTCTCTTGTGCAAATGAATAATGATGTGTAGAGTCTTAGCAGCAAAGTACATTTTTTTAAAGGAACTGAGTTGGAAGTAGAAAGGTAGAGCAGCTACTTCTTTTCTCATGAACAAAGCACTTCTTCATGTGGATTGACTGTATTGAGACTAACTAGCATGGAAAGCAGAATAGTTAATCATTTTCCAGTTGCAGTGTCCCTCTTTGTTGAATTGGTTTAACAACCAATTAATTGGTTGTTAATATAAAGGTCTGACTTTCATTGGTAGTTTATGGATGTTCAGACCAGAGCAGAAGTGGCTCTGGGTGACAACTGGTACCTTCTGAGTTTGGTCTTCCTGCAAGAACTTTAAGCCCTCCTTTTATAAATCAGAAAATTATCATGAAATAACTTCTGACTGCTAAGAAAGCACCTGAGAGAAACTTTTGCACAAACAGTGCCTTACCTAAGCACAAACAATTGAACCAGTTCCCTGTTTAAACTAGGTTTTATTTTTTCAACTAAGGAAAAATGATAAAAATGTCATGTACATGATGTATAACAGTGAAGTTTATGGATTTCTTATAATAAATACCCTAATAGAAAAACAAGTTTGAGAAACATAAACATAAATTCTGCTTTCAGTCCTTTGGAAATACTGTTCTTAACTGGAAAAAAAAAAATGAAAAGTGCTCAGTGGGGTTTTTGTGGAATCAGAAGAAATTTCCCCTTGATTTAATAGGAAAGCCAGTCATTTAGACTGAAATGGGAAAAGTCTCACAATGTGAATTCTCCCAATCCAGAGATAATACCTTAATCCACCTGAAGGAAGGAATGACAAACAGACATTGAATGATAAAATGTAGATGAAGAAGATATTTCTGCCAGATACAAGACAGCAGGGCACAGATTATAGCTGAAAATAGCATAGGTAAGGAACAAAAACCCAATATAATTTTACTAAAAGTCACAGCATCATAAAAAGGATAGGGTTAGAAGAGACTTTAAAGATCATTAATTCCAACCCCTCTGTCACGGGCAGTGTCTACACTAAACAGATCAGGTTGTAATCCCATGTTTATGAAGAATAGAAAGACTAAGCTTTTTAGAAAAGAGCAAATTATTGATAGAGTCTTGTGGACTTAAAAAAGAGGAATGGAATAACTACATGGATTTTGAAGGGGAAAAAACATTTTCAATAAAAAAGAGTAAAGACAAAGAAAGTCAAAAAATAAGAAAAAATACCTAAGAACATTATGTTCAAGGCACAGTAAGTCTTGTGAGTTTATCTGTTTATAAAAAGGTAGATATGTAGAGATATAACCAAAGGAAGGACAGACTGTAAGACACTTATGTAAAAATAAGTAGCTGGTATTTGATGTTATGGAAAATAATGTAAGGAGAAGGGCAGCAAAGTTACAGAGTTGGAAAGATGCTAACTGTAAGAGAATTTTCAAGACTTTGAAAGCAAGATTGCAACTTTTGAGGCTGGAGGGAGAGGTTCTGCAATGACAAATGAGAGTCCAGTCCTTTCTCTTTCCCCTAAAAATGAATTAAAAGCAGAAAAAAACAACCCACAAACCAAAAAATCAGCCCTCCTAATGGGAGTTTCAAATTCCTTTCCAGATTCAAGTAACATACCCCTTTAGATACTTTGCCACCATAAATACATATATATATATTTTGGAGAAAACTTTTTTTATTTCTGTAATACTAACACCTAACAATAGCTATTAAAACTTCTGGATGCAAACTTTTGCATCTGCCACTGTCATAAATGAAGTAATTTGAAATTGTTTAGTCCTATCACTCTTTGCATGATTCTTTCATTAATCTGACTGTGAACTGAGACAGCAAATTATGTCTCTCTTGAAATTTAATTTGTTAATGTATTCATTTCCAGATTTTAGGAATAATATAAAATTAATTTATTCATCATGCTGCATTTCTCAGTCCTTAGATGCAAAAATCTCAAAATCTCTGTTTTTATCCCATGTCTTTGCTGTATCTTTAAAATTGACTTGGAGACCAGAGCATTTCTGAAAAGAGAGCATTTCTTTTATGTGTAAATAAACATTTGTCCACAGACGTGTGTGTTTATAAATGGAAAAAGTATAATGCTTGAAAAAATATACAGTCTCTAGATTAAAGACAAGTTACCTTAAAAACATTTTAAATATTTTACCTGTAAAATCACAAGGAGTGTTGATTTTAGAAATTATTAACTGTGAAGAGTTGTATTTTGATATTTCTTGTGTTGCCAGAGAGAATTGTGAAGGTTGATGTGCAGGTTTGCTCTTTGATATGAATGATCAGATAGGTTTGTGTAATTGTGCCTGATGATGTGGGTAGTGGACAAGGAGGGGTGGCTGGAAAGGCACAGAGCATGAAACAGCATAAAAATACACATAAAACTACAGAGAATAAAAATTCTTGTCCCACACACTTTGACAAGAATCAGCGTCAAGTTGTTAGAATAGATTTACTGCCCTGACTTTTTAGTGGGCAGAGAAGGTTTTGTGTGCTCTTTGCCACCTCAATCCAGCAGTTTGGTCATCTAGGCTGCTCTCCTTCCAGTGGTGAGGACAACCCTACTGATCTTTGCACAGGATGTGATTAGCATGTTCTGCATCAGTGAGCTCTGGATTCCCATGGAACACTGAATCTGGGTCAGCTGGGAATCACTTCAGAACTGTCTTTCACAGCAGATGCCAAGCAGCCAAAGGGCTGCAGCCATAGCAGGGCTGAGGAAAGCATCCATCCCCTGTGAAAATCCATAATTGCTCAGAAACAAATGATTGTCAGCTTTAAACTGAGACATAACCAGAGACATCCTTGTGCATTTTTATGGCAAAGGAAAACACATAAACAGAAAGAATGGCCTCTACCATTTGCCTTAATTTCTGTGGAACTTAATTTTTTTTTATTTGAAAGGACAGAGGATGCAGATTTCTTAATTGCTATGTCATGACTTTCCTTAAACTCAACTCTAGAGAAGTCTTTTCTATTTTGCTGCTGAAGGATTGCTTTTTCCTCCTATACATTAGTTGCACTGCAGTTTGTGGAGAGCTTTGTGGACAGTTGGCTAGCTGAGAAAGGTCATGTCGACATAATACTGTTGGTTAAGTTAGAAGGAGACAAGTCTAGGATTCAGCAGTGTCCAACCACTGACAAGGACATTGTGCCCTTGGTGCAACAAACTGGATAGAGGAGAGGATCCTTTGCCAAAAATATGAGGATAGTTTCAGCAGAATAACCACAAGAATGTAGAAGTAGTAACAAAACAACCATAAGAATATAGAAGTAGGTGTGGTTGACCGATAAGTAATTAACCAATAATGAGCTCAGCTTTGCAATAGGTATAAGCTTCATTAACACCAATATAAAATGTGTGTGAACGATCAATAAAGTTTGAGACTTGCTGATCACGCATATTGTGTGCCGCATTTCTTCCGCCGATTTCCCACAGCAGTTATTTACAGAAGAAGGGAAGAAATTTTGAGCTTTGGACTGGTACTTACCCCACAGCCTTTCTGAGACAGCACACAGTTCCTTCCCTTTCCCAGAAAGGAATATATTCACTTTCCCACAGTGACTGAAAGCTGTACCAAGTAAGCTACAGTGATCACCTGTAATGATAAGCTGTAATGATAATGATTGTCAGTGATTGGGGGGGAAAAGTTAGGAGAAACTCTCATGAGGATATGTGATATAATCCAAGTTTTTCTGGCTGGAGAAGCAATGGCAATCTCAGGCCACAGATAAAGACTCTATAAATATCATTGGTATGTTACACACCTAAGCTGGATGCACAGCTTGTTTCCTTTTTCATCTTTTTCTACCTTACTTGCCACCATTTAGAAAAGCTTGTGTGTGCAAATGAGAGAAGGTTGCTAATCTTCACACCAAATAATTTTAAACAAAAAATTGGAAAGAAAGGGAAGAAGCAGACAGAAAAGCTGCCAAATGATGTTTGATCTGAGGCACACCCTGGTCCTCATGCTGGCACATCCTTGCAGTGAAGCACTGCCCCAGTGTGCTCCCTGCTATCCTGGCCCCCTCATCTCTCTCTGATAAGAGGGGCCTTGGGGCTGCTGCAGGAAGAGGGTTTAGGAATTCCAGAAAAGAGAGCAGCCCTGCATTGTCCTTCAGCTGCAGAAACCACACTCAGGGAGCAGGATGCTTTATAAGGAAAACCCTTATAAAGGGATGTAGGGCAGAGAAAAAACAATGGATATGTCAAAATCATTGACCACTAGCTATCACTTTCTATAGAGAGATTAACAGCAAAAGGAGGGTTAAGGAGATCCTTAACTTGGCTGGATGCAGAGGGTAGCATAGTGTCAGGGATGAGGAAAAGCATGAAGTGCTTTATGCCTTCTTTGCTTCAGTCTTTAGTAACAAAGGCAGTTGTACTCAGTATCCCTTGGTGGGATGGGATGGGATGGGATGGGATGGGATGGGATGGGATGGGATGGGATGGGATGGGATGGGATGGGATGGGGAGCTGAGTGAATAATGCAGGAGGAATGGTCAGTGACCTGCTCTGCCAGACACCCACAAATCTTTGGGCTGCCAAAAGACCTTGCCAAGCTGCTTTCAATCATTCATTTACCAGCACTTCTGGTTAACTGAGGAAGTCCCTGCTGACTGGAAATTTGCAAATGTAACACCCACAATGTAGCATGAAGGGTTGGAAGGACAATCCAAGGAATTTAAGGTCTGTCAGCCTGACCTCAGTACTAAGAAAGATGATGGAGGAGATTAAAAGTGTATTGTCCAGCCTGACTACCAGACTTAACCACAGAAAATGTATCTCAGTGAACTGTTCATTGCCCATTTGAGTTGTTGATGTACATTATCCAGGAATTTCTATTACCAGCTTGTCCTGAGATGTGAAATCCTGGACTCTATTTGCTCACCAAGAACTTTTGCATCAGCTTCATAAAAACTCTTGTGTTTCCTCCCTGCAGATGGCATAAACACATTACAGGCTTTCTAGTCCTGTCACACTGAAGTAATTCATTAGCATCACAAAGAATCCTACTGGCTTTGGATATGTATCTAATAATGAAATTCCTGTAAAATCTTGAAAATCTTCCAAATCTCACTGAAGTCTGGTCAACCTGCTATAAATCTCCTCTGGCATTTTACCTCTTGATCTGAAATTGCTACAATCTCCTTGCAGAGAGTTAAACTGAAAAAGAAAGTGGGAGCAAGCCTTGAAATTCCCACATTGCCATTGAGAAAGCTCAATTTAAAATACATTTGATAGAGATATAAGCATATACTTTGCTCTGGTTCAAAATATTCTGTATAACTATTATTCTACTGGAGTAAGGATTTAATTGATGCCACTATAATTACTGTAATAGATTCCTTACCATATACTTCCTTAGGATTTTTAGCATCAGGTTCCTCAGTTGGTTATTAATAGTCCTGAAAAGGCTTTTACCTTTGTGTTTGGTCATGTGAATAAATTGCAGTCCTCCTACTTGAAATGCATCTAACTGTGCATTTGTCCAAATCGATGCCTTCCCGTACTTCCAATTTAAGATATCTGAACTAATTAAAATATACCTTATCTAACTACATTATTATAGCTGGGAAGTAATTTTATATCATCATTAAATGAGTTGCATCTAATTAAAAACTAACTTTCGTATTGTAATTAGTTTTTAGAATGAAAATAAAAGTGCTGATACTCTTCAGTGCTTCTGAAATGTGGTATTCTCTTACCTAGGCTTTAGCCATACATTTTCTCAAAAGAAACCCTAAAGGTAAATACATTCTGATAAGGAAAAACAAAGTTTGGGGATTTTCAAATACATACTTTTTTCCTAGATGTATACAAAACTCAGTGTCTTATTTAACCTAGACCTCTGCCCTCCAACCATTTTTTCCTCCTAGATAAATGAAAAAAAAATTAGAAAACATTTATTCTAGATGTGAGGAGTCCTACTTTCAAAAACACAAGAGGCACAACTTGCTAAGGTAAGTGTTTTGCCATTATTAATAATTCATCTCATGTCAGGTGTTCTACAGTAGGTAAGGATATTTTGCTCCATCAAAATGATAAGAAAGTAGTTTAAAAAAATAATCTGTAATATTAAAAAAACCCAAAACAATCAAAAACTAATTTAAAGTTTCACTTCCTTGCAAAGCAATACCAGTCAAGGATGGATAACAACAATAATTCCCCCTGAGTAACAACAATAATTCTCCCTGATTATGTAAAAGGACAAAATTACAAAATTGGTCTAAAAATTGTTCTTTAAAATGAACAAAAATTCTTAAAATAACATCTTGTCTGAAAAACTGCAAAAATGTTTCAGCAACATTATTGCAAAGAAAAGGCATAAGGAAGAAATATACAGAAGAATTTTCAAGATATTTTAAAAATTGTCAGATATTTCAGGAGACTTCCAAAATTTTAAAGAATGTTGTTTCTTATAAATATTGCACTTCCACTAAGGTAGAGAGCATTTTTCTTCTCATCAATGGTAAGACTAAATCAAAGGATAAGAACATGGATGAAAATGGGAGCTTCAACATTACAGAATTAAATCAAATAAAATCTATGGTGGAGATGTGTAATATAACTGATATATCAATGCTCATGAAGTACTTAAGTAGTTTAAATAGTTTTATATCTCATAAATCAGTTTGCTTCCAAATACTAGAAAAGTGCATCTGTTTCTGTTACATTTTGTGCTTTTTTAGTGCGTAAATAAAGTCTTCCTTTGTCTATGACACTTCCTGTTGGAGCAGGTTTTATTCTGGTCTGAGCCAGAGGACAATGCTGGGATGTTTCTGAATCAAAGAATGCTAAACATTGATACTCTTACCTGTAATAAAGCAATTTATGTCAGCTTTGGGTGGTGGAAGGGAAACAGGAGGGGTAACAATCATTTTTCCAAAGGGGCAGACAAAATATTTTGAATGTGTCCTTTTGGGATTTACAGCAAGATGTTTCAAAACTATTGAGTTTTGGGAGTTTTATGCTAAAATCTGTTTTGTTTTCTAACAGCAAATATTTTGGCTGTAAAACAGTATTTTTACTGAAAAAACAAGGCAATGTAAGAATGGCAAATTCACAGAGTATAAATTAATTTGCTTGTTCAAAAGCTTAAGAAGTCTCATCCTTATCCAATTCTAGATGATCTATTTAAACAAGGAACACAGATCAGATTTCATCACGTTATTTTTGAAGTTAATTTTTGAAACCCTAAATATTTTAAAATCTTAAGCATTTCATGCCAAAAAAAGGACAATAACAGTTAATAAAAAATGAGGCTGTTGTTGTGTTATACTCTGGCTTCTTCAGAAAACAATAGTCACGTTTTCCATCCATATTTTCTGGGTTCACCACCTGGTTGGCCCAATAAGAGGGCAGTTTCTGTTCATCTATAGTCCAACAGATAAAGGGCTTTTTGCAACCATCAAGTTAGATTATATTAAATTTGTAGTAAACTCATTCATCTCTCAGTGTCTAAAATATTTTTGTTCTTTTTAATCCAGAAACCTAAAATTCTTGTGAGAAGAGTTGTTTCAGCAAGAAAGATAATAGGATACTACCACAATTCATATGTAAATGATGTTTATATGCCATAAAATTATTCTAATAAGCATGCAATGATGTGATTTGAAAAACAACATCATCTACAGTGATACTCCTATTTGTTAATGGCATTAAATGACAGTCTTGTGAAAACGTGGTTTTCATATTACCACATTTCCAGGAAAAATATGTTTAAATAAAAATACTAGCAGAATTGAAATTATTTTTTTCTCTCCTAATATTTGTATGTTTATTAAAATCTAAATATTTTCCATAGCAATCACTCAGCCACACCATCTGGTCACAGATTCATTACTGTTTAGCACACTTTCCTCACTTTGATGCACTTGGAAGCTTTCCAACATTAACTTTCTCCCTCTTAGCAAGACAGGAAAGCAATTGCAACACAACATTTGGAGTATGGATTAAGTCTTGATGAAAGGAACCTGTGATGAGCTACTTATTCTAAAAAAGATTTGCAGAATCATAGCTAAGATGAATGCATGAGTAGGAAAGTCACATTTGAAGTTAAAAGAATTCATAGGATTTTCTAATTATTAAGCAGACAGACAAAAATGTAAAGGCTTTCAGGAAACTTACAGAACCATGATTGAAGGATGAAAGACTTTGGTTACTGTTCAGTGAATGGCAAATGGACAATGGAAATACTCCTACAGGATGGGACATGGTCATGCACCAGGAAGCATGAAACACAGAAGGAAGCTGTGTAAGAGCAAAGGAGGGCATGGGAATAGCAGCAGGAAGTCTTTCAGAAATAAAAGTACAGCATCTAAAAGGCTTTGCTTCTGTAACTCCATTCTCAGCTTATGAATCATAGACAAATACTGTACAAAACCTGGCAACTTAATTTGCCTTAATTATGTGTTTGTCTGGGACATGGTGAACTATCACTTCCTCTAGAAAGTGGCTTGATAGTCAAGAGAAAAAGACAGGACCATGAAAGGAACAAGAAGCAGAGATGAGAAGTATAGAAAAAAAGACAACTCAGATGGCAAATAGGAAAAGACATGATATTTAAGGAACTGTGCATCTCGCATGGTGGTGGTTGGAGTAAAGTAAATTAGAAGACAAGCCTGCTATTGAGAGCAACAATAATGTTTAGGAAGGTTGAAGTAAGTGAGAATGAAGGGAAAAGGGAGAAAAGGCTCTTAACTTTGCTGGCATTGGGCCTACAGAAGTCTCTCTAAATCCCTTGTCAGATTAAACTCAAGTGGATTTTGGCTTTCATAATACTATCCCCACCTACTTGGACAATATCTCTGTGTTCTTTCTGGATTTCCCAATACTGCCCCCATCTTTTATCTACTTCCTTTTAACATTTGAGCCTAGTTGGGAGATCCTGGTTCATCCATGAAGGCCTCCTGCAACTCTTGAAAGTCAACCAGCCTTCCTGAAGTCTGCTTTTGTTTTGGTTTTTTTTCCTGGATTGTATCACATCAGATTTTTTAAAGTAGGCCCCTGAAAGTGCTAAACTCTGCTTTCATGAAGATCAGGGATTTTATTTTCCTCTTAGCCTTGTTTTCTCATCTGAGTATCCTGAACTTCACCATCTCCTGTTCCCTGCAGTCAAGGCTGCTGCAGACCCTCGCATCCCTGATCAGTTCTTGGATCAATCTGACCTATCAGAGTGCCCTCTCCTTGGTGACTCCTTGATCATCTGAGTTAGGAACTTGTCGTCACTACTGTACCCAAACCTGTGTCGCCCCTCCAGCAGATATTAGGGTGGTTTAGGTTACCCATGAGGACCAGATCTGGCAAAAACAAGGGTTCTCCCACTTGCCTGAAGAAGACTTAATCTTCTATTACATCCAGATCAGGTGGTATGTAGCAGAGACCCACCACAAAGTCACCAATATTTGTCAGCCTGCTCTTGGCCCAGTTCATGACTGGCTCATTGTCCATGTCTAGGCAGAGCTTTATGCATTCCTGTAGCTCCCATGAAAGGCAGCTCACTCTCCCCTCCTTCCCAGTCACACTTCCCAGAGCCTCTATCTGTCCATCACGGTGCTGCAGCTGTGCGAGCTGTACCACCCTGCCCATATCATCTGAGTGAGGCAGCAGTCCTGTAACTTCACACAGGCCTCCAGTGCATCCTGTTGTTCAGGTGTTTCAGAGAAGCACCCAGAAAAGTTGTGAGAGCTTCGCCCACAACCATGTCCTGTAGGCTGTCTCTTATTTACATGCCTCGAGGTGGGCCCCTTCAGCCCAGTATTGCTGATCACAAGGAGTCCCCCGTTCACATCTTTTTTCCCATCCCAGTCCACTTTTCCTGCTCTTTCCCAAATGGTGGAAGCACAACAAGAAGTAATAGCTGCAACTCTACCATTGAGAGTTTGCTCTGGCGAGAACACAAAAGGCAGCTGAACCTAGAAGGCCACAGGATGTATTAGAGGTAAAAGAACCAGTGCTAACTGTAAGAGAAACATCATGGGAGCACACTGCAAGTAGAAGTTTGTGGATCAGTTGGAGCAAACTAATAGAATATGGTTTTCCACCTCAGGGAACGTCAAAATGGAGCTGCTGGAAAAACAGTGGGGCTGGCAGCAGACTGGAGAAACTCCTGCTTACAGCTGCCTTCCAGCAGCCAGAGTGCCACCAGGGACAGAGCTAAGAGATGTGATTCATCTTCTCCTTGTAATTGGAGCTGACAGAAGTTGCATGTTTTCCTGACAGCATTGGCAGAGCACTTGCTTGTTCTGCACCAGGCTCCCCAGGCATCTGTGGGAACCTGCAGTGCAGAGCCTGGCGGGCTCGGTGCCAGGCAAGCGGGTACCACACACAGGCAGGGCAGCTGCACTCCTGCCTGGAGCACTGCCTCTCACACACACAAAGGTAACCACACCAACCACAGCAGGGCTGGAGGCTAATGGGGTTATGTGCACGCTATAAATTTCCCCCCACAACCCCAAAACTTGTTTGCTAAGAGAAGCAGTTTTTCTAAATGGCTCCAGAGCCCCTTTAAAGGAGGTCTGGCATCTAGCAACATATTTCTGCATTGTTAAAATAATGTTGCAGCATTTTATCGGTAATTTTGCCACTGGTTTTGTTTATAAGGTGGAAATGCAGTCAAAAAGGTGTCTTTATTTCATTGTTTAAGAAAGGGGTTTAAGTTAATTATCTTGCCCTGCTAGTTTGACTAAATAACAGTGCCATCTGCTGAAAGTTAGTAGTGACTTGCAGGAAAAGTTTGCAGTCACTGTCCTTTACTAAGTAGAAGTATAAAGAGAGAACGAGCAAAATGATGCTAAAAGGAAAGAGAGAATAAAAGCAGTATGAGGAGGCAAAGATGTAGATGTACAGGAAGGATCTTCATTAAAAGGAGGATGAAAAAAAAGACAAAAAATATCTAAAACCAAAAGGAAAAAGAATTAGCCTGAGATCAAAAAAAGGTGGCTCTTTTTAACAATTGTAATTTTATTATTGAATTATTGAATTAAATTGAAGTTTAATAAACCATGATACATTATATTCTTCAAAGTGACCTCTCTTTTCAAATACCTATATAGTTCATCACCCCAATGGCACTGGTCTGCTCATGTCAATAATCTCCAGCTTCAATCTTGCAAAAAACTTGCATGTTAAACTCCTTTAATCAAATTAGAACAACACCAAATAATTAGGATATCGTTGTGGCCTGTATATAAAAAAATATAGTTATATATGCCAAGCAGTTTCTTGGCTTCTGACACAAGATATTTTTATTGCTATTAGCTTCTGGAAAGGATAGCTAATGAAAAAAATATCCTGGCATGGGAGAGACAGTACTGGGTGAAAGAAGCAGCAAAAAGATGGTGCATATATTGCTAAAAACTCTGCCAGTTACATTAGCCTTCTTTTCTGAAATATTTATAGGAAACTGATGTTATACCCTTTCCATTTTTCAGTGGGAGATGGGCATGTGAAAGGAACCTCGTCATACATTTTCTTGGCTTTTGGTCTTATAATCCAGGTGTGCATTAGGGGTTTCCCCAGGAATTTTGTCTCACTGCCTTGTTTTAAGGAGTTTAGCCACCCTTTGAATCCCAAGAAGTAACTGGTAACATTTTAATTCTTTAAAAGAAAGAGGAGCTTTGATTAAGACATCAAAGTGGAAAGTTATGACTTTATCGTTAGCTTGGTGGTAACACTTCCTGGAGAGCTAAAAATAAACACACAATTTTAGCAAGAGTGAACAAATTTATCATGTAGAAGTTGAAGTGGGTGTTTTTTTTATATTTTCTATTGTGCTTTCAGCATTCCATAAACATGTCAACTAACAAATTTTAATTATCCTGAATAATGTCTTGCCCAAGAGAATGGTACTCTTTTTTTACTCTTTAAAGAAACTAAATAATTGGCATTAATGCATTAAGCATTATACCCGACAGCAAAATTTTACTGAAAAGATGGTATACATCATGTTTATAATAGTGCAAACTCTTTTAGTTCATCTCAATATTTTAAATATTGGACATTTTTTAAAGCTTCAACTCCTTTACCACTGGGATTCTGAAAGTCCCAGTATGCTACTTTTTGATTTTGGAGTTAGTACCCTATTCACTTTGCATGAAAAACTACAAAATTTGAGAATTTTAAGGATGAAAAAGGTGAATTCATATAAGAGGTTTCCTGACCCTTTTCTTGTTTAAATCTTGTTTTAATTTTTTTAGAACAGCCTTGATACATAGCATCATTGTAATTTGAATAAATTAAAAATAACCTGATTATGAATCTGCAAGATGGAAGATTAAAAGAGATGCTTGGAATAGACTGCTTATGGTTATCAATAAAATCCATTGGATAGGCAAAATTTAACTTAGGAAGGAACTTGAACTAGACAAAAAGATGATAGAGACAAATCAGTGTGATTTAGGAAATGGAGTCTACAAAGTGCTAAGAACTAGCCTCTGAAACAAGACTTTTTTTCTCTTGATGGAACAGAAGAGTAGAAAAAAACTGACATTGAGATGAGACAGTGATGAAGAACCACATTTAATATGGTGAAAAACTCTAAGAATTTTAAAAGAGTTTTTTTCCCTTTGGTGCTAAAACTCTTACAGGAGTTGTTTGGTCTGAGGTTTTGTTGTTGAAATTTAATATTTTCTTTTTGGTATCTAAACCCAAAGGACGCAATTTAATTAAATCCATAAGATGGAAAAATATAGATATGTTGTTAACCACATAGAAGTTTTTTTCTTGGGGGTTTGGGGGCTGGTTATTTAATTTTTTAATTTCACTTTCTCTCTGCTTCCAAAAAAACATCCTGAAGATTTTTCCCACTTGTTCAGCATTTCAAATAATTGCCCTCACCTTCCCTCTGAAGGAGAGAAATTAGCTGGAGGAGAAGAAATATTATGTAGGCAAGCTAAGTCATGCTGAAAGGTCATCATTTGTTTTCCTTTCATCTTGTGATCCATTTTGAAAAGAATATCATAAGATGACAGGCCAAGAGTAATGCTTACATTACCAATTAATTATACATTAATTGCATCAAAAAATTACTGCAGCATTTCCAGGGGACAGTTTTTTGGGTTTTTGTTGTTGCTGTTATTTTGTTTAGATTTCATGAATAAAATACCGTGGTGTTTTAAGGTGGCAAAGTTTTGAGATAATTTGAAACCCTCTCAAAACCAATAGGGCTGGAGAAAAGTTTTCAAATATTCACAGAATGAAAGAATCACAGACTTCTCTGGTTCTACATACTGAATGTAAAACTTAGGAACAAAAGGAACTTAATGGAAGCTTGAATGTTTCATATATTTTAATACATAAATCCCTTTATAATTTCCAGAAGAACTGAGCTTAAGTAATCAAGGTTTACTGAGCAGTAAGCATAATAATGATTCAAAGAGTTAAATGTGTCCAGAGCAATAAATTAGACCTGTGAGAAGATCCAAAACTGAAAAAAATCCCCACCTTTTGTATTATTTTCATAGCAATAACGTTATTTGTATCCACAACAACCTAAAGATAAATGCAAGGTAGTGTTTGGCAGGAATCAATACTATTTTTGTTACCCTTGTTTGTTACTTCAGACTGTGCTCCCAGACTGTGGCATGTCTGTTCCCAGAAGCTTGTCTGACAAAGCTGGAAGAAAGTGAACTCTAGTCAATAAAATACATCATCTCTTCCTGAAAAACTTGGCCCCTTCTCATAATGAAAACTCAAGCCATCATGTGAGCTAGCAGCAGTCTTTTCAAAGAAAAGAGCTGCTTAAAACCTGACAATGAAGGAAATGCTTAGTCTCCCTCTCTTTCCCCTACCACACTTAGAAATATGTTTTTCCTGTAGTGTGTTTGTACTTGCACATGAACTCTTTTAGTTACACAGTTAACTCTGAGAATTTGCTGGAAGTTTCAGCAAGACATGCACTTCCCTGCCTCCTGCAGTTCAAAAATCCATCTTTAACTATTGAAGATAACCTGCATACTCTGCAGGAGAAATCATTTAGCTGCACAGAAGTGACAAACTCTTCCACCAAAACAAAAAATTGCTTGCAAAATTTTGAGCATCCCTACATTTTAAGCTTCACTGTTACTTCAGCTCTTTTGTTCTCAGCACTCCTAACCAACAGTAGATATTGTAATTGCATGTACTCTAGAAGTGAATATTTCTCTAGCTGCATATCAATAGAGAAGGTAATATTTTCTGAGAGCTGGTTCCAAGTTGAATGCTGGGATATTGCAGAGGTTAATGGCTGATATTAAACTCCTGTTGTTATCAGCAGTTTGACTCCACAGCTCATTACTACTGCCTTAGTCTGTTACTGCTGCTTTTCTTCTTCCCTGTGTATTTACAAGTTAGAGACAGAGCCCTGCAAAGCACTGTAAGGATTTCAGTATACTGAGTAAAGGATTTAGACAGTGCTACTTGTGGGGAAGTAAATAGAACTGCCTTTATCCAAACTGCAATTTTTCCTGTGTGTTGATTTTCATCCTTGTTCATGTTCTGAATAAATAAACACATATTTTGTTTCCTTGGCCTAGAAGGGGGAAATTTTTAGGAGAATCAGGCTGGGACACACAGATCAATGATGCCCCCCCCCCCCCCCCCCCCCCCCCACATGCCGACTTCATTGACTGATTTAGCCCACTTAGAAAAAAAATGAATAAATGTGAATTGTTTGGGCTTTTTTCTTCCCAAAACCAAGCTTAGATGAAATTGCTTTTCTCTGAGCCAAAATATAATATTGCATTTCAGAGAAGATGTGAAAAGTGAAGAAAATGAAGGGCTGTTTTCACAAAACTGAACACAAGCAGCAGTGTGAGTAACAGGGAGGATGGACATCCAGTCACCATGGAAGGGGGACCGTTCAAATTTTTTTTTCTCCCTCAGTCAATTTGAACCTAACACCTCCTGATTTCTAGGGACTCACCAAGCTACAATCTCTTAATTATAAGCTAATTCATTGTATTCTCTTGATGCTTTTCCACTTCTACAAAAAAAATAAATGTATTCCAGAACAGATGTTACACTCAGGTGCCACACTCCCCAGAAAACCACTATCAACACTTACATATTTTTTAATAGAAATTAGAACAGCTCATGAAGAGTATACAAAAGTACATCATTTCAGATTAATAACTGCTAAATTAATATTCCCTTTGGCTTTTCATTCCTCACCCTCAAGCAAAAGAACAACCCAAGCACCCAAAACATAATGCTGCTCTGCACTCACTGTAAAACTCAGGAGATGATAGAGATTCAGTCCCTCTACTACTGAATATTCATTCAGAAGAGAAAATAACATTAATAGAGACTGAGAGAGGCCTATGTGGACTGCTGCAATCACAGTGGTTTGAGCCCTATTCAGAAACTTGAAAAGGTTTGGAATAGAGCTTAAAGATCATCTAGTCCCAACTCACCCAACTCACCCTGCCATGAGCAGGAACCAATTGAATTTGGATTTCCCAAGCCATGAATGTTTTCACATAGTAAAAGGGTGGAACTCCTACAGATGTTACTTCTTGCATGCTATTGTGTGACCACAGCATGTCAATGTGTATATATATTTCCAGTTTAAATTCTGTGCTCTCCTCAGGAAACAGATCATTTCCAAACAGGAAAAAAAAAAGTGAATCTTGAGAACTTCAGTAAGAAAAATAATTTGAAAGCTACAATGTGTCATTATGTGATCAAAATCATAGAATCAGAGAAGGTTTAGGTTGTAAAAGACCTCTACGATTATCAAGTCCAACTGTTAACCCAACACTGCCAAGTCACCACTCCCTGGGGAGCACTTTCCAGTGCCTGGCAACCCTTTTGGTGAAGATTTGTTTTTCCAATTTCCAATCTAAACCTCCTTTGGTGCAACTTGAGATTGTTTCCTCTTGTCCCTGTTAAATAACCCATATTCTCACCACTTTGTCTTGGGAGTCATAATTTTATTACTCTAGATTTGCATTCATCTGGAGACTTCTGGACTGCTTTTAAGGTAGCTCCGTAGCTGAGGTTCACAATGTGAGCTGGCAAGAGTTCACATTGTGGGAATTGCATTGTTTGCCACGTGTGCAGAGCCTGGCAGCATCTACACACAGCCTGCACCAGCAATGCACAGCAGCTTAGTGTTTCCAAGCAAAAGACAGTTGTAAAATAGCAGAAAGGTTGTGTGGGGAGGTCGAGTCAAAATTAATACACTTTGATCATGAAGACCAATGATTCTTACTAAATCTCTCAAAACCAGCCTTTGTCATTATTTCATCTCTAGAGCTCATATTATGATGTGGCTGCACCACTGGTTCCAAGGGATAAGGTTCATGTATGGACTTACAAACTGCATTTCTTCACTCCCTTGATCCACCCTGCTAGTCCTTCCCCTGGATATGAGCCAGGCTTCTCCTCTCTTATTTCTGAGTCATGCCAGCTCTGCTAACCTACGCTTGGATTACTTCCCTCCACCTTCACAGGCCAGGAGCAATTCAGCATTTGTCCACCTGGCAATGCACCAAAATAGCTGTTCCTGGCAGGCAGACAAGTCATGCTGGTTCAGCACTTCCATTTGCTCATTTGCCACTGCTTTTTCATCAGGAGAACAAGATTGCTTTTCTGTCCTGTCCACAAGCCATGACCTCTGTGCGTCTGTGTTTATCACAGCAGGACATTTCTCCAAGAACCTCTTTCCATAGAACTACCAACTATCTACCAATGAATATGCAGATTTATTAGTGATGCAGAACGTCTTTCCACCCCTCTACACTATTAAATAAATATTCCCTGTCTTAAATCTGTCTCTCATATAACACAGTCCTGATGAAGACTGAGCCTAACCTATTGAATATGATGACATTCTGGAACAGTACAGAGAAGTTAAAAAGATATTTCCATCCATAAAACATAAGGATTGAAAGAAATGTATGGCAAATTCCAATTAGTTTTGTAAAATATGTTATGGGCTATAAGTATTTGTATTTTTTAAGTATTAGCAATCAGGAAACTCAAGCAGGTAGCCTTTGTTTCCTTTAAAAATAGAGATTGATGCAGGCATATTTGAACAGATCAAGCTCCAGAGCTTTATAAGGCATAACACATCTTTTCTCAGAAGACAAGTGGCCATCTTAAGTTCATCAATATCAGCCTGTACCTCAGGGCTTGATTACCCAAAACTGGTGAGTAGCTTGTATGGCAGTCTGCACTCAGAGCTCTGTTGCTAGGTGGGGTTTTGATTTCTTCAGCTGGGAATAAAGGGAGGAGAATGTTTCCCATTGACTCTATTTTGATGGAGTGGTTAACAATACCTAAGGGAGCAGAGTCAAGTTCCATCTGCAGCCTTCAACAACATGAACTACAAAGATGTATTAATATCCACTGCCATTAATTTGTGTGTTTAATCAATTGACCTTATTTGACAGGAGTCACATGCACAAATATACCCATACATATGTACAAACATGAAGATAGGGATGTGGTAATAATTCCATTTCAAAATCCATTTTTTAAAGTGTAGAAAACTACCAATTTTATTGGAAAAACATAAACTTGTTACATTAATCTTTAATTTTTTCATCTCTTATTTTCTAAGACCTTCTGCAAAGGAATAGGAAAAAAACATTCCAAATTATAGTTGAACAATGAGTAATGAAATTCAATTGACTAAACAATGTGTAGGTTCATTTTTAAAAAACCCCAAACCAACAAACAAACAGAAAAAAACAACTGAGAGTATTTCTTTTCCTGTTCCAGAGTAAAAAGGGAAGAAAAATCCTTTTGTAGAATAAAGAAAAATGAACTGGAACCATAACTCCATAATTCAAGGAGAAGTGCAAACCTCACACATTTGGAAGTGCACCTAAAACAAACAGAAGGCTCTGCTGTATAGAATAAGGAAACAGAATACCTTGGTGACTACAAAATGAGAAGTGCATGAGTACATAATGCTACACAGTTTTTAAGCATAGACTTCCAGTGTGCAGGTTTGCAAACAAAGATAAAATGCACTGCCTGCTGGTGTTATATTAACTCAATCATTCTTAGTCACTCAGTTGTTCTTAGTCACTGCCAAATTGGGTGGCTGAGATCTGAATAGTCTGACAAGGGAAAAATTTAATAAATAATTTGATTTTTTACTTGTTTAGGTAACTTTACATCTTTTAAAATTTACTTCCAAAAGTACTGGCAACTCTAAAATCCAAGAAAAAGCAAAATGAAGTAAAGTTGAGGTCTCACAGACTCATTAATTTTCCTTGGTTTCCTATTTACCATTTCCTATTTACCTCCACACAAAGGACTCAGAAGATTACTGATTATAGTTGCATTATAGTTTTGTAGCTGACACAATTGCATTGAAAGCCACTGCTTTTTTGTTAAACAATAACAGAAAATCTGATCATGCAGTGCAAAAATAAAGCTTTTTCACCTGAGAGGACATCTGTACTATTTTTCTAAGGAAGCACCTATTAAATGACACAAGGAAGCCCTGTTTAATAATATTTGAGATATACAAGAATTTTTACTGCTAAAAATCCTAAAGATAAATGCAATTCTCTCCCCAGTGTTTTTTGTGTCACTGAATTATACCTCTATGGCAGCAATATGTCCTTTAGGACAGGTGTCCTTGGTAGTTTGGAGTTTGGGTTTTTGTTTTGTGAGGCAGCAGTGTTTAGTTACCAGATCTAAGGCAACTACCTTGAGGAGGAACACATTGGGACAAACCAGTCTCACCTGTTTTATGAAAGTGCTTAGCTGATGCACTTCTCCCACCTGCAAAAGAAAGTACCACTTGATTTCTTAGTCTGTTCTCTGCTTGATACATGTATTTTTCCTTACCCTACTCACTGTTCTTTCATCACTTCTCTCTGTTTCCTTGATTCCCTCACTCCCACATAATTTATCTATGTATGCCATTAATAAAAAAGTCTTTTTGTGGAAATGGACTTGGGGATCCCACCTCATAGCCATGTTAAATTCTTACTTATTTTACTGCTTCAATATAATTTATCAAAATATATATCCCCAATTAATTCTCTTGATGAGACTAATAGCAGAGTTTTATCAGATGTCAGATGGTATTGAGCTGTTTAAATCAGTTGGAAAAACTGCTGCATTGTGGAATCTGGTGGTGTTTGCCATTGAAATGACAGATAAAACACACAGTGTAACAAAAAATTCAGAATATTCCTTGTCTTGTTCCCAGGGGAACATTTGAATTCTGATTTCAGGAAACAGAGATTCAGATCTACTAGATAGTCAATGAGTCCCCAAGGATGACAGCAAATCCAGAAGTGTTACTCTATTTTATAGCAATTGAGAAAACTTACATTTTCATATTAACATACTTCCCTTCCCTTCTCCGCATATATCAGCAAAGGAAAATACAGCAATTTGAATATAATTTGAAAGAAATTTCTGGATTCAAGAATTCCTCAAATATATATAAAAATATATATATATATATATATATATAAAAATATATATATAAATATATATATAAATATATAGATAAATATATAGATAAATATATTTATTTATTTATTTATTTTTCCTATGAAGAAAGCATTCCAAGACTTGCAAACCTGCCATCAAAAATATCTGGTAAAAAAGAATGGTGGTGAATGAATATCAAGTTCAATTATTCTGAATTTATTTTCCGGACTTGAACATTCATTGATCGCGAATGGCTTAGACAAGAACAATTTAGATGACATAGAAGAGAGGGGGGATTTGCAATTCATAATTATTACATTTTCCTTAATAAATATACTTGTTATTATTATGATAAAATGGTACAATTCTTCAACTTTATAATTGCCTCAATGTTATTTTCCACAGATGTCCTACCAAACATGGAAGATGTGAGATATTTCAAGGTTTTCATTCCATCCCTGGAATATTTTTCAGGAGAATTAAAAGTTATTTTATATCTCGGTGATTTAAACATCATATACACATGGAAACGGGGCAACATTTATTGAATTAGACCTATGGTCACACACTGGGTACCATGGCTGGGAAGTTTCACATGAGTAAAGGAATTTCACAGTTGGAATGAGAGTTGGAATGTCATAATCAGCTCACCTGAGTGTGACTTTGGCAGGCAAAGTAAAAGTATTACACAGTCCCAAGCTAAACTACATGAGCAATATATACATTTATCTGGCTTTTTAACTTTTATCCTGAATGTTTTACAATGAACAAGAATAAACATAGAAGAGCAAAATACCTGATTTCTTACTAGTTCATTCAGATTTGTTCACCTCATTTTTTTGTTAATCTCTGCTTTTTTATGTGGCGTGATTTGCTCATGCAGCAATGATTCCATATTGGTTGCTTTGCTCTGGGTAGAAGAGCCTGCTCAGGCTGTCACACAGAACTATCCCAAACTTGAGCTGGCTCCAAGACCTGCAAGGGAATGCAGTGATGTGAAGATTTCATCCCAATACCCTGAGCAAATTAAGGAAAACTCTGAAACGGGTTGCAGAATGCATCTGCCAAAAAAAGGCAGTCAGTTGGCAATCCAACATATGTGTAGTTCTACAAATAAATAATTTATGCAGGTTAGGAATTTTGGGCATTGAAATTTTGGAATTTTGGAATTTTGCCCTGTCCTTTCCACATGAAAAAGCTATAATAATCATGTCTGACTTTCTGAGACTAGGAATACCCAAGAGCAATATATTCCCTGTTCAAAAACAATTTCAAACAAATTGGGTTTTCAAAATATGTTGTTTCTTGTTCCATTAAGCTTCCCTTTATAAATTCAGAATGGATCAGGGACAGCACATTTAAATAAATTATTGTTAAAATATGTTGAAAGACACTGTCTCCAACATTTAATGGATTTAATGAAAGTAATTCAAAAATTACTTTGATACTATAGATAAACAACTACTATAAGAACTACTATTTATACTTTAAATATGAAAGTTACTCCAATAAGCACAGGTATAAAAATTTTCATAAATAATTTATTTAACTAACTCAGACTATAAGAGTTATTTGGCCATTTATTTTGGGTTTTGGGGTTTTTTTTTGGTGGGAGCAGGCACTGGTGCAATGTTCATGATGGACAATCACAGGCACATACGCAGTGGACAGAATTTATGCTACCATTTCAAGGCTGAAAATATTTAGAAGTAATTTCAGCTATTTATGTCAGTATTTTGAACAAAGCAGTGAAGGAAAACCAATTTGATTTAGATTAGACCTTAACTTAGATCTAGCTTGTCAAAAGATGACATCTAGGATAATGACATGAAAATTCAATAAAATAACAATAATTTAAAAAGTCCAAACTCAAAGCAAAACAGCAACCCTGGGAATGATTAGGAATTAATGAGGTGCAAAATATTTTCTATCTTAATTATTTCAGCTTGGCAAAGAAAACAAAACTAATATAGATTTGGTATGGATTTGACATTTTTTTCCTCTGTTCACAGGAGGTGAGATGCAAACTCACATTTGTAATTACACTCCTGGGTGCCTGCTTTGCATGCTCAGAGTATGAGGTAGCACTCCCTAAACAGATCTGAGCTAAAAAACTGCACTTTTTCACAAAAACCCAAACACTGTTTTCACATTTCTTTCAAGTTTTTTCATGATGAAATAATCTGCTTTTGCTGTTCCAGCAGCTACCTACATGTACAAAATTATTAATATCTAAGAGGAAATTGCTTTGTCTGTGACCTAAGAGGGCAGCTTTACTAAGGTTGTTGAATTGCTGCTTCCTGACACCAGCGTTATCATAGGGACTCCACTATGTTATGTGGTGACTCCCGAGGTTTGAAAAGGAAATGCTGCATTCTGGGTGAGTTCAGAAGTAAGAAAATATGGGAAAAAAAATGAGTGCTGTGGCTCTTGGCAAAAAATTTTGTGGCTCAGTTTGTTTAAATGAGTGAATCTCTTTTAAGGATAAAATTCATAGTAACACTCCCAAATTCAGAATATATTTTTAAAATACTTCTTGAGCAATTCCTGTTAAATATGCTATTGGATAAATATCTCATCATTTTTACAAAATCAATAATTCCCCCATCCTCTTTGAATATACTGGCATTTGTGTTGACTCCAATTCATATGAGCTTTGAGTAATATTTGCTTAAATAAGTAAACTTTCTGGTTTTACTCTTGTCAAAAGCACTAGAGAAATGTCATTCACATCAAATACTCTTTCTGTTCAGATTTCACCTGAGCTAAGCTATCACTCCATTCTGGGGATTTTAATTGTACAACTCCAAATGTAGCAGAGGGGAAAAAAAATACTTGTCTGAATGTTTACAGTCAGCCTGCAGGGAGTAATACTTTTAGTAAGTGAAATTTAGAACTGGGCTATAATTTACTGCTGTTCACTGTCTCTTCACATGTCACTTGATATGGAAACAATGTGGAAAGCAGTAATGTATCTCTTAGAATGCATCATAAGGACTACATTGGAAATGAAGCTTATGGATACCATACAGCATATGTGGATTTAATAAGGTTTCTGTCTATAATCCATTCCACAGTTTTTAGAGGAAATCAATGTTTATCAATAAGTTGCCAAAGTAATACTATAATACCATAAATGAAGAAATGATAGAAAGGACATTTTTGATTCTTGAATGCTGAGGGTTTTTATTATGGATGTCATGTCCTTACAGTTAAAAAGATTGCTTAGGCTGCAGAGATTTGAAAGAGGCTTAAGAGTTAACTAATCATAAATCAGAGTTGAGTCCACATTGATTGCCTTATCTTTGGTGGCAGAAGCATTCCACTACAGATGAGAATACATATGCAGCAAGACAGCAGCATTTAGACTGAGGAATTCATGTAAATTTATTTCCATAAAGTGAGACTCTAGTCAGCTTTTGTTCTGCTCTTACTTTATCTATCTATCTACTTATAAACTTATGGTACTTTTGAAGAAATGTATTTCTCAACAAATGTACTCTCAGCCTCAGTGTCCCTTTCTCCAGTTTTTATTATATCCATCCATTTGACTATTAATTTTCAAATACAAGCTCTATGATTACATATGTTCAGCAGAAGTGATTGGTGATTTTGTTGTTAGCACAGTATTACTTACTGATATTTTCAAAGAAAAGTTTCTTTTTTCCCTCACAGTTCAAAGAGATTAGCTAGTTCTTTATTCATCTACAAAGTATCCTGTCCCTGTAGAGACAGGGAATAATAAGATCTTGAATTTTGGTGGAAAAGGAATGGATTTTAGTACTATGTGATCAAAAGCACCTACATAGGTTTCAAAAGAAGAAGTGCTAGTGTAACCTTGTCTTTTCCTGAAAGATTGTCCCTACTTTACTGTCATAATTTTGCCTGTTTATCTTTTATTTCTTCTCCCATTCCACTCAAAAAATCCAGCTGAGGTCCATGGAAGCTTTTTAAACTGAGGAGCAGAGAATGCAATCTCTAATGTAGACTCATTCCGCTACTGTTCCATAAACTATAAATATTGGTAATGCTGGTAATTTAATTGGTGTTTAAAAAACCACTCAATTTATTCTCATAGGTTTTCATGTATCTTAAATTAAATGCCTCGTGGGTTAATTTCTGCATGTGCCCTCTGCATTTGGATAGCATTTTGCCAAGGACAAACCTGAGGACAGCAGAGGGAGAAATTAGACATAGTATTATTAAAGAGGAGGTACTTAGTGTTTCACAAATGAGTTTTTCTTTGCATGAACTATATGTTATTTCACAGATCTGGTTATTCAGATCTGGTTATAGCTTTGGAATTGCTTTCAAAGCAATCTTAACAAGACACCTGGTGTCTTACCAAATACTTTTAAAGAAAAAAATAACAAAAAAAAACATAATAAATTTTCCATTCTGCCATTAAGTTTTCCACTGCCATTTATCCCAAAACACACATCTAGGATTTAATCCAATATGCTCATCAAACCAAAGGAATATCTTTTGTGGTTCATCAGTTTATAATCAGTCTGTGCAATGCCCAATTAACATTTTCTGTTTCTGTAAGATTTGACTTCAGCCAACAATATTTAAGCTATTGTAGCAACGGAGTTATTAAGAGATATTTTTTATTGCCTGAAAAAACAAAATACTGAAACACAAAACTTGTGTATCTGTTATGACTTTAGTATTCTTATTTATGTCATTGCCTCCCTCTATGCTCACCTTAGCAAAACATGGTGAAAAAAAGGTCTCAAAAAGCAGGATATGGAGAATAGCCACAAAGAATCATTCCTCAGGTAGGTTCCTTATAAATCAGGCTATTTATTTATCCATTTATGTTTAATCTATAATACTTTTTGCCCTTTTTCTTCTTTCCATTAGTAAACAAAAGAACCACTTTCAAATACCAAGCCAACATTCTTAGTGTAAAAAAATCTCAGCCTCAGAAATCTCAAAAATTAAGGTATCTTCCTTATTTCCCCCAACTCATCTTAATATTACAAATTAGCATATCACATACTTTAGTGTTATCTTACATTTGAAGAAAAAACTTTCCTTTTCTGTCCAAAGCAAAATTTCAATATTCTGTTTAATTCAATTTATTGTTTTTAACATAAATCCTTTCCAAATATGTTCCTTAGCTGGCCTTTGTTTGCTAACTGATTTTCTGTACTTCTGTGGTTGAAACTTTTGCTTTTTTTTTTGGTCTTCAGCCTTTCATAAGGGCTTCCTATTCAGAGATATGTCTGATTTTTTCCTTCTCTGAACTCAGATATATATTTGACCTTAGTGACATCCCTTTACACCCTTGACCACTAACATCTCTTTACCACAATGATTCTACTTCCCAGGAGTGAAGAGAAGCACTTGTAACCCATTTGCCCCCACAGTCAACGGTTATTCCTCTCAAAGAAATTTAAAGAATCACTAAGTAGAGCTGCACCTTGATTTTCTCAAGGAGTGGTCATAAAAAACTAGCCAGAAGTATATTCTCTATTTAAACAATCAAACAAACAGCCCAGTTTGCTAATCTGTCCAATATCACAGAATAATAGAATATGCAGAGTTGGAAAGGATCCATCAGGATCCTCAAGTCCAATGTCAGGTCCTGCACAGGACACCCCAAGAATGTCAAAGGTACAAAACACCAACCTGCCTTTAAGTGTTGTTACTCTCTAGGCATTTTTAGGAAATCAATGCATTCTTTTCATAAGAAATCCTCTTTATAAAGTTTCCTCTTATAAAATGCAGAGGAGAATAGAAACTATGGACTTTATACTAGATCACTCCCTAAAGTGTGGTGGTTTAAAAGACTAATTGAACATATTTACCACAAACACACTTTGTAAAAAAAATCAAAGATGCAGCCCTGTGTGTCTAGATACGAGGTTTCTAAAAATTCATGCTGATTCTTCAAAGTAGAGTTCAAGCTTTTGAACTTTTTTTCCCAAAATCCTAGAGCACTCACAAAATGAGATTAGGATTCAGCTTGTTTCCACTTTAATAGAAGATGCAAATAGATTTAATCAATATTTAAAACTAAATTAAAAATGCAGACTATCACACATTTCTCCCAAGAGGCAATTTCATTTGTTTTAAGCACCAAACTTTCTGCTCCTGTATCTGCAGTCCACCGGCATTGTAGCAACACTTTGGTGCAATAAATGTATTTTATAAATCTTTATGAAAGGCAGAACTGATTAAAAACAATGACATTTCTCAGGTTACATTCTGAGTTTTTCATTTGATTTTCTCTCAGATAAGATCCCCCACACTAATTACCTCTTTCAGTCTCTAATGCAACTTTCTGTGCCATACCCTCAAACTTGTTTCCCCATCTCCTACAGATCCTGTTACATCTAAAATGTCTATAGTCTTCTGATATCATTGTTCCTTAAGATCTCTTAGAAGTGTACCTGGTAGGTAAACTCTGTTTGGCAAAGAGCATTTAAGTCACAGAGAATATGACTCAATGTGAATAATATCACATTTCTTTTCCTTATTACTAATGTGATGACATCAGTCTTTTTATTGCTGGTATCCCCATCGTTTTCACTTGCAGAACCCTCATATCCAAACCCTGAAGCTTCTCCACTGTCTACATCTCCAGCTGTGCCCTCTGCTGTCATCCCCACTGTGAATATTCAACTTAATTTCCTATTTTCCATAACACAGTCTCGCTCTTAATGCTTCCAGCTCCGCTGCACTTGAAACTCAGTTCTCTATGCCTTCTCTCTCAGTGTATCGCCTCAAATCTCCCTTATCCATGCTGCTTCTTTCTTTCAAAGCCACATCTCTACTTTCATCTCCTCCTACACTCCTTAGCTCTGGCAAATCCATTCTCTTCACCCCCCTTTCATGTATATGTCTTACTTTTTGCCACTGATTTTTTTGGAACAAACTCAATTATTTATCAAGTTCTGTCCCTCTCCTTCATCTATGGTATAAAAAAATCACCATTACTAGACATACAAACCCTTTGGGTTAGCATAAGTGCATAAAATCTTTGGCATCTCTTATCTTATAATATGGAGTTGATGTTTGTGGATGTTGGAGGCTGCTTGGGGCACAGTGATCATGAGATTACAGAGTTCTCAATGTTTGGTAAAATGAGGAGGAACATCAATAAGGCTCTTACATTGGACTTCCAGAGGGCAGACTTTGGCCTATTCAGGAGGCTTATTCAGAGAATTCCTTGGGAAGCAGCCCTTGAAAACAAAGAAGTCCAGGAAAGGCGGGTGTGCTTCAAAACAGAGATCCTGAAGGCACAGGAACAGACTGTCCCTGTGTGCCAAAAGATGGGTCAACAAAACAAACATCCAATCTGGATGGGCAACGAGGTTCTGAAGAAACTTAGGAATAAAAAGAGGATGCATCATCTTTGGAAGGAGGGTCAGGTCTCTCTACCTGTAAGCCTAAGGGACATGTATGGAGTTTGTCATATTCCCTGCAACATTTAAAACTAGATACATTTAAAATTTACTTTCATATACAATCCTTTAACAGAACTGAAAATTGTACTGGCTCATATTTGTAAAAAGGAACTAATCTAACAAATCTACTTCTCCCCAGCAATTTACTCTTAGGGACCAAAAAATGCTTTAGGTTTACCAAACTCATTGAACATGTGACACTTGCTAGATTTGTTTAGCTTTCTGCAAGCATCATGCTATGTGGTAATACCAAAAGTTGTCCTAAGGTCTTAGTTCAGATCTCAGGGTGTTGATTGCCATTCAAACTAAAAGAAATCTGTACATATTTACATAATATCCCCCACCTTTGAAGCGTTCTTGAGTAATAAACAAGTGGCTTTTCATAAATGTTTTAGAAACCGTTCTATTCCCAAATATGGTAATATTAAATTTTTAACTAAGGTTACTGGAATATTAATTTAAGAATAATTAGGTGTCCAAACACATAATAAGTTTCATCAGGGCAGGTGAGAACTATGTGAGAAAAAGAGTTAATTTAAATGGGAATTCCTCTGATTTAAGTCAGTCTTATAAAGAATCAGGTGAAAATTTCAGTAGCCTTTTTCAAGTAAAGATTTAATTGAGCTTTCTAGATCTATTAGATATAACAAGGCATTACTGGTGTAGTACGAATATTTAACTTAAGTCACCCACTGGGATACCTTTTAATTTGATCATTAATCCTAATTGCACAAGCCACTAACTATAACAGTAAAATAAATAGAAGAGGAGAAAAGGACACATTCTGGGGTGTGTCAGAGATAGAGCTGCATTCTAAAAATAAAATTGGAGCATTAATAAATGTCTTTGAAGAGAAAAGGTGAAAATGTTTTCTAAGTCTTGAGTGATGTCCCAAACACTGTGAATGAAAGCAAATAAAGGTCATTCCAAACGACAGATCATTTTTTCAGCTTCTAAGGAATTTATTTCAGCTCTAATTGTGTATCATCAATGTTCCTGTGAAAGACACTGTAACATTTCCTCTTAGAATTTGAAGGCAATGAGTCTAGTTCTAATTCCTTACCAGTTCTGCAGCAGAACAATTTCTTTCTTTGTCTCTTGCCCAAATAACAATGGTGCAACTACTGAATCACACTTTACAGTACCTGAAAGAAATTAATGTTCAAAAAAAGTGATCTTAGAGTAAAACTAGGAGGAAAAGTTGAAAAATAGCCACATCTCTACCAAACTGATGATATTTTTGACAATGCACAGTAATACTTCCAGGATTGTCTATTTCACTTGTATAGTACATTATCAGTGGAGAAGACTGATAATATTTATTATCAGAAGACAGAATATTTATTTCTTCAAGCAGCCGAGAAAACCTGTTACATTTTCTGTAAAATTGTTTAGTTGAGATCACTGAGAATAAATATACCCTGCACATTTTCCACTCAAAATTATAATTAATTTTCTGTAGTTATTAACCTGTACTTATGAAAAAATACTGCAGTTTACTATACAGGTTTTATCTGTGACAGAGTTGACTTTCTTCACAGCAGCTTGCATGTTGATATGCTTTGGACCTTTGATGAAAACAGCCTTGGTTACAGAGGGGAATTTTAGCTGCTGCTGAGCAGTGCTACAGAGAATCAAAGCCTTCTCTGCCTCTTATGCTGCCCAGACAGAGAATTTGGGAAGGGGTGCAGCTGAGACAGCTGACCCCAACAGACCAAAGGGATATCCCAGGCCATACAGCCTCGTGATCAGCATATTGAGCTGGGGAAGGAGAAGACACACATGGAGTGAGGACATTTGTCTTCCCAAGTTGCTGTTATGCACAAAGGATTCTTACTCTCCTCGGGATGGCAGAGCATTTGCCTGCCCATGGGGAGAAGCGCATTAATTCCTGTTTTCCTTTGTTTGCATTGGCAGCTTTTGCTTTACCTATACAATCTCTATCTCAACCCTTGGTACTCCCCAATTTTACCCTTCTAATTCTGTCCCCTGTCCCACCAGGGGGAAGTGAGCAAGTGGCTGTATGAGGCTGAGCTACCTACTGAGGCTAAACCTTAATAAATTGTAATTGCAGCAATGAAACCTGGCTCTGCAAGAATTTTTCTTTTAAAATTATATATTTTTTTGTTCTTCTAAACATGACATTTTGAATCAGATACTATCAAAATATTTGGTTTTAAAAATAAAATTTTAAATATCAGTCTCAACCTTTAGTACACCAACAATTAGTAGGACAGAACACAGAAATCAAACACAGAAGCTCGAAGAAATTATGTGACAGTCTCAAAGACAGGTTGGATGGTGGGTGGTCAGTGCTCTAAGAAAATTACAAAATTAATACTCATTGACCATTTCAAGGTTAAGTGTGACTATTTTGATGTCCAGTCCAAGATATTTCTTTACTTCAGTGTATGCAAATTCAGTGTTTGAAGTCAGCTCATGTAGAATCATCTGCATTGTGTCTCAATTTGACAAAAGCTGAATCTTCCTAAGTCACTTTTAAACTCTTTCAACAAGAAAAGGGGCACAAGTACATGGAAGATGCTGTTTTCAGTGGAGCCTGAAAGCCTTCTGGGAGGTTCGCCTTTGTGCCACCATAGACCTTAACTCCTGATTTGAATCCACATGCATGAGGCATGCTTGAAGCTCAAGAAACAAGTCAATGGGTGAAGGTCAGTATTCTATAAAATTATTTGGGAGGAAGGGAAGTGTAAATTTTTATTTGGGTCATAAGTGTAACACCTGTTAATTTGAAATTACTCCATCTTTTGTGTGAATGAAGAGCCATCCTTCGATTGATGTGGAATTAAGAATGGCCTCTATTAAGAAAGAGGAAAATGAGAAAACTTTACAGTAACGGTGAAAGAAGAATCTCATATACTTTGGTATGCCAGTGTTCACACCGGAAAAAGAAATAGGCAGTTTGCTCATTCAGTGTAATTCACATCTAGCTTATCACCCACTCATCTCAAAAGCATTAAGAATTGAAAGTCTCCAGCAACAGGATGGAAAATTGCACTAACCCCAGAGACCGAGTTTTGCAAACCTGAGGAAGATAAGGAAATTCAGATAGCTCCAATTCTACTTCCATAGTGACCCATATTCATACAAGTGGAGTATATTCACCATGATTTAGGCATCAGTCCTCACCTCTTAATCTGTGACTGCTCAGCAACATCTGCTTTAAGGCAAAGATGGTAAATTAAGACCTTCCTGTCACTGATCATGATCCTCTTTTTTTCCTGTATGTCCAGCATTTTGTAGATAAACTTTTATTGAAATTCACATTCCATCGCACCTATTAACTCTCCAGCTATTAAAGTAATAATAATAATTTAAATAAATTATCACCTCTTTCCTCAAGAGACTTTTAGTTTAGAAAAGTTTAGTTTTTTTTCACTAGCATGTATAAAAGCATAACCTTACATAAGTGCTACAAGAGTAAGATAAGTTTAGGGTTCAAAAAGTAGGTTAATAAAAATACACTAATTTCTGCCTGCATTGCTCTTGTTTCATTCACTGAAAGCAAATTTACCCAACAGATGGGCAAATGTCTGCAGGTCAAAAACCTAGTGGCATTCTAATAAAATTCAACATAAGGTTCTTATTTCTTGAAGCATAAAGCAACTTGATACAAACAAAAATACACACCAAAAATCTCTTTGTTATTTCACAATTTCATATTCCACACCTAAAAGTACAACTCAATACCTTAAGATTTGCTTTTTTAGAGGACCAAATTACTATTTTATTAAATACCTTCTATGAAATACTTCTGAGTGTTTGTCTGAATTCTTCCTTTCTTTCCTTCATTTGATTACTTACATACTTATTTAAAAAAATTGAGGCTAATTCAGAATTTGAAGGAAAGGCTGGCTTTCCAGCTGAAAAAAATGAGTTGATACTTTGCAAATTCAGGTTGGCTCTATTACAGATATAAGAAATCTTATAAGGTTTCAGAAATGAAGTCTCAGGAACAAACATATGTGCAACTAAAATTTTTCTGTACACTTGTACTCAATTTTTATTTTATTTCTTCATTATTCAAATCTCAGGCAATGCATTTTCCAAGTCCACACTGAGAAAGGAGTCTTTCTTCTCATGTGGGCAATCAACCTTTCAGTAAACAATCTGTTTTCTCATGGCAAACCTTCATATAATAATCTATTTCTGCCTGCATTTTCCAAAATGAATATGTTCAATATGAGAGTCTGGAAAATGTTGAAAAATTTACATATATAGCCCTGTAAGCATTCAATTTAGTTTCTTATGCTTCCCTTTTCCCCCTGAATGTAGTGGGGAGAATTTTTTCTGTCTGTATGCTTTGTATAAAAGAATATTATAGATATGTTATATTTGGGGAACATTACCATTATATTTGGAGGATATTATATAAAAGAACATTTGGAGAATGGTTAGATTTTAAAAAAAATAAAATATTTTTATGGTCTTACATTAAAGAAGCTAAAGAAAACATTTTTTTAAATCAGTCACCCTAACATCTCTTTTGGAGTGTAAAACATATTTTGTGCCTCTGTGTTTCTCTACTTAAGTTGAATTCTTTCTTTTCCCCCTCAGAAACCTGTGAATTTGTCAAGTGCAGCTTTCTGGAGCTGTAGCAAAGATCATAGGATTTGGAAATGAAAGAAAGATTCCTTCATCTCCACTTGAAAAAACAAATAGTCTCTTAGGGATTGAGACCAGGACAAACTGGAAAAAATAACAAGTGATAGCCTGAACATGGCTGGGGAACAGAGAAAAGAGGTTTTTTTTAATCAGAAAAAACTGGCTGTGTGGAGCTGAGGTACAGAAGCCAGGAAAATCTTCCAGTGAGAGCCAGAGACCTCATTGTGGTGTGTCACACACTGACAGCCTTTGTGAGAGGTTTGCTAGAATGGAGTCACGTATTGACAGACTGTGAACATGGCTGTGGATGCTGTCCTGTGTATTGTATAGCTCCATATGCAGATGCTTCAAATCTGAAAGCTTCCCAGTCTATCCCTGAATTAGCTTTCTGCATGACAATAAAATCCTGCTTTGGTGGCATCAGAAGTTATTATATTGATCAGCATTATGTAGTGTTTGAGGTGTTTTGTCTTTTGGGAATCGAGACATGAGCTCACGTACTTCTGATCATGTAAGAATCTCCTGTTTCCCTGCAGCCATAGATATATTCCAGTGTTTGCACTAGTACCACAGAGATCAAACAGAATGCTGACCAGTTATGGGCTTCCTGTATTGACTGTGCTTGTCTAAGCTGCATTTTGAAGTGGGGGGTTAATAAGGCCAATTTTATCTAAGCTATAGCAAAGTAATAGGTCAGCACTGAGAGCAAACTTTGGCCTCAGAAGTGCACTTTATACTCATACATTCACAGAATCACAGAATGATTAAAGCAGGAAGGGACTGCTAGCAAGGTCATCTGGCCCAACCTCCCTGATCAAGAAGGACTATCCCAGAGCACATATTGTGTCTACATGTTTCTTGAATATCTCCAGTGAGATATCTCTGCAACCTCTCTGGGTAACCCGTTTCAGGGCTCCATCACCTGCACAGCAAAGAAATTGTTCCTCATGTTCAGGCTGAACTTCCCCTTTTCCAGCTTCTGCCTCTTGTCCTACTGCTCAGCACCACTGAGAACAGCCTGGCCCCATCCTTTTGGCACCCTCCCTTCAGATACTGACAGATATTGATTAGGTCCCCCCTCAGTTTTTTTCTTCTTGAGACTGAACAGGCACAACTCCCTCAGCCTTTTCTTCTAAGAGAGGGGCTCCAGTCCTTTCATCATTCCTGCTGCCCTCCACTGGACATGCTCCAGGAAATCTGTCTGTCTTGTCCTAAGGAGCCCAGAACTGGACACAGCCCTCCAGACACGCCTCACTGGGGCTGGGTGGAGGGGCAGGATCACCTCTCTGCCCTGCTGGCACTGCTGTCCCTAATGCACCCCAGGGTCCCATTGGCCCTCTTGGCCCCAGGGCCCTGCTGGCTCATGGACAGCTCATTGTCCATGGACCCCCAGGCCCTTCTCTGCAGAGCTGCTTTCCAGCAGGGCAGCCCCAGCCTGTGCTGGTGCCTGGGCTGGTCCTTCCCCAGTGCAGGAGCCTGCATTTGCCTTTTCTGAATTCCAGACCATTCCTGTGCCCATCCCTCCAGCCTGTCAGGGCCCTTCTGAAGGGCTGCCCAGCTCTCGGGGGTGTTGGCCACTCCTCCCAGCTCTGGGCCTGCAGTGAGCTCACTGAGGAGGCCTCTGCCCCTTCCTGCAAGTCATTGATGGGTAAATTAAACAATATTGGTCCCAGTATAGAACCTTGGTAGACACCATCAGTGACAGGCCTCCAACTAGACCCTGTGCCTTTGATTATGATCCTCTGGGATCTGTCATTCAGCCAGTTCTCAGCCCACCTCAATGTGCACTTGTCCAGCCTGTAGTTTCTGAACTTGTCTGCTGGAGGACATCACAGGAGGCAGTGCCAGAAGATTTGCTGAAGTCCAGTAGACAGCACCCACTCGCTCCCCTTAACAAAGGGCACAAAACTAATACCAAAGATGGTGATAAGCATCAGCACTATTATTATTCCCCAGTAAAACCTTTTATACTCTGAATCACATATGCATAACACCTGTGTGCCCTTTTACTCTTTTGTGATTGGTCAATGCACATCAGCATTCCCAGCTTCTCCTTCAATGCTGGTCACCTGTCTTACACAGCTGCAGCTTATCAGGGGGAGACTGCCTGAAGCACTGCCTCTATTCTCTGACAATCCATTCTCCCACATCCCCTCATCTGTCCAACCAGTTAACCTCATTGGATACCACCTCACTGGATACTCCTTTGACCCCAGTTATCTGACATAGCCTTACAGCATTTTTGAAAATCTGGTCCCACTCATAAATTAATATCTGCAAAAGTCCCAATTACTGGAAACTCAGTATGAAGCCTAACACTCCTCCTCCTTAGAGGGACTGTAAACATATGTTAGGTGTGAAGACTGTGCCTTTTGAGTACCTTACACTAACATATTTTTATACAGTCTTAAAATTTCAATTATCGTTTCCAAAAAAAGACAAACGTGAATTCTGCATGTTCCTTGTTATTCTTTTCCTTCAAAACAACAGCTGGTCTCAATGCATTAAGTATTTTATTAAAATTAAAATTAGAACTTGAAATTGCACCTTCAGGAAACTTGTTATCCAAGAAAATGATGCCAGTGTAATAATGAGAATGTAATTATGATTTCATTTATAAGAAGTGGTGTTCAATTATTGCTTCTATTAAGAACAAATTGTTAACAGCAGTAGTGCTGAGATTCTGAATATAGATTACATTTTTCAGTTGCTGAAAAATATACAAGTGGTCTCTGCACTGAATGTACTCATTTGATTCAGACAGGAAGATACATCTTACATAGATCCATCCATTTCCTTTTTACTTCCACAACTGCTGTTAGTTAACAACTGTGCTTAATTAATCAAGTTTTGTTTACTTGACTTGTTCCAGACTTTCACTCATGCAGAGCCTGGAGGATTGCAGGTAGAGGAATAGAGACTAGTAGCAGAGAAACTGAAAAATAGATTGAGTAACATGGGAAAAAGCTTACATACTGATGAAATGGTGTTGAAAAACACCCTCTGATAAGAATGAAGAATGCATCAACGCTGAACACAAAAGTTTTTTAATTTCTTGAAAGCAAAAGTGAAGATATGCCATAAAGGGTAACTTAAAGGTTTTTAAAAGGAAATCATAACATAGCTGTACATGTCAATTAATGTGACATGTGAGAACTGGGGAACATTGGTTTTGCATCTCTAAGGCCTTAATGTTATTTTCTTCAAATTCCTTTGGTTTCATTGAAAACCAGCTGGATTTGATGGCTTTTAACTTAAGTCAGATGTTATTTATTAATATGTTGATTGTTTGGATTCCTCAAGGCCAGCTGAAGAGAGCCAAGGTAGAAAGGTAAGTCAGTAGAGATATACACAGCTCTGAGTTTGAAATATTATAGCTGGGGCTTTTTTTCTTTTATTTCATTCTTTATCTCTTTTTTTTTTTTTAACAGTGAAACATTCCTGAAGTTGAAAGTACTGAGTCAGCACAATACACGCACATAACTAGAAGAAGTCTTGTGAAATATTTAACACAAATGTAAGACTGACATGTGATTAGAGAATTGGGAATATCATAGAAACTGGCTGCATTAGGGTACTTTTTTTTCTGAGATAGGTGAGAAAAGTTATGAAAGGTATCTCTTGCACATTCATGTATCAGCAAGTCATCAGTCGTTAGAAAGAAAAGGTTACCTCAAGAAAACCAAAAAATCTCATACATAAATTCATCCTTTGAAAAGTAAACTGAAAAAGGCCACCACTGAAACTAAAGTATCAGCTAACAATGGACTCTCATAGGCAATGTGGAAGCTTTTCCTAACAGGAGGGTACTGAACACTGATACATCTCTTAAAAATTTCATAAGGTGTATAAATAAAACTGAAGAGTAAGAATGACACTGAATCAAAATAACTCTCAGTCTCTGATGAAATAAATTCATTGTGGAGAGGAACACATTACTCCAGCATATAAACTAGAACAATATTAATCAGAGACTCTCTCAGCTGAGGAAGACCATTAAAGATTCTGGACTGCCTCTACTGCAGAATTCTCACCACTTTAGGCAGAACACACTGTTTGTTAGTATCACTACCACTATGGAAAAACATCCTGTGATTTTGGGGGTTGTTCTGTGCAGCATCAGGACTTGGACTTGAAGATCCTTGTGGGTATCTTCCAACACAGGATACTCTATGATTCTATAGCTAAAATGTTTACGAGAGTGTAGAACCAGTAATTAAAAGGTAAAATCAAAGGCAATCAAATAGAATATCAACTCCAGGTAATATAAATCACTATGCAGTTCCTAAGGTTTAAAGTAATGGGTTTGTGAAAAGACAAATAGAATGATACTGACAGAGGTACTATAAAGAATAAGCATCTTATAAATGCTGTCAAGTAAAAAAACTCCTTAGAGATGACAATTTCTCAAATGAGGCCTTGTACATCATTTTTAATGCACTACTCAAGTCCTTGCTACAAGTATTCATCAAGAAAAAATACAAAAAAAGTCACAGCCATTTCCAGATAAAGGAATTTTTACCATTTTCCAAAGGTTTAGAGTCCCAACAGGCTTTTGCCATGAAGGAATATCAAAGACTTCTTATTCTTCAGAATTGATCCTCTACTGAAACTAATGGTAAGGCTGATGTTCCACTTCCTTTAAAGCTGATATAAGTTTTACAGCTGATTTTAAAGGCTGAATTCTAGCTAGGTAGTAATTGAGTGAATGATGTTTTTGCCCTTATAAACACATTAAAGCCAGCTAATTTCTACCTACACCACTACTTATTTGGCTAGATATTTGAGACTAGTCCAAGAAGCAAAGGTTCATATCTGACCTTTTCTGATCTTTCATAAAGAAAAAATGATAAATCTGTGCTGACTTATTGTTGATAGTTCCAGTCAATTTACTGCCATGCATTATATTGCCAATATATAGTTGTCTATTAAAAAGATGTTCTTCTTTTAAATGTATTAGCAAACTCGAGTTTCCTTCAGCCAAAAGGGAGTTAATAAAGCAATGATAGAAAATCAAAGGCACTCTCTCCCTCATATAAATTGGCTTTCCTGAGAAGTTTCAATACAATAAAACCCATTTATTAACACACTTCATTGATTCTTACTCATTTCTTCTTTCAGTTACTTTTGACTTCATTGTTGGGACTAACAGGACCTGCACATGTGAGGGGAAATGTCTCATAGCTCCTATTCTGTACATCTTAGCCTGGCCTAATCAGATACCACAGTAATATCTGGTATAATAAAATGATGACTGATGAGGTAAACAAGGTTCAGTTTGACTTTTGAGCAAAATTTGATCCATTTCTTTAGCAGGTATTCTCTCTGCTAATTTTTCCATCGAGTTCAACTCCTGCTGCCTTTGCTGTCCATTTATGGCTGAGTGCATTGACTCCTGGTAAACACAAAGAATAATTTTTCAAGGTGCTGCTCTGTCTGTCTAATCTTATTTGCTCCACCTTGTCCGTCTAATTCCTTTGCAGCCATCAGCTGCTAACCTCAGCCAGCACAAAATTGCCTGTACATCCTTACCTGCAGGCCATTCTGTCCCATGTAGAGAGGCATAATCATTCAAGGGACAGGGATTTGTTGAGTCCCTTTCATTCTAAGCAGAGAATCTGCAGGTTTCCCGAGGCAGAGGGAAGGATACCACTGCAGAAACCATCCATTGAGTGTTAACTGAGGGATCCCTGTAAGTAGGGACATGCAAGGATATAATCTCCTCTTTTGCACTGATCAATAGGCAGACTTGATCATCATTATCATCCACTGCTTTCTGAGGACTGAATCTAGAGAAAATACAGAAATGCATTTAAGTTTTACCTGTTTCATGGCCCAAAAGAAGGACACCAATCAGCCCCAGGCCCTTATTTCCAGTTTCCCTACATCCATAAACATTGGCATTTTATCGCAGGCATTCCATACTGTTGTCTCCTATTGCAAAACTTTCACACCTTCTTGGTATTTTCTCATGGGCATCTCCTCATAGCACTGCCACTTTCTTCTTCACAAAGCAGCCACTGACTCCAGTTCCCTTCTCAAGGAGCCACCCTACTCTTTTATAGCTCTCTTCTTCTCATTGGTTACAGCTGTGGCCTGTTAAAGTCAGGCCTGTTCCTAATCTTTGATAATTGGCCCAGCTGCAATAATTGACCCCTCCTTAGGGGTAAGATTACTTTCTACACTATCTTTATTTTCTTATATTCTGTCACCTTACACATAGATGCTAAGGAATTTTAGACTAAATGTTTTACCACTTGCTAGAAAATAAACTCTCCTACGATAACTTAAACAAATATTAAGAGGAACTAGGCAGAAGAAGAAATTGAGAGAAAATTTTAAGGCAAATTGTTGTCATTAGGCAAATCAGTCATTGTCATCTCTTTACTGAACTAGTGCCTATGTAGCAAACTATACTGTTCAAGTGTGTTTGCAGCTAATAATTTGAACCACACTTGGAAAGTGCTCAGATAATGTGTGGGAGTAGAAAAACATTAGCATTTTCAAAAAAAAAAAGATTTTTTGTCCTGTAGACATGGTGTGCATTCCTGACATGCAACTGGATTGATTTCAAACAAAACATTGCTCACACCTGTAAATTTGAGTATTTTCAAGCCTTCATTAACTAGGGGTTTATATATATGGCGACATATAGTTTAGATATTGAGATACTAGTTTATAGATATTTATATTATTGCGTGTAAGGTTTTGACTTTTTGTGGGCCTTCAATAACAGTAACTCCAGCACTAGAGTTTTCTGAAGTAACTGATCTTAAATCACGTGCCAGTTTATTTAAGCCAATTTTACTTAATAAAACTGTCAGAAATGAGCTAAGAGAGCTGTGCCAACACATAAAGTGAGGGTCAGGTTTCTATGAGCCGGTGAGTACTCACTGCCAAAAGCTGCATGCCCTGGAGTTGGAGAAAATCCAGAGTAATTCCACTGATTTAACCACGTTATTCCAGATTCAGAGCTTGGCAGCCCCCTTGTCGGTGGACACAGCACAGAGAGGCAACATTAGACATTCTGGGGTAAAGACCTCTCCCTTTTCTTGTGCCAGACGGTTTCCTATACAGTCTTGATCAGTGCACTGACACTTGCTTGCATAAATTAGCTTTTCTAAGACAGACATTGTGCCTAAATGCAGTAAAGCCACATTCCTAAAAAGCATTTGGCTCTGTGGCCTAAGGGCAATATTTAATTTGGTTGATAGTATGGATATAATGAACTGACTTTAATGCCAGCAACTTAGTGACAAAGATATATTAAAATATTCCACATAAATTCAATGCTACTTGAAATAAAATAATTTTTTTGCTACTTTGCCTTAATTAGCAGGGCCTCATGTTACTAAAGATATTGAGTTTGTTAAGAGAAGTAGGAAATATCTTAAAATGCTGAGACAGCTTTCACCTAGGAGTAGCAAATAACTGCAGTTTTACTGTCATACCTTGATGATCTATACTTTCTGATTCCCATTCCTCTGTTTCTAGTTTAAAATCTCTCCACAATACTGAGTGTTGTCAAATAATGAAAAGACTGATATTCAAAAAGCCAAGTGATCTGTCAAAAAAAAAAAAAGCATATATATTTTGTTATTGTGTCAATAGACTTTTCCATGATCCCATCTTCCTTTTATGTCTCTGGACTATTAAATTTCTCAAAAGAAGTACTATAACTCCACTCTTTTTCTTATATTCCATCAGTGATTTCTCAAATTTACAGATAAAATTTCTGTGTCTTTAGATGACTGCATCAAATTTTAGGTAAATGTTATGCTCCCAAGTTCTTCACAAAATGGTTCAAAGTTGAGGAAGTCATTAATAAGAGTAAGGCAAACATGTCTAGGAGAGAGTAGCATAATAGCATTTTACCTTAGCTTTTCTATCATTGTTAGTCAAAACACAAAGACATTTTATCCATATTAAAAGCACTAATAGCTAGAGTACCTAATGTGTACCTAAATGTGTTACCTCACCAAGCCCACCTAATTATTCTTTCTTCAGCAACAAGGATGCCAGGTCTGCACTCTTTATGCTGTTTTTCCCCAGATATTTGAGTTGATCTCCAGACTTAAAGGACAGGTTTTCAAATTTATTTAGTCATTTAATAGCAAACAGAGATTCATAGTAAGATTTTCTCAGCAGTGCCAGAGTTGAATCAAGGTTTATTTCAAAATTCCAATGAGTTGTAGAGATAATCTGATCCCTGCCTTACAAAATTTTCCAAAACTACTTTTCCGTATCTAAGTATACAAAAGAGAGATTTTTGTCCAAGGTGTTTGTCTTTGGGTTGTTTGTCAATATATGAAAACTTTCCAAAAGGTCTAGGTTGAAAACCATGACCTGAAGGATAAATCTGTAGGCACAATGAAACTCCCTACAATTAAATTAAAGCTCTCCTGCAAGATGGAGAACATGATTTCTTAAGTTCCATCATAAGATGAGGTCAAGAAATATTCCACAAAACAAGGCCTTTTAAGTTATTTAACATAGGGGGGGTTTGGGGTTTCTTTTAATAGGTATTTATCTACATATTTGTTAAAACAGAGGACAATACATACTATATGGTGCAATTCTTATTTCAAAAAAGATTATAATTTTTACTTAAAACTAATAAATATTCTGATACCTTGGAAATTATATTATAAAAAATATAAGGGAAAGGAATTCTTTAAACTCACTACAAAAACTATTTCTTTGTGCTATAGATAAAGAGTGAAAATAAATTACAACCAAGTGGAATATGAACCCAGTCCTTGACAACTTAATTTAGAAATTAATCCTTCCAGGATTTACAGAGACAAATATTTCCAGTGTGTGAAGATTAAAAGGAGAAGGATTCTTGACTTTCAGATGCCAGATTTTAGTTATCAATATAAAAGAAGTATTTTGGGTTGTCTGCCTGAAGTATCACATGGACTGGACCGAATTCTCTGCAGACACATGAACACTTCAAAGTGTCTGGTTCTTCTTGTAGCTGTAGCCTGAAGCCTGTCCATACCTAGAGACCAGCACACACATGAACTGTCCTGCATTGACAATAACCCCTCCTTACCCCTGCTGACCAATCTCTCCCCTGCACTAGCTGCACTCACCTAGGGTTGTGTACATGGCCCTAATTCCAGAGAAGTGCAGTTGAACACAAGTAAGTGAAGGAAGAAAAAATGCAGTAAGGAGGAACAGAATACAGCAGAAAAAAAAATCTTCTCTCATTATATGGTGGATGAATTGTGCTAAAGCCAAAACCCAAATCTCATTTTGAATAAGAGTAAAACTTGGAAGTTTGGGAGGAGTTCAAATCCTTCATTCTTTAATGGGTTAGTAAAGCTTGAGGGATTTCTTTTTCTTTATTTATAATATTCTCCAGTTATTTAGAAAACAACCAAACAGAAAACAAATAATTTTCAATGTTTTCTCCTCCACCATTTTAAAGCTTGCTTTTTCATCTGGCCACAGTAAAAATTCTCATCACACTAGTTAATTTTTCTAGATTCAATTGAACAAATGAAGAAATGTCTTAGTAAACTGTATTAAGATTAATGACTTCTACATTTTAGCAATTGTGAAATTCCTTAAAAGTTGCAAGTAGACACAGATTAGTATGCATGCATTTTAAAAACCTCCTTAAGTGGAGAAAAATTTGTGCATCAAACCCTCATCTTTTCAGCTTAATTTCTACTGTTTCAGTATTAGTTCTATTATTTCTGTATATACCAAATGATTAGCTTTATAAGTGATAAAATTATTTCCTTAAGCACAAAATCAACCCCCTGTCTCCCAGGTTGCCCAGATGCAGAACTGCTGATCATTCTGTGTGACATGTCACTCACTGAAGGGGGCTGTGGTTAGCCTGGAAGCTTTCTCAGACTTTATTCTGCTCACCAGCAGCTGGGCAGCTAAGGCTGTCATACCCAGCCTGGTGACCCTGATTTGTGCTCTCTGACCCTATATTTAGGCTGTTGCCTGTATGTGAGGCAGCTGGCTAACAGCTAAGCTGCATTTAGCACCTCCCAATCAATAATGCTGCCTATCCTGCAGCTCTAAGATGCTCAGGCTGCATCATACTTGATGTTATAAGGTTCTGAGTTCAATCAGTTTAATTTTGTCAGCATTTTCGCAGCAATCTCCTAAAGAAAAAGTAAATTATGATTTATTGAAAAGGTGCAAAGACTTTTATGAAAAAGGATAGTTTTTGAACTGGCTGAAGAACTTTGTTAAAAGGTTCTTTGTTAAAAGAACTTTGTTAAAATTTGTTAAAAGGCATGGTTTCAATAATTCTTACGACAAAATAAACCTCCTTCACAGAGCTCTTTCTTTGGAAGAGAAGACAAGGCTAAGGAGGAAAAGGGTAAAACTACCCAGAAATCATCAATTCCTACTCTACAGCAAAGATCAACACTGTTTCTGAGGGAGCTGATGTAAGAGAAGTAAATTGGAGCAAATCAAGACTGAGTGAAGAAGAAGGAAAGCCTACCACTGACTAATGGGAGTGGGAATAGCAGGAAAATTAGTTCAAAAAGATTATCCATCCTGATCCTAGCCCCAGGTAATCTTAACAACTCCAAGTGTCATCCCTGATAAATCACTGCTTTGCAGATCCAAACATTTGTGAGCTTTTTTTAGTTAGTAAATTTTGTGAAAAGAGGCTTATTAAACATATGGCTCACTCCTTTCCAATGCAGGTTGTTAGTATTTTGTCAGCTTTTCAGAGGTCAAAGATTTGGAATCAGTCCTAACGACATGATGATGCCAAACTGTACCTCCTGCTGCTGTAATAGATGGATACCCAGAGGTGGGCTGGCTCCATGAAAAATAACTTATGTACATTCACACTATGCTGCAGTCACCCTAGATCAGAAATCAGTCACTCAAAGTAGCCAGTGTTGTACTGCCTTTCTGCTCTGAGGATCCAGTTTGAAGCCTGTAAAGCTACTTCCTAAAAGGCAGGCACTCATGGTAGATCCAAGCTTGAACACACAGAACGGGTTTAAAATTCAAGTTTGAAACTACCCTGACATAAGCCTCCAAATTGCAGCCATCCATAACAGTACACAGCTGACTCCACCTAGCACATGGTATCAGCAAGAATGAACTTTGGCCAACCTAACAAACGTTCTTCACAGATAAAATAATTTTTTCTAAAGTACCTAAGTTTTTCATGGTGTGCAACTCTGACCAAAGATTAGATGTTGAAAAAATTTCACACATAACTGAAACATAGGCATACAAACCAAAAACTAAAAAGTGGATGAAGGTGTTCCATTATTGCTACAAAAGATGAGTTCCACACAGCCTGCACAGTGAATGACAGAGGTGCCTCAGAGAAAATGGAGTAGACATCTGGTTGTGGAACTGAAGACTGAATAGTCAAGCTTCATGACTTTGAAATTTGGCTTCTGAGAACTGACAAACTACAACATTAAAACCATTGGATTGTTTAGTTGAGCTGGCTTTTTTACCTGTTTAACAAACGTGAAAGAGAAATGAAGACAAAGAGATATCTGGTCTTAAGAGTCAGAAGAGCAGCAAGGAAACAGAAAGGCACCATGACCAAGTGTGTGTTAAAGGTCTCAGAGACTGGAAACAAACTTTTGAATGGCTATAAAAAAAAAAATCTTGTGCCAGCTACTTTAAAGGCACAAGACAAAATGGAAGACACAGATTGGCTTTGAGTAGCAGAAGTTTGATTGAATTACCAGGGTGAAATAGTTTTTCTAAGTGAGACTGAAGAAAAATACTATAGTTAACTTATTGGAAACTTGCTATTCCAATTTTTCAGGAAGGAGTATTATTGGTAGTACCCTTCTTTCATTTACAAAAAGAGCTCAAAGACATCCTGGAAACTTTCTGACAATGCTCAGATGTGGAAACAGAGAATTTATTGAAAAAGTAGTTCGGGAATATTTTATATTTCACAACAGATGTCTTAGCAAACACCAATATTAGAAACTTCAAATGTTTCAAGTTTGCAGAATGCTTTGTTTTTTAAAAATCTCTAAGGAATCTCCAGTATAACATTGCATTTTAACTTGATTAACCTTAAATCACTAAACTACCCCTGTTTTAAATTAAAAATTTAATTCTCAGTCTTACTGAGAATAACATAAAAGCATTTCATAGCTGCTTCAAATTGTAGCATTAAGTCAAAAAGACACAGCCTTGCACCTGGTGCATGGAGTGCTACATAGTGTGCATTTTAATGTTAGTGGTGCTTCTATTAATTACACTGTCAAGACATTTCTATTCCTACACTTGGCCAAGAAAAATCTGAAGAGCTATCTAGCTTTAAATCCATTTCCAGCTGGATCTATAATTGGGACAAGATTACCTCATGGTGGATAGGAGATGATTAAGACTGTAGCAGTAATTCAGTGCTGGATCTTGTAATTATTTTCCTGTAATACACTAGAGGAAATTAATTATTTTGTGTAGCTTCAATATACTCAAATGGTGAACCCACACTGCATTATTTCATAGATTTGTTGCCATGGGATGGGATGTTTATAGATTTTCATCAAACAAGTGTATTTTATATTATACTCCATTCCTTAAATCTTTATGATTAAAATAAAAATTAAAAATCCATCTTGGGGAGAGAAAACAACAAAAGGAAAGAGTTTAAGGAGAAAAAAAATTATCCAAAGAGTATCTACAACTTGAGAATTTTTTCAGAACAGGGAAAGAAATTTTAGAGAAGTATGAAGAATGAGATGCATTCTGTAGCATACAGTCCACCCTCTATTAAAAATAATTAAAGTAAAAAATGCCTAATGATTGCCTAACTAATTACATTTTGTAATGCAGATAAACTATGACACTGATGTCATCAGCAAATGGATCTTTTCTGTATCAGTGTCACTTCTGCAATTCTGTTATCTCAAATGTGCCTGCATAATAAAATTGCAAAGGATACTTAATTTATTAAATTATTTTTAACAATGTCTTTATAATATGCCCAAATTACTATCAAGCTCAAAAAATATTAATGTCAATAGTTTTTCCTAGATTTTTTTGGAGCTTAATTTTAGGCTAAAAATTGTTTTATAAGCCGTGGTGATGGACTATAATGTACTGAAATACCCCTGTAACTCATTGAAAATATGAGGTGATAGATTGTTCAAACTGTAGGTATGAGGAAAGCATCCTTGCTGAAGCAGGATGTTGAAATAGCTGTGATGAAGCTTAAACAGAAAGAGATAAGGGTGATGAAGGCCCTTTGCCCCCAGAGAAGATCTCTGTTCCCAGAAATAATTATCTCAGAGATAGATGGAGAGAACTTTTGCTTTTGAACAACTCCTCCTTAAAATAGTACCCCATAAATTGACATGGCCCATGAACACAGCTGTGGGAAGGCTGCCAAAGATGGGAGGGGTTTCATAGATGCAGATTTCTGGGCAGCTGTTATTCATAGACATTGAAACCACAAAAGAACTGTTTCTTGTAGAGAAGTTTCCATGGCTTGTCAAGAGAGACTCCTCTCCCTATGTAAACTGAAAGAAAAACTATTCTAGAGGTGGTAAACTGACTAAAAATTTTAGGTTTTGTCTCTTTACATTGTTGGTGGGAAACATTGTAAGGGGGAGAAGTGTTCTAAAAGTTTTATTCTAACTATTATTCTTGATTTTAGTTACTGTTAATAAACTTTTCTTTATACCATTTTCTTTATACCATTTGAGCCTGCTTTGCCATCCTCCTAATCCTATCTCACAGCAGGAAATGAGTAAGTATATTCTAGGGGGTGCACTGCTAGACCCTCCACAACCTAGTAGTAAAGCATTATTGTGCTTTTCTATATTGTTGCCCCAGAACTGAACTCCAGTGATTTAGTGTTTCTGGAAAAAAATCCACAAATCCACAGGAAGATGATTCATCATTGGTAATCACTGTAATCCACTGGAATTACTATGGCACAGCTTTGCAGGACTGCTCCTGCTGCCAGAATGCAATTAGTCCATCCCAGTTAGTCTTGCCATAGCAAATTCCCAGCCTTGTAACATCTGTTTGTGTGTGGTTTAGCCCTTCTGTACTTCATGGCATGCATCTGAGACCAGACTTAGAGTTCAGCTAAGATTACTTTGGTTTAAGGGGTGCTGAAAGAAAATAAGAGAGATATAAGCCAAGACAATTGAGACAAATACAGCCACTAAAGAGAAACCACAGTGTATAACCTAATCAATATTCAGTTTAGGAACTCAGCTCTTACTAATCCATAATGTAGCAGCAATTATTTATAAAGTGGTTTATAAAACCACAGTTATCCATAGTTAGCTCAAATGCACTGCCCATTTTCTGTTGTAAAGCAAGATATTTCAAGAACACAGCAAACCTTTTGTATGTCCTGGTAGTTTTTACTTGTAGGAATACATCAGCCTGGATCTGCTGGCACTGATAATTTTTCAGAAACTTACTGCAGATGAAATACTGTTGGGCTTTGAATACTTAGCTGAAATAACATCATGCTTCATTCACATTAAGGGAATGGCATGGGAAGTTATTTGATTTCTTTATCTCTCAATTCTGCTCATGAAAATTGATATTAGCTTAGGAAGATGAAAGGAGAGAAGGATACAATCCTACTTCACAGAGATACAGATTCAGATGGTCAATTTATAATATTTAATGGAATAATCCACTAGAAAGACTGATAAAATACATACACTGTCCTTTGTTTTAATCTATAACTGGTTGATAAACGTACACTAACAGCTGAGGGGGCATTTTGGGACAAATATTTTGATACATCTATTTTTATATGAAGTGTTAAAGGTAAGAAAAATGCAGTACATACTGCTGTGCACTGTAGTCCTCTGCACTGATCATGTACTTGTTTTAACCCAAGGAGTTCTTCTTAGTTACATAGGTAGATATAACTATCCCAAAGGAACAGCCTGCATTTTTGATAAAGTGAATCCTTTGGTCATTTCCACAGAAACAGGGGGTAACAAAGTCACCTTGTCCTCAAACTTCTGGTACTATGTCCAGGTCAGGATTTATAATTATGTTTTTATCTCTAACCCAGGTAGTAAATACATTTCTGGAAATGTCTTCAGTCTGTGTGTGAAGTCTACGTACTTCTGATTGAAGGAAAAAGATATTGAGAGGTAGAGATAGGATTTTAGAAACATCAACCAATTCTTTCTGCTTTAGCTATTTGCAAAGAGAAATTTCACAGCCAGCACTGCCAAAATGCTTGCTTTCCAGTCATTGTTATGACAGCTCAGCCTGATTACTCTCTAGTACTACTCACCTTTGTTTCTGCCTGCTTAAAAACTAGTGCACGCCTTTTTTGAAGTCCAAGTGCCAGCAGGCTCCATCCTGCCTGCTCTGTCTCTGTCAGTGCTCTGGAACCCCTTGTTTTCTTTACCCTTCCCTGTCACAGGCATGCTACATTTCAGCTTGTGAATCACTTCCACCAATTTGACTCACAAAAAATTATTTTCCTTCCTTCAGGGCATGAGACATGACAGCAGCTCAGCTTCTGCGGGAGGCCCTAAACCACCCCTGACCACACCTGTAGCAGAGCAGTGCCTCGGGTCTCTGCTCCACGGTGCTTACCCAGCCCTGGTTCCCCTGGTTTCCCTCCCTTCCTCTTTAGGCACTGCTGCTGCTGGTTTCTCCCCAGTTCTGCTTCAGGAGGTCACAGCCCTCACTGTCTAGCACACATGGAAATCCTGGTTTATGCCCTTTCTTTCTTCTCTGCCTCTGCTGATTTCATGCTTGTCTATCCACAGTGATACCCACAATACCCTCCTGCTTTGGTAGAACAGGGGGCTTAAAGGTTCAGCATCTTTTTTTTTAACATAATTTCTAAGTTCTTTCTGCTGGGAATGAAGAAATCTGGAGAACATTTCTGCCATGAGGAAGCAGAAAAGGGACCAGCTTTGAAGCATCGGTAGCAGCAGCAATCACAATGAGAAGTTTGTGCATGTGAGAAAACAATGGAACATTAATGTAAACAGGCCACCAGCACCTGCATACAGGATTACAAGATACAAGATAACAAGAGAAGAAGTGTGGAAATATTCCACAGACAAGGCTCTCATTTCCCCTCTTTCATGTAGAATAGTGTTTATCCTCAGCTTACTGAATTGTAAGAATCATTTATAAAGTCTTAGGAAGTAAAGAGAAATGGACTGGGAAAGATGACACAAATAAGCATACAATCACTTCAGGAAAAATATCTCTAAGATACATCTTTATAGCTGAAGCTGTTAACTCAGCCCTTTAAAGTAATTTTACTTCAGCAGTCTTAAATAACCCTTAGTGTTTAAATGACACTCTTTACTCTTAATGTTGTTTTCTTGCCTGCAGGCTATAACCATGAATCCTCCTTTAAGTACCTCTCTTCGTTAGCAACAGAATATTTTTGCTATTCTGCATAACACTATGGAGAATGATGCAGAGCATGGTGCATTTTGCCTAGACTGGGTATTCTCATACACAGTGGAGAGGTGAAGTTGGATTCGGGCACAGTTATTGTATTAATCAAAAGAAATGCATCTTGCACTATCAGCAAAGCTCTTTATCTTGAGTGTCAAGTCAGATAACAGCGTTCCTTCCCTAGTGTAACAGAGACTATGTAGTACTGTGTTGATCTTCCATTCTGACCCAGCTTTCAAGTTCCTTTCCTCAGGTGTTTTGCTGGGAAAGAGCAAAGCCTCAGGATGCAGCTTCAATTTGACTTTAGATATGTGCACTCCAATCTGACAGCCAAAGTTAAATAGCTGGGATTATCAGAACATATGTGTCCCATTTCTGTCGACACCAGCAACTGATTGTCAACCAGATTTGACTGAAACTTGGACATTTAGAATTGCAGAAGCACTATGTCAAGAAGCTATGCCTGTAGGTAGAGATGCATTCACAGAAAAAAAGCTGAAGGGTGGTCCTTCAGTTTGCTACAGTGAGACCACCTACAGACCAAGAGCAGGAGACCACTTCCAAGCAAGCAGAAAACGTCAATCAACCTTAAACAAACCAAGCTGAGAGGTCGAATGGGACTTGCTATCTCATTTTAAACAGAAACACATCTCCTGCATTTTGCACAATACACAGGGGTACTCCTGTACTACTGTATGTATTACTATGTATTTATTGGATGCAACAATTTTATATAGAAGAGTCAGAGTTTTTATTGTGTATGAAAATCTGATGGATGTTCCATTATAGTTTTAGGAAAATTTGGGACTTGAGATAAAATAATATTATGAATAGAGCAAATTGAGAATAAACCAGGAACAGTAGTGTTCCACTATTCTAACGGGGCTTGTAAACAAGATTTCATTCTCAAATATCTATGCCTAAACTTTTGAACTAAAACAGTATACTTATCTTGCTTTATAGAAGTCCTTCTAACCTGAATTAAGCTTTTCTTACCTGAATTATTCAATAACTTTCTGACTTTCTTAATCTGAGTAACAGAAGATGCTCAAAAATATTGTCATATGTGAATGATGACTTTTAAAATGTGCACAGAAGTTTAACTTGATCAATGCTTTGTGTTCCTAGTATAATCTTACACATTTCTTTTATCCTATTAAGGCCAAAACACATTTTTATAGCAAGCAATAAATGAAAGGCATGAAAATACAATTAACACATGAAATAAATACTATTGTTGTCCTTGATTTATGATTGAAACAAGAAGATAAATATATGCACAATAGATCCAACAGATTTTAAGCTGATATCTTCGTTAATACCTATATCAATTAAAACATCCATGTACTAAAACGATACCATGTTCAATTGGCTTATGAAATTGGACATAAAAACGCATTAGTTGCCTTTCTCATGAGCCACCTTTGGTATCTACCTCTTTTGTCAGCTCTTCAGATAAGGTGTAGATGAGTATGCTGCATAGATAATGATGTAAACATTCAAAAAGCTTATGCAATATGTCTGAGTAGCAGTAAGTAATTTTTTTTCCATTCTCCATTGTTAAGATATGCAGTTGGTTGGCTTGGACAAGTAACAGCAACACCAGGATTTTCTTTCATCTTTGCATGTCCTCCAATTTTCAAACTAACAGTGACTAAAGAGAGAAAGATGCTCATTCTAGGAGGAACAGAACTGAGTTCTCTGACAATTTCATTTAAATGTCTGCAGCTACAAAATTGATAGCTGATGCAACATGGGACTCCTGTAAAATGCCTCATTTGTTTGAAGAAATGTATGTTTACAGTAACAATCTGTGGGCAGCTGGGTGGCAAAATGGTTCACAAAATATCAAACACCATTCACCACAGTGAGATACCAGATGAGACTCATGTCTGCTTCATGAAACAGGTGATTACAAACTAATAAGAGAGGGAGGGGAAGGGAAATGTGCTGTATTCACCTCTTCTATGCTGTCCTAAGTACAGATTTATCTTTTTTATGGGAAGGAAAGTTTTTTCCTTTCTCACTGAGGCATTTAGCCTCACACAATAGCCACTGGTTCCTCAGTCGGTGCTGGGGACAAAGTTAAAAATATTTATGGTGAAACTCAGCAAATATATTTCAGTGCAGCTTTCAGATAATGCCTGGGATAGCTGTATTTATTTTTCATCACAGACAGTCCCCAGAGTCTTGGCACACTTTGCAACAGGCATATTTTCTTAGGTTAGAGGTAAAAATACCCTGTCAGTAACTGGTGGTTAATGGGTAAAGAGTTTTCATGTGGCTCTACAATCCAAGACAGACCTATAATTGAACCAAAATATGAAGATTTTACCATTAAAACTAAAAAATTAGACAAGAGTATTAGTCAAAAATCAATTTACTCTATAGGTTTAAAAGAGGGAAATTGGGTGGTGCCTTAAAGTTTGGCAGTGGATGAAACTATGAATAAAAGGATGAACACCAGGAATTTGGAAAGTAAGATGGGGGGGAACACACATTTACCAGACAGTATAACTATATGTTTAAACACAGTGAAAAGCTCCACCTCTTCCAGCTAGGGAATGAAGTATGGACATGATGCCATGCCACAGTTCTAACTGTAGAAAACTACTTCAGGAATTTGGGCAGCAGAAGACAATGATGGCCAGGGAAATAAAAGAATTAGGAATATTTCCTGGATATCACATTGGGGGAAAAGTGAGTAAGCCCATATTAGTAGGAGTTCATTGAATTACATAATTAAAAGTTAATTTTATGTACTTAGTATCTAAAAGGCAATATTTAAACAACACAGAAGTTGGTGAGAAAGAATATGTGGACAGTGCAACTGTCCAAAGAATGACTGGACCATGTCTAACCATGTAACTGGACCAATAGTATATTTATTGTTCATAAAATAATTAGAAACCAGGAAGCACAGCAAACAAAAAAATGTCCAAAATATCACTGGCCAGAAATTTAAGAAAACAGTCCAAGTATGCTCTCAACAGCATAGGGTTTAAAGTAGAGTTAAAAGATCACTAAAAAATGAGAACAAGGCTTAGATTCAATAGCCTCCCCATTGTTATTGAAGAAAATCTCAGGGAAGAAAAAATGATTGTTGAATCTAGGATTAGAAAGAAGTTATAATAATATGGAAACAGAAATTATCACAAAAGAGGTAGTAGGAAGCTCAAAGACTATAGTGCTCTTGAGTGAGGGAAGGGACCTGGTAATCTTCATTTCAGAAATCTGAAACAATTGGTGCATGAAATTGCAGTCTCAGGAACATTTATGCTTTAAAAAGACAGTGAAGTGATCTTGGTTCTTTCAGGCTCATTATTCTGACATCTGTAATATACAGCTCTCTGCAAGGGCCAATGCAGCCCTGACCTGAATGAAGGGCTGAGCATCTGTGCAAACACAAGGCATGTGATGTCCAGAAGCATTTTCCATGCCAGCCAGTGCTAATGGAGTGAGGAAATGAAAGAAATAAAAGGAAATAGAAAGAGATGCTAGCACGTAGATTTAATATCTTTATTTTTATAACTGTTGTTTTGTGTATGCTATTATTTAAACAACATTAGAATTTTATAAAATCTCAGATTTGGAAACTTGTTAACTAAGATGGAAAAGAGGAGAATAAATAAAAGTATTATGACACAGGAAAGGGTCTGATAAAAGGTCAATACTCAACAGTCCTGGAAGAAAAAAAACATTAGGTTGGAATTAAGTTATTAATAATATTTTTCAAGCACTGCCCTCCAATTCAGCAAATACATGTTGATATTTTCATTAAATATTTTGGCACAGGAATCAGCAAAGTCCTAGAGAAGCTGGATGGTGCAGTGCAGGCATACATTTATTACTGATTTAGATATACCCAGGCTTTCAGATACCTGGAAGGAAACACATTAACAGTTGAACGTGACCCACATTATTAGCAGAGAAAAACAGCAGTTAACACTGATCTATGCTGCAGACATACACATATGTCAGAAAAGTTGGAAAGATGGTGGCACAGAGAATTTCAGTCTAGACTTCAGATCATTTTTACACACTCAGACACCTCAGAGTACCCTGCAGTCTCTCAAAATAAATCTCTTTTTCTCTCAGACATTGCCAAATGTACAGGACCTGAAACTTCCAGTCTGTCATGTATGTTTGTTTCACTTTTTAAGCAAGGACAGAGAAAGTAGCTTATTTTCTGGATTGTGTCTGTTGGACACAATATTTGAAGACAGTTAAAATTTAAAAAAATCTTTAGAGAACAAACAACATTTCATGTCCTCTATAATAAATTATCAATAAAGGACATCATATTCCAGTTTTTCCAGAGTATTTTAACATTGACCTTTGAGAAAATTCCTGGATAATGTCACAGTCAGTAGTCAGAGATTTCCTGTTTTGATTTTCCTAAAAATCTTACTACATGGAAGGCTCAATCTAAACTGTAGAACTTATTTTCTGCTTGGACAAAATGAACTTGTTAATAATATTTTGCTTTAGCAGATAGACATCATTAATTTGTGATTCCAGCAAAATATATCAGTTATTAAGATTTCAAATTCCAAAGAATATTTCAAAAGGTATTTTCTGATACATGGAAACCGTGTAATTTAGTCCCTACAATCCCTAGAGAAAGCTTGGGAAACATGGGGTTTATCTTAACATTGTACTGAGATATTTGAATCTCAGGTTTACCCAAAAAGGATGAAAAGGATCAACACTATGTATTTTAATTATCTTTCCCTCAGAAATCAAAATGCATTCATTTCAAAATACAAGCCCAAGCTACCACCCAAGTAGCCAACAGGGAATGGGAGCCAGTACATCACAGAGTCCAAATTCATGGATGGAGCAAAGGACACAGCTGGGGGACATCTGGCGTACTTGGGTCAGAGCAAGGTAAGGGGCACAGCCTGGGCACAGTGAGTACAGCATCTGTATGGTAAAATAGATCAAATCATGTGTTAAGAATTTAATATCTGATCAAATTGAGTGAGAGCTGACCTTAGTAAATGAGTTCTTACTGGGAACAGGGAGACAGGTACCTGCAGCTCTCTGAGTCAGGGAAGAGCAAGTGTTGTTGTTTCAGTAAATCAAAGGGAAATGAAAACAAGGACATTGCTGCTGCATTCATTGAAAGACACAACTTTCAGTTTTCAGCTCCCATCTAGTTCTGTGAGGAACAGAAGTTGAGCAGATCTCATCTGCTAAAAGATGATGAGATCTTCATTTAAAGTCCTAATGTTTGTATTCTTACCTCCCTAGGTATTTATCATCACTTTCCATATTTGAAGTTGTTACTCTTAACTTTCCTCCTTCAGAATCTAGTTATTTGCCTAAAGTCACATTATACAAATCAGAAATTTTTAGTTATTTATCCCATTCTCACTTGGATGCTGGCTGCATCGTGGAATATAACTGGATATACCAGCAAATACTGGTACTCACTACTTACTCTCTCAGTAAAATATTCATATTAATTATTGATTTACATTAATCTCCCACTCCTTTCTAGCCTTTTATCTATATTCTGTTTTTCTTAAATGCCTCAAGTTTTTGCTGACAATGTCCCGAAACAGAAGAGATTTTGTAATACATATTCCATCTGAGGGAGAAATTTCAAATGTGCCTGGTGCATACAGTAGTCATGGAATTCTAGGAGTATTTGGATACAAACACTTGTGAAAATCCTAATTTAGGACTTTAGGGGAATGACTCATAATTCCATTGAAAGATTCTCTTTAACATTTGGGTGTCTCAGTGGGTGCAACTCAGATTGATTGCACTGTATTTCTTTTCCTCTAAATGGCACTAAAAATGTAATTTCCAATTTGACTGGTTGGTTAGTTTGTTCATTTCCTGATGTTTCCTCCTGAAAGAATGAGGTTGCAGTTATCCAAGTTGAAAATCACATTATTGCTTCTAGTACATATAATTAACTCTTTGCTTTTTCTATATATTCTTTCATGGTCCAAAACACCCCTTCATAGAATGGCTTCAATGAATCTATTACTACAATATTTACTTATTTCTCAACTTTACTTCAAAACTAAACACTGTAGACTCATTTATCAAGTAAGACCAAAGCTTGGCTTTATGTTCAATTCAAGATTATTGCCAGCCACAGAGATCATGGTACAGATTCAAACCTATAGCTAGTGGGCACAATATGTTGATACTAATCCTGTAAGCAGTTTAGTGCTTAGCAGCATATAATTTAAAAATTGTTTGGTTGGTGAGCCAAATCCTGAAATCCCTCCTGAGCTGCCATTACATTTTCTCAAGGCAAAATGTTACAATCTTCTGATTTTTCTTTGTGGCCAAAATTGACACCTTGTATAAGCAGGATTTTCATGCAATTCATAGCTGCCCCTATCCCTATGCAAACCACTGTTGGAGACCATTAGTGTGAAAAACAATTGCTTCAGCACAGCTTGCAATCTTTCTAAGCCCAAAGTGGTATTTAACCCAAACATTATGCTACTTTGGGCATAGTGCTACTTAAAATGGTTTATCATTTGTGTTTGGCATCTTGATCACTTTTGTTCTGGGGAATAGTTTCACACAGGGTCTGGAAATGCCCCAGAAGACAGTAACCTCCCAGGTATGGAGTGTTTGGGTGCTTGGGCACGTCTCAGCAGCCATGCTTAAAGCCTCCTGTGGAAAGGAGGAGATCTGGGACAGCCACACTCTCCTGTGCCCAGCCAGCACAGCCACTCACACACTCACCTACCTGTACAAATCCCTCTGGAAAATAAAATGCTGATGTGGCATACATCAGCAATTTAATCCCCAGATAACATTCACAATATTATTAAATGAGTGTAAAGGATATGAAAGTAATAAACATGCTGGTTTTATTTTTTTTTAACATGGTACCTAAGCATGTAGCTTGTAAGCCAATCTTTCCAGATGTTACCTAAAAGAGACAACTTACAAACCCTTGAAATCTGAGGTTTGTAATACAAATGTTCACAGCTTTTTAACTAGAGCGGAACACCAGTTCACTCGGTGTGTATATGCACTTTTTCAATGCTGCTGTGCCATCTGTTCACTCTGAGAACTGTAAATGGTTTTTCATATATTGGTTTTAAAATCTGTTGGGTAAATTGGACTATAAAAGGTGAAGACATAAATGGATGACACCTTCTCTTTCTCCTCCCCTTAATTACACTATCTTTCATGCCAGTGTCCAAATGCTGAGAATGGAAAGGTTATTGAAAATTGTGATGTGATCTTGCAGCAAATCATTGTTATAGCTGTCACTAAGCAAGAAATGCTATCATTAGCTTTGTAAAATATATTTTATAATCACACCCAGTTTTGTGACAGTGATACCTTATAGACAGTTTTCTTCTGGACTGAAAATATCCATGTTGATTCCTGGCCAAAGATGAGCTCTTCAAAGTAACTGAAGTGCCTCCAGTAATTGTGGAGTTTTCCTAGTGTAAGAAAATTGCATGTCTCTGTATATGTGTTTTTAAAAAGTTATAAGGTAAGCAATAACATCAGATCGACTCTGAAATGCAGAGCTTTGAATCTGGCAACAGGGAATTTAAACATTTCTTCTAAGAATGGTTTTATGTTAACAAACACTAAATGAAAAATTCATATATAAATATACACACATATATAGGGAAATTGTTAAGATTTTGTACTGGACTGCTACCCTTAAACTGCCTGCTTGGATTTACTCATGTAGATTTTCATTTTCATGTCATTGAGCTGTTACATCTGAATAATTGAGAGATTCTTGTGACCGGAGAGAAGCCCGATCTTGTAAGGCAGGAAAATCTACTGTTCCTTTCCTCGTGTTGCACTTATACAGACTCTGATGTCTGTGGCTAGCAAAACTGAAAAAACTGGAATTTGGGAAACTGGAACGTGAGCACACATGTTTAGCACAGCCACTCTCATGGGCAAACTTGTGCCTTGGGCATGGATGAGGAATGCCTTAGGAAAGGCAAGATAAAAAAGCAGCTAAATACCTGATTTTTAATAGAATCTGTGAACCCTGTCTTAATAGTTTTTGTAGATGTAATTGGTAGTGAAACAAGTATACTCCAATTAAAATTTTTGGGAGAGGTTCAGGGTGGAATGAAGTGCAGTAACGTAGGCTGTGTGAGATTGCCTGGATTGACTTTTACCCACATTTTTAGGTCATTATAAAGATGACCAGTGCTTTTTTTAGCATTCATAATGATGACATCTAGGGCAAGTTCAGTTCATATCCCTCTATTTGTGGTATACATCAGTCAGCTTTGTCAATTAATCAGTATCCCTCCAAACTACACAGGTATGAGCTCTTTTAGTAGGGAAACTTATGAACAACATTAGTTGAGTTCTTCTTGTAATACTACGACACTGTGGATTTGATCTTTTTTTGGTTGGAAAAAAACCCATGAGCTATAACAACCACCAGATATGGCTTTTCAGCATTATAAACTCAACAGTCTAAAACAAAATACCAATAAAGAAAACAAGAATCTGCTGTTCTTTTTGCTAAGGGAGTATTCCAACATTTTTTTCTTCACATTATTTTGTACATCCTGAGGCTAGTTTGGTTTTTTTTGGTGGGATTTTTTGTACATGTATTATTGTAGCACAGAGTTTATTTTTTAGCAAAATCTGAGTTAGTAAAAGGATTATAAGCATTGTCACCCAGGGATAACAAATTGCAAAAAAGGAAGAGTTACAAAACTGGACCTCCTGCAGTAGTTGTTATGTGGTAGCTATCTGTGAAAATGCTTAGTTTGACATTAACATTTTTTTTTCTTGTACTATTTTTATTGCCTCAGCTGAGACATCAGACGAGACCCTCAGAGTTTAAAGAGAATCTAAAAATAATCCTCCCTATGCAGGGCTGATGGGATGTTTATCTTGTTGTTAAGTATCTATTTGTTCATATTACATCTCAAAACATGTTATGATGGGGTAACTGAGAGTAATGACACTAAATTAGGATAAGGAAAATTGAGGTTAAATAGCATACTGATAATCTTCCTGACAGTAAGATCACTGAAATCACTGAATAATCTCCCATGGGAATAAAATGCAGCTACACTGCTTGATGCTTTGGAAAGGGCTAATAAGCATTAGGTGTGCACCTTAGGGAACAGCCTTTCACTAGCAAGGAATAAATAAGGTGGCTGAACAGGTGGCTTCTTTCCATCCTTCTATAATTTTGCATGTGTTTTTTGTTCTGTTTACAAAAATACCACTACTTTCAATACTATCTTTTTAAGACTATACTTTTAATAACATTTTGTAATATGTGACATAAATTTTTATATACTGTAAAAATTTTTTACAATAGTGTTTTCATAGAGGAGGGTCTTATTTAAAGCAGAAATGTTACTTTTCTCAAGAAGGTAGCACTCAATGTTGGGTTAGTTCTCCAAAATACCTTCTTAATATTCAGCATGAAATGTACTTTTACTCAAGAAGAACCTCAACAGAGAACTCCAAATGTCCACTCTATAAATTGTTATTTATCATTTTGACAGTAATAGGAAAGTGCTAGAACTCCTCCTGGCTAAAAGGAGGGTTAAGGAATTTTGGCTTTTTCATGGTATATACTAGTAAGCTGAACATCTTAGATAGAACAGCAATTCTAAACAGCAACAATCCACGTGTTTCCTTTCTTGCTATAAAGTACATTTTATTATATTTTAGTTTTCTGAATGGTTTCTGATTGAGTTTTTGGTTGGTTGGTTGGTTGGTTTATTTGGGTTTTTCCTCTTATAGAAGGAAACAAAACTCAACACGGAGATCTTCCAGGCATCTTTTGGGGGTGGGGTCCTGTTTGTTTGTTTGAGGGGGAGTTGCTTGGTTGTATTTCTGATTTGTGTGTGTTTGTTTGTTTGGTTTTTTGTGGAGGTTTTTTGGTTTCTTTTTTTCTATTGAGTTTAAAGCCTTCTGCATGCTTTCTTGAAAAAAAACACCATGTAATAATTTAATTCCAAAATTAAATTTCCATTACCCATTTAAACTCCATTTTACACTGCCACTAACTGCTATAAAGTGTGAAAAGTCCCCCCCTCTGCTGACTAAGACCAAGATAACTCCTACAGGTGTCCGCTGTTGTCCTCTGTTGGATGTTACTCTTCAATCAGTAACAAGGGTCTGATGAGGTTTAGCAATAAGATGACAAAGCCCTTGATGTTGCTTTTTAGAAGGGTGTGATGAAAAATGACAAATATCCTGATCAGCAGTGTTCACCCATGTTTCTAAGATCCTGATAGTATAGAAGGACCCAACAATAAAGAAAGAAACTCAGGATCATTGTTCTGTATTTGCCCTGTTCTGTGAACATATAAGAAAAGCAAATCTAAAATGTTTCTCTCAAGACAGAAAGGTCATTGGCCTGGCAGGAAATCAGGCAAGATTATTTAAGGTATTACCAAAATTAACTTTTCATCATAAAGTATTTCTATTTTATCTGAGAAGCAAATCCCAACTCCTCCAGAAACACCCTCAGAACTCTGTCAGGTCATTCCTAATAGGATACCCTTGATAGCTTTCAGCCTAAGAAAAAAGTGCAGGATGGAGAAGTCATGAGGGAAAGCCCAAAGGCAAATATCACATATTTACAGCTACAATGAAACCCTCAGTTTTACCTTCTTGGTTAAGTCACAGAAAAATTGTGTGGGTTTGCTGGAGTTAAGAAGCAATGTATATTAATCTATTTAAAGATAATAATTAAAACCATGGTGTGTGAGATCAAGGCACCAGGATTTGGTTTCTAACAGAACTCATAAGAAAAAAATAACAAAAAACCATAATTGTACACATCTTGTCTGTATTTATTTTATTTGGCTATTTTAATTCCAAGAACTGAGATGGATATGTTTTTTTTTGCAGCATAGAGAACATGACTTTATTATGAGAAGAAGGCCATCCATAAGTCTTTTATTGCCCTGATAATGCAGGGTCTCAGCACTGTTCTCAGCACTGTTCTGAGTTTACCTAAACGTGAGTTATTTCTAATTTGTTTCCACAGTGTGTTTCCCTAATCTCTACACACACCAGATCTGTAAGAGATCTGAAAACTCTGGCTTATCACTGCACAACAAACAAGAGCACTTTCTGTTAGTAATTATTGTAAAATGCTACTCCACAATTTTCAAACTTTACCTGGGAACCACTGAAGTGGAAGCAGACCTTGCTAAACATAAAAGCAAGTCAAAGAGTGAGGAGAAATTACTCTTGCCACCAGCGCATTGTTCCTTGCACCAAAAATCTGGGAATGTCACTGATAACCTTTTCCCTGCCTCAGGAAAACTGTTGCTGTCAGCCTGAAGATCCACAGGGATTTTTGCAGAATGATCAAAATGAAAAAGGCAATGGGTAAACATTAGTAAGTTTTCTTGCATAATAGTTTTAGACGTACTATTAGTAATGCAGCCATTCTCTATTAATTTGCTCTGTCAGTCTCAGTACTATTTTAACTGAACAACTAACTTTTTGTTGCATTTTTGATGTTATTATTACATTTTAATTGGGCTATCATTAAGTTCTTGGCTTCACATGTACAGCATATTTCCTCTTCTTAATGCAATATTCTGGGTGCAAATTTACACATTAGGTAACATCACTAAATCATTTTGAAGCATTTGCCCAGTTTTCCCTCAAGCCCCAGATTTAGCCGCCACAACACTCTCACAGCAGTGCCACAGTTCTCCTATCAGCAAAATCAGATCCTTTGGCTTTTAGAGGCATTTTCAGGCTCACCATTAATTCTTATGCTGGAAGAGAATGTGAACAATGACTTGTTAAGCATGCTACTAATTATTTTGTAGACCCCACTCAAAGCATATCTTTTCCATGCTGACAATTCCTAGTTGAACTGCTTGTTCCCCATACACAGGCTCTTCCACATATTTGATCAACTTTCTCTTTGAAGCTTAATAAGATCAAATATATCTTCCTTGAGATGAATGTACCAGAACATCACACTGCAAATGCAAATTAGCCATGGCATTGTGCAGTGTTGTGATGTAGGGACTTCAGGAGCAGAGTTTCCTGTCTCAAACACTCACATAATGATAAGGTGAGTCCATTTTATTTTGTATTCCTTACCTATCAGTTTCATGGCATCAAACTAATTCTGAGCAGCAGTAAATGAAAGAAAGCATATCATAGGAATCATCCAACATAAAACTCAAGTCATACCTGAGTGATAATATCAGCTCCAAGGTATTCTGTGAGCACATGATTTATCTGTAGAATGAGTTTTGCTTGTCATTGGCAAATGCATTGCTCAATGCTGAGCTCCTTCTAACACTTTAATTAGTCAGGGAGTACCATAAGATCCTTCTCTAGCTATCTAGAATTGTCCTTGTCCTTAAAACAAGAAACTAATGTCATCAGCAAAATTTTTTTTCTCTCTTATATATTCTTTTCTAAAATAGTTCATGAATACAGCATAAGTCCCAACAAAGATGCCTGTAGAATTCATGTTCCCAATATTATGAAAACTCTTCCTTTGCTACCTGAGCCATGATCATTTAATTTCCTTAAAAGCCTTTGGTCTTGCAATATCAAAAGCCTTCCAGTAATTCAAGAAGACAGCAGAAATCAAATCACCCCTGTTCAACTGCTCAAGAGGTACAAATATCACCACTCCCAAAAAACAGGACTTTTGTAAAAGTCACTTTGAACCTTTCATACTGATTATTTTTAAGCTGTATCTACTAATTCCTTTCTTTCCTAAAAGTATCTACTAATTTCCACTTAGAATAACAGAAGTAGAGGGCTGCAGTTCCAGGAGAAATCCATAAAAAATTCTTTAAATAAGAGAATCATATTTCAACATTTAGTCAGAAGTATCGAGGCATCTTAAAAGAGAGGTTGTGTGCTTTATTGCTTCAGCTATCCACCTCTCAGGTCCTGCAGACCTCTTGGATTAATGACATTTGGCCTAAGCAGTTTTTTAATGTAGCTTTTTTTAACATCTTCTACAGCTGTCTCAGTTTCAGGCAGATCCTCTGCTGGTATCTCCTGAAGTGAAGAGTGCTCAAAAGAATTGATTAACACTTCTGCTTTTATGCAGATACCAGATTTTCTGCCAGGTTTTCTACTCTGGGTGTGTTTGAAAACAGATTTATTATTATTTTTACTCATTTTGCTATTTAATTCTCAGACCTCTTTTTCACTGTCTCATTGCTTTTGCTGTCCATATTCAGAAATTTATTATTCTCTTGCTTGCCCGTATTTAGACAGATTTATTTTTTCTGGATAATCTTTTCTTGCTTCTAATATCTTTACTCAGTTGGTTTTTTTTTCCATGCTGGCTGCAGTTCACCTCTGCTCTAGACTTTTTAATAGTGGTGTGCCCAGGCAGTAGTATTATTTATAGTCTGAACTTTAAATATTCCTCAAGAAACTCTATTAGACTCTAATTCAATAGTACTCGTGCCCAAGTGAGAACATTGTGACTGGCCTCACTTGCTTCCTTAGGAGTGCATATGTTCACATTATATTCATGTTTAACCAGTATTTTTGAACTGCAGCAAGAATGAAGATTGTTTAAAAGTTTATTAACAAGATGTTTTTTTTTTTTTGTAATATGGTAAAAAATATGTTATTATTGTAACTTCCTCATGTTGTTTGTAGGTTTATTCTAGACATTTTTGCCATGAGTAAATAAATGTTAGTTAGATTGGATCTTTTTCATTACGAAGTGCAAAGGAAGTTGAACTTCCTAAGATTGCTTATTTGATAGAAAATGTATCAAAATTCATTTCAAGCAAAAGATAACTTCTGCTCAACAGCTGGTTCTGTGGATTTTTTTCTATGATGGAAAAGCACCAAATAATACTAGAATTGTCTTTGCAATTTTACCTTTATTAATATTGTATAAATTATAACAATTAATATAAAATATTAACTGAAATTAAAATGAAGAGTGGAGATTATGTGACTGGCTTCTCATTCTCTACTTATGGAGGAGTAGCAGTAATTTTAGTTAAAGTGTTAAATGACAGATAAATTTGAAAAGCAAATCCAGTTAACAATCCATAGTTCATTCTTAGAAAAGCTTTTTTCATTTCTGTTCTATAATTATACTAAAAAAATAGATGTATATGTCCTCTTATGCTTTTGTATGAAAGATAACAGAAGAGGTGGAAATATACCCAGAACTGTATATAAACCTCATAACACTTTTCTGAAAATTCATTTTATAATCCCCTAACACTGTGGAGGTTGATTGGCTTGTGCAGATATAAATGAAATTTTACAAACTAATTTGCTGCACTCCCAGCATGATATGCCACACAGTTTCTTACTGTTAGTCTACACAGCTACAGATTAATCCAGGTTAAAGAAAACTTTACATTGCTCTAATTATAATAAAAAATGCTGGTTTATGGGGGCCTCTGTTGCCAACAATCACATATAGATTCATTTCTTGGTCCATCACAGCCTATTTTTTGATAAAACACTCCTTTAAAAAAAGCATGTAGAAATCCCCCAGTGTTCTTTTTTGACTGAATAAGTCTTGGTGTCATCTTTCAACAAGTCTGTATATGTGGATACAAGATAAAAGTAAGGAAGATAACTTCAGGGAAAAAAAAGTTGCACCTAGGTAAAATTTGTTCATCGTAAACAGATGATCTAGTAGGTTAGATTTTGAAACCTGATTTGTGATATGGTCTTTCAAAATTATTGATGTTTCTGAATTTATAACTGGGCTGATTTTTGTAGTTTTGGAGGCTTTTTGAACTCTCGAATAGTTCTCTTGTCCTGCTTAGCAATAAAAATTACAATAAACCCAAATCTGCCAAGTCAGTGTAAGCACAAATGTGTAATTGGGTGACCTATAATAGGTTTAAACTCATTTGTTGAGAAAACAACAAACTGCCATTTTAGATTATAGTAATATTCTAAACATTTTGGATTGCACATGTTAATTATTCACAAACTTTTATTTCTGATAATTATCTATCCAAAAACTCTGCTTCTATTCCTTGTTTCTTAAAAGATGTTTATCAAAGTTCTGAATAATTGAAAATGTCTACCTGACCTGTAAAATTCAACTCTGAAAAGCAGCCTAGGTAGCTCCTGTTTAAAATCCTGCTGGATTATGTAGGTTTGACCACCTGAAGTAAAGTATTTAAGTAGTGCCAATATAATATATCTTTTGATTACTACTTGTTTCATCTCTTGTTTTTTGTTGCTTGTGTTCGGGTTTTTTCTGTATAGATTCACATGAATGTCTCTATTATTTCAGCTGTTAAACTGTCAGGTCCTACAGTAGATGTGATACCTCTGCCTGCTTATTTTGGAGAATCTGTTTTTTAAGATTGCTTTCTGCAGTAATTTGCATATACTCCTGTATTCACAACAAACTACTGTGGGGAATTTTCTCATCAGGTTTGAAAAATTATTTTCCAAAAAGAAGAGAAGAATAGATCACTGATTCCCATTTTTTCCTGTTTTCCATGGATGTACATAGATGTGTGTATGTGCATGTACCCTGTACTCGGCACTGGTGAGGCCACACCTCAAATCCTGTGTCCAGTTTTGGGACACTCGCTACAAGAAATTGAAGGGCTGGAGCAAGTCCAGAGAAGGGCAAGGAAGCTGGGGAAGGGTCTGGAGAGTCCCATGAGGGAGCTGGGGATGTAAAGCCTGGAGAAAAGGAGGTTGAGAGGAGACCTTCTCACTCTCTACAACTCTTTGAATACAGGGTGTAGCCAGGTGGAGGTTGGTCTCTTCTTCCAGGCAATCAGTGACAGGACAAGAGGAACTGGCCTCAAGCTATGTCAGGGAGGATTCAGGTGGAACATGAGTAAGAATTTTTTCACTAAAAGGATGGTTAAATATTGGAACAGGCTGTCCAGGTAGGTGGTGGAGTCACCATTGCTGGAAGTGTTCAAGAAACAACTGGATGTGGAACTCAGCCATGGCTTAGTTGACATGGTGGAGTTTGTTCAAAGATTGGACCTAATTAACTTGGAGGTCTTTTCCAACCTTAGAGATTCTTGTGAGAGTACATACATTTGGCATTTTATTAAAATTTCTTCTGTCTTTAGCACAACCTGTGTCTTCTTACCTATTACTTTTTCTATTCCATTTTCCAATATGGACTAGAAAAAAAGGTGTTCTAGTATTTTTTAATGTGTAACTAACATGCAACAATTGTGCTATAATCAACCATTATTTCTTCACATATTTTTTCTTGTTCACATAAAGAAATGTAATTAAATCAATAATAGCACATAGAAATAAAAATCATCATCCGAAATATTTTAAATTATGAAGAAAATCTTCTAGAGCTATGAAAGGTCTTTGCTCTAGGAAGGACTGTCATTCAATCTAGAAACTGGAATTATTCACTCTTCGTCCTCCTGGGAGTGTGTTCTTGCCAAAATATTGATATTGGCCATAGACTTAGGGGATATAGAAGACATACCACAGTCATCTAAACATGCCCTTAGGATGCAGAAGCAGTTTCCTTTCTCTGATCAACTCAAATATAGCAGGTTTTTTGTAGTCCATTTTAAGTCCAATTGTCCCATAAAGTAATGATTCCATATAGACTTGGAGTCCCCTAAGGAACTGATCCCTTTTTAGACCATCACTAGTTATTTACCTCTGTTCAGCTTCTGCAAGTACTTCGTCTTTCCTGAGGAAGTTCAAAAGGACAAATGAGAGAAGAAAGTAGTTTTAAAGAAACATCTAAATGTATCTCACTATATTATTTCTCTTGAAATGGGGCAATTGGTCTCTGATGAACTTTAGATTTAACAATCAGTAGTTAAAAGGGCTCACAAAAAGTGACTTTCTTTCTTGTAATACCAAGAGTTTCTTCAGTGAGAAAACACCTTGGCTTGACCTTTTGTTTCATATGCTATAATTATTTGGAGCTTTGCTATAATAACAGCATTTTTCCCCTTTCAAATGTGATCTCAGGTAGTAGTATCTCTGCAAATGTTTGGCTCCCTGTCAAGTCATTTTACAGCTAAGCTTCTAATATATTCAGGCTAGAAAATAGGAAGTATACACCTTCTGCATTTTAATATGAGAATAACATTAATTATTCAAGTTAGATCAGCACAAATTAAATATTAATACCAACAAGTCATTATCATGTTATCTTAAACAAAGAGAATATTAAGTCTTTATTTCAGTTCTTTTTTCCCATCTGAGTGAGCGGGTAAACTTGATCTCACCATTTTCAGAAATCATGTAGTTCTCAATCTCAAAAATATTTGAAAGAAACAAAGAAATGGAAAACTTTTAAATCTCCATTTTTTGCACATATTAATATTTGGGTGATCACAAGTCTGAGCAGCCTGCTGTAGCTGATGCTGCCCTGAGCACAGGGTTGGACCAGGTGATCTCCACAGGTGCCACAGTCACTCTGTGGGTCTGTGGTATAGGTAAATTCTAAAAAATCTACTGTATTGCTAAGATGGAGTTGCACAGATAAAATATGTGGGTATGTGTGTATATATGTGTATATATACATATTTTTTATATATATATATATATACACATATGTATATGTCTGTATATATATATATATGTTTGTGTACATTTATATTAATAAAATTCCTACTACTTAAAGGCAAGAATTCTATGAATATCCAAGATTCAGCTGTAAATCTGAACCCTATTCAGTAGATTATTATGAACTGCAGTACTGAACATTCCATTCTGTTAAAAAAAAACCCTAAACTAGAAAAGGGAAAGGAAAGGAAAAAAAGGAAAAAAAAATTTCAATAGATTTTTTACACAAGTCTTTAAATTCAGCTGCAGTGAATGCAAGTGGGTCACTTACCACACAAGCAAATTAAAGAATAGAATAAAATTTAGTAGAGTCAAGACATCCTTTTAAATTACTAAGTTACCAACCTTGGAATTTTTTTTTCTTCTCAGACTTCAGCTCCTTCCAGAAACTGTGCACATTTCAGAATAGAGATGCAGCATGCCAGTGCTTTTCCAGAACTGACCACAGGTAGATTTGGGTCATTCCCCAGACTCTTGGAACAGATCCTGCTCTGCACACCTTGACATCTGCACTTTTGTACTTGGGATTTCATCATAAATCCTCAATGCTGCTCAAGTGTTACAAGTGGGCAGGCTATTTATAAGGAAATCACTGCTAGAGGTTGTACACTGCACACTGCAAGTGGTTCCAGACCCACTGGCAAGACAGGGAGGTTGTTTCCCATGATGGGATGGCACTGAGAGACAGAAAGGGTGAATATTTTTTTTCAACAGAGCTTAGAGTCCCACATTTTAGAAGCACGAACCAGTCCCAGGGTTTCCTGTCTCAGCTGCACCTGCTGCAGACCTGGATGAGTTTTGAAAAATGTTCTCACTCTCAGGGAGAAACTAGAGAGAAACAAATTCTACAGAGAAGGAAAGGTTTGTCCTGTCCTGAAGAGTCTATGTTGGTTGTGTGTAAACAGAGCTGGGTTACTGTGAAATCTTCATTAAGAGTTAAAGAATATATACAATTAAAAGCACTTTCCTAAGGTCTACTATTGTAGTCAGTAGTAAACTCACTTTTGTAATTTAAGACCTTTAGTAAGGCTGTGGATATTTCTCTGTGCTTAATGTTTTAAAAGTTCTGGTCTCTGGTATATTCCTTCTGTTTTTCCCTTATTTATGGATATTGATGGAGGGAAATTTGGGGTGCAATTAATAGAGCTTTACTAAATTAATAGAGACACACCACTTTTAGGGTTATTGCTTTTTTCAAAACACTTATATTCTTCAGCTTTAATATCCAGTATCACTTATCTCCATAAACTTTTATGCTCTCTTTAAACAATGAATGTGTCAAAAAGACATTGCGGGGGATTTTCAAAATTATGCCACTCAAAAGATTTCAATAACAAAGTGTGCTTTCTCTAAGGAGCATTAAGTTTTAAGTGAGTTATTTGGTTCTGGATGGCTCTTTCAACCAATATTTTAAAATCCTTTATAAGCTTCAGATGGCTTCTGAATTTATAGTGCTGGTAAGCCACATAACAAGTCTCCATAATATGGCCATGGTTCTGCAGTACAAACATGCAGGGCGTTAATCACTACAGCAGTTTCTGAGCTCCTGAATGAACTTGTGAAAAATGGAACACACACAGATTATTGATATTTTTTAGCAAGCTCTGATTTATAAATTTCATCTCCCTTCCCAGACTGATCTTTTTTCCTGGACTTCCATCCAGACTTCACAGAGATTTCACAATCCCTGTGTCTTCTTGGTCCTGTCTGTTCAATGAGCATGAGCAATCAGTGACATCATTCACCACAATTCAAAAGATACTTTTTTCCTTGGATTTGAGGTAATTATGCAGACCTAAAACTAATCTCATTTATAAGGTAAGGCTACAGTCTAAAAAATACAGGTCTACAAGGTATCCTATCAGATGCAGGAAGAGCCTGCAAGGAGCCTTGCTGTGAAGCCACAGGTTTGCATCTTGGACTGAGGTGTTTAGAAAACCAAATCACCAGGGTCTGCTGGTTCTTACTCTAATCAAATAACCAGATTTTAACAGTTTAATAAATTTATATTCAAATAATTTTAATAATTGGCCTTAAATTTAAAACTATTGTAAGTAAAATATAAATAAACAATCTGCAACTGTAATATTTTAACAAATTCTTAAATAAGTATTACTGTATACATTACATCAAATAAACAGCTATAATCTCCAAATTTTGTGAAATGTTCTGGTAAAGATTGCAAGATAATAATGTTCAGTGATAAGGTTTTTTATTAACAAATATTGAAGGTGTTCTAATGTGGATTTTTAGAACAACATAACTAGGAATTATAAGTGTTGCATATATATGGGATGTGTAATTTCCACCTTAAATAAGTTACATATTGTAAGACTTTACTTTTTAATATGACATTCCAATTTGTTCAGCAAATTATAATTTTCACTTCTTTTAATGGAAGATGATCTAATTTTCAACTAGGAGAAAATACTGAGATGCTGACCAGTGCCAAATTTCATTGAAATACATTATTTTAATCAATGATGAAAGAGAGAAATAGAACAATTAAACCCTTTTCATATTCAGTGCCATTAAGTAATAATATTGTCATACTTTTGTCATATTGTGCCTTCAAATATTTAATTAACCATCTGGAGAAAGGATAAAATGTGCAGCCTATTGTGCATTTTGCATTAATTCACATTTTGCTAATGACCCATAGTTCACTAATTTATCTTGGTAGACATTGGAGCTTTAGTTATATGACTGAAAAATCATTGAGAGTCATGGGGAGTATTGTAGATGGTTTTTCTTTATAAAAATAAAAACTAAAAGTGCCATAAAAATCAAGGTCTGTAATGATTTTTATTATATGGTTGAAAGACTAACAGGTTTTGTGTGTATTAGTAATATTTAGACTGATTAAATTGTATTGAGAATATAAAGTAGCTGAAATACCTCATTTATAACAACACTAAAGAGACAAAAATAGAAACAGCTTGGAAACAAAGTGAAATAGAGTAAAGAGAAAATACATGGTCTCAAAACATGAAACAAAACATCTTGATTTTTCTTTGAAATTCAGGATTTTGGAAAACACCTTTTCCAGAGTAAGAGTAAGAGTTTGTAAATAAGACCTGTTAACAGCTTTTATTTCTCATATCTAATAAGAATACTTTGCTGGCTAATGTTCATCTCAGTGTGCACCAGGACCCCCAAGGCTTCTTTTCTGCAGAGCATCACTTTGTGGTCTCCAGCACTCACTGGTACATTGGGTTGTTCCTCCCCAGCGTAACTTGGAACTTCCCTCAGTTGAACTGTAAGAGATTCCTGCCTGCTGACTTCTCCAGCCTGGCAAGATCCCTCTGGATGGCAGCTTGACCCTCTGACAAATCAAGGAGGGAATATCCACTGCCCTTTCCTCACCCAAACAGCTAGTCACTTTAGAGACTGACTGGGCTCATTAAGCATGACTTTCCCTCTTTGAATCCATGCTGACTCCTCCAAATCACCTTCTTATCATTCATGTCTCTGAAAATTATCTACAGGATTAGCTGATCAGCCTGTGTCCTTTTTGTTGCCTTTCTTGAAGACAAAAGTGACTTTTTTCCCCCTCCAGCCCTCAGAATTGTCTCCTAGCCACCAGATCATTTGAAGATAATTAATAATAGCCTCACAGTGACATCTGCCAGCTTCCCCAGCTCTCATGGCCCATGGGCTTCTGTATGACCAGTTTGCTTAAGAATTATCTGATCTGATTATCTTCCATCAATGGTAGTTTTAATTTGCTCCAGACATTCCACTCTCATCTCCATGGCCTGGGATTCCTGAAGATTGGTCTTGCTAGTAGAGACTAAAGTGAAGAAGGGACTCAGCACTTTCTTTGTGTGTCCTGCGCCTCTGGGGCCCCTTCCTAATTAAACAGTGGAGACACATTTCCTCAGTGTTTCTGCTTATGGACTTGAGGGAGCTCTTCCTGATGTCTTGACATGCCTGTCTGGATTCCATTTCAGGTAGGCTTTGACTTTCCTGACTGCATCTTTGCATGCTCAGGCAGCATCTCTGCATCCTTCCTGCAGCATCTATCCCTGATTCCACCTTTTGCATACTTCCCTTTTTTGGTTGTTTCAGATTTTCTAGGATCTCCTGGTTTTTCAAGTTTTCCCTGACTTCCTGTTTGTTGGGATGAACTGTCCCTCAGGCTGTAGTAAGCTGTCCTTGAACAATAACTGATTTTCTTGGATCCCTCTTCCCTCTAGGATCCAAATGTTCCTGGGCACTGGAACATCAATTATCTCTGCTGTTAACTTGAGAAAATGCTGCCTTGCCATTGTCTTGTCTCCCCCAGAAACTGTTACCTGTGGGAATTGTGTCAGGGAGCATTCCCAGTACACAGAATGGAAATGGCTGTCATATTTTGGAAGTTAACAGCTTATGGATATGCGCTCTTTCAAGAGAGGATGACTTCCATGTTAGGTCTGCAGTATATTTTTAATTCAAGGCATGAAAAATCAGAACTGCAAGTCAGGAGCTAGCATTCACATTCATAAGATTCATAAAATCATAGAATGGCTTGGGGTGGAAGGGACATCAAAGACCACCCAATCCCCCTGCCTTTGGCAGAGTCACTTCTCACTAGATAGGGTCACTCAGAGCCCCATACAACCTTTGAATAATGTAACCAGAAGTCAACTAATGAGACACAGAGGAAAGAATTTGAGAGATATGGGAGAACTATCTGTAGCTGTGGTGACAAACTGTTAGTGCCTCTCAGTTTGCACCAGATGTTGTCATGTTTTCTAAAAGCCTCTGAGAAGAACTACTTAGCCTTACAGTAAAAAGAAAACTTCAACCCTAGCCAGTGTATACAGTCTTACATATTTATTAGCCCTGTGCTTTTGATCTTCTGTTCCATCCACAGGTGAAGTTCAGTGAATTTATATTGGGAGTGACTGCAGGTCCTGTAGGGCTGTATCTGAGTTGTCCCAGCTGCCTGGGTTGTGCAACTGGACAGATGATGCTGCATATTTCTGAGTTCCTCTCTCTCTGACAGACTATCAGGGCCCTAAATGTAGGTGGATAAGAGCTCTCCACCAAGCTCCTAAATGGAAAGGAGGCAAGCTAACATTTATTAAGCTCTGTTAGAATTAATTCCTGTATACTTTCTATGAAATTGTCATTACTTTTCAAAAATAAAATTTCTTTTTTTTCCTCCTTCAACAAAGCACTTAGTATTTAACAGTACACCACTACCTATCCTTCAGTGAAAATTTAAGGGAGCTCAGTCTTAGGTAGTATGCTCTATATTGATCTGTTTCTGCATTGAAAAACAATTATGTCATCCAGAAAATAGGGAAGGACTTATGGATATTAATGAGTGGATCGTGGCTTGCTTTCCACCCCTGAAAGAGAAAATATCAGTACAATAGTATCTACTATACTAAGATGTAATGTATTTGTAAATTTTATATCTGTAGATGGAAATACAATTTCCACTCACCACTGTATTGAGTAATTCAAGCCATAGTTAAACTGCCTGTCTTATAACACTCAAAGACATTGTGCTTAATTAGAGATTGCTTTGTTTTTAACATAAGTTCTAGTCAAATAACACAGAGCACAACAATTATTGAAAACTCCACGTGATTTATAAGATGATGAGAGAGGTGATCTAGGAATGCTCATATCTGGAACAAGATTTATGTATTCTGCAATCCAGTTTTTTAAATCGAACTTTTATTCTTGATGATCGTCAGACTACATGGTCTAATTAATCTTTTATTACTCCAGTAGCAACTTACAGCATTACTGTCTTCCCAGTCACATTAGAATATTAAAAATTACACACTCACAAGACAAAATATAAAACAAATGTTAGTGTTCAACATTGAAATTAGAGTCTCAACAGTACATAAAAATAAATTTTAAAAATTTAATGTATACATATATTTGTACACCATAACAAACTAAAAATTGTGATAAGCAGCAAATACTATTCCAAGGAAACAGCTTTAAAAGTATTATTTGTACCTTACCTTTTTTCTTAATTTCCAAGTATTTTCTAAAAACTACTGAATTTATAGGTTCAGGTATCTGATTCTCCCTGACTGCAAAAGCACTCATTTGCATTTGCAATAACAAATTCACAAAATAGTCACTATGTAGCTCCTTTATGGGTTCCTATTTAATAGGTATCTCTTTGATCTGCTCACCAGTTAGGGCTCTCAGATCCCCAAGTAAAAAGAGACTATATCACAACTCATCTACTTATATCAAGCAGTAATTTTTTTAATCAGGCGCTGTATTTTTCTTCCTTGTTCTTGAGCAAAACTGATGAAGGTTTTCAGTATGCTGTGGAACACCACTGAATTCAAAGAAGAAAAATTCACTTAATCCAACCATCAGTTTGGTGCAAACCTGATTTAAAGTCCTAAAGTGATACTAAGAGCTTTCAATTCCCATTAAATTCAGTTTATTAAAATCCCTCAGGACTGGGTTTGTCTTACTCTCCCTTCAACACCTGTTAGCACAGATGTGTTTGTTAAAGCTGTACCTGGCTTGCACAGAAGCCCACACACGTGTTTTCCACAGAAACAGAAGCTTCCAAACCAGCATTAATCAAGGCAGCATACAACAAATACACAATCTGTGAGCAGAAAAAAATCTGATGTGTCTGGGCTACAGGGGCAGAACTTTCATCCTAAATTATTTTCCATATCCAGCTCTCATTAGCTGTACATCTTATAGAATGTTTTTGTGCTGGAGCAATTTCAGAGACTTCTGCCCATTGTTAGGAAAGTGTTATCTCAACACTACTTGACTGCATTGCAGGACTGCAATGTGCTAGAAGTGCAGTCTTCCATTTATTCTCCCACTAGAGGCCTAATTGGTGAGAACACTGACATGTGAACTCTGCCCCAATCAGCTGAGATCAGAATAAATATCCCACCTGTCACCTTTCCATTGCCTTATTAGCATTGAATATAGATTAATTTCAGTGAGATCCTTAAAATATCAGGCATATACTCATAATTCTGCAGCTTTCAGATCAACCTATTAATTTCAAAAGTATCTGAGATTATTTTAATAAAATCAGATGAGATCACTCCCTTCTGTGACTTTTAAGACCCTACCACCATTGCTCAGGCCTTCAAGACTTATCACTGCACAGAGTAATTAAGCACTGAAAGAATTTCTTTTCCACATATTCAAACATTTGTGACTGCACAAGCTATAACTGAACACGCTTTTACATACAGTAATTCTGATATTTCTTTTTTTTTTTTTGCGTATTTTAATTTTAAAATTTTCACTGCATTTTTACAGTACTAATGATATGCTGAAACAGAGCTATCAGCTGATTTCAAGTACTGAAATTGGATGAAAAATTTACATTGACTTCAAACAAACTGGGGAAAGCTCCAAATATGGAACAGGTTAAGCACAAACAGTGTATCTCACAGTGTTTTACCAGGTTTTCACATTTAAGTTTCCTTCATCTTTTCAAATTGATCCTACCTGCAAATATTTTTTTTTCACTCCTCTCATTTTTTAATAGAGAAAACAGACAGTCTTCATATTGATTCCAGTATCTGACCCCCTGAAATATGAATTCCCAGTTATCAAAGTTCCACAACAAACATATCCAATAACTTTTCCTTAAATCTCCCTCTTAATATGTAAACCTGACCATTCAGAGAGCTATCTGTGTGCTGAATGTTCTTACATAAAAAACCCTATCAGTCTCCTATATTTTCATGCATCCATGTTCAGAATTTCCTGATATAAAACTTCCATTACAGACGAAACACACAATTTGAGGAAAAAACTTAGTTCAAACCACCAAAAGAAGCTTCATGGTCTTTTGTTAGTGATGGTCCATTGTCTCATATGACACTAAGGAATTTTGCATTTTTCTATCCTGTAAAACTGCAGCTTTTCTGGAAAGCTGAGGAATTCAGACTTTCTAAGTGGTAAAACAAGAATGGACTAACAACAGGACAAGAGAGAAGGAAACAAGAAGAAAATTAATTAACATATCTGTTCTTTAGTGAGGCAATTCAGAAGCAAAGAGAACAGGTTCCTACAGTTGTTTCTCCCATGCTGCCAATCAACTCAAAAATAGGATATAAGTCAGAAAACAAAGAATTCAAGGCAAATTACTTTGAATGCTCATTTAGTGTTATTTAGTAATTGATAGGAATGATAGAATGGAATTAACAGAGCCACTGAAATGGAAGATGAAAAGCAAATTATCTTCCAGTCAACCGTGGGTTTTGATATCAAGGAAAAATTGCACAGTGTATACTTAAGAACCAATAACCTAAACCAATTAAAATGCTATAAACTTCTGCTATGTTATTAGACATAGTAAGCAAGTGATAAAATCAACTTCTATGCAAATCAGTCACAGAACCCAGATTCAGATGTATTCATTTTCAGTTTTTATCTGGTGTAATTGCACACACTAGTAAATTAAATATATGTCTATACCTTATTTACTTCCAGACTATTATGTGTAGCTGTGAACTGTAAAGTTCTTCATTGCTTATAGAAGTTCTTCATTGCTTATAGAAGAAATTTTTATTTGTACTAACTGCTACCTTTATTTTTGGCATAATTCCTTTACATTTTCAATAGGACGAGGAGGCATATTTTTTAAAAAAGCTGGATTTGCACTGATCTGATCAGGACAAATACTGCTAACAATTTATTCTGAATGCATTTTCTTTTCAGAGAATTTAGTGGCCTATTAAAGCATTTTCTCATCATGTTCTGTGTTTGCTGAATAAAGATAAGTAAGAATAAGTTAGGATATTAGTATTATATCATAAGCAAGAGAAACAAACTATAAAAATATTTTAACATTTAACCATATATGTATAATTATTTTAACTGCACACTGGATTAGTTATTCCTTACATGGGAGTTGGATTGAATGACTGAAAGCAATAAATAAAATTGCTATCTGCTTTAACTCCACTGACTTCATAGAATTTAAGCAGAGTTTATTCTGTTCTTTGTATCCACATAGGATATTAAAAGCAGAGAATAATTATGCCAGCAGTTACTCTATAGGTGGAAATGAGATAATGAAATCCTAAAGTTCTAACATTTACTTCAAGTGTTTGTGTGAGAGAGCACATGGGAACATCTCTGTGTTCCTGCATGTACTTACAGAGTTTATTGAAATTTTCTAAATCAAAGATGCCCAATCAAGTTTCTGGATAGACTGCCAGGTACTTTAGTTTATCAGCAATGAGTTTCAAATAAATGTATTTACATCCTCTATCTCCGCCTACCAAAGTAGAGCTCTCTCTTCCACCCCTCTCTAACGACTGTTACAAAAAATTGTTCAGTTTTCCTGCCTGTGCCACTTGGTGGCTGGCTTTGTAGAATGGATCTGCAGAGTGGCTTGAGTGACAATTCAGACCAGAAATATTAGCAAAATAATATTGCTACTGCAGGTCCAAAATAGAGCGGGAAGGAAATTATGACAGGCTTAAATGGGACATCAGGGTTGGTCCCACTTACTTTCACTAGCAAAAACCCCAGCTCAGCTCACTCCTTTTCCATGAGCAGGTAAAGAGGCTAAAACAAAATACACGTCCCTCCTTTTTGTCTAATTTTTTAAGAAAGCAACTGACAGGTAAGATCACAACTATTCAAGTTTTTACTGAAGAATGCAGTCCATAAAGGAAAGAATGTGTGGGGTACAGGCCACAAATTGCTCAAGTCTCGTCCAGATTCTTGAAAGTATAATCAGAGTAAACTACATCTGAAACTCCCATAGAAATGTACATTTAACCTTCCTGCCTCTGAGCTTTCTCTTAAATGATTTTTGTTAAGATATTTTGCTAAAGGACCATAAATACAAAGTAAATAACAAAATGAAAGAAATGCCCTTGCCAACTTAGGTCTCGGCAGAGGAGGTTATGAGACTGCACTCTGTGCATACATGTGGATGTGTAGATTATTTCTTCCCCAATACTGTTTCAACACCCAGGGCAACATCAGGCAGACTTGAAAGAGATAAAGGCTAAAAGGATATCAGACATCACCTATAGCAAGATAGAAGAGAGAGTTCCTACTCGTGCCCCTCATTGTGAAAGTGCATCTTGGTTAGAAATAAGAGAATCTAGAGAGCCCTTCAGGACCCAACACCAGGGACACATTAATTCCACTCTTCACTAGTCATGAAGCCTTTTTCTCTATGTATCTTGCTGATAAGTTACTTTTTGATTGCTTTAGCATTTTTGGGTTTGAGGCAAAGTGAAGAAAGTATAACAGCTTCCTAAAGAGTGCTTTAACTGGACTTTGAAATTCACACTTCACAAAAATCAGTAAATTAAGGCAAAGCAGAAGTATCTCTGATTTGCCTGCTATTTGTTGTTGTTTTCCTGAAACACTGGGTTAAAATGGAAGATACGAAACCCATTTTTAATAATTATAAGCAGCAAATGGGGAAAAACAGAATTTTGAAAATGTGGTTCATTGAAAGAGTGGGTAGCAAAAATGTGAAGATAACTTCTTTTGTATAATTATTCTGTCATACATTTAAATATATTTGCAACAAGTCTACAACTGCAATAGTAACCTAATTCAAGTGGGGTTGTTTTGAAATTTACCAACCTTTACTCTGCATACAAAATCTGTCTCACAGATAGTTTTCAAAATAACTGGGAAGAAATGCCCCAAAACTAACACACAGGGAAGGAATCAAGTGTGGTTTTTATTAAAACATTCAGTTGAAAAGGAGGAAACAAAAGCCATTCCCTTCAGTTCACAGCAAGATATTAAAGGAATTGCTAGCTGTGGTAATATAGAAGCAACAATTCTAAAAACTAATGAAGGTATCTCAGAGAAATATTGATTTGAATGATTTACTGAGCAGCAAAAAAGTCACATTGAAGTAAATTAGTATTTGGAACTGTAATTACACATAAGAATGTGTAAATTTTACTGTCAGCAATAAAAACTCTTATAGTAATAAAATAAATTGCAATTTTAATTACAACAGTAATTTTCTATTTACACCTAGGCAAATATGCAGAACAAGCTATTCTCGGCCCAACCACCCCATCCAACATTTGCACTAACTACAACACTTCACAGTCTGAAATTTATTTCTAATGTCCCTGTCTTCAGGAATGCTGAATAGTATGCCATACTATAGTGCACTGCATTATTCTGCTTGAATTAAAGACTTTGTTGAATAATTATAGAGGAAGGTTTACAAAATTTAGTTCTTCCTTAAGTGGTTTCTTCCCCAGTTATAGTCAGTAAATTACACTTATGGAATTTCTCATACACAAGTTACTTCAATATAATGGAATTCTTTTATGTAAAGGAAACCAGCAGCACATAATATCTGGTTTTATATCTGATTTTCTTATTATCAGCAAATTCTGTTTCCTTTAAAAGTTACAGTAGTTCTGAGAAGGTCATCAGAAGAATTCCAGGTTGAAAGTTTCTGCAGCTAAAGCATCTTTTCCCATTCTAGTTCCCACTGATCATTAATATACACAAGAAATATCCTTCTCTTTCCAGTCTCAAGCTGATTTAACATTTCAACTAGAGATCAGAAAACTTTTTATCCTGTAAAGCTTCAAGCAATAATGCTTCAGATGCTAGTCAGTGAAACAGACATTCTACAAAGTATTGCTTCTGCAGTATTAGATCTGTCATTTCTATAGCTATAGAGATATAGATATGCACAAGCTATAACTGAACACGTTATAGCTCTATAAAGTTCTATAAAGACAGACTACATTTGCTTTATATTCAATATACTGTGTTAGCTGCAATATGCAGTACTTAAATATAGTTAAGTAGCCCAAAGATTCTTCATCAGATAGATAGTTTACTGAAATTAAATTGACTGACCTAAGAAGACTCTAAACCAACCCTCTACATTGTTTTCTGACAAATGAATAGATGCCGGTACAGTAGTCTTTTGATGATCAGAAATTGCATTATTATTGCACAGAGGAAAATGAGTGTCCACACCCACCTGTGGACAAAATTTTGTGCTTCACATTCCGGTACCATGTTCTTAATATACCTTTCAGATTTTTATCCAGAAAAAAAATGACATGGTGGTATCTGTGGCTCTACATGATCAGATATCTTTGTCATTCTTGAAAGCATCTCTCCTGCTGTTTTCCATTACCTATCCACCACAGAGCCAAGCCTCATGAGTAGGGACCAACTCAAATATGCTGTTATGAATATATTGCTTGTGCAGTAGACTAAACATAGATATCCATTGTAATATCCATTGATATTACTTTAATCTGGTTTATTCCTTTATCATTGTTTCCCTCAGACTGTCCCTCAGGATGCAGATGCCTGAATGGAGGCAAGTCTGCTATTTTCTGGAGTCTCAAAACATTATCAGAAAAAGTACCTGGTCTTACTACTATGGGCAAGGTAAGATATTTTGTCTAACTTTTGGACTTGGGTGAAGTAGTGCTGGGCCTTGAGACAACTCAACTTCAGTATTAACAGAGCCTCCCAAATTTCCCAGCTAGTCTCTCTGCAGCAATAGGGAAACTATTTCAGATTGTTTAATCTCCTTCTCCAACTTGCCTTCTGGGAAAGGCTCTTTCGAGAGAGACAATTCAGACCAGACACATTAGCAACATAATATTGCTATTGCAGATCCAAAATAGAGTGGGAAGGAAATTATGACAGACTTAAATGGGACATCAGCGTTGGTCCCACTTACTTTCACTAGCAACAACCCCAGCACAGCTCACTCCTTTCCAATGAGCAGGTAAAGAGGCTAAAACAAAATACACATCCCTCCTTTTATCCTTCTCCTGTCTCCACAGTTTAATCTCTTCCTTTAGCTAATTAAAAGAATTTCTATGCTCAGAGAGTGCAGAATCAAACTTAAGAGAGTGAAATGTGGACAAAGCACATCCATGATCTGGGGTGTTTGTCTTCTCTTGACCTCTGTGTGTTATGTAGGACTGCAGCTGTCTTGTGGACACTTCTAACATGAAGCTGGTGAGGAAATGGATTGTTGGAGACTAATGGAAGGTGTTGGCAGGGTAAGAACTGGGTATTACATAAAGGAAGTAATGATGTGTAATTCAGAGATAAAAGAAAAACTTCAGGGTTGAAAATAAATCTACAATATTTCAGTCTTTCAGACTCTAAATCTACAATATTTCAGTCTTTCAATAAAGCAATATACCATAGGTATCCTTGACCCTATCACAGCCCTCATGTTTCTATTTAGGGGAAAAAATAAATAAGTGCCAATTTCTGTCATTAGTCTTTTGCTTGGAACATTGCTGTTATTTAAAAGATACATGGAAAAATTACCCAAACATAAACCATTGTTTGTTTGTTTGTGATAGAGCTTTCATCCAAACATCTGTGCAAGACAACTCTTTCTTATTTAGGAAAATTCCCAATTCTGTGAAGAGTTGTTTTAACCCCAGAAACACCATTAATCAAACCTTTAATCTCAGATATATTACCTTGGAGAGGGACTTCAGGTATCAGCAGGAATTGATGACTGACCATATATTTTATCATTCCTTTAACAAGAATCTCAGATTTGTAAAAGTTTAGGTGTAAAAGTTTATGCATTGGTGCTTCGTGGGCTGCATGAAGGCAGCATTTGTTACCATAGCAATATATCAGATTGCTGACCTAGCATTTCACTTTCAATATGAGTTGTTTGGGTTTGCTTTGGTTTTTAAATTTGTGTGCCAGAATAACAAAACCAGGAGTATATAAAAGTGAAAACTACTTTTCTTGTGAAATGGACAAACAAAAACAACTTTATAAAATATTTATTTAATTCTCTAAACTTGGTAAAAACTTATGTTTTGCTTTCTTTCAGTCACATTCTCTCAAAACAACAGGAGGTGCTGTAAATTAAAAGGCTGATTTCACAATCAATACACCTATATGAAAATATTAGAGTATTCTTGAAAATACTGGTTTCTCTTCCTCATATTACTCAAACATAATACCTTCTGTGCACCTTTTGGAAAGACCTAAAAAGCCTGAAATACACTGACCTGCAAATTTCAAGGAGTAATCATTAGAAGCAACAATACAGGAAACAGAACCATGTTTTGACTAATTCTTTAAGACTTTTGAAGTGTAGTAGTAGGGTTCATTTTGCTAAATGATTTAATTAATTTTACTAGGCAAAATTATCACTCACAACAGAATATTTTATTAAAGTATTTCCTACAAATTAGTGTGAGGTTGGTAGAGATTATTCATTTGTGTAAATGTGAGAGTGATAAATTATTACTGACAAGTTGCTGCCAAGGTCAAAACTGTGCCTCTGTTTTGACAGGCAAATATAATGATACTGACCCTAAATGAGTGAGCTGGAAGGAAAATTGTGTAGTGTGTGTCCATCAAAATAATTAACCCATGAGGGCTTCCTCATGGTTTAAATTGGGAGTTTAAGTACTGCAGGGTCATGACTCTCTACATACATTAAAAATTATGCACAAATATCTCATGGGGTCCTCCACACACAGAACTGCTGCATCCCTCCTCTCCTCTACAGAAAAATCATCCCTTTGCCCAAATCTGTTCCTCCAAAAGGGTGCCAAGACCTTCACAAGGGTCTGGCCAAGACACATCCAGCCCCTGCAAGCATCTGCCATGCCAAGGTCCCTGTGATGGGGAGCAGATGCCCCGCGGCCCCTGTTACAGCAGCTCTGTGTTAGCCAGGAGTGGTGGGCAGGGACAGAGCAGGAGCCACCCAGGGGGGACTGGGGCTGCCTGAGCTGCAGCTGAGAGGATGGTGCAGTATCAGAAAGGGGGGTTCCACGGGAAAATGAGCATGTGAAGTAGCATGGAGAGCTAAACAGGGCTGGAAGGAGGTTACAGTGATGGGAGGCTGCAGTTAAAGCTGAGCTCTGGAGCAGCAGGCTGCACGTGGAAAAGCTGAAGTCTCAGAAAACAGCAGATTCACAAACTAGAACTTGTCCCATTGTAGGCTAAAAAAGCATTAAAAGGTAGGGGAAGTGGTTATGCATGCCCAGGAGTTTTGTGTCTTTGACTGTGCTCAACAGCATGGATAACCTCACAGACAGTGTCATCACTCAAATAAACACCTCATGTCGTGTTCTCCAGGGAGCTCTGTGCCAACACCTCCTGGAAGGTCTCAGTGTGAGTCCTGGTCATTCCAGAAACAAAGCATGAATTCAGACAAAGATCTCTTCTAACTGTTATAGTGTAGAGACAGCTGAATAAGCTGATACATAAATTTTGTCTTCTGCAATTTTCTTCTGAGTTGACCCAAACAGACATAAGTAACTATAAATTCTGTGAAACTGTACTTTAATTTTAATCTCTGTATTTGCCTTGTAAGAAATACAGCTTGAATATTTCTTTATATAGATTTTGGTCGTTTGTTTTGTGGTTTTTGTTTGTTTGTTTTTTGATTTGGTTTGGTTCAGGGTTTTTTTTGGTTTTTTGGTTGGTTGTTTGTTTTTGTTTGTTTTTATTTTGGGGTTCTTTTGGTTTTGAGGTTTGAGGGTAAAACGGCTGTTCTGGGTGTGAATTTTACTATTTTACTTTTATCATTACTTTTTGATAGCTGTTGTATGACATGCAAATATTAATAAAAAGTGTAAGCTTTTTCCTCAAGGAAATGAGATTCTTAAAAGCATCTATTTTATGTCTACAAGTTTTCTTGCAAGTAGAGCCTATTGCACACGCCATAATTTTTTTGGATTTTGAATTTTTAAAGTCAGTCTTATTTGTTAGGAACACATACTACATTTCTATTGTTCAAAGTAAGCAAGCCTACTAAAAACTTCTATTTTTACCCTTTCTTAGCAGTAAATTTATATATATTCCCATGACCTCACAAGTTCAACTGAGTTTACAGTTATTTTTTCTATAAGAACTGTCTCATAACATTCTTGATAGATATTAATATGTCTCATATTTCTTGATATATATTACAATTTATTTCTGTAATATCTATAACCCTTTCTGTATATCTATAACCCTTTCAGATTTCCCATGATATGTGTTAAAAATTTTTCACCAGGTAGATAAAAGGTATTTTGATATTCTAGTGATTATGAAGCAAAGTTTTGAAAAAAATAATTTCCTGTTTCCTTCTATTTTTTTAAAGATGGGCTGCTTTGGTTATGTTTACTTCTAGAAATAAGTGAGGCAAACTAACAGCTAAATAACATTTTTTTTCAGATAATTTCTTATCATAAGAGTAAGTTTTATGAATACTCTACTATTAGTAGTATTGAAGTAGTCTTTTCACTTCATAGAGAGTACAAATTTGACCTCTGCTCTGAGAAGAAATATCCTCCCTACTCTGTAAATATTCTGGGAAGCCTGAAGAATTTATTTCTCTGCTTGTGTGTTTGTTTGACCAAGTCTCTTTAGTACTGGGTAAGTATACAGTGAATATGGGTTTCTGCTCTTTTCATCTCAGCAGAATTATGCAGCCACATGATGATAAGAGAAAGCATATCAGCATTCAGGTCTCTATATTTTTTTCTTAAATGTAAAAAGATGTAGAAATTCTATCTTGTCCTTTGCAGAGAGATATTTAAAACCTCGAATGTAAATTAGCTGGCTTGACAATTCCAATGTTATGCCTGAGTTTTCCTGATAACATGCAAAAATCAAATATAGATACTTTGATTCAAAAAATTATGTTTTGTTTGGCATTAAACAGTGTGGAGGAGCAAGTAAATTCACATCTATTACAATATCTTGTCATCCAGACTTTTAACTCCTTCCCTTCAATGCAATGTTTAATTTATAGTAACCATATATTTGTTAGAAAGCAAAGAAGTTTTCATGTCCTTTAGATGTAATGTTTATACAATACAACACATTCACAGCAAGTTAAATTGAAACTAAAAACATACATAAATTGTAAATCTAAGTGTGGCGTGAAATCCAACACAGAAACTTATTTCTTTATAGCTTTATATTTATGCTCACTTCTGTGACTCTTTTCAACCCAAAGACTCTCAATTGTTAACAAATTTAATGATGTCTCATAATTTACAGCATTATACTGTTAATGTTCACTGATTATTTTACTGGAAAAAGCACAGCTTTTATTCATTTGATTTATCACCATAATTTTTTTTTTAAATAAACATCCACAAGTGATGTTTTATGGGATTCTGCAAGACAATACAGACATTTTAAAGAGTGCTGTGTCTATAAAATACCTCTCTTTCTGTCTGAGTGACCAGAAAGCTTTATGGCTCATGTCTAAGTGCCTTCAAATATTCCATGAATATTTACAGTGAGATATAGCCAACAATAGTAGGACCACACACTCAGACAATTTTTGTGATGTGTTAAAAAAAGTCCTTGAGAAAAAACATGCAACATAGTGGAATTTTTCCTGTGTCCTGAGAGATGAAAGCAGAAGAGCTTGGAAGAGATTAGCTGAAAACTCTTGCATCTTTCATCACTAAGCTGAATTCAAACTCAATTAAATTTGCCACTGAATCTGCGAAGAACTTCACATCAACACCAAATTTCAAAATTTGAACCATAAATTCCCATGATTTTCCACAGATGTGTAATGTTTTTCTATTAGATTCAAGTGTGGAGCTCCTAATTCACAGGTGCAGGAGCGAGTTTGGGCACAGCTGGTCAAGGCCTATTCAGTCACCAAGGACAGTTTGGTAAAGCCTTCTGTGAGACCTAAGGCATGATGAGAGGAAAGGGAAGTTAACAGCTAGAGAGACTATGGAAAAAAAGAAGAAATTGTTCACCCTCCTGGCAAAATGGAAAGCAGTAGCCAGTGCAGGACAGACCTAGGAAAGTCTGCTGCAGGAAGGAACAGGGGAGTGGAGGGAAGGGAGGGAAAGATCACCTATACAAGGTAACTATGGAATCAGCAAAATCCTGTCAGAGGGAGTTATAGGAGCATTCCTAGCAGGAAAAAGCTACCTAAAACATGAAAAATGAGCTTATACATCTCTGGCAGGGAAAAGGAATGGCAACTGGAGAAGAAATACCATACTGAGTATGATACAAAAGCCCAGAGCTGAGCTGTCAGGAAGAGCAAACCATGTTTCCAAAAGTGATAGGTGAGAGGCATTTGTTTTTCTGTCTCTCCACAGTTTGTGCAACTTGGTCATTTCAAAGGGACTATTGCTGAATACCTGGCAGTAGAAAACACACAGACAGCTGGAGAGAACAGAAGGAAGAGAGAGAAGCTGCTGTTTCCACTTTGGAAGTGCAATAGCATCCCTTAAAAGAGCAGTAGTGTCCCTAGGAAATGAGCACTGTCAGCGTTGGAGGTGGTCAGCTGGAGAGCAGTAGAATTTCTCCTCTGAAAGCTCATTGGACTGATATCACCTGCAACTTTCCCAGTGCTCCTCATTAAAGAACCAGATGCAGCTGCTGGGGTGAGAGCATGCTGCTGCTGAGATAAAATAGTCCACTGCTGTTGTTCTTTGAAGAACAGAACTCTGCTGAACAGGGAGGGGTAGTGGTTATGGAGGATCATCTATAATAAAAAAAATAAATGCCACTAGTGTACCAAAATTCCAACATAGACATTTTCTCTCTTAACCCTTTTCTTTGTCAAATGTGGGGTGATGATCTCATGGGCCAACATAGGATAATCTGTTTAAAACTCCATTTTCAGTCTTAGCCCACTCCTCAGAACCCCATACCCAAAGGATGTATTTAATGTACATCTCTTGAACCCACTGCCTCTTTCCAGAGGCAAATCAAGCAGGAGAGAGTGCAGCTGCTACAGTTTTCTGATTATATACTTTTGCTCTCCTCTTCCACAGGGAACTCCGAGAATGAAAAAAAAAATATAATTTAACATGTCTTGATTATCAAAACATAGAGTCCTGTAGCTGGTTGCTATTCCCCAGACACTAAAAATCATTTCAACAACAAAGATCTCAATAAGGCAGTGGGAATGTCTAGATTGGCTTGCTCAGAAAGACATAAGTTCATCTCATCAAAGTAAAGATTCAGATCCTGATAAGTACAAGATGCAAAACTGGAGCAACTGCTCCCAGCAGTGAGCTTCACTACTAGCTACAGGGTAAGAGTGATAGACAGCTATGGGGCTGCTCAGGGAAATAAACTCCTAAAACGTGTGCCTGAAATTGATGTGAGATGCCATGCTGAAGATCATTGCTCAACACCATTATTTGAACTGGGTATATGTTCAGCTTAAATGAAAAAAAAAAAAAAGAATTCTAGCACAACAATATAGAGTCTGAGAACGTCAAGCAATGCCAACAGATTTCTAAAAGGCATTATCCCCTTGTGACAGTTGTGAGGTTTTTCAATCCACTAGTGGAAACTATGGTAAAGCTGACCTTTAAAGAAGGTAATAAAAACCAACTCTCATGAAAAGTTAATTTTTTATTTGACATAGTGGCCATATTTTGACATCATCTAATTTTATTTACATCAGCTACTACCTGTCCACTACATACAGAGAAAGGAAATACCCTTTGAAGAATCTACAGCAAGAAATAAATGTACTAGTAACACTTGGAATGAAATTGTTTGAAAGAAAGAAGACTATGCAAAACAGAGTACCTTTTACATGGAATATTTTACTTTTACTTTTCTACATGGAATATGAGGGAAGGGGAGGGGAGGGGAGGGGAGGAGAGGAGAGGAGAGGAGAGGAGAGGAGAGGAGAGGAGAGGAGAGGAGAGGAGAGGAGAGGAGAGGAGAGGAGAGGAGAGGAGAGGAGAGGAGAGGAGAGGAGAGGAGAGGAGAGGAGAGGAGAGGAGAGGAGAGGGCAAGATATAGTCACCATATATTGTTGGACTGGAAGGTCCACAGGTGTCCATGAGGACAAAGTGCTTTTGGCAGATACAAAACAGCTTTTCAGATTAATGTTTAAGAGCTGCTCATAGAAGGTACAGTGAATTTACACAACCTTTTAAATTTTCAGTCCATTTAACAAAGTGCTTCCAATTTCCATTTTATATCAGGTGAAACAATGAATATTGAACAAAATGTTATTCTCTATCTTGAGCTTTTTATTAATCTCTGTATTCAGAGCAGAGCATTTATTAAACGAAGGAGTCAGAAAAAGGAAAAGCAATGTAGAGCCTTTGGCTTTGGACACTCTTGTCCATTTAATTAATCTTCTGAGTATAGTTCAAGATGCTGTTGGATATTAAGAAAACAAGTGTTTATCTTCATGTTCCCAGTTTTCTCTTTTAATAGACACTCTTCATCTCCTAAATCTAAGTTACTCTTTTATGACCAATATCTTTTTATCACATCATAGAGTATATCTTTGCAACTCTTTTTATAAAGAGTTCGAGTAGGAAAAAAGACAAGGAAGATAAAGAAACATGGTGAAAGATTCAGGGTGAAGAATCTCTATGGATCTGATTCTTTGGGAGAGGGGAACGTGGCAATATGCCACTTGCTCTTGCTTTTCTCCTGTAGACTGGGTTTCAGCCTGTGGGCTTTTTGCAGCAGAAAATCTGCCCAGTTTGTCAATAAACTTGATGGCACCTTGTAGCCAGGATGTTGCCCCTAAGCCAATCTGACTTGCAGGACTTGCAGACTGCCTGATGGTATGAACCAGCACTGCTGCAATGGAGCTATGCATTTCTCCAGATCACCCTTTGCTAAAATTTTCTCATTAGAAAAATTTGAATTCTCTGCAAAATTTCAATTCTGTATAACAAGGGCAATGTTTCAGGCTTTGCAAAAGAATGCAAAGCAGCATCACTGGGGGCACCATAAAGGCTACATTCAAACAAGAGGTGTGATGACATTAATTAACTATTCCCTGTCTCCTGAAAGATGAGTCCTGGGCACACATTGGCCTCTCTCCTCAACCACAGCCTGATTTAAGGTAGATCTGTCATACAGACTAGCCAGCTCCCCAGTCTGGATAACTGGGGAAATCAGGAAGCACGGTGGAGCAAGTCTGAAGCAAATGCTAAAATCTAAATCTAGAGCAAAATCTTTTGCTTTATCTTCAGGGAACCTGTTCTTCCATATAATTTAAAGCAATCTGCAGACTAATTGCAAGCTGGATGCATTAGATGGGCCAAGAGATCTTGAGAATTTAGAGTACCACCTGCCAAATTTTGCCTGTTATCACCATCTTAGAGTATTTGTGGGTTTGTTCTTGTTTGATGTTTATTTGCCAATAAAGCTGCAAAACCAAAGAAATGGTCAGTCTGCCCAGGCATCTTCAGCCAACCTTTAGAAACCCATACAAACCTGCATATAGTCAGGAGAAAACTGCAAAACAATAAAGGAATAAAAACATATCTTGAAAACAGAAAATGTATGAAAATACTACAGTGCAAGACACTATGCAAAAAAATGCACAAAATAAATCATCTGATTATGAAAGTTAACAACTTTTTCTTCCTTCTTTTTAATCTTTTCTTACTCTTCTATTAAGAAAATTAAACCTAACCCAGGAAATAAAATCGTTTTCCCTAATTTCTGGTACATCTGCACTAGCACAATGGAAGCAGATTCACAAACACCTGAGCTAGTTAGTGGAATTCCTGACAAAAACATTTATGTCATTTTAAGCACTCACTGCAGGTTCAGACTTAACATGTACACAAATACAAAAGAGCATATAAAAATGCAGAAAAAAAATAGCACATTTTTTTGAGTGGGATTTCTTATCTGCGGAAATGGGCTGTCTGCATTTGCCTACTAAAGGGTTTGATTCACATAATAGGTTACAGTTCTTTACATTTATACTAGGAGAGCACTGCTATTTAAGGAGAGGAAAAGGAACAGAATTGAAACAGCTGAGAACTTCCTTATGTGACAACTGCCTTTGCTCATTACAAAATGTTTTCTCCATATAAGCCACTCAACATTATAAAATCTACAGCACAGACCTCAGGAAACGTTTTGTTGCAGATTTATATTTTCTGTTCTTCAGTTTCTGGTTAATATTGCAGAATTTACTTGAGAGCCAGCTGTTTCTGAGAGCTGCCCATAAAGCTCTCCTTTTATTCTTTCTGGACTAATATTGCAGAAGTTTCTTGCGCCAAGCACAACAACAGCATATTCTTCATTGTTCTTCAAAGTCACTGTAAATAATAGAAATCATAAATGTAATCATGGGTATAACTCAAGTCTGTAAGCACAGTAACTCTGGTACCTTGCTGAAGCATCTGTCAATAAACATATTTGTCAGGTTTAAAGCCTATTCCAAAAGTAAATGCTGAAAAATATCCCATATTTGGTAGTTTAGATAATAATTCAATTTTCTGAATCTCCCTCTGGCACTTGTGGAGTCCATTCTGTGTTTTTCCATTTAAAGCTTACTCATTTTTATATCACTACCCCAATGATCAAAGCTAGAGGAAAAGCTTTTAGTCCTACAGAGGATAAGGAAGCTTGTATTTTATCTGACTCTTCATGATGGAACTCCATGCTCAAACTGATCAAATTTTCTCAGATGTAGCAAGAAGGAAAATACCTCAGAATCAGAGCTAAGAAGCTGCTGGCATCACTGGAGAAGAAGTTAAAAATGATTGGGGAAATGATTATCTATTATTTTAGGTATTTATTTCCTCATTTATTAATGTTGTCACTTTTATAATTTGTAAGAATATGCCATTAATGAGAAACATTTGGGTAAAAAAATATTCTATATTTTCTGGGACAAAACAAAATGGATTGTAATAGTATCTAGTTCTGCGAGTTTCTTTTTTAAACTTCACATTAAGAGATTTTTATGAAAGTGGAAACATAGAGTTCAGCTGAAATTTGAATTTATTTTTTTTTTTAATATTCCATGATCATTTACTAAAAATATTTTAAACTATTCATTGTGTCAGATGGTCTTTATTTGAACAGGAACATATAATTGGTTATAAGCAGTATGAAGCATATACTTCATGGCCACTTCTACTGTCACATCCATACAATTTTTTTCATAGTAACAGCTCACCATGTTGTATGGAAAAGAATTTAAGCTGGCTGTCTCTCTGCCCCACACATATTTGGAAATTAATTTTGTGAAAATGTGCTTTATGATCTCTCCAGAAAATCAGGTGATGCTGACTGTCCTTTCTGATTTTACCCCAAGCATCAGAGCAATGTATGTCTGTGATCTTTGCTGGTGCTTGCTCCCACCTAATATGTACTCCCACTTTCCTCTTGAATTCAGAATCCTCTGGCAAAATTCCCAGTGTTCCTCCACAACAGGATAATTTTTTTTCCTAACCTTCAAAATTAGTTTTTCTTAAAAAACAAACAGCTTTCCTGTGTACTTTTCCCCTTGGTCAGTTTCCCTGCAGGTATTTTGTCTAGCATAGCACAGAGTCCAATATCCCACAGCTCGGAGCCCTAACTCTGCTATTTACTGCCCACTTCTCCTCTGGGGCTTAACTACCATTTCCTGGCTGCTGCAATCTGCCTCCTTTGTGACCACATCTGTCATTCCTCCTTGGTTGTGAGCACCAGAAAAAGAGATTGTTACTACTGTTCAGCCCCTCCACCCCCTTGTCATTAGGGAATGTCACCAACACAATTCAGAAGCTTCTTAGATTGCTGCACAAAGCCTTGCTGCACTCTTGGATGGTGGTAGAGTGGGTGTCACCTCCCACAAAGACCCTTCCACTAATTGTTGGTGGAAACCCAAACCCACTGCAGGCAGCTTGCCCATATGCCAGTGATGACAGCACTCTTGGTCAGATCTTGACCCACAATGTCTCTGTCTGTCACTGGAGCTCAGTGCAGCCAAGCCCTGCCTTTCCACAGAGCACAGCTGTGACCATGTTCACAGGGGTCTGAGGATGAGGGAAGAGACGAGGATCTGACTCCATGTTTCAGAAGGCTTGATTTATTATTTTATGATATAAATTATATTAAAACTATACTAAAAGAATAGAAGAAAGGATTTCATCAGAAGGCTAGCTAAGAACAGAAAAAAAAAGAATGAATAACAAAGGCTTGTGACTGACCAAGAGTCTGAGCCAGCTGTGATTGGCCATTAATTAGAAACAACCACATGAGACCAATCCCAGATGCACCTGTTGCATTCCACAGCAGCAGATAATCATTGGTTACATTTTGTTCCTGAGGCCTCTCAGCTTCTCAGGAGAAAAAATCCTAAGGAAAGGATTTTTCATAAAATATGTCTGTGACACACAACTTTCCTTCCCATTTTTACTGCTCATCCCTTTCTGAGACCCTGTACCCCCAGGGTCCCCATGGCCCTGTCACAGCATAACCCTGTGACTGCACACAGGCTTCCAGTTCCTCTCGTGTCCAGATACAGACCCTTGAGACAAGCCTCCCTTCAGAGCAGACACTGAAACTACCCAGAATGAGTTTTTGTTTGAAAATACAACATGTGCATTACTTATCCATAGGATGATAACTGACAATGAAGATGAACTGCACATATTATTCAATGACAATAGTCTTAAAAAATAACAAAGACTATATGGATATTATTCTTTTCCAATTTTACTTTACCTCCCTCCATATTCTAATTCTGATACTTGTTTATAGTATCAATCTTATATCTAGAGTATGTGGAACAGGATTAGATACTGAAGAAATCCTGAAAACAAAAATATAACTTTGCATAATTATTTTCTTTATAAAATATTTTTTTCAGTTTATAAAATAAATTTTGCAACTTTAATCTAGTATCTGGAAAGCATAAGTCATCCACAATTATCTACAACACAGAACATGAGTCAAGAAAGGAAAGGGGGAAAAAAGGGATTCTTAAAGCTTTTATAATGAGTTGCTGGAAAACGTCATGCCATTGCTAAAGGAAGCTGTTTTACACTGGCTGCACTTACAGTGTTCCAGCTACAAATCAAAGGATACCAAAGGAAGCCTGCTCCTAAGCAGCAGCCCCAGTGCAAGCAAGGAGCAACAACACTAATATCAGGAGGATAACCTTGATATTAATTTTTTGTATGATAGATGAGAAATAAAACTCAAAAGTGAAAAAATAATGCCCATAACCAAAGTAATTTTTCAAATATTCTTTTTTTTCTCTTCTAGTTATTCATCAGTAGAATGCTGAATAAATGTACCTGCATGGGTTATTAACTGGGAATATCTATTAGAATGGTTGAATGCCATACGTCCTTATTGCTTTTAGCTGCTGTACCTTGTTTACTTCCTTTCTTCCAACGTCTTGTATTCAATGAAAAGAAAGAGAAAGCTAAGCTAAAGCCTAATCTTCTGTATTTGAATAACCTTATGCATGTAAATAGGATAATTAGTGTTTGCTTTTCATACGTTTTACAATGCAAAAAAAACTATTAATATTTAGAAAATAGTGTATTTAAAATCATTGGTTATTTCCTGTACAGATACTATTGATACTAATACTTGACATTACATTCATTCCCATGGTAATCAGTTGTTGCAGCAATATATGCAGGCAACATAACCTCAGAGGGGCAACTGGCAAAACTCCAATCAGCTCCTTTGGAGAGTGCAGAAATTTATTAAGAAAAATAGAAGTTCAGCTTCTTGAATTTTCAGGGAGAGCTGTGTTTCATAAATCTTATCAGAAGATATTAATAAAAAATATATAGTGTAGAACTGTTTAGAACTGAACCATCAGAATTCTACATAGAACTGTTCTGGTAATATAGCCAACAAGTGGTTTCACTGCATTTAAATGTGGCACTGACAGAAACAGAATCCTATAAATATGAAGACCTAGGAGAAGTGTATGCTTTATTTGAATGGATGCAGAACACAGAAACACACTCAAAACCAATCGTTAATCTGTTTTCAAGTTCCCAAGTGGAGTAAGCAAACAGTTGTAAACTATCACATCTCATCTGCTGAAAGTGATTTTCACCAACTCTGTACTTGAGACATTTGGTTCTCTTGTAGGTTGACTTGCTCATTCATATGAGCATCCAGTCTGCATTTGCACAGTAAGTTCATATGTGAAGCTATAAACCTTTGCAAAACTCTATTTCTAAATACAGATTTCTTCAAAACAGTGTGGATAGGAAGAGCCGTCACTGGATCAAGGTTCAAGACATCAGTCTTGGCTTTCAAAGAATGAGGCATCTTTATAGCTGGATACCCATAAAATTAATCTAAAGTTTTAGGAACCAGATCCTGACTTCTAATTCCCAAGCACTACAAAGTTTATGATGCAAAAATTATATAAATGCCACTATTCTGCTCCAAAATTGAGAATGTGTTTAAACAAGTTAATTACATTTCTTTGATTTTATTATCTTTCAGAATTTCATTTCTATATGAAGCTGAAATTCAGTTTCAACATTCTGTTGGTTAACTTATTTATGTAAAGTATGGTCAGTCCATGGTGATCTTAAAGTAGGGAATGAATAATGAATAAATGCAGATCAGTCTAATGTATCCTCTCAATGCTAGTGATGGAGGTAGCAAAACATATATATTTTTGTAAGCATAAAATTCATTTATAACTGTTAATTCTTGCAAATTCTCTTTTTCAAAAGTGCAGTTTATATAATTTCAGGTATAACTGTTTTAGACGCATTCTATCAAATGCCCCCCTATCTACTCCTGAGGGTAAAGGATTCATATTTTCATACTGTAAAGCTGAACAATCTGCCAGCAATGGTGGAGATGATCAGCTGCTTCTCTGATAGCCAGCTACATGCACTGAATTTATTAATATGCCAATGAAAGGTATCTCCCTGTTCTGAAGAAATGAGGTGAGTCTACTGATAATTTAAACATGACTCCTTGAGCCTAGTCTGTCCCACATAGAACAGCAGCCTAATGTTGCGGTCAAAAAAAAAAAATCTCCCTTCCAAAATAGAAAATTTTGTTGGACTGGGAAATCATGACAATGCACATTAGATTTTACAGCAGTGAGTCCAGCATGCCAATGGTTTATTGGAGGAAAGACAAGTAGCCATTGAATTTAATAATCACACCATCTGGAATAACACAATCACAGAATATTCTGAGTTGGAAGAGATCCACAAGGATCATTGAAGTTCAAGTCCTGGTCCTGCTCATGATGCTCAAGAATCCAACCACATTCCTGAGAGCATTGCCCAAATGTTTCTTGAGCTCCATCAGGCTTGGTGCTGTGATCACTTTCCTGGGGAGCCTGTCTCAGTGCCCAACCATTCTCTGGGTGAAGAACCTTTTCCTGATACCCAACCTAAACCTCCCCTAACACAACTTCAGGCAATTCCCTTGGGTCCTGTCACTGGTTATCACAGAGAAGAAAATCAGGGTCTGCCCTTCCTCTTTCCCTCATGAGGAAGTTGTAATTGCAGTGGGATCTCCCCTCAGTCTCCCCTTCTCCAGGCTGAACAGATCTCAAGTGATCTCAACAGCTCCTCATACAGCTTCCCCTCCAGACCCTTCAGTATCACTATAAAACAAAACGAAGATATACAGAAAAGAAGAGTGGATGGCATGAAAGACTAAAAAAGTGGGCAGATCTCATATTGTATATTAATACAATAAAGTCATTAAAAGTGAAAACTTTTAGTTTCAACAGCAAATTATATTCCATAAGATATGTATTTCTTTTTGTGCTAGTTTAAAATCTCTGCAAATATTTTCTTGCTTTTTTGTTTGGGCTTTTTCTTTTGCTGTCCAAATAACCAATAATTGGTAAGAGGCCAGTTTCAGAAACATTTATTTTTCAGTGTTCATCAAGTTTCTTTTCATATACCATTTTCAAAACCCATTGTCCAGCTGAGGAAACACCACCTCTGTGTTCCTTCCATGTACTCAGAATAGAATTCTTTCCAAATAAAAAAAGGTGCAACCTGACATAGAAGTATGGCACTCCACATAAATATTTTTATCTTAATTACTCTTTTTTAATTTATTCAGATTCATTGACTGAGTTTCTGCCCAACATCAGATTTCCTAGCCTTCACTTAGAAATTCTTTCTCTAACACAGGAATTCAGTCTTCACTGAAATATTGAAGGGTTTTTCCCAAAGAAAATATCATGATAAACATTTGTGCTTGGGTTTTATAGACTACACACAAAGTTCATAGTAGGTCCTATTAAACATTGCTAGTTGTAGAGCAGTACAAAGCCTGAGAGATTCCTTCATTAGGCTATACCAATACGGTATTTAGTTGTGATCCGGATAGAATGGCATCCCTAGAGCTTTGCTACATTTCCTGGATTCAATACAATGAAAGATGCTATTGATCTGGAAACCTGTGCTTTCTCAGAAGCTTGAATTTGTCCAGAGACAGCCTCAGGCATTTAAGAGCTGAAGCAGAAGATCTACAAAGGTCACAGTAGAAGCACAGTTATGTTCTGCAAAAATCTAGAGGCTAAAGTTTCAAGGATATGACAGTCTAAAAACTTCAGAAATATTACAATCATTAAAGCTACAAAAATACAGATAAGAAAATATTTTTTAAAGTAGTTAAAAGATAGACCTTTAAGAACTAAAGTTCCTCAATGCAGCAGGTGCAGCACAGAATGTGTCTGTGCTCATGTGGATTGCCCTTGCTAAACTTCACATGGTTGCTGATTGCCCACCTCTCTAAATTGTCAAGGTCTCTCTGCAGGGCCTCTCTGCTCTTGAGGGAGCCAACAGGGCCTCCCAATTTAGTGTGTTGTTGGCAAACTTAGTACTTCTTTGGGTCCTGTTTCCAAGTCATTTATGAAGATAGAGCTCCATTTATGACAAGATGGAGCTCTGCAGAGCCCCACAAGTGGCCAGACACCAGCCTGACCTCACTCTCTGTCATTCTCTGTGCCTGATTCACTGCAGTGGCTTAGTTCACACTCTCTCCCTTTTCTATTTCTTTATTGTGCTCTCACCCATGACTCATGGCAATGTGCCAGTCAAAAATTAGACAAGGCTTGTGCCCAAACCAGGGGCTTGTCTTTGCATTCTGCACAACAGCACTTGAAGGGTTATGTAATTATTACAATGTTCTCAAAAATTATCCCTGTTGCCTGTTACATTGCTGTGAAAACTATTGCCAGCCTGTCACAACACAGAGGCAGTCAATGACATGAACCTTAATATTAGTTCTGCACATCACAGATCTTCATATCCACAGCCTTACATGGGAAAGGCAACACCAGAGAGTGTTTGCTTCTTAGAGGATGGCATGTCTAGGAGTCCTAAATCTAATACATCTAAATCTAAATTGTCTTAGGCATCTCTTAAATCCAAGAAAAATTTTTCCACACACTTCAAAGACACATCTCATTTTGAATGCCACTTTTGGACATATGAATTATACATCTAGCATGCATAATTATTGCATGGAATATGCTATAGTTCTATTTATTGTCTAGCCATAGTCAATTTTAAGTCAGGTCATCTTATTTATGAGTTTCTCAAAATAATAATCATATTTTGTAAAATAGTATTCACTGAATTAATTTTATGCCGTTATTTCTGTACTTATACTCTGCCTTTCCTAGCCTTGTTCTAGACCCCACACTGTTGTATAATTCTCTTTTTATGAAAGCTCAGAAGTTGCAGGATCTCTTATTTTTTAGGAGCCTATCAAGAATTTTAAATTATGAAATCTCCAAATATTGTACAGTTTCTTCTTAAGTCTTTGAATGTTTCATAGTTAGAATTGTGTTAATCACAACTTTGGAAATGTTTATTGACTGGTTTTTATGCTTTTGTACCTTGCATAAAATAAATTTCAGCTTTTTTTTCAGCAGTTAGTAAGTTTCTTGCTAAAATTGTAAGAATAAGAAATGTATAAGTTTATTCTAAATAAAATAAGTAGGTCACTGGCAGTGTAAATCTAATGAATGGTTGGAAAACAAACCACTTTCTATGCTATGTGTTCTTTGGATTCCTTCAGAGCTTCCCCACCTGTGTAAGGTAGAAACCCTTCCTTCTGCCAGGCCAGGTCAGCTGTGAAAGCATATCATTTAAACCTGGACTGAAGTTGTAGCCTGGTGATCCCCCCTTCCTCCTAAACTGTCTCTGAGGTCTGTTTGATGGACACAAAAGTCAGGATGGTGTCTAAACTTGCTCCATCTTGATAACCAAAATAGGGGGTATTTGGCAGCTGGAACTTTTCCCTCTGACCAAGATCAGAGCTTGAAGAATTTGTTTCTGATGCAAAGTAATATGCACCACAAAGTCATATCTTCTTACTGGGAGATGAGGCAATTTTTCATACAAAGATAGCAATAAGGTTCATTAAAAGCATCATTTCTTTTACACTCTGTCCTCATCAGTAATGAGTTTCTTTTACATGTGCCATAATGATGTCAGAGAACCAGAGTCCATGGTTCAGGAAATCCATTCCTGGCCTGTCTCTCTCCACTGATACAGACAGGCTATAGCTGGCTTTCAAACAGTAAGGTCACTGCCTATTTATATTCTGCAGACTCCTATTGCTTTAATTACACATGTGCTTAAAACATTAGTCCTCTTACCCATACACTGTCAGTGTGCAGTTCAGGATCTACGTATTAATAGGTTCCATCACACATTGCCTCATTTCAAAGAAATTTAATTTATTTATTTTCTGAATTCTTTATCTTTACAATATTTTAATAACACTTCAAAATTCATGTAAACAGTCATAGTCTTATCAGTACCAAGTCTACAAAGTTATTTATGCATTTGGTACTGGGATACACAGATTGAATGTGGGCAATTCACAGAAAACAAAACTCTTTCTCCATCCACCCACTCACACCAACCAGAATAAAATAAATTAAACTTTTAAAAAGTAAGGAAAATGTATCATTTTTAACTCCTGAGACTTAATAGACTAATAGTCTAGCAGCATATTAGTAACAGCTTGTTGTGGCAGTTATATGGCCCTGATCAAACTGAGAAGCTGATAAATTTCTAGAACTCTGCATGTTTACTCTTTTATCTTATTCCATTATTATCTATTTGCTTTTATAACATGTACATACTCAGTCTCCCTTAGAATGAGTAGAAATCCTAGAGAGCTGTAACACAATAATATAAAAAGTTGCATCAAAAACCATTTAGAAGGGACCAACATTTTGCTGCAGTCTAAAAGACAAGTGGCCATACACAGCAAAGAGCTGGAGTTTTGCATGCCTGCTACCTAGAGCACTGCATGCTACCATGTCCCACACAGTACAATTGCTATGCTGGTTTTAGGTTTTTATTAAAGAAAGTATTGCATTTAATATTGTACATTTAAACATGACAAGAATACACAGGGGTTTTTTATCTGTGGTGGGAATTAACTTTTCAACTTGTTCCTACTCACAGTGAGCCATAGGGGAGGTGGAACATGGGAGCAGGAATAAGAGCAGATGCACTGGCCTCACTTCCCACCCACCAGCTCTCAGTAAAGACAGCAGAGACTGGGGCTGCTGGGGCCAGCCCAAAGCCCGGAGCAAGTCCAGAGGGTGTGCCAGGTCAGGCCACCATGGCACATCTGCAGGTCACCTGTACAGCCCAAATCAGCAGCAGGCATGGCTGAGAATGGCATAGCTGCATCACAGTTGGAATCTAGTACAATCTGGGAGGAGAGCCACAGCTTAAAAGCAGCTCCTAAGAGAAGATGGACAGCTCCTGCTGAGACCTTCCCAGCAGAATTTTCTTGAAGAACACTTTTCACAAAATGGGACTCCCACACCATCATTTAGGTCTGCCCTGAAACTCCTGGAGGGGGCATATGCTGAGGGCTCTGACATCCCTCTCTGCCCTGCACAGTTGTGAAAGACAAAAATTCAGTGACTGCTTCTTATTTCTTTCAGCATTCCAGTTCTTCATGCTTTCCACACAACAGAGCACAGACTTCAGAAGATGCTGGTTTACAGTCTACTGAAATAAAGTGAAGAAGAAATGCAACAAAGTCTTAAATCTTTCTATGCACTACTAGTTTTCATCACACATACTTTTCATATCAGTTCACTAAAGCAGGACATTTATAAGTATTTGGTGAAAAAACCTGGCACCTTCCCACTTAGAGGGAAGTCTTTCTAATTAGGCATATTAAATAGTTGGAAAAAAGATGGGAGAGCAATAGATTATTGGGGGAGATTTTTGGGGATTTTCTAAACTAGAGAAGTTTGTCGATTAGATTAGCTTGGCAAATGCAAAAAATGGGATATAGGTTTAAGGGGTAACTGAAATGATTTACAGGAAATATTTGAAGTAAAATAGTGAAAACTGTAGAGTAAGCAACAAAAGCAAGAGAAGTACAAGGGTCGTTACTCTGCTTTCTTGTGTCCTAGGGGGAAAACTGGCTCAGGAGGAGGAATGACAGGAAACAATGTGACTCTTCATCTTCAGTGGTGGAGTACCAGATCCTGCAGTGTAACCCAAGGAGTGTGTGTGCACACAGACAGGCCTGCAGCTGCTTCCCTCCCACCAATAAAAATCACACATAACTTCAAGTGAAGTATGCAGAAACTTGAGCAATGGCAGGGGAAAACAGCCAAATACTTAAGCTTTAACAGTAGCAATAATGGGTGCATAGGTTGGTTCTGAGCATCTTAAATCACTGTTGCATCAGCAGGATCTATAGGTCGATTTTTTTATATGGAAATTCTTCAAAAAGCCTTATTGTGGACTCCAGGCAATCAAGTCCTGTGATTCTTAGCTGGAAGGTTTATTGTCCAGCCTTTAAGTATATCAATTGCTTTTGGAAAGCTTTTCAAAAAGTGTGAACACAGGCTCTAGAAATCTTTTTTCCCTCAAATCCAGGAACTCCATTTCTGGTTCATACAGTTTGTAAAGAGCAGCATATCTTCTGATCTTATTTCTTATACAACTTAAAGTAACTCCAGACTCTTTAAAAGGGTTACTTCAGATAGAAATTGCTGGCAGTAAGACTGAAAGGAAAATGTGTTATTATATTTCTTCCTTCATAAGTCAAAAGGAAAATATGAAACTGTACTTAAAGCAAAGTTTGCAGGTTCTGTTAAAGCCATCAAAACAAGATTGTGTGTCCATTATTCCAGTTAAAATTATTATCTATCTTACTGCTGGGGGGAGGTAGCTGAGAAGGAAGCTTGCCACACTTAGCTATGTGAACATGAAACATCTTCGTAATTTTCTTCAATTATATGGAAAAAATGTAAAGGGTTTAACTTTATATTAGTCCATTCTTAAGCAGGAAATTAAGAACTTTTCTCTCCAGATTTTGTGTGATCATCTTCACTATTGTATTTTTCAGAGAACTCAGCAGGCAGTCTATCTTAATGAGAAGGGGTCTAAAAGAATTAGTATAGATACAAGACAAATTATTTAAGTGCCTAAAACATAGTAGATTTAGGCAAATGTTTTAAAGCCTTTTAAATATTAAAATATTAACATACATTTTAAGAGAAAAAAATATTCCTTTTTTCCTCTATATAGATAGAGGAAATGAATTTCTATTCTGAAGTCTATAAAAACTCCTAATCCAACCCTTCAGAAACAGTGTCAGTAGCAATTTTTCAAGGAAGAGATAGGTTCAGAGTGTTATGCACAGGATTATTAGCAAGCAACTATTTCAAACCTCTTTTGTCCTATGTGGCCATGCATTACATCAGATTAATTCTTTTACAGTAACAGATAAGATTCTCCTATGTCTCTTTTTGGGGCAGTGAAATACTTCAGTGTTCAGGTCTTGTACCATTTCATTGTGACTTGAAGTTGCACCAGTGTCCATCAGCTGTGTCAGCCAGGGACTCTCTGCTGCTCATTCCTAAAACTTTTACTTAACAGGTCTGGCTGAGAAGGACAACACTGTTTCTTCCATCATATGGGATATGCTCAGTTGCACATATAGATCATAGACCCAAAATACTTGAATGGAGAGTGTTTTGGTTATTTCAAACTTCTCTTGGATAGCAATTTAGTGACTGTAGCACCTTGCTTTTGGAGTTGCTGGCTGTGAGCACCCTTTATTGAATGGTAAAATTATGGGAAAATTTATTATAAAGAAGATTATTCTTGCAGTTATTGAAAAAAAAACCTGCAAGACAACACAGTCATCAGCACAGCCAGCAAAGTCTGTCAAACAAAGCTACAATGATGGGCAAGGGTCTTTAGGGAAAGCCATATCAGAAGTGGCTGAGGTTACTTAGCCCCTTCAGCCTGGAGAAGGGGAGACTGAAGGAACACCTCATTGAAGTTACAATTTCCTCATGAGGGGAAGAAAAGGGATAAGCACTGATCTCTTCTCTGGGGTGACCAGTGACAGGTGACAGGATCAGATAGAAAGGCAAGAAGCTGTGTCTGGCAAGGTTTAGGTCAGAGAATAGGAAAAGTTTCTTCACTCAGAGGGTATTTGGACACTGGACAGGCTCCCCTAGGAAGTGGTCACAGCACCAAGCCTGACAGAGCTCAAAAAGTGTTTGGACAATGCTCTCAGGTGCATGGTGTGACTTTTGGGATGTCCTTGTATAGTAGAGGAAATGTATTGTACTTGAATATCTGTATAGAGGCTTTGCCCCAGAGGTCCTGGTTGTCCTTGATGGGCTGCAGCTGTGACCAATGAAGATAACTGGGATAAAAGGGGGTGGGTTAGCCAGTCAGGGAGAGCCTTGAAGGAGCACTGAGCTGAGAGAGAACAAGATGCAGAAGAAGGAGTCTGTGCTGTGAAGATCTGCAGCCATAAGAATGCACTGAGGAGGTATGGGACTTTAGAAATAGAAGAACAACAATACAACAGTATGGGACTCTAGAAATAGAACAACAACAACAATTGGTGACCCCAATGTGATAGCTGGTAGAAGATAAGACAGCCAAGAGCTGTGAGAGAACATAGCCTTTGGGTCAAGGAGCTGTGAAAGAGTATGGCCTTTGAGCAAGGAGCTATGGGTGTTGTACATGGCCTTTGAGTCATGGGGAAATATGGGTGTTGTACTTGAATATCTGTATAGAGGCTTTGCCCCAGGAGGTCCTGGTTGTCCTTAATTGGGCTGCAGCTGCCATGTCCTTAATTGGGTTGCAGCTGTGACCAATGAAGATAACTGGGATAAAAGGGAGTGGGGTTAGCCAGTCAGGGAGAGCCTTGAAGGAGCCCTGAACTGAGAGAGAACAAGATGCAGAAGAAGGAGTCTGTGCTGTGAAGATCTGCAGCCATAAGAATGCACCGAGGAGGTATGGGACTTTAAAAATCTGATAACAGTATGGGACTCTAGAAATAGAACAGCAATGTTCTTGTACAGGGCCAGGAGTTGAACTTGAAGGATCCTTGTGGGTCCCTTCAAACTCAGGACATCCTTTGCTTCAATGGTTCTTCCCGCCAAGCTGTGAAAGATGTTAACTGTACACTTCTCACTGTAATTGAACCTGACAAAATGCTATGTGCTGTGTAGAAAACATTCAATTGAAGCATACTGAGCAGAATCAATAACACCAGAATACTAAACACAAAATACATAGAACAAATTGAGATTTTTTTTCCAACTCTCTTTTGGTCAGTGACTTTAAATAGATGAGGAGGCATTCTTGGACCACTGCAGGGATTCTTACAGCTTGGTATTCATGCATTCTATCAGCACTCTTCCCACAGAATAATTGATCTTCAGTAATTGTATATGCATGGAAAGAATAAAATCCCTGGATTACAGGGAAAAGGGTTTCTTAAGGGATAGAAGAACTACACAGCTGGAGAATGCATGTCTGAGCATCCCATATTCTTTTCTATCAGGAATAGTATTTGCATGAATGAAATATTTTGCCATCAGCAGAAGAGCTCCAGGTTTTGCCCCCTCAGCCTGCCTTTTCCAGCTCCAAGGGAAGGCCAGAGTTTCCTGTGTCTCTCTGGCACTGTGCATCCTAGCTAACACAGTAGGAGATTAGCAATTGCTCCCTCTACCAGAGGACTCTCTGCTTGTCCTTTAATGTAAGGTTCATTGTCCCTTAATATAAGGGTACAATGAACTATGATTAACATGTTGGAAACCTTTGGCTTATGGATTCAGCTAGTGCTTAACCAGAAGAAAACTATATGTACAGATATTTTCCTTTCTTTAGAATATCATTTCATGATGTGAATAGGAAGATCAGTGGGATCCACAAAATCCATTTCTTGTTTAAAAGTAAGGATGAGTTACTTTGATTTATTATAGCACAGCAAACATCCACTAACTCAAAGGATGGAAATTCTAAGAAAGTCTCTTATAATGCAAAGATATAATAAGCTGTATGTGATGGGCATAAATGCAACACTCCCACTGAAAAATGAGCTTTATGGTGTGACTCTGCCATCAGAGTCATGATAACCCCATAGACACAAATGTCAGTTTGTGGCATATGGATTTATACCAAAATGGTGTAATTCCTCAATATAATTCCTCTAACACCAAGGAATCAAAAGTCAACTTTTGCAAAATGTGGTGTCACATATATCAAAAAGTTTGTCCATAACTTTGATTAAAAACCTGTTTTCTAGAAAAATCAGAAAACAAGATGTTACTTTGGAATAATTTCTCTCCTCTTTCCCAGCTTTCCCCCACAAATAAACTGTCAGAAGAAATATTTAAATTCTTAGCAACCAAGCAGGAATAACAATTTCTTCACAGTACCTCAACAGTAGATACAGCAGTTTTTCAAATTAACTCTAACTAGGATAATCACAACAGGTGTAACATCCAGCTTAATTTTGATAATGCAGAAGTCCTTAATTAGTACGTCCAATTTGATTGATACCATGCCATCAAGATAAAAATAAACATAAATGTAAATCTACATTCACATAGGACTATTCTGTTGTAATATATTTATATTTTCCATTTCACTCAGTGCAAATCAGTGGGATACTGGAGAAACTTTCTTGATCTGATGCCCAGTATTAAAGAGATGACATTGTCAGCTACCCAACTATTTTAGCACTATTTACCACAATGTAGTTTTAAAAACAAAAAACCCTTGTATGCAGGCAAAGCTGTTAACAATTGCCCAGCAAATTAAGCCTTTTAATGCAATACTCAAAGTCATGAGTGTAAAAAAAGCATCCTCTTCCAGATCAGCATGACATTGCAGCAAGTACCAAGTAATCTTTTCCCTGTTAATACCAGTGACTTCTTTTTTCTTGACATTCACCTTACTGCATTGGAAATGGATTGCATTCCTTCAGTACAATGCTGTTGACAATGCTTAACATCAGCTGTTTGAAAACCAGGCACCACTTTTCTGTTAAAAATACATATTTAAGGTGCTCAGTTGCCTGCACAGTAGGGGTGATGTCCAGGAGACACTCAAAAAGCTCATGCTAGCATGGCCAATACCTACAACTTGCCATGCTCCTCGTGCAGCAGGAAGTGAATTGGACAAGGCAGAAATTTTGTGGAAAATCTTAAAAACCATGCAGCCTACATAAACAGCTTCATGAACCTGAGAAGTTAAGAGGGGAAAATGTAGAATATAACAACCCCCACAGAAAAACTCTTCTTTGAAAAACATTGAGTCAGAGCTGGCATAGCCTTCTTAAGCTACCATAAAAAGTAATCAAATGCCTAGCAAGGAGAATAAATGCAAGCAAAACTGACTGTCCTGGGATATCTATTAAAACAAAACAATATAACATATGGCCATAAAGTAATACTTTTCCATTTCAGGATGAAAGCAGAGATTTCTCAGATGCCTTCTGAATAAGAGATCAAGCCTCTCTAGTACCAGAAATCATTTTGCTTGAAGATGTCTGCATGTTTAAAGATATGAACTGTAAATAATTAGGAGGGTACCTGTGCAATGACCAAATATCGTGAATACCTGCAGTTGTGACCTCTGCTGTGGATGCAGGGTGTGACGCTCCTACAGGATGTCTAAAATAATATGTCTTAGCTCTAAGAAAGAATTAAGATGACATCCAAAAGATAGTCATCAAAAGGCCTTGTACAGTTTTGTGTTAAAAATATAGCTCTAAAACTTGTGATTAACTATTTCTTTAAATCTACAAGAGTTCCATCAGGAATTTGGAGTGGGGAATATAACTTTATTAGTCATGTCCTACAGTTGAGTTATATTTGCTAGACCAACTGTAACTGGGAACTACAGACAAAGCTAAGAGCTTGTGAAGAAATTTAATATCTGGTGATAAGCATCACAGGTTTTCCTCCTGGGTAACAACCCAATTAGTTTCTTAATCACTTCCTAACAGTAATTTTGCTGGAAGGTGGGAAAATGCATGCATGCTTGCAAAAGCACTGAAGCACCTGACTGACATCAGACCAGCCCAGTCAGTGTGTCAAAAAAGATACAAATAGGCTGAAAATTAGTATACTTTGTACTGTCAATGTAGTAATATTTGTGCTTATGACCATCCCATAGTGCTGCTACTCAATGTATTCACCAGGAATTTAGGAATTTATCTTTAATACCTGCATTTAGTAGAGATGTAAATTCACATCACCAATTTTATTGCATGCCACCCTGGTTGTCTATACAGAAGCACACATTGAGAAGAATCAGGGAAAATCTGAGTATGTTCCAATTATTCCATTATTTTCTGTTCCATTTTCTTTCCACCATGTTTACTAGTGAAGGGTGTGAGCACTTTTTACAGTGTCCAGACTCAGTAGTGATCTCTTTCACATAAACACTCACACAGCTGGATTGTGTACCTCTGCTCTGTGAGAACCTGCTTATCCCCCATTTGGATGCTGTGCTATCCTAATGTCCTGGGTTTGCATTAGATTGCTGTCATTTCTCTTTTTTCAAGCCATTTTCATTATACAGCACAGATATTAATTTTAGGGAATCAATTTTCTTCTTAGTTTAACATTAATAACAACCCAATATTGAAACTGCAACTGATTACCAGGGGTAAATCAAACAATATTTTACCAAAGGCTCTTTCCTTTAGTCAAATATCAGAATTCCTCAGGAGGAATCATAGTTTAAAATGTAGTTACCCCTTTTGTTTTACAGTTTGATCGTTCTCCTAGGGGAAAGCTAGAAAGTGAAAATGAAACACTAGAAAGATTTAACATCACCTTAGTGAAATTTCAAATGGCACTAAATTAGTAGGACTTAAAAAAAGTAATGAAAACGGATAAGTAGCAAGGTAGGTATTACTGAAACTAAGCACATTATTATTTTTTATATATATTTGTTCTGTCTAAATGTGAGCTACTTCATGAATACTTGCCGCTGATTTTACTATATTGTTATATTTTATCACAGATAAATGTTACACTGTATATTGTACCACAGCACAGAAACTGCTGATCTATGAATGGTACATAAAATAATCTTAAATACTTAGGATGTAGAAAGTGTGAAAGCTGCTGGATTGAAGGGGGCCTAGGAATGACATTGGACTAAAAATTAGGCATTAGTTTGCAATACACTTTGGGTCCACTTATGTAAATGTTTCCTGTGAGAAACAATGGAGCTGAAATTCTCTTTAGAGTAAAAGTAATTGCAGCTACTCTAAAATTTAGTCTATTATGGAATAATAATTTTTTCAAAAAGTTAAAATCAAACCAATCCATTGAGGGGAATAGGATTGTTTTAGGATTTCTGAAGAGAAGGCTGAGTTCAAAGCATTATTCAGTGCTGGCCATGGCTGCCCAGGTCAGGTGTCAGCATGCGGCTCTGATGCCAGAGACATCAGACAGACCATGTCACAGAGCTGTGCCGCCATCCAGCAGTGGTGAGTGGGGCAGGCAAGGGGAAGGCTCTGGCCAGGCCAGAAGGTGTTTCTGAGGCTGAGGGGAGGCAAGGGGCTTTGGGCAGTACCCTGGGCAGGGCAGGTGCTGCCCTCAGCTGCGTGGAAAGGTGCCCAGAGCTGTCAGCCATGGCGAGTGTCCAAGGGGCTTTGGGGATGTGGTCCCATCCCTAAGCACTCACCAACCTCAGCCATGATAGCCCTGAGCTCCCACATCCCCTCTCACTCACATTCCCAGGTCCTTGTGTCTCCTGCCCCTACTGTCCCAGCTGCCTTCTCTCTGCCCCCCAGCCCAGCTGAGTCCCTTACCTCCTCCTCCTCCTCCAGGCCATGGCTGGGAACATCACCCAAATCCTGATGGTGCTGAGCATCCTGCCGTGAATACTGGGGGTGGGTGACCAGAAAGAAAATGTCACACAAGAGCTTTTTCATAGCATCAAGAGCAGCAAACCCAGGAGATGGCTTGGATCCTAGAGGAGATGGAACACAAGGGCCAGGAGTCACTAAGACTCAGCCAGGGAAGTGTGCCCCTCTCTGTCTGCCAGCACTGGTGCTTCTGGGCCTCTGCCAAAATTCTCCTGGTACTTTTTGGCCCCTACTGGCGGCGCCGGGCAGAGCACCACCGGCTCTAACAGCAGCAGCCAGGGGGGAACTTCCAGTAGTGCTGAGAAGGAGAGGGATGAGGGAGAAAATGAACAGCAGGGCACTTTCAGCTGGACAGTGGAATGAATCTGCTGAGGAGAAGCTCCTACACCCATGCCACAGAACATGCTGTGATTCCTCCTCTCTCATGTGACAATGAGAAGAACACAAGTCAGATCCTGATTCCTACAGTCTCTGCATGTGCTCCAGGTTGTGACAGCCTTCATGCCAGGAGGCACAGGAAGAACCCACCTTTTGTAAATACATTATTGAAGTTGTTTGGTTTTTAAAATCCTGTTTCTGTGAGTGTTTAGGCAAGACTTTATTGGGAAATGTTATCCCCTGACTCCATCTTCCCCCTGTAACAAAGAGATGAGGCTTGTGCTCAAATTTACATTGGCAGTGGTTACACTGATGCTAAGATATTCAGCACCTCCTCCTTATGTTCTCTCTTTTCCCCATTTTTCACAGAAAGCGATATTCCTGGAATGAGGATCTTTGTTGAAGTGAAAGTGAGTTTTCACTTTCTTGACCTTTTCCTGCTTCATCATTATGAGTAACTGCTTAATTTTATAATGTGTGCAATATAAATTTAGAACTATTTGCAATTGCAAACTCCAAAAGTTTTGCCATCCTTGGAAATTATCAAGAGCCTCTTCACTCATGCTCAGATTTCCATCCAGGTGAGCAGAATCATTCCTTGTTGACAGGACAGCTACCAGTTTTGTATAAAAGAGATGACGATGAAGCATCTCTAGGGAGCATAGGCAAGAAAACCAGCAAAGAGCTGACATTGCCTCAGGATAAAACTGTTTTCTTCAGAGCAGCAGGAATGGTGTCTTTACAGCTGGGGAGTTCCAGCGCTGTGCTCCTGCCAAGTGCAGGGAGAATTGCACAGCCCCAGGAGCTGCTGGGCTGCAGCTGGGTCACCAGACTGTTCCCACTGCCCCCCTGCCCCTCCTGTCACTGCCCTTTAGGCAGCAGCTGGCTGCCATCTCCAGAAGCAGCCACAGCCTCCTGGCTCCATCCCAAGGATCCAGTAGAAGGCTGAAGGAGACAGCATGCCCTGGGCTTGGGCCAGCCTGCTGGCCTCCTGTTGAACTAGCTGATTAAAGAATAATAAGCAGCAAGGCTGAAAAAAAAATTAAACCAGCTTTAAGTAGCGTGTCCTGTTTTTTGTAGAATCTCTCCAAGCTAGAGAGGAAGAAAAGCATGCTTGATAAGCAGCGCAGTCTCTTCATAGGGAACTTCTAACCACAAATTGTCTATTTGGGTAAGAGACCTTTGCCTTCCTAAAGTCACCCTGAATCCAAGGGGCTTGACTAGATAGGTTTGGAGACCTATCTAGTCAAGCATTATTTTTCTGCCTAGTTTAAGTAGCCAAGGATGATTACCACCCTGATGCTATTTACCTAAATTTTTTGAGGTTGTACCTCTATGTCAAAGGTTATGTCAGCTTATTTCTTCTGATGACTGCTTTTATTGAAAACTATGTCTCATGACATTAAGTGAAAAGCCATGCAGTAGAAGGAACATCAGAAACCATGTAGAGCATTAGCTTCTAATATGGCATTGAGCAGCTTTTATGAAACACAGGCAGGTGATTACAGAATCTTAATTATTCTTGTTTCAGATGAAATTAAAGCTAACAAAGTACCAATGTCATTTTGTAGCTGTAACAAGTAGCATGAAAATATAGTTCTTTCCTAAAAGATAACGAATAAAGTGCACATGTGCAGCAAGCAAACAGCACTGTTGAAAGAAACCTATTTAACCATTTTCTTTAAAAATCACCTTTCATCTGCTCCCATTTCACAGTGCTTAGATTTTTTTTTTAGTCCAACATCTATGTGCTATTCTGATTTTCTGTACATTCTCCATTCCTGTTGCCTCAAGTTCATCATTACTGAGGTAACCTCTCTGGAGAAAATATGCTTTTGTAGAATTATAATATAGATCTGTCATATTCAAGTATGAAATAGCCTTGCATCTCACAGGATCAGTAGACACTGAAATATTCTGTGAACATAGTAGAGACCTAACAGAAGAGGGAGAAAGAAAAGAAAACAGAATGGCACCTGAAAAATTTTACAGAAAAAGGCTTTTTCAAATTACTGAAGTCCAGAAAATATTAACTAGAATGAAAGCTTATTGCAGGAAAATAACAGACTACTCTACTTAACAATATCTAAGATTTAGTAATTCCTTTAGTTTTCATTACATGGTACTAATTTAATTGAACATGAATATGGCATGGATAACATGATTTAAAATATTCTGCTATAACTAAGCATTTTTGAATATGCCTTGTTGAACATTTATTTTCAGAAACTATTAATTTGTGATTCCAACAAAAATATATTGAATCCTGAATGTACTCTTATCATGAAGTATTTTGTTACTTTCCCCATTGAAATTTTTCAGTATTCAAACTAAAAGAAAATATTTTTTCTAAATTGTAAAAATTTGTGGAAAAGTTTGTTTACCCAGAAGGATATTTCTTCAGTTTTGGTGTAACTGAAATATAGTTCCTTGTTCTGAGTGACCAGAGACTATAAACCTATACAAGGACAAAGCAGTATATCATGACAATGTATAAACAGTGACAATATATAGGGAATAATAAATATTAATCCTTAATTTTAAAAAATCAAACAACAAACAGAGTACTGGAGAAATAGCTATGTACTGCATTTAACTGCAATATATTACTTTTCCTCCAAGTTTTATTGTGCTGTAAGTAGGTACCAATATGGGAAATAGTAAAGGTAAGAGGATTTTCAGAGCTGGAAAAGCAGGCCTTAAAAACAGAAAGAACAGAGAAAATTAGAACTAGCTACAGCTGCAAAGTCTGAAGGTGGAAAAAGTTACAATAGTATAGCAAGCAAAGACATTAAACAATAACTTCAGTTTTAGGCTTGGCTAAGATACACCTTAAGACTGCAGAAAAATATGCTTAGCAAGATAGTAGAAGGTTTTAAGCTTAATAATGGAGCATTGTGTATTGTTAATAGAAGAGAAGCAAGTATTGTGTGAAGCAGGTGTACGTGTGCTTTTAGTGATTGGCTGGAACAACTGCCTGTAAACTTGAGCAATATGCTGCTGGCTAGAAAGTTTTTAAAATGTTCTGTAACAAAGAAATCTTTGGCTGCTGCTGGCTGTACACAAGCTTTTGCCATCTTCCTATTGTCTCAACCTTGTAAAGAGGCTGATGCTGCAATAAAAGCTCAAAGAATGTATCCCAGCAGTCCTGTCCTGCGAAACAAACTCCCCAACACATGCCATGAGTATTTCAGGAGGGTCATATATTAAGTGATTGTGGTTTCCTGACTTTTTTTAAAAGTTCCATTTTAAAAACTGGGGTCTGCAGCTTTAAAGCAGATGGCTGTTATCTTTAAGCAGGTAACAAGGAAAAGATATGTCTAGGTCATTTAATTCAGTGAATTTGGGCAGTATTCTTAATGATAATATAAGACAAAAAGGAACTTTTTACAAGAGCAGATGGTGATAAGGATGAATGCCTTAAAACTGAAGGAGGGCAGGTTTGGATTACATATTGTGGAGAAATTCTTTACTGTGAGGGTGGTGAGGCACATGAACAGGTTGCACAGGGAAGCTGTGGATGCCACATCCCTGGAAGTGTTCAGGGCCAGGCTGGGTGAAGCACTGGACAACCTGGTCTAGTGAAAGGTGTCCCTGTCTATTGCAGGAGGGTTGAAACTAAAAGGTCTTTAAAGTTCCTTCTAACCCAAATATTTCTATGAGTCTATTATATATCCATATTAATTTTTAAAAACTTTCTCTGATGGGAAGCATTTAATAGTCTTCAAGAAATAATTCTACACTAAAATACTATACAGCATACTATAGACTTGTCAATGAAACAGCAAATCTAGCTATGAATGATGAAATCTGACACCACAGCACAAAATCCCTGGGGGAAAAAAACAAGAAAGAAAAGACAACGCCACCTTTAGGAGACTTTTTATGGTATACATTACACCACATAGTAAGTTCATGTTACAGCTATGGATTTATGTTTTTAGTGAGTGCTAAAATGCTGCATGGAGATTTAAAACATCAATAAGGAATAAAATGGTTTGTGCAGAACATTTACAGCTCACTTTAAGATCCGATCCAAATAATTTTTTTCCATAATATATTTTCCTGGAGCAAGTGTTCCTGTCTCTTGCTATTAACATTTATTCTTACATTATTTAAGTTTATGGGGTTTTTATTGAAAAGTTTGGTTTGACAATCCAAACATATAATATTTTATTAATGAATAACCACAACATGGAATGAATAAAATCTTGATGCAACAGTTTCATTGAAAGATATTTTGGCTATGTATTCTCTAACTACAGTATACCTTTTGGAGTTGAACTTGCTCATTTAATACAAAGCAGGATCTACCTTGAAAATTTGGGCAAGGAATCCATAATTATTTGAAACTTGGTTTAACTTTTTATGATCAGTGTATCAGATTCTTAGGTACTTTAAGACTACCCAAACCTCAATGAATGTATCATAAGAGTGGATTGGAGCCCAGTTTTCTCCACCATGAATCATGAATATGTAGAAATGGATTGGAAGTGCTTAACAAAGTCCAAGAAGGCCATAAGATATTACCAAACTCTTTGATATATTAGTTTAATAACAACTTGGAGGGGAAGAGAGGAAGTCAATTCAGCTATGGGAGGTTATCAGAAATTACTTAATGTAACTTCACAGAGTAGTAAGGACAGTTCTCATCAGATTTCTTTGGCTTTGTTTTTATTCAGTTTTAGTTTCTAAAAGATTCAAGATGATAAACTGTACTAGAAGTCTCAGGTAACATTTCTCTCTGTTCTTGCTTCTTGCATGCACATTGTAATGTAGCCCAGATTATAGTGTCATGGTTTGACGCTGGCGCAATGCCAGTGCCCCCATGGAAATACATTCTCCCTGGTGTCTGCTGTGAGATGTGACCAGGAATAAACAAAGCAGGCCCTCACTTAGAAATAAAGAAAAGAAAACTTTATTAACTAAACTACAACCCTAAGTAACAAGAAACACACAGGGAAAATGAAAACTCAAAAAACATTTCCTCCTGCCCCCACCAAATTTCCAATACATCCATCCCTCAGATCACCAACTCTCAGTCCATCACCACCCTTCAGACAATCAATTCTCAGTTCATCAAGAGGAGAGGAGTCCTTCTTGTGCCATAGGCTTCCCCTGGAAACAGCGTTGAAACCTCGTGTGTTTCCATGTCACTCGTGGCACCACCCGGAGAACATTTGCCATCATGACCTCTTCCTTCCATGTCCAGTGCTCTCACCACTGAACATGGACCAGAGCTGCTTCTAGGGTTTTCCTTTTAAGGATGCTTTGTCCCATTCCAAAAAGAGCACAGTCTCACCTTTGGGACACCTGTCCCCCCCAGATTTCACCCCCTGGGGCCAAGGGGTACCAACACTGAACCCTCTTGGCTCTGAGGCATTGCCTCCCCCTGGATGCAGTCTCTGTGTCACAGGAAACATGGTTCTGTCCATGACTATAACAAGAAGAGTCCAGTTAAAACCACTCCATCATCTCTTCCCACCTAAGATTCTTCTCTACTCTCCCCAACATCTTTCACTTGCCCAGACCTTCACACTTGCACATTTCCTTCTTCCATTTCATCTCTATCTCTCTTCTAGGAAAGGTTAATGTTCTGCAAAGTTTTCATTGTCCAAAAAAAGGGTTAAAAGCTTGGGCTCTGCCCACCCAAAACTCCCACCAGCAGCCGGACACCTTCTCACTGCACCCCCCGTTTCTCCACACGGGCTCCCTCTCTCTCTCTCTCTTTCTCTCTCTCTCTCACTGTCTCCTGGGGGTGGGGGCTGCCCGATGCCTCTTGGTGCTCTTCCACCCTTCCATCCTCGGGCCAGGCCTACCTCACCCGGCCCTGCCCAGCTGGGCCGGGGGAGGTCTGACCTGCTTCCCTCGCCGGAACACAAGAGGGCTTCCCTCAGGAGTGCTCTGCTTTTTAACCCCTGTGTTCTCAGAGGCGTATCCAATGTCCCCAGTGGCCAAACCAGGTGCCAATATTCAAATCCGAACACCTATTGGCCTGACCACATCATATCCCAGAAAACTTACTTCCTCTCAAACCACGACAAGTAGTAATGGTAATAATAAATGGTGGAATGAAACTCTTACTAAAGAATCCTTTTCAAGGGCTTCAGAATTTAAGGGTATACTCTTTTTGCCTGAATACAGTTCATCTCCTCTCAGAAGAGTTTTTCTTGGTTTTTTTTTTAAATTATAATGATCAGTTCAACCTTTCTTGCCCTGTGTATCTCTTTAAAAAGGAAAACAACTGTCTTTTTGTCTGTCAGTAATTATAAAATACAAGTGTATGCAATTACTACATATTCTGATAAAATTATGCATAATTTCTGTATGATTTTAGATTATTTTAAGATTATTTTCTTGTATCCTTGATGTATCTTCCTTTTGAAGAAAATGCAGTAAGCCCCTTACATTATCTCCATGCGTATGAGAAGAGGACAACTCCTCTCTGATAAAAGTGAAATGCTCACCATGTCCCAGGTGAGTGTCTATTGACTCTCAAGCAAAAGGCCAAGTCTGCTTCAGAGGCAGTAAGTTTTCCACAGAGAAACCTTGGGCTTTGTGATGAGTATAAAATGTAATTTCTGAGATGGCAACTCAGACAGCCCAAACATATGAGCATATATAAGAGGTTTTGAGTCAGAAGTACCACAGAGTATCAGGAACAGAATAACAAACACAGCACAAACAAAAATTAGATTCATTCAAATCTGGCTTGTGCCAAAAAAAAGTGTTCTTGCTATTAATTTTGGTAATATCCTCTGTCATCTTTCTGTCTTATGACTGCATGCAGTTTAGAACAATTTTTTGCCCTTAAGGGTAATGTCATTGGTGTTACAAACCTGCCATGAATCACAATGGCATTATACTTTCTTCCACAGACCTGAAACCAGAGCTCTAAATTTTACTGCCAGGGATCAATAGGATATGCAGTGCCATGAGTTAGTACTTAATGAGCTTCCAATGCCCTTTTTTTTCTCCTCGTGCATGCATTAGGGAATCATTATACTTCCCAAAACATGGGCCCAGAATTCCATATGGAGAAAGCATCTTCAAAAACTCTAGAGACACCTTGCAAGCAGTGTACTAGAGAGAAAATAAGTCTGAACTCTGTGTAGACTGTACAAGAAAATCCAGTAAACATGTACAAGCTGTGCACTAGCTGGGTTGCTATTTTTTTCATGCTGGTGAAAATGGCTGATTTTACATTGTCATTGCTGTCTAGTTATTCAAGGTTCCACTTCTAAAATTGACACTACTTCCTTCATGAAACAGTCAGTTGATAAGCTAGGGAAAAACTGTCAGAATTCTTCTCTCTAACTAATTAGAATTTTCTGTATAATTAAAATTTTAATTAGAGCAGTCTCAGGTGCTTCAATGTCTTTGCCTCTTTGAGGGGAGGGGGGGGAGAGAGAGCATGATATGTTTCTAATAGTTAAAAATTAGGAAAGTGGGTTTGAGGAAAAGGAACTTCAAAGCGTACAAGGTAGCCCAAAGACCCAGTTCTGATTTGTCAAATTAAAATTAGCAGAGAATATGTTACATTTACATTTCATACTCTTTGAGAGCAACATTTCCAAGTGTGCCTCTGCAGTGAGGAAGCACCAGTGGCATTCCTGTCAGGGCTGAACACTCTGCTCTTTACCCATCCATCTCTCTGGAAATGCTTTCCTTTTGGGAAAGAAAGCTTTAAAATATATTTGCAGTAATACAACCTACACATAATTTTTATGTCTGCAGTTGCCTTTTTTAATAGATTACCAGTCCTGCAGGGCAATCCTTCTACATGATATTGCAGTCAAATCCATTGCTGTATCTGTAATATCACTGCCTCTTTCACAGATATTCTAGGTTCTCCTGTGCCTCTTCCATTATTGCTCATCCTTAAAGCTGCTTCAACACTAGAATGAATTTATCCTTTTATTACTAGACAAAACTGCTGCTATTCTTCCCATTATTTGAACAGCTATTGAGCTGCACAAATGTCATCAACTGTGGTTCAACCAATAAATCATGAACTTGAAAATATTAAGCACTGCTAAATATACTCTGGTACATCTGAAGGTACTGTTTCAGTAGTTCTGCCTTATTAAGCCTGAGAGCATCTTTTTATTGTTGCCTTGAATTTCTAGCAAATGTATAATCTCCCCAGTACATCCAAGGCTCTTCATTTGGGATTTATTTCTAGAAAATCTTCAGAGCTGCATTCAACTATGTGAGAACCAGTGTTTATTTAATTTTGTTTTCCACTGACTGTTTTAAAACCTAAACTTTCAATTTCTTAAGCACATTCACAAATACTAAAATAGTTATTTAGAAAGATAAGCCCACAATCTGCTGCTGAAAGATGACCTTTCCAACATCAGTCCAAATTGTCCACTCTCGTCCATCAGATCCCTGCCTCAGACGACTGAAATTTTAACAAAAGCAGACAAATATGACCTAAACCCTTGAAAGGATTATTCTTGACCTTAACCTAAATCTGAGAATCTTTATTTAATATTAGTGCCACTCTTAATCCTTTGCTATTTTCCCTGTATTTTTCTCTCAGTGTATTCTTTAGAGAAGATGTTTGGTCTGGGTGTTTCAGAAGCACCTGTGAACATGATATGCCATTTTTCAGAGACCAAATTTAGATCTTCTCTTGGGAAAATTCTTACTAAAGGATGCATGAATAAGATGCTTAATACAAAAATGGGGGTGTTCTTTTTCACACTTCAGATAAATAAACAAAAAAAAAAAAACAACCAAAAAACCAAAACAAAACCAAAAAAAAAAAAAAACCAAACCCAACCAACATTGGAAGAAACTTCTATAGCGGTTAGTTCTTACTTCAGTCTTCTGAATTGGGGCATATTATAGAAGGAGTTAATCCTACCCACACAGGAATGTATTTGTACAGACCTGTGGCTGTGTAAGTAGAAATGTTGTGGGTATGGGCAGCACAGCAGCCACAGATTGCAGGCAGCCTTAGGCTGCTGCTGCTGCCATTAGAGCATCCAGCTTTACTCAACCTTCCTCATGTCTCTGCTTTCATATGGCATCAAGTCCATCAGCCAGCTAAGGAGTCAGGCAAATAAATTCAGTTCTCTCTAAGGAAAGACCTGTGCTTGAGAGTAATTTCTTAGAGTGGGACGTTTGCACAACTTAAGACAGCGAGGGAGAGATTTCCACTTGCAGTCTTACCAGTCTGCTCACCACCCTGCCACAGATCCCTTCTCCACCACCACAGCAAAAGTGAATATTGCTCTCAGCAGTCAAGAGACCAAAAGACATTTTGTTCTTCCTATTTTGTTTAACAGCAAAGTCTGGGACAGGTCACTTCAGTTTTGTCCAGCCTTTTAAGATGCTGTATGAATCTTTTAAATTGTCTTCCTGCACAGAATACTTTGATCTAAAAGGTCAGCAGTGGCATTATCAATCAAGTTGCCTTGATGTGATCTCAGGTTGGAATTACAGACCTTTGAACAAACTCAACATTCTCCTACAAGGAGACATGATTATCACTTGAGGACCCCTCTGGAAACTAATTTTTAGGCATAGTTTCATTTAAAAGCCAAACTGTTCATTCCTATTCAAAGGCTAAATTTTTATATCCAGTTCATAAAAAATTTTTATGTATTGTTGGGCCATTTCTCAAGCTTTACAGTAAATAATTTTTTCCCAAGCCAAATAAGCATGAAATGAGATGACTGTAAATGTTCAGACTTATATTTAAGTTGACATTTAAGTATTCTCCAATTATGCTGCTGAAAGGGCAAGGACAAAAATGTATTCAAAATCAAATGTAAGTTTTGATTTGCCAGACACCATTAATCATATCAGCTATGAACAGTACATTTGTCATCAACAATTGATCATATCAAAATACCTGTTTCTTTCGTGTAAACCATTTTTAAAGCACTGAGAAATCAATTTAATATTCAAATTGAAATTTTCTTTACACAGACACCCACACCCAGTGCATTAACACAGCTGCCTTCATCATCTGCCATGTCCTTCAGGTCTGGGTGTCATAATGATGTAGCACTATAAGAACTGCAGTATAGTAATACTCTTCTATTCTGTTTCTCATGTAAAAGAAATTCATCTCTCTCTCTCTCTCATGAATAATCTGATCTAGGTTGTACAACATTCTTCTACCAGTCATAAGTATAAGATGAGAATTCTGAACCATCAGCAAATTTTTGATGTAAATCAATGGTCAAAGCGAATTAAGTAGGAGGCAGAGGAAGAGTATAATAATAGAACAATAAGCTTATCAGAAACCTCACTTCTCAAAACCAGCTAACTTTTAGCAAAGCACTTCCTAATTCAGCTGTCAAGAGTCAGCCTTTATCAAAGGATACAGAAAAAGCTTTGAAACTGCTGTATGTGATAATTAATACATATTTGAGATGGAAAGATATTATTACTAGATATTATTAATTTAGGAAGGGCATTTGTACAGACCATTTCCAAATGGACTTATTATTCTTAAAATATGAATGTGTCTTTTTTTCCTTTTTGATCGTACCAAGAACAGAATAGAATTTGGTTTTCTGACCTTCATGATGATTGTACAAGGACCATGGACAAATCCTGAGGCATATTTACATATAAAAGTTTAGGGGAATTATTTTGCTAGACTTAAAAATTTTTGAGTCATCATTTTCTTACATCATATGGCCTCAGATAATTTGGATTAAAAGGAAAATAAAACAACTGCAAGTTCATAGTTACAAACAGTATGTGAGAATGGTTTAAAGCACTAAATTATACAAAGTATTGCAATTCATAATGATTGGAAAATCTATTTTTGGGCCTCCCAAAATTAGCTTTAGAGATGTTACCTCAGCTATGTGGAGTCTTCATTATAAGCAAAAAAAATATTGTCCAGTCAACATCAAAGTCTTCTCCTATTATGTATCTCAACACACTGAAGACTGTTTTGCCTGAATTACAGACCTTCTATAATTTATGGAATTTTTTTGTATAAAGCTTTTTTTTTTTTCTGTAAATTAAATATTTTAACATTACAGTACTAGAGGCCAGTGAAGTATTTAAATAAAGGACAATGCATATTGATTACAAACTAAGCCACACTTGTACACTTCTCAAATACTAAGAGCTCAGCATGTGCAATTCTGTTTTCAGAGTTCTCTGCCACCCCTGTATTTGTCAATCAGTAGATGCAGAATCTTATCAATCACATAATCAACTGAGATTTCTGATCCAGGTGAAAGATGCCTGCCCATGGCCTGGGTTTGGACCACAGGACCTTTAGAGCTCCCTTTCACCCAAAGCATTTTGTAATTCTGTGATTCTGTCAGGCCCTTAGTATGAGCCCTGCTCCTTTTGTCTCATTCTGTCCCACTCCCCTCAATTCCCTCATCCAGATCATTGATAAAGATGTTAAACAGGAGTGGCCCCAGTGCTGAGCCCTGGGGAACACCACAGGTGACCAGCCAGCAGCTGGACTAACCCCATTCCCCACCACTCTCTAGGCCCAGCCATCCAGACAGGTTTTTACCATGTGAAGAGTGCACATTCCCAAGCCACAGGCAGCCAGTTCCTCTGGGAGGATGCTGTAGGAAAGATGTCAAAGCTTTACTAAAGGCAGACCACACCCACACCCTCTCCCTGGGTCATCTCCTAGTAGATCAGATTAGTCAAGCAGGACTTTCATTGAGTACCCACCTTCTTCCTCCATCTCCTTTGTCACTATGTTTCCTGTTACATGCAACAAAGGATGAAGATTCTTCTTAGCCATCCTTTTGTCTCTATAATACTTATAGAAATAATTTTATTGTTTTTACAGCACTAGTCCAAATTTCTATTTGGACTTTGGTCTCTCTATTTTTCTCCCTGCATAAGCTCATGACATCATTTTAGTCCTCCTGCATGCTCCTTCTTCCAAAAGTCATATGCTCTCCTTTTATTCCTGACTTCCAGTCAAAACCTTCTGACCATTGGGCCAGTCTTCCCCAGCATCTTGTCTTCCAGCTGGTGGGCATGGAGTCTTTAAGATTTCCTTCTTGGAGAATACCCAGCCTTCCTGGACTCATCTTTTCTCTGAGTCTGGTCAGAGAGGTTGGATCTCAAATAGTAAAGATGAGAACATAAAATATATTTACCAGTAAAAACAGGAAGTGGAAAAAATTTAAATAAATACAATAAAACTGATCAAGTATATTTGCAATACACATTACAAACAAAAACAATGTACCAGTAAACAATATAAAATATCTTATTCATGAGACATTAACAGCAAGCTAGCATCTCATTAATTACATTTTAATCAAGCTTTTCTGGAATAATGGATGTAATATGCCATAATGCAGTGTAGTGCAGATTGAATTGGTTTTGTCTTCTTTGTCCAGAATACCAAAGGGAAGAACTATTATTCTGCTGCAGCATGCCAGCTTCTATTTATGGACTGTCATTTTATTTTTCTAGCAGTTCATCTAAAGATGTGTCATGTGAGACCCTCCCAGATGCATACTCACGCTTTCAAAAAATCTGTTGTCTCTTCCACAATATTGTTCCAAAATATGTAGAGTGGTCCTAAATAACATAACATGTAAAAAAATGTTATTTGATTTAAACATTTTTACCTAACTTGGCAGTAAAGCCCAGTGCTTGCAGACAAAGATTTTTGTTAACTTCAGTGTGCACTTAATCAGTCCTTTTAAAATTCTAAATTAGAACTGCATGTTTCATAAAGAATGTATTTATATACGCAGAATGAAATACTGTAGTTATGATTAAATTGCAGGTTGGCTCTTGCAAAAATATCTTTGCTGTAAAATACTACAGCTTAATGATATAGTGCACCACACAGGCCATATATTTTTTATAGGAAGTTATCCAAAACACACCATTAAAATAAACTTACAGATTTCTTTTGCACATTAATTTGTAAAAGACAGCAAGAAGAGACACCCAATACTTTAACCCCTCCTGTGTCTTTTTCAAGACTGTAATTACCTCCATTCAGACCCGACTTTGCAGAAATAACTAGATCGTTCCTTTTACATATTTTGTATTTTTTACCATTTGCATACTCAATAATTTTTAAATCACTTTAAATATTTCATATAATGCATTCTTTTGTCACAAGGTCTCAATGTAAATAGAAATATGATTGAAGTCTTCATGACATGTATCAAAATACTTTGTTTTAGGAACAAGCCTTAAATGAAAATGAAGGGGTGAGGCACTCATTGTAGCATACAAGCATTAGCTATCTTAATCCCTTTATGCAGGTTTTTTATCTTCCTTATGAGATTGTAGCATATGCTTCAAGCACCTGTGATCAGAAAGAGTGTGGTGGCACCTGAAATAAAAAAAATAAGAAAAATAAATTAGAAAGATTGGAGGGAGCTTTTTATTTAAAAAATCCTTGATAACGGAAAGGCTAAATAGCAAAAGAACAAAAATACATTCTTTTTATGTGTTTGTTTATGTAAGACATCTTCTGAGGAACATATAGATTCTCCATTATACATAAGAAATGAGGAATTCAAAAGGCTCTGGGAGATTGGAATGAGAAGTGGTACTGCTTTCAGGAAACACAACATAGAGGAAGAGTAGAGCTCTTACTCAGTCTTTGCTTGCTAAGTAGTTCCCCATAGCACATTCCTTAATCAGAGATATTGCTGCTCCTTTCAACTCAGATACATTTTATAAAAAACCTGAAATTCCACTTGAGAATGGAAAATAATGTGCAAAATTAAAATAGAGAAGGAACAATTCAGTCATATAGCTTCAGCTATAAATTTGTGTTCTTGATATTTATACTATTGCACAGCTCATGAGTAGCTTTGGAATTGGCACTTGAGGGATCTCACAAGCAATTATACTCTGAATATTTCCAAAGTAAAAGCAAGTAATATTCAGGAAAAATGTGTCTTGCTACTCTTTAGTTCAGGATTGTTCATGCTATCAAAAACAGCAGCAAGTAATCTTATTAGAAGAGGAGAATTATAGATATTTCCCACACAAGCAAAAGAATTGGTAAAATTTTGTAGATCATGATTTGTGCATGATTGTCATTAGAGGATGATTTATTCAAGTTTAAGAGGCACTTGAAAAGTTTTTATATTGAGTAGATGCTACAGCTGGATTAGTAGATTGTATCTTCTTGTTAGATTTTAATAGCTTATTGGCAGAAATTGTAGCTTTTCTTCAATGTTCCAAGAGCTGCAGTATTCTTCTATTATTTATTGATGTGAATGGAAGATCACAGACTCATAGAATCACAGAATGGTTTGGCTTGGAAAGGACCTTAAAGATTGATTATCTCATACTAACTCCCCTGCCATGGGGAGGCCAGGCTCTCAGAGCTCCACCCAGTGTGACCTTGAATACCTCCAGGGATGCAGCATCCACAGCTTCTCTGGGCAACCTGTGTCAGTGTCTCTCCAACTGCACTGCAAAGAACTGGCTTCCTCCAAACAGCTCATCTAAACCCACTCTCTTTTATGTTTAATCTGCTCCCCTTGTCCTGTCACTACATGTTCTTGTAAAAAGTCCCTCTTAATCTTTTTCATACTTTGCCTTCAGGTCTTGCATGGGTGCAATTAGGTGACCTTGAAGTCTTCTCTTTTCCAGGCTTCATTCTCTCAGCCTATCCTCATGTAAGAGGATAGTAAATATCTTGGTGGCCCTCCTCTGGAATTGCTCCAACATGTTGATGTCTTTCTTGTGCTGAGGATCTCAGAGCTGGATGCAGTACTCTAAACCAGATCTCAGCTGAGAGGAGCTGTACTATGTTGACCCTGGCTGGATGCTAGGCACCCACCAAAACCACTTTGTCATTCCCCTCCACAGCTGGACAGATGAGAGAAAATATAACAAAGGATTTGTGAGTTGAGATAAGGACTCGGAGAGATCACTCACCAAACACCATCATGGGCAAAACAGACTCCAATTAGTGATATTAATTGAATTTATTACTCACAAAATCAGAGCAGGATAATGAGAAGTAAAATAAGACCTTAAAAAGCCCTTCCTTGCACTCCTCTCTCCTTCCCACCTCTACCTTCTACCCCAGCAGTGCAGGGAGATGGGAATGGAGATTCATCACAGGTTGTTTCTTCCAATGCTCACAGAGAGGAGTCTTTCCCCTGCTCTACCATGAGTCCACCCCACAGTTCTCCACAAACTGCTGCAACTTGGATCACTCTCCACAAGGTTCAGTCCTTCAGGCACAGTCTGCTCCAGTGTGGGTCCTCCACACGGTCAGAAGTCCTGCCAGGAAACCTGCCAGGAGCCTGTTCCACCACGAGCCTCCCACAGGCTCCCCTCAGGCACCCACCTGCCCCAGCCTGGGTCTCCTCCGTGGGCTGCAGGTTGATCTCTGCATCCCCCTGCCCTCCATGGGTTGCAGGAGCACAGCTGCCTCACCATGGGCTGCACCTTGGCCTGCAGAGCAATCTCAGCTCTGGCACCTGGAGCACCTCCTGCCCCTTCTTCTCCACTGACCTCGGTGTCTGCACAGTTGTTACCCTCACATGTTCTCACCTTGCTCTTCTCTGATCTCAATTACATCTGTGCAGTAACTCTTTGTCCTTCCTCTCAAATCTGTTTATCACAGAGGTGTTACCACCTTCTCCAGTTGGCCAGCCTTGGCCAGCAGCATGTACATCTTAGAGCCATCTGGCATTGGCTCTGCCAGACAGGAGGAAGCTTCTGGCAGCTTCTCACAGAAGCCCCCCTGCAGCTCCACCATCACCAAAGCCTGGCCATACAGAATCACCTCCCTCAATCTGCTGGCCACTCTACTTTTGATGAAGATCAGGACAGATAAAAGATGAAAGAAAATAACTCCTACTGAAGACAGCTTCAGGGATGGATTAGAGCATGCAGTGAGGTTAAAAAAAAATGCTGTAGAAGATTTGATCAATGGTAGCAGAAGAACTTAACTTCAGGTTTATTTAGCAACATCAAAGAAAGCTCCTGTTGCCAAGGAGTGGCAATTGTTCTACTCCTTCTTGCACAAGTTCCACTTCTGAAGTAATTTATGAGAATTATACAGCCAGATGTGTTCCCCAAGAGCTTGATGGAGAATGGTGGACAAGCTTGGTTAGGACCTTCTTTCAGATGTGAATAACAATGAGCAGTTAAGAGTCCAGGAAAATAAGAAAAGTTAGTGGGAAGTCACACTGAAATGCAGTACCCAAACTGCTGAAGCTTTGTGTGTTTTCCTATTTTATATTTTTTATGAATTTAGAAGAGTAATGGTACTGTCATATGAAGAGCAGGAATAGGCACTCCCATGAGATTACTAAATCAGAGCCAATGCTGCTACTGCAAACCATGAGAAAAATGCTTCATGAAGTCTGCACACTCTAACTACTTCCAATTACTTCCTTCTTTGCAAGGATCTCCATATTAGTAATCTAACATTACCTAGCCTAACAAAAATTATTTCTTCAAATTCAATGATGGCATTGATCCATAGTTGTAAATAGGCTAGTGCAATGAAGCTTATTTTTGCTGCAGGTTGCATGTTTTTATAATTCAACATATCACATTTGTGGTGCTTCTGCATGTGCTTTAATATTTGTTGTTAATGTTACAGAGAAGTTTCACTTTCATTAGAATATCAATAATTTTAAAACTATTATTTGCATCTTTAGGGTAGGTGGCAGTGTAGGTTGAGAGGCATCTATTATGTAATATAATAATACAGTCTTCTGTGGTTCATTACAACACATTCTGGGTTTACTTCCTACCAAATGAAATGTGTTTTTAGAATTTTGTTCAAGCATAATTGTACAGGCAATAGGCATAGAATAGAAAAGATGCAAGTTCTAAAAAGAGCTGTTTGTTTCACAGAATATTTGATGTGCTTCACTAAACATTCTAAATATGGCAGCAGTCACATATGACTGAAAAGCAGAATATTCTGTATTTCCCAATTACTTTTCTAGTCTGGTGTGGAACATGCTTTCTCAGAGTCACTGTATGTGACAGCTAGGGATGGGATTGATATTAATTCTGAAACATAATCAATTTTGGTTGTCTCATCTTGATAAGGAGAGATCATGAAATAAAGTTACTCTGCCTTACTTGAGAGGCTTAGATCATGTATCAACTTGCAATAAATATGTAACACTTGAATGAATCAATAAAAAATGCCTACTTAGAAAATAACTAAGAGAGTATTTATTTTTTCCTATTTTTCCTTGTCTTTTCCCTTGGTTGGAAGGAGACTGGCATACATGACAGAAAGTAGTATTAGAAATTTAAATACAACATCAATTAATTTAGGCAGTTTAACAGCTCTTTTATTTCCTTTTCTCAGGGAACTTCTGTCTGTAGATAACTAACTCATGGGGACTAATCCAAATGAATCCCACCTGGCTTTAGCCAGGACAGTAGCACAGACTGCATAAAATCTTCACAATTTTTTTTTAATTTAACCTTCCTCTAAGTATTTAGACAGACACAGATATTTTTTTTTTTTTTTTCTTTTGAGGGAGAGGGGAAAGAGTGGGTTTTAGTGAGTTTTCTGTAATGTATCTGTATTGGTTTGGCACGGCCAGGTTTTGGGTAGCGGGGGCCACAAAGATGGCTCCTGTGAGGAGCTGCTGGAAGCTTTCACCATGCCCAGCAGAGCCAAACCCTGATGGCCCTGAAGATGGACATGCTGCTGGCCAAAGCTGGGCCAGTGAGAGAGGCTGGTAATGCCCCGTGATGATATATTTAAAAAGAAAATCAAAACAAAGCTGCAGGGTTTTTGCTTCTAGTCAGAGAAGAGGAGGAGATGAGAACATGTGAGGGAAACAACATGGAGACACCAAGGTCAGGGGAGAAGGAGGGTAGGAGGTGCTCCAGGCACCCGAGCCGAGATTCCTCTGCAGGCCATGGTCAGGCCATGGGGAAGCAGCTGTGCCCCTTCATGGGGATCCATGGGGGATGCAGAGATCCACCCACAGCCCATGGGGATCAATGGGGAATGCAGAGATCCGCCCACAGCCCATGGGGATGTGCCCAGGTGGGAGCAGGTGGGTTCCTGGAGGAGGCTGTGCTTCAGTGGGAGATCCAAGGGCGAGGGGCCCTGCTCCCCGGCTTAAACAGCCCGGCCTCGGGCCCTGCTCCCCGGCTGCAGCAGCCCGGCCTCGGGCCCCGCTCCCCTGTCCTTGGAGGGCAGCACTCGAGGGCAGAGCCCCAGGTCAGAGCAGTTCAGGGAGCGCTGCCGGCCCTGGGGGAGCTCACGCTGCAGCAGGGTTCCTGAGGGCAGACCCAGGCCGGGGCAGGCCATGCAGAGCTGCCTGCTGTGGGAGGGACCCACGGCCTCACAGGGGGATGGGCTCCTCTCCCGAGGCAGCGGGAGAAAATCTCCGTGATGAACTGACCAAACCCCCATGCCCTGTGTCCCTGCACTGTCGGTGGGAAGGAGGGTGGGGCTGGGAGGGAGAAGATGTTTTAAGGGCTTATTTTATTTCTCATTATTGTCCTCTGATTCTTTTAGTAATAAATTTCACTTTGTAACTAAAGTTGAGCCTGTTTTGCCCTTGAAATATTTTTCCAGTCCTTATCTCACTCATAAAGCATTCATTAACTTTTTTCCCTCCTTTCCCCTCCTTTTCCCAGCTGTGGCAAGGAGGGTGAGCGTGCCACTCTCATGGGTGCCTGGTGTTGGGCTGGGGTCAAACCACGACAGTATCCAAAGCTTTTTTGCAGAAAGTAGAAAAAAACTTTTGATGCTCTAAATGAATTTTAGTCTGACAGGAAAGCCTCAGACCACACTATACAAGGCGCTGAAGCTGCTTCTCTTCAACTGTGCTGAAATACACATGGGAGTCTCCAAACCTGTGGTACAAATGCCCACAGTAAATACAAAATTACTGCTTGCAGGCCAGAAATAGCACTTGAAACCATAATGTTGATTTTTGTTGATCCTACAGCACTGAGCTCACTGCAGATCTCTCTCATTGGAATAAAAGCAGTGAAAGTTATTTGCATTGAATTTTGGTCCTTGTAAAATGAGACTGAAAGTCATGTCAAGAATGCACCACTAGACATGCTGGAACATACTATTTTTCTCTTCCACCTTTTTCTTCCTTTAGGTATCCTAAAAATCGATTCTTTTTCCCACTGTCAAGTGGTATTAAATGTGGGGGACTTTTTAATTATTTTACTTTTGAAGTTTAATAGCCTTAAGTCCCACATCACCACCTGTCCTAATTTCATTTACATAGATGGGAAGGTTCAGAGGGAGAGAAAAGGTAAATGCTCTGATGCAGGGCAGGAAGACCTGACTTCCTCTGCAGCATCACCTTGCAAAGCTGCACAACTGCTGGGGATCCCAGGAGATCTCAGCATGGACATGATGTGTGGTGTGGACACCCAGATCAGATTCCTGAGCTCCCAGCAGGGATGTTCTGCCTGTGTGCCATTCCATTTCTGTGAGTGCCAAGAGCAGCACACATTTTGTGCTACAAGGCACTTGGGGGCAGATATTAAGGTCTGCTGAAATAAAAGATGTTTGTCAGATAAGCTTCATAAGGGAAAATGGACTTAATTCAAGTGTTATAAATGGCAAAACTTAAAGCCCTTTGGAAAAGAAAAGGGTGTAGAAAAAGTGGTATAAGGGAAAGAAGTTAAATGCTAATCACTAGATCCAGTTCACAGACTGGATATCTTTCATATTCCTTATTCATCTGTAGAGCTACTCTGCCAAGTCTAAGTGAAGAATTTATGTACATAAGGAGGCACTAGATAAAAGCAGGTAAGAGTTGGACGTAATTGTTTCTTCCAAATTTCTGATGTTTAAATTTCTTCAATTATCTATGTCATGACTGTAAAAATATCTAATGGAGTTTGAAATCCCTATTTTCACATTCTGTTTCAGAAGACATCCTTCAGGAAGACACAATTTTCCTTTGCATTTGCTCTTCTAAGATTAAAACTTGTCTGCAATAGTGCCTTTATAGCCTTAACAATGTAATTTTGTCAAATATAACTACATCATACTGTGAAGAGTTCTGAAAAAATGCAACTTTTTTTCTAGATGTTATTTTAACAGAAGACTTGTGAGTGTGAAAGAATGGAGCCTATAGAAGAGAAGTTCTTCATGTTCTGTAACCTTATGTGCATGAAAATTCCTGAACACATGGACAATCCTTGACAGAGCCCAGAAGAAATGAAGTATGCCATGCAGTCCTGCTAAGTTCATGAACAAGATCATAACAGTGCTAGTTGATCTCTGCTGCTGTTGAAAACAGTGGACTAAAGTTGGAAACCTGAAGCTGTGGGGAAATCAGTTTATGTAGTGCTATGGTCATTGCTATTGGAAAAAAGCTACAAGAATATTTGAAGTGACCAAGGAAAAGAAAGCATTCCTATATTTTTTTTTATTTTCTCCTGCTCTAAAGTTCTGTAATAAGAAAATGTATACATTAGCCAGCCTTTTTAGAAAGCATTAAAATCAGCAAAATACCTCTTTTGACAGAACAGACACTAGGGTGCACTGGATTTAAGATGTAGGGAAGATTTAAGATCCTAATTTATACGAAAATCACTGAATATAAAATAAGTCAAAACCATCTCAAAGTACAAGGTAGGAAAGCAAAACTAAAACTTTATATTCTAGTGTCGCAGTTGGTGAGAGCACAGACAGAAGCAATCTAAGTATCTCCCTCCTGATCCAAGCAAATAACTCTGAACCTGCCACCCATTTCCAGCTGAAAGGCCCAGGTACAATGTAAACATTTGATCCTTTGACCCTTAAAGTTGAAGAATCACTAAGCAGAATGGGATCCTCACTTATACTCTTCTACATAATTTCTGAAACACTCTATGCCTTTACAGAGCCAGTACAAGGGGTCACCTGTGGCCACAGGTGGTACCCTCATCTTCTGCAACAGTGTGAGGACAAAATGTGCAATTTATATGTCAATTTTATGTTACATGAATTTTTGTCATTTTATGCAAGGTGCAATGCACACACTAAAGCTTTCTATTAATGTCCTCAGAAAGAAATATACTCTCACAGGACTTTGCTGATACTTCACATCTTTAGTGTTACTTTTGCTCAAATAGCACTCCCTAATATTAAAAATAAGATATACAGAAGGTGTTTATTTTATGTCCAATTCAAGAATATCATTAATATCTTGCAGCCAAAACTGAGAATTTTGCCCTTAACTTTGAATCATGGGAAGATAGTTATTTATTTTATCTTTGCTTCAGCTGAAAGTTGAGATTTTAGCTTCTGGCAAGAAGTTCTGTTTGCTGTTCTCATTATTGAATTCTGTATCAGCTCAGTTTTAATACATTTAATACATTGATGGGACCTGTGCTAATTCCCTCTTTTCCTGCCCTCAGCTGTTTAATAGGAATAAAGTAGGGAGAATGGCAGGAAGAACCTAAAAGGAGGAAAAAGGAGATAGAGGAAGTAGTATGTGTGTCTGTGCACGAGAGAGGGGATGGGGAAAGGGTAAGAAAAGAAAAAGAAAATTCTGCCCTCCTGTGTTCCCCATCACTGTTCTTAGTGCTATTTTGATACAGGCTTTTAGTCACTCAACTCATTCCTCAAAGCTGTAAAGAAACAAACAAATTCCTTTCACAAGATCAGCATCTTTTCCTGTTCAAACATCATTTGGAGAGACAGACAGAGTGACTGCTCTTATCTTCCTTTCTTTTGTGTTTTATCTGACAGTTACAGTCTCTTTAACCATGTCTGCAAGCAAAACACATCATGTTACATTTATGGAGGGTCTCGTGTCACGGTCATGATGCATGGCATCCTCTTAAGGCCTTCACATTGAACACAGAACTGATGGCAGTCTGAGCTCTAGTCCTGGGGTGGCTACAAAGATTGAAATACTGAAGATTACTGAAAGCAATGAATCAAAATGACTACAAGCTGGCTGAGCAGAGGAGACATATGACTAAAATGTGCCAGATCTTCTGCTTTGCATGCTCTATAGCCATTTACACCATTTCAAGATGGGACACAGTCATTTCTATTAAGGTTTAATAATATTTGAACAATCTGGCCTCCTGAACTCTGTTGAAAAGCAGATACTCACTGTTTGCCCAGTTAGAGACATTATTGTCCTGTTACGTGCCAGGAACTTCAGATTCTACAGACCTATTCTGTAGATCTATTTGCTGTATATGTCTTAAAGTTTCTATAGAACAAAGAATATAAAATGTATTGCAAAATGAGCCATTTGACCATATTTCACTCATTAAATGTCTGGTTTAAAAGGAAGTAAAATTGTTTCATATATCCTCATTTCTTTCTCTTGATCATTAAATGATTTAAGAGTTTTTTGCACCAACAGTGGCATCGATATTTGACCACATCTGTTGTCACATTGACAGAATTAGCCAATATTCTTGTTAAAAACAAGTGATTAATCAAATGTCAGCACGAAGCTTAACAGATTCTTCATAAAAATTTCACAGCCTGAAATATCTCATGTAAATTAGTCAGTGAGTACTTTTAAAGAAAAAGCACTTTTACAGGAGCTGTATTGATTCATATCTTAAAGCAGAGATGCAGAAGAGCCCTAACATTTACCAGAAAAAGCGTATGGTAATTTAACCATATTTAGAAATGAAGAATTTCAAGGGAAAAAATTCTCCCTTCCTGAAGAAAATAGAAAGGACATTAATATTGTCTCTCTTTTTTTTTTTTTATTCAGTATTCACATTAAATATGTTCAGGAGTTTGTATTTTACTCTTTGATAAATAAGAAGTGTTAAGGACACAAAAGAGCCTCAGACATCAGGCATTTAGTAACCTGAAGAATTGTGCACAGGTTAGCATTGATTTTCAGTTTTCTCTGACAAAGTAAAGCCTGTGGCTCTGCATATGTTTGTATTTATAGGAGTTTGATTCATGTTTCATAGGCATACTAGATTTTAAAATGGTGGGCAAAACTTCCTTCTTTTCTTTGTTTGCTGGAGGCTTTAGAAATGGCAAGAGAAATGGCCAGTTTCTCTATGCTGGTTTGCACCTGAATCACAGAATTGTAGACTCTTTGGATGGAAAAGTCCTCTTAAGATTATTATATTCAGTCATAAATCCAGCTCTGCTAAGTCCACTAAACTATGTCCCTAAGTGCCACATCTACATGTAGCAATGCTGCCCAGGAGCATTTCATTAGTCTAAGGTGGGGTAGTCTGCAGGTCCTCTTTCTAATATCTTTAAGGACCTAAATCTTGAATTTTTGTAGGAGATTTTAAAAAATCTCAGAACTCATCCATTTTCTTTAATCCCAGTCACTTTGGGCAGTGCCTGTTGGTGTGTAAAGCAGTCAGCACTGCTTTTGAAGAGAAATTTAAATTCCTTATTCATTGTACCATCTTCCCAGCAGTTGTGACTCAGTAGCAGATCATCATCTTACTGCTTCCTCCTCATCCATGAGCAGGAAAGAAGAACAGTTTTCTACTGACATTTCAAACTCAGCCATGCACAGCAGCTTGACAAGTCAGTATTTCCTTTTGACAGCTGTCTTTTCAGCCTCAGCATTCAGATTCTGCCTAAAGATTGATTTCTTCTTCCTTTTCAAAACTCCTCAAAAGCCATAATATCTAGGTCCAAGATAATAATCTGGTATAATAGGTGGGTACTGGACAAGCATTATAAAAGCTTCTTATTTGTCATGAATCCCTCCTGAAGCCAATGTGAAGGGTATACTTGGGAATAGTTTGAACTCCTACAATCCCTTAGGGCAAGAGGAACAGGGTGTAGTTCAGAGCAGTCTGGACTTGTGCCACCCAGTTGTGCTCACAGAGGGTTGACAGAAAGCAGATCTGTGTTTAGTGATCTCTGATGCACCCCAGGTGCTCTGTGGTGCAGTGAGCTCTCTCTCCCACTCCACATCTGTCCTCCCAGGTGGCTGTCACCTTCCTGAAGATCATCTTTAACACAAGAACAGATGAAAGCTGGGGTCTGATTGTGCAGGCAGCTTGTCATCTGTGGGTTATTAAATACAGTTCCTTACTCCAGGAAGTACAAGCTCCTAACTCTTGCCAGAAAACTGTAAGCATGAATATATATGTTCTTACTCAGGTGCTCATACCATTCATGGAGGATATAATCATCAGGAATACCAGTGATAAGAGGCAACAAAGTTAATAAGCCATAAGTAATCTTTCCCCTTTTTTGCCCCTTCCACGGTATTTAGCCTTTGCAGATGTACCCCTGTCACCGTGATATTTTATGAAAAATCCCTTTGCCAGGATTTCTTCTCCTGGGAAGCTGGGAAGCTTCAGCTTCTCTCTGTTTTGCTGCTTTGGAATGTGATTTGGAGAATTGTTTACCCAGCATGTGAATTGTTTTAACTTAATGACCAATCCCAGTCCAGCTGTGTCGGGACTCTGGTCAGTCACAGGTTTTTATTATTCATTCTTTTCTAGCCTTCTGTCTGTATCCTTTCTCTATAGTTTAGTACAGTGTTATTATATAATTTCATTAATATCATATCATAAAATAATAAATCATAAAATAATTACAGCCTTCTGAGAAGGCTGTAATTGAGTCAAATTCTCATGTCTCACCTCGTCCTGGGGACCCTGCAACCACCACATATCCCAGTTACATTTTATTTGTAAAAATAAGCAGTGTGGACCACCATGGTATTTCTGTACCCTTAGCTGTTATATGCGTGTGAGAATAGTAAATTATAGGGAGCTGAGTCATTTTGCTAAGCAAAATTCATTTGGCTAAGCCACACATCACAAAATCACAGCAGTTTTTCACCAGAAACAGTTTCCCAGGAAAGGTGTTACAGGTAAGAAATAAATGTTCCCTCCTAATCTCCTGGAGGGAGAGAGAGGCTTTCTAGGAGGTTGCACTTAGGTTACAGTGCATAACCACTGCCAAGTTATCAGGTACCCTTTCTCATCCTTTTTATGGTCTACGTACCCATGCCCACTCAAGTAGAGCTTTATTTCCTTGTGAGTAAGCTCTTAGGTTGAAGAAATCACACAATGCTTACAGAAATAGAATACAAATGCAGTCTCAATGAATAGAGCACATTGGGTCTTGTGCTCATGAAGCAGAGGGTACATATTATGCTGCTTCAGAGTAAAATGAGAAACAATTTTATCTTCTAAGGGAGATGAAGTGAACATCAGAGCAAGTTAAACAGTACATGCTGTGAGTCTCTACAGAGGAAAAATAGTGTCAAAAACCTTAGCCAGAGGTTAATTGATAATCGGTTTAATTATTCATTTGTTATTAATGATTACTAATGAGAAACTTTAGAATAATCAATGTTCCAGCCCAGTGCTTTGCCAGATGTCATGTTAATTGCAACTGAAGATAGCAGTAGCTTAGCAAAATACAGAAACAATTAGCATGATTGACTCGAAGCCACCTCACGCCTCTCTGGAGCATTGTTCTAGCAGCACTACAGAGCAGCATAAAATTCTCTGGGTTTGCAGAGTGGGAAAAGAATGTTTCTAATAGCCTTTGCTATAAGCCATATTTGTCTCATAAAAGGTAGAAATTACAGTAAGTCTGATACAAGCAAATATATTTGCTTGGAGAGATCACAAGCACAGGCTAATATGAGAGGAAATACAAAATAACCTACAGTGAATAAAATGTTAACAACAGTAATGGCTAATTGAAATTAAAATCTACTCTTTCCCCCATGAAAAATTTGCTGAGTTTTAATATTCCCAATGAAATTTCACTTTTAAATTATTCTTTATGACCTGAAACAACCATAAACCACTAAAGTACCATGTTGTTATTCAAAATATGCAAAGTAGCTTCTTAAACTACAGGTATTGTAAAATGCTAAGAAATTAAATTTTATTCTATGCAGATATAAGGTTTCATTCCATAGTTGAAACAGGAGATTTCATTTGGTTTAGACAAACAGCAGTACAGGAGGAAACCAAAGTAGCATATGTGTATCAAATACAAGTTCCCATCATATAACAGAGATCTCTCTGTCTCTCCATGCCCAGTTTGATCCTCAGCCACAAGATGAAAACTAGAATGTCTGTCTGCACATCAGGGAATCCAGGTGGCTCTGCTCTAACCCCAGACTTTCTTCTATTATTCAGTAGCTCCAGGACACAGACTTTAGCATCAAAGAGTCCAAAGCAGAAGTGCCATCAACCATCAAAGAAAGAATTGGGAATGGCACATATAACACCAGTCTGAGGTTCCTGAAAGTTAACAAAACACTGAATCTACCTCATGTGTCTGAGCTGCCAATAAGGTTTTTAATCAGCCATGAGCAATGGGGTACCATACAATAGGGTGTATGTAATCAGATCATAGTCTTGAGTGATTGGGATGTATATAACACAGAACCATTCTTTAATTGACACTGACACTGAAAATAGGATAAGTTTTTTGATGGTTAAAAGATGGTTAAAAGCACACCTGCATTGATGATCATTGTGTCTAATGCTGTGCACAAACCACAGTTCCTAGTCACAAAATTCTGTATGGCAATCAAAAATCAGCAGTGATTCTGTCTGCTTCATCTGATTAGCATGTGGTGAAAGTGAGAAGTTTCCTCACTGAAAGTTGGTTTGTGCCTGGGGTGTCTAGGTGAGACCCCTGGCATGCTCTCACAGTGCTGAGGGAGCAAGATAACATGACCTGCACTGAAGCTGCAAGGAATGAAGGACATTGATCAAAGGGAAGATTCTGCTCCAAATCCATTTCTGTGATGTCTTGGGTACCTGCTGATGTAAAGCTGGTACCTGCTGCTGAAGTTTAGTCCTCAAGTTATATTATTTATCTAGACAGAGGTAATTCTTGGCAGTGCCTTATCCATATATCAGACACTGCTGTGTTGCTTTCAGCATACGAACATAGAAAAATGCTACAGTGGTCTAGAAAACAAGGATTCTGACAGGTCTTTCTCCATGTGCTTTCTCACTGTTGTAATTGTGACATGCAGTCAAAAGTCTTGGGCTTTAGGGCAAACTGCCCTAAAAGTCATGAGGCTGAGCTGGTAAAGACAGAAGAGAGGCAAGAATTTGCAAAAGTTTCATTATGAGCACAAACCCATATTTTGGTTCTTTCTTTTTCATATATATATATATATATATATATATATATATATATATATATATATGTATGTATATATGTATATATATATATATGCTGTTTGTTTTATTATAAGTTATATCAGCAATATTTGGGGATTGCTTTTTATAATCAGTCAGGATATCTACAGTATAAGATACACATATTTTTTTTTATTTTAAAATAATGAAATGAAATTGGTGAGCGAAGTCTTAAAATAATGGAGAAGCTGTTCTACAGCCTCTAACAGAAATCCCTTCAGGCAATTCACTCTACCTCAGAGAACATAGAAGCACTCATCTAAGAAATAAATAAAATAAAACAAAACATGTTTACTCTTTTGACCATTTATTTGGCTTTTCTACCATGATGCATCTTCTGCTGGAATTTTCTGTACTAGTTCATTTTATGTTGAAAGTTTCATTTTTACCTCTCAGTGATGTTTCTTGTTGGTTTGTTTGGAGTTTTTTTAGTCTGGAAGTTTGATTGTGATTTGACTCACTCCCTCCTTTGCAACATACTGGCATTCACATAAGAATCTGTACACTCAGCAAGAACCTTATCACTTTGATGGATTTGGTCACATAATTTTCAGTGTTTCACATGTTTATGGGAACAACCTGAAATAATTTAACATAATTCCAATTGTTGCATATAGATTACATCATTAAAATTTTACTAAATATTTAATTTCATTTTGATAGCAGCAAAAACTGCAGAAATCAGCAAGTAGCAGCTATTAGTGAAAGGAGAAAAGAAAATAAGGAACTCTCACATGAATATGTCTCTGAAAATCAGAGTTCAACCATACCATTAAGTGAATTTCCAAATAAGACTAGAAAGACTGACTAATGTATCTTGGATGCATAGGCTACATGTTTATCTATTTTTAAAAGACCTTCAAAAGAAAGCAATTCACAATGTCACTGTTTCACTTCTAGTATTTCTCCAAGAATTAGACAGGGTTTTTTCCCTCTTAACTGACTTAAATTTCTTTTGATGATCACTGAGCAGATTTTTAGCACCTATTTTTATTATACATGGACAAAAAACTTGATAATGTTTCTCTTTAGAGAAAAACAATAATAACAAAGAAATTCAAAACCTCCCTTTGATGAAGACCGCACATATCCAAAATCCAGTCTTATTTTCCAGCAATTGATCTAGCAGAAGACATTTTTCTTTTCTAAAAATCTGACATTTCTTCATGCATTAGACAGTTATGCTGCTGGGTTTTCACCATTTTACTCCAAATGATAAGTTTTCATCACAAATATCATAATGTAATCAATAAACCTTCCGGGATTTTTGGTTCCTTTCCATTAACTGCAAATTCCTTCTGCATTCTTTCAACCATCATGTCTTCCTTTTCCTAACTACAATATTGCCTATCTCTTACACATTGTCCTGAGTCCCACTTCTTTACTACCTCTTGATTCTTATGGTTTAGTAGACGTCATATCACAACAACATGTATAATATCTTGTTTCTCAGGAACTTTCCCAAAACCTCAGCAGCATGCTTTTATTTGGATTCAGGCTATGTCCACACTGTCCTGGGAACACAAGGCATGGATGAAGTTCATCCATGAACTAGAAATGAATGAAGTTCATCCATGAAATAGATGAAGTTCATCCTATTTTCTGACTCAGCTGTATGCATGCCACCACTGAGCTCAGAAGGCCCGAGGCTTAGCACTGCTTGGCTAAACTGCCATAAATGCAGGCTGAGCTCAGGCTGCTCACAGACCTGCTTCTCCCTCTGGCACTCTGTGTCAGGCCTTTCTGCAGGAGACCCCTCTCAACCTGCATGCAGCTGTGCACAGTTTAAATGCACCAGGAAAGAGTTTGTTGAACTAGATTCTCTGTTACCTTTTACATCAGAGAGCATTTGGCACTACTTCCACATTTAATACCTTTCTGTGAGGATTCTTCACCAGCAAAACTCTGTGAGTGAGTTGCAGGGCTGGGAGATTCCCACAGAATCCAACTACCCATCTTTGTTGCCGACTTTAGTGAGACATTTTTGTGCTCTGCTTTTTTGAGGTCTATGCCCTAATGTCTATTGATATGTTAACTGTTACCTTGCAAGCACAGCTACCACAAGAAGATTAGTTCAAGTAAAAAACATTACAAAACATTTTCTTATTTTAACACAATGAAGCATAGGCATAATATTTGGTACACTTTTGGTCATTGGGAATAATTAATATTAACTTTTCATCCTTTTAATATGTGTTGATAAAGTAGAAATAAGGTAGCTAATGGTATTTTCTCATTTTAAGAGCATTTTTTCTGACAATATTGCTGAAAAAAAATGCCCTAATAAATTAACATATGGCCATTCTAAATTTTTGGTCCTGCACAGTTTCAAACACATAGACTACAATAAATTACCAGAGATAGATTTTTACTTCAGTATTTTTAGGGATTTTTCAACTTTAGGGCATAAATCAGAAATTACAAGCATTCATATGCCAATTTGAGAACTCACCAAAACTTTCAAATGTAGCTTTGTCAAATCTCTTCAATGTAGGAATACGTATTAAAAATAAAAATTAATACAGTACCAGAAATAAGGTTTGTAAAAGATTTTTTTTGACAACTTTATGGCTTATGAACATGTTGGATTTCACCATCAGTGTACATCTCAGCCTGTTAATGAGTCATTACTGGTGTAGCAGAAAATATATGTCACTTCAAAGCAAAGACAGAGGTCATGATTTCACCAACATTCATTTCCCATGTGATTTTGCCAGAGGCAAGAAGATACCACAAGTGAAGTAGAGGTTATTGGCAGTTGAAAAAATTGTTACAGATTATGAGAGTTAATTAATTTGTGATTTCATACCAAACTGTTGTCATTAATATTCCTTCTTCTATTTAATCTGCTATGCATTTGTATTACAGCAGGTCTTGCAGATACATCAGCAGAGATGTGTCTTCCTTTCCATTACCCATGGATGAGTAGCACAGAGTTTACACGAGGCAGTAGCAGATACTGTGGCCCAGGTTTCACTAAAATGAAGGGTATTCATGAAGATGACTTTGATAGACACCCCTGTCTGTGTGCAGCCATGGGAGTCAGTCCAGCTGGGCCTCTCTTACCTGCAGGGGAGAAGTCAAACACATTCCTTGTCTCTTCTTGCCCTGCCAGCCCTTCTCCATCTCCCTTTCCAGGCTTGCTGCAGGTTAGCCAGCACACAGACACAGAGGAGAGCCAGGGGTTTTAGCCTACATCTAACATGAAAATGTAGCTCCAACGACTCAAGCGTGGGATTCAGGTTTTCTAACAGTGCATACCTTAGGTGTAGCACAAAATTATCTTTCTTTTTCTCATATCTCTTCATGTAGGAAGCACTTCTCATAAAATTCACTCATAGAATGCAACCTAACATGAACTCACGTTGTTATTCTAGGATCCTTCCATATGGTTCAAGCAGATTTGGTTTTGAGCAGAGCAAGAAGCACACAGCACATACATTTTAAATCATAATAAATGTGGAGCAATGCTGTATGTGCTGAAAAGTCAGGGCACAGCAGGAAAAAGGTCAGTCTCTGTTCAGCCTAATGGCTCTGCTAGTTTCTGCTGCAGAACAACACTGCAACTATAAGGGATTTTTTCAGTTTTGATACAAATAAGATGACACAATGAGAGAGAGGTAAAATAGCTGCCTTTCTTTTCTCCAGGGCCTAATTATAACAGCATGTGAAAAAATATAAGGGTCTCAGTCTAATTTGGTAAGTGAGAACTACCTACCAACAGAGCTGTTTTATTTATGAGAGATGATAGGGTTGGTAAGAAATCCTGATATAAAAAATGGCAAGGAAATTTGTGAGCAACAACAGGAAGAGTAATTGTGTATGCAGTGGTTTTTTTATGTGTGAATAGGAAACTGATACTTGGTTTGATATTGATTTTTCTCTATGCAGCATGCTGCTATTTACAACTGTGGATGTATTTTTCTCAGATAGTCAGTGCTGCATGATTTATGCTGTGTCTCAATCACCACATTATGTTATGTAAGGCACCAGCTGAATCCTGAGATGATTCAACTGCCAAATATTGTACTAAAAACTGTTGTCTCATAATGAATCAACAGGCTTTGAAGTAATTAAATCCCTCATTGTTTAGCTTAATATGAGCTATTTCAAAATGTAATAAAACATATTTTGGGAGTGAGTCTTACCAGGTCCCATTATAATAGCATTTAGCTTCTTTCAGTCACCTGTATGACACAACTGTCAGTCTAATATGATTTATAACCATGAATGTTTGGTTTACTTACCAAGTAAGAGCTAGCAAGGCTTATTCTGCATGTCAGCCATCTGTAATTGTAACCTGTAACTCAAATTTGTTTTTGTCCGACAGACTCGATGCTTCTTATCATTATTCACCACTTCCCTGTGCTGCCACAACTCTTTCAGGCTTTCAGACAGTTGAGAATGTCTCACGAGTGTGGCCATGGTGTAAACCAGTACAGAAAAAGCATCCATCCCAAAGGAGCTCTTGCTCTATGTACAGACACTCTGTTTATGACAGCGATAACACTTCTGTGTCAAATGGTGACAGAGACAAGGCCTGCCCAGCCAGCTCGCCTGGGAATGACAGAGTGAGGCTGCATCCTTGTCCTTGTGGTGGAGAGCTTTACACCAGACTGCATAACTTGTATGACTCTTGTAAATTCTCTTGGGACAACCCCATGTGCAGAATGACAGCTTGGATGGTCAGGATGTTTTGTGCTGGGGAAAAGTATTATTAATCTTTAATTTACATTTTGCAATGTATTTAGAGTGGAAAAGACAAATTCAAAGAGTAGTACCTTAGTCTGGGAGCAAAGACTGCTGAATTTCGTGATGATTCTAAGCTATGAGAAAAACAATGTTCCACAGTCCTGCACCACAGTGATAGAAGATATAAAACTCTCAGCCAGAATGTTTCTACTGGAGCTTTGATGACTCCTTTAGGTATCTTCCCATTTGTCCATGAGTGGTACACAAGCATGGCTAGACTTTGATCTGAATTCAATATTCTCTGTCAGTTTTGATGTGCTGTTGACCACCACTGAGAAGATCTGCTGTCACAGCCTGTGATTGCTACAATCTACTCATCTAAGCACTCATGACTTGGTAGGACAGATCACTGTGGTCTGCTAAATGAGTCACCAGCCAGCATCAGGATGGATGTGTGCTAGCTGCTCTCAAATCCTGGCCAGCCCACCTACAGACATCAAACATGACAGAGAAAAAGAGAATAGATATTTGCATGTCACCACATTCAGTAGAAAGACAGAGTTAGCCATTTGTGCCCCTTCCTCGCATTACACAGTTGAGACTGGCAAATATCAGTGCAGAATGTAAGATGTTCTGAACTCTTTTATGGACAAACTCAACCAGTTTCTGGAATACTGGAACGCTACAGGTTCACAGGTTTTTACAGAATAGGTCCACTATTTACAAAATAGGTCTGATCTTCTCTAATCTTTTAGTATCACTGTATGGGATCTGTTGGAAAACCTGAGGACAGTGAGCCAGGAAGATTTGGCTCATGATACATGGGCAGTACCAAGACAAACAAATGATGTTTCTTACTGAGTTTAGGAAGACAGCAGTGAAGTCCTGTATTAAAGTTTCTTCAGTAGTGAGAACTAAAATAAGCAGAAAGAACTTAGCATCAAATTTCATATTTCCATTGAACCACGAAAAACTAATGCTTGAGCTACCCATATCCCTGGCAGGGCTTGTGGTTTGCAGAGAGATGAATGAAGCCCGTGCCCTTGAGTGGAGATTCTGAAGTCTGTAGAATGTCCTGCAGGCCTGAAAGGGATTAATCTCTCCAGTTCACAGCCACTGTCTCTTCTATTTATCTAGTTCTTGGTGTTACAAGCCAGCAAATGACTTAACCAAATGGGGTCATAATATTTTACTCTGATTTACAGGTTTTACACTGACCATTTTCCATTTTACTGCAAGTCATTTTCACTATTTACAGCCCATCTCTGGATAAGAGGTTGATGCTGTTTGCAATCTTATATCTAGTTTCTTGTACTTCCTCCTTGCTCTTTAAATAAATCATCCTTTCTCAGTTTGTGGTGGATTAAACGTTGGATTGCATCACAGAATAGAGTGAATGAAACAAAAAGTGAGGTACACAGGAAAATGTTGAATGTATTCTTTGTCATAAACTTTGACTCAGGAATCTGAAACTATTAGATTATTTGCATAGTTGATTTTCATTCTACAATACAAGAAAAATAATAACTCATGAAATCTAATTTTGCAGTCACTAGCCAAGGCTTTGAACTTCATGACTGAAATTAATAAAGATCTCATCCTCTACTCTGCTGAGGACATGAGTGGTTCCCTGGTCCCTCTGGGTATTTTTTTTAATTTGTTTGGGTTTTTTTTAAGACTAACAGCATGGTAGTCACACTCATTTTCTGCTGCTGCTTTCATCTAGGTAGTGCAAAGCTCCAGCACAGATCAATACTCTAACATTCTGTAAGTTAACACACCATGGATATATGGAAATATCACCATTTATTTAAACTAATAAAGTCATAATTCAAAATGTAATTATGTAAACAGCCTTCCAAGATCCCTGCTTTTTTTTAAAGAATAACAAACAGCCTGTAGCATGGGAAGAAGGCACCTAGGGAGTTGTGTAATCAAGGATATTTTGTTTATTATTTCTTAGTGTATAATTATTTAATTTTTCCAGCTCTAAGTTTTTGGTTTTTTACTTTACAGGAAGTTTTGCACATACAGCTCTGAGTTGGATGTGGTGTTTCCTGTCAATATTAGGTTTTTATCAAAAGCAAAAAAGCATATGAAAAAAATACATTATATTAAATGGCTAAGCAGTGCCATTATATTTTCAATTAAAAATGTCAGAATGTAACAAACCCAAAAAATTGGATAGTCTGTCCTGATGATAGTGGAACCCTGGAAAATGTTAAAAATAGTCTTTGAAAATATTAGGCCTTGTATTTTCTCAGATCACTGCACCTGCGTAAGCAGTATGATAAATGATATAATTGTTAGATGTGATGATTGTTTAGTAGTTAAATGTAATTATTACATAACCATAAGAAGAATCGTGAGAAAATATGTTGGAAATTTAAAGGGGGCTATGTTTAGCTGAAATCTGTGTATACAATAGAACAATATAAGTTTGATAATTATCATGAAAGTTATGTAATGATAGAGTATAAAACACGTACACCTTGAATGTATGGTCGGAATCAGATTTGGGTGGAAATCACCCCGATTCCCAGAGCTCTTCAATAAAAAGCACCGCATATAATCGCTTCTGTGATTATGTGTTTTTGAACGCTAACACTGATTGGGTTTCAAAAGAATTAGAAACCTATACGTGGCAAAATTAAAAATTTAGTATCTGAACCACTAATCAGTGAAAAGAAAAAAGTGGGTAACATTTCCTGAATGACACTTTTTTAGTAGAAAATGTAATTTGTGATATTTAAAACATTCAATCTTTAAAAATTGTTTGGGCTGACCACTTATTGGTATTAATGACAGATTTTAAGTCACTTCCTTGCCTTAACAAAATATTATTAATTAACTTTACCAGAGCAGTTGTTCATTAATTAAATCTCTATATTTATTTAATTTATATATTATTATCATTTAAGAAACACCATACAGAGGTATGTCTTATAGTCTGTATCATCAGTTGCTTTAATCAAGCAAGCCCACACAGTCATTGGAATTATAGATGCATATCTAATAAAAATTGGCTATTACAACTGCAGTTTAGAACCACCCTCAATAATTTTGTGAACTTTCACTTTTTCAATTTTTGTTACTTGTTTCAGTTTTAAAGGAAATTGTGTTATTAATCTGTTTGACTTCCAGAGCTTAATGTGCTGAATATGTCTTTATTTTACAGCTTACAATTCTCCATGTTCTGTGGAGAGCTAAGTGAAGTCATTATCTCTAGAAGATCTAAGAACAGGGGTTATTTATAAGATTACTTACACAGGGAAAGTGAACCACCTATCATTCTGTGCTTGTAGGACTAAAATGACAAATACATATTAAAAAATGAAAAAAAAAGGGCATAGTCAAAATACGCAAAAAAAAAAAATCCCCACAATTTTTTGTGACTAAGCATTTTGACCACCAAGAAAATTCCTGGGGAAAGAGGAAGGCCTCAGGAGTGTAAGTATACTATATATGCACAGAAGTTTAAAAAGTTGATGCCAGAATAAACAAAATTTGACCCAAACTTTCTACAAACTTGCCAAGTCTCTTTCACTCTCCAAATCAATTTATTTCACAGGTATTACAAAGGTGTACTTTTCTGAAGCTGATTTAATTTATACCTTTGACTTTCCATTATTTCTTTTTATATATCCCCCTCTCTGCCCTTATGCTATCTGTGACTCTTTTCAGAACATTTTCCTCACTAGAGCTCAAGCTCTGAAGTCGGTTTTCCACAGTGTACCAACCATTCAGGGCCAGTCAGTCCTTCCTGTCTAGATTTTTTGCTTACCTTTTCCACAAAATAGTTTAGGTTTTAATACAAGACAAAATTACTGCTATTTATGACCACTGTTTGCTTCATGTGCTATGAGCAATATTATGTCCTCCCATTTCCCTAGATTCTGATGCAAAGCAATACAATTTTAAACTCTTGAAATTTTAATCCAGACTTTCTAATAATTAAACTGTGCTTAAGCATGTTTAAGTGTACAGTAATTCCTTGAATGCTGTTAAAACATAGTAATGGCTTGGGTCAAAACATGTACAGAAATTCTTAGATTTTTACTGCATCATGGTAGATTCAATGACAAAAAAACCCCACAGAATGATATCACACATTTGTATTTTCTTTTTTTTTTAAATAAACACTCTTTACCTTAAATATTCACCTGTATAAATCCACATATATTCAACATTACAATCATCTGCTGTAAGGTACACTTCAATTCCATGACAATTCTCTTGCTTTTAGTTTGTTTACTCTGCGCTTCCAAAAACTGAACCAACACTGAGATTCAACAAACTTTCCATTCTGGGTTAGTCACTTGTGTTGTTAGGAAATGTTTTTTTTAGAGAAGCACTCACACACACCAAAAAACCCTACAACTTCTTTTTGGTTAAATCTATTGCTGTAGAATACAAACAAGGAAGTTTGTTTATCTGTAGTCCCATGTAAGCATAACTGCTACTGATTTTTTCCAATTTGCATATCATTCCCATTCTGCTTTATGCTTTCATTTGGAAATGCACTACCTACTTCAGGCACCCAACATGGTCTGCAGAGCTTCAGTTTCTGTGATGCTGAAGGCGCATTCCAGAGTTGTTCTCTTTATTGTCTTCATGTGAACCCACATTGATCAGAAAAGGACTTTGTGGAATGAAGGAAAAACTGCAAATTGGAATGAAAGCAGTTTTAAAAACAGCATTTTATTTGTATTGTCCTATTTAATTGCATTTCCATAGGTGGGGGAGGAAAAATTCAATTTCAGCAGACTTAATTTTGGCATCTGCATTATTTTAGTTCTTGAGAAATCCCTGTGAAGACTGAGACAACAAAACTACTGATAAAATCCATATGCACATCCTCAAGCACACAGCATTTCAATCCTAAACCTACTGTGTTCCTGTTAGAATTTCTGAAATCCTGATGATGAAAATGCCACAAGAAATATGAATCAGAAGTTAGAGAAAAAAATGTCTATTGTAACCTTATGTTTAAGCTTATGGCATGATTATCTTAAAATGTTTTTTTTCCTCAGGCCTTTATCACACCAGAATATCTAGGCATTCAAGTTTTGACAGGTGGAAGGATGTGCATGTCAGATAAAAGAAGAAAAAAAAAAAAAGACTTGACATAGACTTGGACTATTCAGAAGTAAGAGTAAAGAAGAAAAATAACAAGTTAGGATGCCAAGTCTTGTAAACTCACAAAGGCTGACAGGGAGCAGAGATCAAAAATCCAAAATTCTGCCAAAAGTTTCTTTAACAAGTGTTGAGTCATTTGTGGCATGGTGTTTGTTTGGGGGGCTGGCTGGTGCATTTGAGAGTTTTGTTTGTTTGTTTGGGGTTTGTTTGTTGGTTGGTTTTTAACAGAGGATTGATTTCCTGATTTAGAAAGATAATTCATTCTCTTTCCAATTTACTGTTCTTTTCTGTGCAAACACTGTTTGCCTTTTTAGATCTATCTTCAAGTGTTTCTGTGTAAGCTCAACACCTCTAATACACAAAGTTTTCACTGAGAGAAGCAATGGAAAAAAACAAAAAACACCACTGAAGAAAATCCAACAATGTTAGTGTGATTGAGATTCATGCTTATTTTTTCCTTGCTGTACAGAATTAATGGAATAGATTCAAAGTGTAATGGATGCTTTACTTTACCAAGTATCTCCCAGATGTGCACTGAAGGAAATCCCACATCACCCTCTAAAATTCATAAGTTTAAGTTCAGAACTGGAAAGGAACATAATAACCAATGAAAGTTCAGATGTAAAAGGCAAAGTTTTGTTATCTCCCTGTCATATCTACCATTCCATAACTTTTCTTCTTTTATATATCTTTTACTTTTCCCTAATCACTGAAATTTTTTCCTCATCCTTTCTCTTGCTCATATAAACCTGTTTTTCTTATCTTTCTGACATAAAACATAAAGAGAAAGCCTTCCCAAAAACAAGTTCATTCTTCCTCACCTCAGTGTATCGACTGCAGAGAATTTTAATCAAAAACTAAAGCCTTCTCTTTTCTGATATTTCCTGCTGATACTGTATTTGTTAACTTTACATGAAACTGCCCAAATTTTTCAAAATCTAGGATATATGATGGACCGAAGTCTAAGGATGCAATGCAGTCCTTTCATGAACCAAATTGATGCCATGTTACAGCAGTGAATGCCTTCAGCACACACACTATTGAAGCAGACTATGCCAGCACAAACAGATTTAGACCAAGAAAAAGATCAAAAACTTTGGTTTAGTTTGAGAAAATAATTAATTGCATTTTGGATTTGTCCAATTCAAGAGTGACCTTCACAAGTATATATACAGATGTGCAGAAGCCACAAGACACTCAGGGCATGTAGCAACTGAATTAGACACATCTTCCTACCAAATCTCACTTATTAGATGTGCACAACTCCTTGAAGACCAGAATAATTTTCTTTCCTTCAAATTTCAATGGTGAAAGATATTAATACTTCATACTTTTCTATGTTTGCAGAAGAAATTTTCTCATAAGTCATGAATATGAAGAAAGCAGAGAGTGACAGCTCAGCCTTAGCTCTTTCCTGGCATTGTAGGTTTGCTATCTCAACTGGATTCTTGTGCACTTGGGCTCTTGGTGCCATACCATATACAGCATGACAGCAAAACAATCCATAAAACATGTGCTGACAGTACTTTATACAATTCACAACATGCCCTTTTCCCCTCAAAACAGCAGTTTAAAACATTATAAAAGAAAAGTTGCCTAGAAGCTGGTTTTTGTATTCCACTGCAGAATTTTCTGTACAACAGGACAATATCAGAGGGGAAGGAAACATGATAGAAAGTTATCACGGCAGCCTGCAGCAAATACTGCAGATTTTTATGGTGATTTCTTTTTGTGTGTGGTTCAGAAGGCATGGAGCCAAGGTTATAGGAAATCAATAGTTCTCTTGAGAATCAAAACTTATGAGGAAAAAGATCTTACTTGGTAAAACTCTTTTGCTCATTACCTCTATTTTTGTAGAGTAAAAACAATGTGCTTTGATACATTCCCTGTAGTTCATATCAGATCCCCTATTACAGCAGAAAACAGCCCCTTTTTGTCACTATAGCACATCCTTAAAAAAAAATCTCACTTTTGATCAGCAATTGAATAGTTCAGAAGATTTATGGTCTCTAAAGCAGCTATCATTTAAGGATTTTTTCATTGTTTCAATTACAATGTACGACAAAAGTTTTATGTTTTCTACTTCCATTTCCATTTTATAGGCTAATGAAAGCTGAGCTAAAATCCAAAGTTTCTCCCTCAGGAAGCTTCTGTTGTAGTTCTTCATAGTCTGAGTACTGAGCTGGAACCCAACCACCAAAAGTTAGTACAGAGATGTCTGCAGAAAACTGGGAAATAATTCATCAAAATAAAATTTTCTGTAGAACAGAGTATTTAACTGTCAGCCTGTCATGGTGGTTTTTTGCTTTCCTGCTTCTGCTACAGACCTGTTGCTCTTCCTGGCTTCATGTACTCTGTGTCTGTAAACCCAAATTCATCATCAATTTCTGCCAAAGGGCACCCACTGAGCAAGGGAAACAAGAGCTCCCCAGCCACCACCTTTAACACAATGGCATTTTCAGAAAACATGACCAAATGCACTGGTCATAGGATGACAATAACCTTCTTTCATGGGGATTTCTCCTAGTAAACAACAACATGTTTATATTAAATTTCAGCTTTTCACTACACAGATGTGTTAAATCTGTATTTTGTTTGGTAAATTACAGCTTCCATTAACACTTCTGATTTACTGTTTCATATGTATTATTAAAAAATAATTATTATGGCTTATTCACTGAACATTTACTTTCTAATTTCCATCAATTTTAAAATCATCCTGTGTTTTGACTGTTCTGTATTTCACTGATCAAAATACAAAAATGCAAAAACATCTTCATTTTCAACCTACTCTTTCCTTTCTGGCAAAAGGAACATACAAAGATGGACTTTGCAATGATAAATGCTTATAAATCAGTGTCTCTGAATGACAGAAGTCCTCAAAGTCTGGGAAATCCCATAGAGGGAGTTCAGCACTTCTCTCTCCTTTCTACCAAGAAACCTCCAGTCTGGCATTGCCTGCTGGGCACTGTTGCAGTATCAAAAAAGAAGAAAAAGTCTACATTTAGAGAAGCTGAATAAAATTTAAAATATTTAAATAGCTTCATGCCCTCAAAATTTCAAATTTTGCAAATTATATAACAGCATTTACCTTCCTTTAAGTTAATGGTTCATGATACACTGTCATTAAGAGTTTACCAGAAAGCAAGATCAGATGTGTTGAAGGATTAACTTACAAAAAATTGGAAGCTAAACTTGATTGAGTGTACGCCTGAGTTCTGCCAATGCTTCAAGCCAGCTTTGATCCAGAGCTCCCTGGGAAGTTTTAGCATTTCACTGTGTTCACAGTATTTGGCTCTGCTCTCCAGTGGTCATGGGAGCACAGGCATGACTCTGTATTCCACAACCTTGTGGTTCAGACATGACCTGGTTCACACCACTGTCATTCAGAACATAAGTGAGGGCTCTCAATATCTGCCTATCTGCCTTCAGTCCTTTACAGCTTTCTCTGAAGCTGGCCCTCACACCCAAAGTGATTTACCAAAGACTGCATAATTAATCAGTCACTTAGATTGTGTTGGAACAGCAAAAATACCATTTTCATTCTCTTGGTTTAGCTGTCAATACTATCACTGCAGTTTCTGGTTCAGAAAAAGGTAAGTCTGAATATACAAAATACAGTTGCCAAGCAGACCATGGGACTTGTCCATCCACTTAACCATCAGCTTTCATAACTATTTCATGATTATCTGTTTGTTATATGTACTTCCCTGGGACTGCTATGAGGTGACATAAAGTACAGAACAGTTATTGAAATAGAACCATTAATTGCCTTGGATTTTCCACTAAAAGCATCATGAAGTGTGAATGCAGAGTTATGGCTTCAGCGATGCAGAAATGTCTTCTGCCCCAAATGGTTTCTCACAGGTGTTTAATAACATTAAGCTCCTTATCAGTTTCCCATTACTGTCTCTTCAGCTGTTAAAGCAGTGAGATTCCCTGTCCCTCCTGAGCACTTGGAGCAGGACGTGACTGTGACTTTATGGCAATGTGCTGTGAGTGGTCTGGGCACAGCAGAGCCACACATGGATGTGTCTCAACAGAGCCCAGACCCTCAGCAGGTCACTGAGCACAAGGGGACAGAGGCTGGGAGCTCTGCTGACAGCCTGCAGTGCCCATGTTGGACATTCCCCTTCTGGAAGTCTCTTCCTTTTTCAAAACTAACTGTCTAAGCAGCTCCTGTCTTCAAGAAATTCTCTGTTCTTTTTCTTAAATCCTGGTTGATTTTGCTTATCTCATCCTCCTCTTCGCTAATCCAAAATCACTCCACATCAAATGAACACTACAAAGGAAGTGGGTGGCAGGTGGAATAATATGGAAAATAATCTAGCCACAAACATAAGATAATAGAAAAATATCCTTGATAATTCCTTGGAGGGTTTTTCATCTATTCTTTATCCCCTAATCTATTTCTAAAATATAGGGTTTTTAAATTCTCGGCTGCTTGCAGTTTGCACTGTGCACTGCAGAAATATCCTAACTTCCTCCAGGGATGTTACTGTGCTCTCTCACTTCTCAAACTTCCATTTGTATTGGTAGAAATCTGAGGAGTGCAGCTGAGAAGGGTAAGGTTCATCTGCCTCTACAACTGCAGGATCAGTTCCCTAAGCGCACCACAGAGTTTCATTTTCCACATTTTCATGAAAATCATAAAGAATACCATGGTGAATGCAAGATTTGAGGTAAAAATAAATCAAAGGATTATTTGTATTAAGTGTATGAGATTTAGAGCATCTGCAGGAAAATTTCGATCATAAATTATTGCAGCTGTAAAAATGGAATTACTAAGAAGAGAACTGTAGCATGGTTCTCATAAATAAGGAAATGCACAACAAAGTGGAAATTAACTGGTCAGACACTTGTGTCTCAGAGGAAGAATTAACCATCTGCTGAGTGAATATCAGCTGCTCAAGTGATTTCTGGACAAAAAGCAATACTGTTTACAAAGAATTAAGGCATGCAGCTCTAAAACAAGATGAGAAAACAGGAGTGAAATAATTCTTTTGAATCTGAGATGAGGTCGACCTTACCTTTAGAAGAGTGTTTTGTTTTAATCACTGAGATTTAAAATAGAAGGGGGAAATTAATGAGCATGTAGTGATCTTAGTAGAGAAATTTAAAATTTAAATTTTAGAAAAATGTTTTAAAAGAGTTAACTTGCATGTGACAAATAGCAATACATCAATCTTCTGAAAAATTTGATTTATTGATCAGTTTTCTAATTTTGAAAAAAATTCCTTTGGAGACTATGAAATATTAATTTGACCAATATAAAAGATTATTTGGGTTAAATATATGCACTAAACTTGCTCATCTATAACAATAGCATTATTACTGAATATTGTAGACATTGGGGTTTTAAAATACAAATGAGACCAATGGAAGGAGAAGAGTGAGAAAATTATGAGAGAAAACAATACCAGTAGGAGAGCAAAAAAAAAAAAAAGCCTATTTTAAAGACCATTTATTCCTATGCTTTTTCTTCTTTCATCTCTAAAAATAAGTGGAAATGAAAATCAGGAATTAAGAGGATTTGAGTGCCATTTTCACAGAGAAATCACCTGTGTTATAGCACAACACATGGATGAAAAACTAATCAATCCTTTTAAGACAAAACATTGCATTACTACTGGTAGTGTGATCTCTCAGATAATTCAGAATGCATATCTGCAGGATATGGAATGTTTTATGGTCACAAAACTAAATAAATAAACCCCACACAAAAGAAACATGTCAAGGGCAAGTGAAAATGCAGAAGGGTAATGGAGAGGAAGACACAAGAAGTGTGAAAAGTAAGGCAAGTGAGAAGAGTCAAAGGAGCAGGACAAGGACATTTACACAGAATGCAGAAAGCCTAAAAGACGGCGAGAGAAAGCGTGAACTCTCTGGAGAGAAGGTAACACAGCTGATCTGCTGCACAGCATGAGATCTCCAGCCAAATTTTCATTTCTGTGTTTATCCTGTCATGCATCAAATGACACATCAGGCAAAATGGTTTTATTTTCAGTTTACTTCACAGGATCACAGAATATGCTGAGTTGGAAGAGGTCCATCAGGATCTCTGCGTCCAGCTCCTGGCCCTGCCCAGGACCATCCTCAGGAGTCACACCATGTATGTACCTGCGAGCATTGTCCAAACACTTCTTGAATCCTGCCAAGCTTGGTGCTGTGACCATTTCCCTGGGGAGCCTGTCCCAGTGCCCAGCCACCCTCTGGGTGAAGAACCTTTTGCTGACATCCAACCTAAACTTCCCTTGACTCAGCTTCAGGCCATTCCCTTGGGTCCTGTCACTGTCACACAGAGCAGAGATCAGTGCCTGCCCCTCCTGTTCTCCTCAGGAGGAAGCTGGAACTGCAGTGAGGTCTCCCCTCAGTCTCCTCCAGGCTGAGCAGACCCAGTGCCCTCAGCCCCTCCTCACATAGCTTCACCTCAAGGCTCTTCACCATCTTCACCACCCTCCTTTGGACACTCTCTAACAGGTGAATATTTTTCTTATGCTGTGCTGCCCAAAACTCCCCTCAATATTCAATATGAGGCCACCCCAGTGCACAGCAGAGCAGGACAATCCCCTCCTTCCCTTGCCCAGCTGGTGATGCTGTACCTGATCTCTCCCAAGAAATGGCTGGCTTTCCTGGCTGCCAGGGCAAAGGAATGTAGATTTTGTTTTCTATAGAAGACTGTTAATCTCAAATATACATATGTGTTCAAACAAGGCAAAAAAAATAAAACAGAAGTGCAAGTGAATCCTACCTTTTAAAGAGATGCCTTTTTGTAGAAAGGAAGTATGACAGTCATTTTATGTAAAACACATTTTACATTGTCACACAAGTATCTGATTTAGGTATTACTTCAGAAACAAGTATGTACCACCAACTACATTACAGATTTTTAATAAACAAGATATTTGGGCTGAGACAAATACCTCCTGAGACATTATTTAAAGTTCTTTCAGATTAATTTTAGCAACACATCTGACTCTGAAACAAGACACTTCTGAGTATCCCAGGGATAGGAAAAGTTGACGTTCATGGGCAATGAATGAAAACCCTGAGGTGGTCCTGTTGAACAGGGTTTAAGCTGAACATATTAAGTTTCTTGTCATGTTTAAGGTCATCCTTTGAGTTCTGAAATAAACTACACATCACTAATGAAGTTTATTAGGATGAACTAGAGGTAACATCATGTTTGCAAAGTTTACAGAGCCCACTGATGTCAAAGCTGAATATGAACAGTTTTATCAGCAGCTGTCTTCTCCTCTGTGTTGCCCATCTCCCATTGCATGACTCCTCTATCCTCTGGCACAAAGTGCAGCCAGTTCTCCAGTGTCTGGTAGTGGTGCTTGGCATAGTTTCCTACCAGGAAGGTGGAAGGGATGGAAATGAGTAATAATCCTTCTCATCTTTCCTCCTTACAAGCAGAAGCACCCCACACTAAGAAAATTTCCTAGTGAGGCAGAGAAAATGTTTATGTGAAGTCAGCAGGTGTCTGTGAATCTCAGGACAGGAGCAGCTGAGGGCAGGGGTTGTTCTGTGTGCCAAATACACATGGAGCAAAAGCCCTGCTGATGCAAAATTCAATGAATCTTACACAAACCACAGACATAACCCTTACCCACACTGTTTAGCAGAGGCAAACACTCATCTGACCTCAGGCATCCCAGATGAATCTGCCTGGCCCACAAGACCTTCCACTGTTTGCAGACCCTTTTTTTGACTTCTTTTTCCTTGACATCAGCCCAGCCCTGCCAAGTGTGACTCCCCTGAGCCCTGCAAAGGTGGGCAGAGTTAAGGTTAGAGTTAATGTTTGGGCCAGGGTTAGGTCTGAAAGTTTCCTTCCTATGTAGCTTTTCCTATTAGAATTATTCCTCCAAGTATCTCCCAGGTCAAGGCTGCCTCAAGTGGCCGAATGGCTGCTTAGAGAGTCCTAAGAAATGTATTTAGAGTCTAAGGAGATGTGTTTCCCCTTAAAGAGCAACTTGCAAGAGAGAGCCTTTTCAAACACTCAGATATATTACTCATTTTTTTGCAGTTCTCAGACTTCAAGTCTGGCCTGTGTCTTTCATGCTAAGAGGCTTCTTAAAGCATCGGGGAAAAGGGAGGCAACACGAAACCTGAGTGAGTATCTAGCAGCATTGACAGGAGCAGTCAAACTGTCATCTTCCCTCACCCTCTGGGACTGTGTGAAAACAGTCCTCATTAAATCCTGGAACAGCACTGGATATTCATAATGACCTTTTTGCCTTTTAAAGAAAGGTCATTCTATCTTATTTCTGCCAGTACTAGCTAATTGAGATGTAAATGTTGTGCCTGGGCTGAACCCACTAAAATAATTTCAAGGGGATCACTAAGCAGCCATCACCTTGTAATAACATTTAGCCATTCTCACTGTGAACTTGTACACAAGTTTTCAAGAGATGTTTGAGAGGAAAGGCATTGCAGGCCATTATCTTTTTTCCCAGATGCTAAGATTCCACACTGCTAATGCCTAGAAACACTACATTTTTGTATGAAAACCAGAGGTTTACTAGTCATGTTCTAGAAAACATACAACCGTGGAAATAGTCTAATGGACATAATAATATACTTGCCAGAGAACACAAATTTAAATCTGTTTTCCATACTGAAATAGGATTGACATTTTTCAGAATATTTCATGTATATTGCTCTTACTGTATTTAGAAACTGCTTAACTGGCAGAACTCCAGTGGAAATAGAAAAACATATCAGCTTTTTGAAACTCAGAGACCCTATTTGAGATAAAACTGCTGTTATTTCTTGAACCTCTGTGTAATCCAAGTGTACACCAATCAAAATACAGTGTTTAACAGCTGCAATAAAGCAAAGAATTTGTATAAAGTGAGAGAGGGACAATTAGCTGGGAAAGCTCTGGAATGAACACCAAGTCATAGCCACTAGCAACCATGATTACATTTGCTAGTGTCAGATGCACCAGTTTAATGCCTAAGTAATTAGGCATTAAAAACTATTTCTTAGTAACACTGTCACAAACTGCATCAAATGAAGTAGAATATTTAGAAAATGCATCATCCAAACTGATTGTTAAAAGAAGTGAAGTAGGTTTTGTAATGCCAAATAATGCTTTCTATTAAAACTGACATGTAAGAGAGAAGAAACTAAATTTTTTAGACTTTATTTCCACCTGTTAGTGTACTATATTCTACTGAGCTAATGGTCAGTAACATTAAAACTAAAGTTTGCCATGCATTGTTAGTCACTAAAAGTAAGTGGGTTTTTTGTAGGAAAATACATGGAATCTTAGCATCATAGAATTGTTTAGCTTGGAAATGACCTCTAAGAAAGAATTGCATCCAACCATTAACCAAGCATTACCAAGTCCACCACTAAATCATGTAGTGTCACACCAACATGTCTTTTAAACACCTCCAGGGATGATGAATCCAGCACTACTCTGGATAGCCTGTTTCAAAGTTTTACAACTTTTTAGGTGAAGAAACTTTTTCTAATATCCAATCTAATTCTCCCTAGGTGTTCCTTGAGGCCATTTCCTCATCCTATTATTTGTTACCTGGTAAAAGTAATGAACCCCCACCTTGTTACAATCTCCTTTCGGGCAGCTGTAGAGAGGGATGAGATCTCCCCTAAGCCTCCTTTACTCCAGGCTAAATACTCCCAGCTGCCTCAGCCATTCCTCCTATGGCTGACTCTCCAGACCCTTGCCCAGCTCTGCTGCCCTTCTCTGCACTCACTCCAGCCCCTCAATGCCTTTCCTGTAGTGAGAGGCCCAAAACTGGACACAGGATTTGAGGTGTGGCCTCACCAGTGCTGAGCACAGGGGGCAATCCCTGCCCTGGTCCTGCTGCCACACTATTGCTGATCCAGGCCAGGTGCCTTTGGCCTCCCTGGATCCCTGGGCACACCTGGATCATGTCCAGCTGCTGCTGACCAGCACCCCCAGCTCCTTTGCCAGAGGACAGGCTTCCAGCTGCTCTGCCTCAAGCCTGGAGCGCTGCACAGACTTGTTGTGACTCAAATGCAGGACCCCCCCTTCTTGTTGAAGCTTTTACATCTTGCAACTGCTTGATGATAAATGACATTCAAGCCATTTCCTCTAGCAAAATCATAATACAATTTAAAGTAAAATGACTGGACAATTATGTGAGAGAATGTGAGTCAAAGGCACAACAGTTTAGAAGTTTGCATGGATGCAAGTATTCTGTATGCTTTGTACCTCTCTGTATACTTGCCTTAGGAGATCTGAAACTTTATTAATTCCAGTTACTACTAGAAAAATTGGGCTTTTTCTTTGCTCTTGTTCATATATCTTCATATAAGGATAGGGGAAGATGGTGAACTAGGTTAATGCTCCCCACTTTCAATATAGCAGGCGTACCAACCTTTCAGTCTTGTTCTATTTTGTAATGCAAACTGGTTACTGCCATTCCAGCCTTGCCTGCTGTAGGGTTAACAATGATTTGTAACCATGTTTTAAAGTTGAAAATTCATTGTAATAGTTCTTTTCTGACAGGAAGTAAAGGAACAATGATTACTCCATGGAAATGTAGATTTACTTCTGTAAATCGCCCACATTTAATGATTCATTTGAGAAACTGATCTTAAATGCTGAAAAAAAAATCTGATTATAAAATATATTTTCTTTAGACTCCAGCAAACTTTATTGATAATGCTGGAAATCACTGTCTTCATGAAAAAACTCATCAATTCTTGTTTATTTCTCATACAATGTGACCCACTAACAGGACTGTCCAAGGTTCTATTTCTTTTCCTGTATGGTATCTTATTCCCTTTGCTAGTATGTTTATCTCAGTTTTATGAATTTGTTTTTGAAATCTGTTCACTTAGGCTGTGACATTAGAAGCAGGGCAACATTATCTATTGCCTATAAAAAGGTGCTTTCTCTGTCTTATTTAAATAAGTTGTGTTAACAGCTGACAGACTTTAAAAGGAAAAAACCTTAAATATATCTGTTTATTATTGTTAAATATGCTAGACTCTTTCTTGTTTCCTAAGCTAAGACTTTTCTAGTTCATTTTAAGGTTAATTATTTTTGCTGATCCTACAAGCATTCAGGCTTTCTTGAATTCAAAAGTGGCATATGACTTCAATGAGCCTAATTTTCAGTTCACATTAAAAATTGGCTATTTTTTCACAATAACGATTGGCTAATTGTTGAGAATCTAATGAAAAAAAGATAGTATGGATTGTGGATGGAAGCTAGTTACTCACATGCATAACTGCAGTACTAAAACTACAGTGCAGGTGCCTTCCACCTCAGGAGATGCCAAAAATCAATAAATAAGATGCTATTATTTGAGGAGTTTTACCGTAAAATTCTTTACTCAGCAATTTTTCTGCTTCTGGTCTTCTGTACAAACACCTCAGCTGAGATTACTGCAGAGCAGCTCATAGCCTGTGTGAAAGTAAATGTGTTTCTACCCAGGTTTCCCAGGGGAAGGATGTCTGCCACACCACAGTTTGGTAGGTGTAACATACCACCTCCACACCGTGTCAGCTTTAAATATGAAAGCTAGGACTGCTTCTTTGTATTTCTTTTAAGGCTGAGAGCAAGTATCCAGGGCATCTTATACTCCAAGGGAAATATCTTAGCTTTGTTCCAAGGACTAGATAGGACTCTTGCTTTAAAATTTAGGGTGCATTACTCCCTATGACTCCTTTTCTTGCAGAAAATGGACACATTTATTCTATTTGTTCAGATATGCATGTGAACTGAGTGAAGTGAACTGGGTGAACTGAGCTCATGCCTCTCCAATGACTACAGGGACATCCTAAGTGATTAACAATTTATTTTATATTGAGACAGATTGAGGGCAGTAATATAAGTTCTGCTTCTTCTTTCTCAGATTTTGTCAGCCCCCCTCTGGACATGAAACTGCAGATTCATGGGCTCATGGGCTCCTCTCTTCTCGAGCACCGTTGCCTCTCCAGAGGAAGGCGAGGAGAAGAAGAGCATTCTATTCCCCAGTCGTTGTCTCTCCTTCACACACTCAGGACCACAAACAGCATTCCCAGTTTCTTATTCCACCAGCTGTAAAGCCTTCCCCACTCTGCCTGCTCTTGTCTCCAGCAAAAGATGCAAGAGCTGGGCAGCTGTGAGCTGGCTGCCCTGTGTCCCCAGGCCACAGGAGGAACCTTGCCCTGCAGTGCTGGCAGGGTTTCTGAGGCAGCTCACAGGTGCCTGCTGCTGTCCCTGATCAACATGTGTCAAAGGTAAGAGACTGCAGCAAAGCCATCCCCCACTTCTGCCATGATGCAGGTCAAAAATTTTGCTCCTTGGGTTAAACCCAGCCTCTAAATTGCCCTATGCTGCATGAACTGTGGAATTTTCAGGGTCCCCAGGATGAAGGCGGAATTGAGAATCTGACTCCATGTTCTTAGAAGGCTAATTTATTATTTTATGGTATATATATATTGTTTTGTTATGTTATGTTATATATAAAAGAATGCTATATTAAACTATACTAAAGAATAGAGAAAGGATCCTCACAGAAGGTAACAAAGAATGATAATGAAAACTCGTGACTACTTCCAGAGCCCTGACACAGCTGGACGGTGATTGGTCATTAACAATTCACATGAAACCAATCAAACAACGACCTGTTGGATAAACAATCTCCAACCACATTCCAAAGCAGCAAAACACAGGAGAAGCAATCAGATAATTATTGTTTTCATCCTTCTCTAAGGCTTCTCAGCTTCCCAGGAGAAGAAATCCTGGTGAAGGGATTTTTTAGAAAATATGACAGTGACACATAGACCTGGCCAAAGAAAAGGAAGCAACCTGGGGAAGGGGCTGTACTCCAAAATGTCAAATGGTGGAGCAAAGTGGAAAGTAATTTTTCTGTACAAATTTTTCTGAATATGGGTATTGATAATTAATCCTGTTCCTACTGCAACTAATGGGAATAAGGTCCAAAGATCTCTCCAATTTCACTTTTTACTTTACATTGCACCTTTAACTCAAACTGATGCTGAATGAGCATTAAAATGAAGGTGGCAACTGATTACTTAATGCTATTCTAGATAAAGCAAAAACTAAATATTAAAAATTATGCCCAGCTGTGAAAAATAAAGCACAAATTGTTGGTTCTGTGCATTAATACTGTAAATAGATGAGCGTAGTCAGGTTAAGAGCTAATTAATGTTGGAATAACATATAAGTGTGTGTTATTGTTGCTTTCATAAAGTGAAATTAACATATTTTTTTGAGTACTTCTACATTTGTGCCTGAATTTTAGTATAAAAAATATGAAAATATATATTTATTATCGTGAAATAACTATGTGGGGATTTATTTGAAAGAACCAAAGTAAATTTCTTCCTTTATTTTTAATTACATTTGTAGCATCTTCTTTGAACATATAGGAAAAAATATTTTTAGCTTCATCCAAACCTTGCTGAAGTTGACAAAAAGTCTCCTGCTGAGTTCAATGGGATTTGGATCAAATGCTTGGTAACCTCAGGTATGATTTTCTGGTCAACTCTGGTCTAGTCATGTTTTGAGAGAGGTACACCTCATTTTCCTATTTTAATTAATAGAAAAAAATAACAGAAAACATATTTGGGAGGTTTTCCATTTGGTTAAAATAAAAATATGACTTAATTGTTAAACATCTTGTGATTCATTAATTTAAATAATATGTAAATGTATATCTCCATGTCTCATCACTATTTCTCTTTATTTCTGTATGTTCTTATCCATCAACAAAGACACTGGTTAGGAGAATTTTTAACACATTTAATAAACAGGTAAAAGTTAAACCATTCAACTCACTGTGCCAATTGTGCCACAGAAAACACATTTATTCATATAGTTTATAGCACCAGACCAGACATTACTGAGTTAAAAATTTTAAAGTAGAAGTTTAATGGCTACAAATTTGGAGGTGCATCCAAAGCATCAGGACTTGTCATTTCAGAACGAGTTTCCCCCAGCATTTCTTGCTTTTCTTTGATATTTTTTGATTCAAAACCAGAACCAAGAGTCTGTCAAATGCTTGCAGAGCAGCTTCTTTAATAGCCAGGCTGCCAAGTTGGCTGACTTTTTAAACTGCTCACACCACAACTCAATTATTGCTTTAATTGACTAAATTGATTGTTTAATATTCATTACATTATTCACCAAGCTACTTACCAATATCCTAAGAATATTTTACAGGATTTTATTTTCATTATTCATGCTGAAAATTTCTCAGCAAAATTTCCACTGTGCCTTCTGGTCCCCGCTGTGAAAAGCAGATTCATTAATTTAACACCTTCTAAAAGAGGTAGATTTCCCTTCCTGTGATGAAAGTTCATATGATAGACAGCAGAATCCTTAATATATTTTTTTTCCAGTAGTGTTACTTCAAATGTATGTATTTATATTTGTGTGTAAGTGTAATTATAAATGAGCATATATACATATATATATATATATATATATATATATGTGTGTGTGTGTGTGTGTATATTCATAGATCCTTCACAATTTTTGCCCTGCTCCTCCTACAAAACTGTTTTGCCTCATTGACCTCCTATAGAACTGTTTTACCTTGTTGATTTTCAATTACTCTAAAAATGCTTTTGTGTAATGACTGGTCAGGATTGTACATCATTTCACAGGGATTTAGATTCAGAGAATTCAATGCAATTGCTTAAAGTCTAAACACAATATATCTAGTCCTTTGAAACAATAGTGTGTAACAAAGTATAGCCCTGAACTCTGATATAAAAAGCAATACTTGGTGAGATGATGACATTTATGGAACAGCTGTTTTGCTGATCAGCTCATGTCACAGAGCTCCTTCTAAACTTCTATGACTTTGTTTTTCCACAGATTTATTTGCTATATTGTAATCACCAACAGAACAGAAACCCAGATATTCAAAACCAGAAAACATTTAGATTATGTAGTTTTGAATATAGTATATTCTTTCAAAAGTAAAAAAAAAAGGTGAAGACAAAATGTGGTAGAAACCAAGTACTTCAGAGCCCTTTTTCTGATTTTTTTTCTGTCCATCCTTAACTATGATAATTTAGATAGTATTTTGCATCTGCCAGTACTGTGGTTCAACTGTGAAACTGTCAAGGTCTATCAGTATTTCTAAACCTCAAAAAAAATGCTATTAATACACCTAATAATAGTATGTCCTAAAACCACCAAACTCTTCTCAACCAATGCCCTAAGGAAACTACCCTTCTGGAAAAAAAAAAAAAAATGAAAGTGACAATAAAGTATAAGCTTTTATCCATATTTCTCCAAGAACTTCACAGAGAGACCCCAGTTGTGAGTACTTCCAATTTTCATCTGATAATCCATAGACTTATTTTACAAAGGAGGAAAAACAGAAGATGAGGATATAAAGTAGTCAGAAAGGTATTTTCCTAAGACCAAATTAGGCAATGGTTTTTTTTTTAGCAAATAAGGGGTTCAGACCACATTCTGACACTGGCAAAGGTCACATATCTGTCCTAATGTGCAGTAGAACTATATATATAGGTATATATATATAGATATCCCTCTATACCTTTTCAGGTTATTCATGTTAAAGACAAAGGACATTAGGCATCTACTTCTCTAATATCCTCTCTCAAAATCCTTTAATTAACCTTCAAAATGTTAGTATTATTCAATAAGAGAAATTAAGTAATGCACTTTGCCTACTTTTTAACTCTAAGAGTCAACAGCCCACATGGGAATAATGTGTTCTTCTTAATATTTACCAAATGAGTAAAGGATTATGGTTTGGGCCAATATTCCACGAGTGCATCATAAACCTGAACAATTGAAGACTCAACAGTGCCCCCTGTGCTATTAATATTAAGATCACAGTTTTAAGATGTGTTTTGTAGTTGACATAGTTTGTCACAAAATAAATGTCCACCTCTGCAGTGAGACTCTGCCTGCTGGGTCAGGAGCCTTTGGTGCTGTGACTGAGAGCTGGTTACTTTGTGACACATACTGGGTTCACCCTAACCAGAAATCAATTGATTTTCATCTAGCACATATGCCCATGTCCAGGCCCAATTGTAAAGCAGACAGAAACAGATGAAGGAGCTGCAAATTGTTGGAATTTGAATAATTTTTATTTCTACATGAAAGTTGATGCAAATGACAGGAGTTTTATTGTTAATTTTTTTAAAATACATTTTTGTGAAAGCTTTAGGCCTGAACCCCAGAAATTTTAGAGACACATTAAACTGCCATAAATTCATGGCTGTGAGCATATAACTACTTGCTTGTACAAAAAATTAATAGTTGAGATACTAAATTAAGCCTACATGTTCTCTTAGTGACCATTATTTTGGGGGGTTTCATCCCAGTTCCTGGTTTGAGATCACATGATATTTCATCCCATCATCCTAATTATTCTCAGATTAAGTCTGCATATTGTAAGATTAGCTCACAAATCAATATCAAAAGTGCCTAGCAAGAATGATCTGGATAAATTATAATATCCTTATTTTCTTGATACAGAGAAACTACCTGTTCACTTGGGCTTTGTGTGGAATTGAAATATGAATCTTGTTTTAAGGTCCCAGAGGAACATCTGATTGCAGGAAGACAGTATTTTTTATCATTTTTGTTATTACCCTGACATCAGTGGGAAAAAATTTTGGTGACCCCAGAGGATTTTCTATATTGCTGTGTTTCAAACCAAATCTTGCTCTGATACTGCTTTAAAGTGAGCAAAGATGGTTCTATTCCTTATACAGCAAGAACTTCAGAATATGCTTGAAGGGGAAAACAAAATCTCATTTTTTTTTCCCAGGGGTTCCAGAGGCATTAAGCTGGGCTGACTGCTCTGTGGTCTTTGCTGCATTTCTGGGATGCTCTGCAGAACTTCTACCCCCATTCACGTTTAGCAATCAGTGAAACAATTCTGAACCAGGTGTCAGAGTCATGCAAACACCAGAACCCTGTGCTTTACAGCAGCTGAGAATCTGACCTGTACACAAAGTCCCACAGATGTCAGTGACAAGGCAGAGGATGCCTCATGCTGTTCCCAGGTGAGGTTTGTGCTCTCAAACCTCAGTGCTCAGTTTTCCAGACACCAGCATGAGATGCTCCTGTTAACACTAATAAAAATGTCAAAGAGGGGAAAATAAAAGTGAGAAACTTCATTAATTTCAAAGGAATAAAACAAAGGATGACTTCATTATTAAGTTTACTCTCACCTTTTTGGAAAGAATTTTTTATCCTTTAATAAAAATGATTTTTAGTGTTACAAAGCCAGAATCTGGGCTCCCTTTAAAATTCCTGACTGTGAGGCAATCTCTACTCACAGTTTGCTGACACAAATGAAAGATGGGATGGAAATAACTCTCAGCTGATAAGACTTTCTCTAACCTGTGTTTTGAATGTATGTTTCCTCCATGAGATTCAGGGTTGTTTATGCTCTTTCAAGAAAAAAGAAAGAAAACAAAACAAAACAAAAAAAGATTGTGTGGATTACATTGTTTGTAGAATTGAGATGAGTCAGGCCAAATTTTTCCTGTAACTGTTGTTTAGCTTTCCTGCCAGTATTTGCACATACCTGCTCAGCCAATTGTCCCTGACAGTCAGGAACTGAATGCATTAATAAAATTCTTGCCTTTCCTAAGACAAGGAGACACAAGGGTCTCTGCCTTCTCTGTTCCTAAGTCAAAAAAGATGCTTCTAATAAATATTTGTAAAGGAAGAAATCAGTATAATATAATTTTATATCTTTTCCAAGAGCTTTTTCATTATAATGCATTAAAAGAATACAATACAAAAACAGCACTGAAATAAGATTAATTTAAATGAAAACACATATATGGAATCTGTATTGTTTTAGTTGGGTATAATTTTAAAAGAATGTTGCTGCAGATAGGAAATGTTATAAATACATACAGAACTCCTCTGGACCAGGAAATTGTACAGGAATTATAAAGTGTGCTTTAAACAACATGGGCTTTTCTCTAAAAACATCAGGTAAGGTACCTTCAGGTTATAAATTAGTCCTTCTTCCTTACACATTGTAAATTTGATTGCTAAATATTTAAATAAATTGAAAACATCTATGACTTTTAATAGCAAAATTACAGTGAAAGAGCAGCAGAAATTTCAGCCAAGAGAAAAAATACTTTAAAGGAGAAAGAGGGGGAAAAGAAAAGCAGGTGAGTCAAAGAGAGAAAGCAGATAACCTGTCACATGCATTGCCTTAGCTGGAAGAAGCCACAAGTCAAGAGCTACTCCAAGGCACATCTGGTTGGTAGAGTTTATAATCAGTGCTGGAGTTGGAAGCTTTTGCAAGACATGCATGGAGGTACTCCAGCAACACAAGGAATACATTTCCTTGAAAAATGCATGTGAATTTAAGACATTATAAGTTATAAGCAGTCCTAAAATAATGAACTACACAGCCATTTTGGACCTATTTCACTTCACGTTATGATGGTTTAATTGAATAATTCAGATTGTTAGAATGAAAAGGAAATACCAAAAGCATGGCTTCACTAGCAATAATCAACAAAAATATCACTTAAACATTAGTAATTGTAGTAAGTATTTCTTTCTTTGGATATCAAAAAGAAGTACCTAAGGTAGAGACTGTAAAAAAAAAAAATTGGTTTTCTGCTAATGAATACTTCTGGCACCATTGAGTATTAGATTATCAGAAGGTTAAAGGATAGCACTTAAAATCAGCTTTCACTCAGGATTATTCTTGCCTAAATTTAAACTATAGTTCAGAAATTTATTATCTGCTACAAACTGAAAGCTAATCAATGTGACCCAGCCAGAAATATCTGATGTGTTAACCTTTGGGGCCTTCTGGGACCACTCATGAAAAGGAAAAAACAAAACAAAACCAACAAACAACCACAGAAAAGGAAACAAATAAATTACACCACCACATTTATATCCTTTCTTTTCACAAACCTACACCCTAAACAATTTTTTCCCCATCCCTGAGAGGCCGTGAGCTACTTTTGAGTAAATAAACTGAGATTTCACAGAGGAGTCATCTGCATTTGGGAGAAGGTTCCAGGTTTGTGCTGCTCTTCAGTGGTGCCTGTGCAGTCTTGGCTCTCCCTGCCCACTGCAGGTGCAAGGGCTGTTCTCAGGCAGGGAGCACACTGTGACAATGACAGCGTGGCAGAGGCTGGGACAAGCTCTGCTCACGGCTGCCAGGGCTGCAGAGGGGAGATGTAGGCTGGCCTTCCACAGCAGGACCCCTCTGGGCACTAGAACAGAGCATCCAGTAAGGAACAGCTTTGAATTAGGGTGCAACCACAGACCTTTGGGCTTTTTTGGAGTTTCTGCATCCTACAAGTCCAACAGAGCTACAGTCCAAGTTGCCAGGTACTCCTGTGGTGAGAGTCTGAGCAAGTGTCTGAACTAATGATTTAGTCAGGGCCTACAGTATCCACCTTGTAAATGTTCTGCTGAGGTATTGGGCTTTATTTTTGTTTATTCTTTGAAATTTTTAGACTTAATGACCCTTACAGTTCCCTTTCAAGTTTAATTATTCTGTAATTCAATGGCTCCGACCTAAATCCTTGTGAACTTTCAGCTGAATTTATTACAAGTAAAACTGTTGTAGACAGCTTCTCTGGACGCATTACAAGCTGCCAACAATATCAATTTTGTATTTTATATTTCAATGAAATAATATATTCATAGAACTAAATAATGGAGGACACTTGTCAGGCTGTCATAGGTACTGGAAATCTATAAGGAACTTTTATTTTAACAATCAAGAGGACTCCCATAAGGATATCAAAGGAAATTAGCTTACAGATGTAATCTGCCTTGTAAGATAGTAAAAGACCTTGTTACAAGAGAAAAAAAAAAAGGAAGTTTGAAAGTCAAGAAGAATCTGAATCAATAGTGAAAAAAATTGCTAAGCATAGTTAGAACTGTAAAGCTGAGGCTCACTTTTATGTTTTATTAAACATAACTCAATTGTACATTGTGTGAACTGCACATCAAATTTGAAATAACAGACCCATTAATCATACATGAGAAGTCAGCAGTAGATTTAGAAAACCTACCACATATGATGATGAACTCAGGATTTCCTGTAACAGGCATTTACTGTTCTGAGACAATTTGCAAATGTCATGAAGACCAAATAGGACAAGTTCAGGATAGATTTATTGTAGAAAACAGTGCTTAAAGCCTCATATTTTCTTCTGATGGTGTATAACCTGCTCCTTTTTAAACCTTTATCTTTAATAGATGCTGCAAGTTTTAGAGCTATGCCTAGCTATTGTTAAGTAATTCATTAAATCAGACATGGTGTCTAAAACTAGAAACAAGAAGGAACTCTTTTCCAGTGGATGGATGAACTGTTAGAACTTGCTGCATGGTGATTTTCTTTTAACTGCACAGAATCATAGAATATGTTGAGTTGGATGGGACCCACAAGGATCAAGCCCAACCCTTGGCCCTGCACAGGATGCCCCAAAAATCACACCATGGGCCTGAGAGCACTGTTCAAATCCTTTTTTTACTCTGTCAGTCTTGGTTCTGTGATCACTTCCCTGTTCCAGTGCCCAACCCCACTCTGGCCCAAAACCATTTTCCTTACATGGGGTTTTTCTTCTGCAGTTTCAGTGATGACACCGAAAAGGAAGTCAGTGAAGGAAGAAGGAAGATGAGGAAAATATCAGGGAATGTCACCTTCATGCACAAACATTATTTTTTTTAGGAGACACAATATTTGAAGAAAGTTTATTCTTTCCTTACGTTGCTTTCCACAAGCAGAATATTCCTGCAGTAGTCACAATGAACAAACTCCTTCAAAGTTCCTCTCTTACTAAAGACTTATCTAACATGCAAATTTTTCCTGTGGTATATTTTATTTCTTAAGACCAGTGGCAAGTCTCGCCTTTTTAAAGACATCCTTCTCTAACTGTTCTATACATCAAATAAATGCATAGGTTGGCAGCACTTAGTGTGGAGACTGGGGATGGAAGCATATGTTATGCAAAGGAATTCCTCTTGGGCATTTATTTAAAATGTATTTGCAATGCTTCCTTCACCTATTTATATTTTACTTTCCAGAACTGAAATAACATAACCCAAATCTTCAGAAATCTCTGCAGAAAATAAAAATGTGCTATAAATAACTAGGAAATGCATAAGAAAAAAAATCTCCTAGGGACTTAGCTCTGCAGGTGTAAGCACTGCTGTTGTGGAATAACCCAAAGGGTAGTTTGCAGCTCATTAATAAAAATGGTACAAACAGAATGAAAAAGAGAAACACTGCACCATATAAAATAATAATAAAATAAACACAACTCTCCTTTAATTCATTTTTCTCTCCCTTTTTCACTGTTGTTTAGCAGAGGTACAGATTTGTAAAGCATGCATTGTTTTCCAGGGGCATAGCACATGACTGCACAACACTGGGAGAACTTAGCCTGGTACAGATGAAAAGATATAGAGGACCTGGACCTCCATAATGAATAAACCTCTCTGATTTTAATCAGATAAAATTTCTAAACTGCTTTGGAGTAGCAAATTTAAATTATCTGTACAGAATCGCAGTCACCACTTTCATTCTAAGGAAAGCTTACTTCCATTTTCTTTTGATAGAATGTCATTATTTTCTTTCATTCCACTGTTATTCCTCCACATTCACTTCTGTCTAGTTTAATCTTTCTTCCTTTTTCAAACCTTCTTCAGCTCTTTTGTTTGTCCTCTTTATTTTCTCCCATCTCTGTCTTGCTTCCAGAGATAAAGCACTACAAGACATATCTGACTTTCCTTTATATTCAGTTCTGCTTACTTTTGCCTTTGAAAGACGGTTCAGCTTTGATCTGAATTCTTTGTTTCTCTCTGTATCAACAACATGTTAACCTGTGCTGATGTTTTAGTTCTGTATTTTCTCCTTTCAGTATCATATTTGTGATGAAGTCTTTGTTTGGTTTGCTGTGCTTTTTCAACAATTTCTGTCTCTTTTGTATACATATTATAGCAGTAGTACAAGAATGGTGGTGTGCATAGTACACATTACTCTACACTATTACTTTGATATTTGTACATTATTAGAAAATTTTTGAGATATAGGTACTGAAAATAATTACTATAAGCCTGAATAAAATGAACAATGTGAAAATTTCTAATAATTTGGAGAATAAAATTAGACCTGTGTACTTTCCTGAATTCGTTTGACTAACAGAGAAAATGACTGTTTATGTAAAGATTAAATTCACTTGTTTATCCCACTGGATAAACACATCATTATGGGAAGGTCTTTCCAAACAGGTTTCTGGATGATCCCATCAGTCTAACTGAAGCTAAACACAATGCAGCAAACCCAGTACTGTGTCAGTAAAAGCAAACATACCTACATCTCTGAGGAGGCTGGAAAGAAAACAGGTGAGATTTACTAACCTCCTACAAATTATTAAAATCATTCTTCCTGCTAGTTTCTAGCTGTATAATTGAAGCATATAAACCTCCATATTACTCTATGCCAACTTCTTCTAATATTCTATAAATATATTTGGATTTTCTGTCTGACCTATACTGGCTAGTTTAGCGTAATCCATAGTCCACAAAGACAGTTATTTACTTCCAAACCCTGAAATTCAGGAATGTATTTCCAGTGAAATGAGGACATTGTTGAGGATGAATGCTGTGTTTAATTTTAGTCACCCACACCAAAAAATTGCCTTCTACTGTAAGAGCTACACAGAACAGCGACTAGAAAAATTCAAGAAATGCATAATCTCTTGTATAAGAGGAGACTGAAAAACTCTCTACTGTTCAGTCTAGTGAAAATAAGGCAACTGGGAATATTATGGAGCTCTGCAAATATAGCTGATGGGGTAGCTAAACACCAGGAAAAAAAGAAGGGCTGAGTAAGCTAAAAAAACAGAGCTGACTTGAGAATCCAAAAGAGTGACTGTGTGTGAATAAATTTAGGCTGTAAGTGTGTCACAGCCCTGAGCACCTTCCATGTCCTCGCTCAGCCAGCTGAGCACAGGGATGGCACCGTGCTGGCAGGAGCAGCTCCAGGAGAGCTGTGACCATGGCCATGGGCCCCTTCTGCCCTCCAGAGCTGCTGCAAGCTCAGCCTCTCCTGCTGACCTTTGCCAGAGCTGCTCAGCAGTGCTCCTGTGCCTCCCCACCCTGCAGGTATCCCTGCAGCACCTCCCAGATGGAGTCACCGAGGGAGGGAAGGGAACGCTCCCATGGTGAAGCTTTTGTTGAGCTGTGTCAGTAGAAATTGAAGTCATGGCCTGGCAGGGTCCATCCAGCAAGTTGTCCCTGTGACAGATAACAGAGCAATGACAAATACCATAACCAAAGGCTGCTGACAGGTATTCCCAAGAAACCCACAGGGACACAGAAAGAGCTGTGCTCAGAAGGGAGTCCTGTCAACAGGTAAGCAATGGCTCAGTGTGTCCATTTAACATTTTCTGCAAGCATCCAAATAATTCATAAATGTTTTATATTTATCTTTTATGAATGCTTATACCTTCTACAAAAGGGGGATGATTGGCATTGCAGGAATACAATCTCCATTTATAACCCTGACCCCAATTAATCAAGAATAAACTGTCCTAGTTCTTAAAAACAGCAAAGCTCAGGTACAGGATAACAGAGACTAAACATACACTGCCCTCCTGCTCCCAAACCTACCTGCAACTTTTCTTCTCTCTGGATACCCTTGTAACAAGCCCCCAGCAGGCCAGAGAAAGAGGCACTTGTTGTTGGTGCATAGACATCAGCAGTGACGATGGAATACAAGTTGTTTGCATACTTGAACTGCGAACAAATATTTGCATTTTGTGCTGAGAAAAGAACAGTTTCCTCTAGAGGTAAATTATCAATTCCAAGATTACATACCCTAGCCCAGAGCCTTCTGCTTTCACTCTGGGTTTTGCACTTTAGGAGGAAGATCATTTCATCCTGTTTATATGTTCACTTTCTTCTTACTTCATCCTAGTGATTTTTCCTAATCCCATCCTGTGGCAGCTGCCAATATTGTCTTGAGCCAAGTCATGATGTGACTTGTGAAGCTGACAGACAATGGGAATAGCTGCAATTTACAGCTGTGAGAGGTGGCAGCAAATATCAGGGGAACTAATAGGAAAGTGAGAAGGTGTTTTCAGCCCTCTTTGTCAATGTATAGAACCACTAAGACAAGGATGTGCTATTCTAGTTTCATCATGGTATTTGGGGTGAAACACTATCTTTTGATAGCTGAGACAAATTCCTTCATAACTGTACAATTTATGCCTGCCCTTAGCAACCTTTCAGCATTTTTCTCAATCCATGATGTCAGTAGGGGATTTCTACTGCCTGACAACTCTTAACTAGATCATGGGGGAAAACAGAGGAGTTTGAGAGCTCTGTCAAGAAGGGTGCTGCACGAATTTTACAGAGAAATGTAAAGTCAGGTAAAAAGGGTGCTTAGGTATGATGGAGTGGAGAATTCAGAAGTGACAGTATTTTATACCCATTATGTGGAGAGTGCAAACAATTACACTACCATAATGGAAAAACACAAGGAAATTTGATTCCAGGGAGTAGTCCCCGAAAACTTGTATTCTTGGCCTCTACATCTAAATGAAATATAGGTAATAGCCATGGCTGATGGTAGAAAGTGGGGAGGGGGAGAAGGGAGGGGAGAGAAGAAATAAAATATGACAATTAATAACCTGAGATTGCACAAAATGCTCATTGAGGGTATTTTGAAACAAAATACACCGATGTGCTAAGTGAGTTTTGATAGTGTGATTCAGATTTCAGTTTTCATTAATCAGAATTGTGAAGCATGTAGTAGAGTTCTGTTCCAGCAGCCTTCAATTTATTATTTTTATGGCTGTGTGATTTTTACTGTGATTGGTGCCTATCCCATAAACATCTGGATCTGTAGGATAACATATTAAGCTGTTTAGAACCCTTCTTCAGATATGAATTCAATTTCTTCAAGATGAATGAGACCACCTTTGTTTTTTTTCTGTTTCAGCTCCTCAAAGCTATGAAGAGAAAAAATCATTTGTCTCAGAATTAAGCAGTTGTAATATCTGCTTTTGAAAAATAAAACCACAGTGAAAAGCCACTCATAAACATAATGCTTTTGGAAGGAAGAAATGTTACAAAGGTTTTTGATCCATATTTACCTTTGTTCATAGTGATAAAAATGGATTTTCAGATGGTTTAAAATGTCTTTTTTTTTCCTTAAGATACAAATATTGCAAAGAAAGCAAAAAGCAACAAAACGAACTCTATAGTATAAGGAGGACCACAATCATATGGACCAAACATTTTCAATTGCTGTAATAAAGAAACATTAAAACTGAGAGGAAAAAAAAGCTTACTTTAGCAATCTGGATTAATTCCCAGATTTTCCAGAGCTATCACATGTAGCTAGTACATCACTTGCTTATAAATCAAATTTAATCTCCCTCTGTGTTTATATGTCAGAAAGCTGGGGTTATCCATGCCTCACCTTGGCTGGTCCCTGTAGCACACACAGTCCAGCCAGGCACATCTCTCCCTGCAGTGCAGAGAAATGGGACACTCCATGGATGCAAGTGTCATCATCAGCCCAAGAGGAAGGAAGGGTTCTGAATAGCAGAGAAAAGTCTTCTTGTCACTCTGGCTGATTGGTAAGCAAAAGAGTGAGAGCTGGTGAAGAACTTTTTTCTGAATTTTAAGGATATTTTTAACTGATGTTTTCTTCTTGAGCCTGATAAATATCCCAGCGTAAAGTCAAAATTTAACAGAAAAAACAGTGTCTGCTTCTGAGAATGAAAGGATGAACCCATTATGAGAGTCCCCCATTATGAGTAAGTGGCTTTAGGTGGCCCCTCTTGAGCAGAGGGGTTGGACCAGACAACTTCCAAAGGTCCTCTCCAGTTTCAAACCTCCTGTGGTTCTGTGATTCTATGGATGTTTTACCTCATTCATTTCCCCCACAACACAAAAATGATACTGTCCTGTAGCCTTTCAAGGCACATTCCATGAACTATAGATCCATCTGTTCATAGATCCTGTGAGCAGAAAAGTGCATTTTATTTATGAGGTAGAGTTTCTGGATGGCAATCAATTCTCTAGGTGAGCTGAAACAGTGCATCATCCTTTTATCATCACACATAATCTGACATGATTTTCATAGTTACTGAATTCTTTCTGCAGAGCAGAAGAGGAATCTGACTTTCCATCTTGCTCTAACTTTGAACATTTCTGGTTTTTGCCCATCTCCTGTTTTATACATTTCCCATCTTTAGCACAGAATAAAAAGAAAAATATCATGTGAGAATATGTAAAGGAAGCTATATTGGAATAATCTGAAACATCTTGTTTCAATCATTGACTGTTTCCTTTGATTGTGGATTTTTTGAAGTATTTCATCTTTTAAAACTTCTTCCCTGGTATAACTGGAGAAATTTAATTTTTGTATTTGTCAAAGAAGGATGCGGAGAGTTTTTCAAGATAAGAAATTTGACACAATAAGCACAGTCTTCCTGAGAGAAATTTATTCCAACTAAAATGGAAAAAAATTATTTCTCTTTATATACTCTGGAATTCAATAGTTCTAGCTCTGAGCTTAAAGGATGGATACTTTTCCTCAATAATCACATGGCAATTGATTTTAATAAATTAAGACAACTTGGAAAACAATGATGATTTTAGGAATGTACCTAAACTTTTCATTCTTAAATGAGCTAGAAATTCTTCTTGATATAATGCTCATTCTGACTCAAACAAAATGCAAAGTTTGCCAGAAGAACAAGCAACTAAATGACTTTTCAGCTGGCATTAGTGGGAGCAGTTTATCTTGTGACAATTCCCTGAAAGCAAGGCAGAGAACATTTCTAGTTTATATTTATAACATGAACAAAAGCTGTTCATTTTTTGTTGTTGTTGTTGCTCTCAGGAACTTGCAGCTCTCCTTTTCCTACAAAAAAAAAAAAAAATCAGCTGTAGTTTTTCTTCTGTGTCATTCAGTCTTTCATTACTGAGTCTTGTAGACGTCATAAGCACTTCTGAAACTGAAGAAGCAGAGTTCAGTTCAAAGGAGGAAATTCATGATTCAATGTCTGTTTGAATCTTATCTAAACTATCCAGATTTCTCAGCTCTCAGTTTTGCTAGGGAGATTTCAGAAGAATGATCTTTTCTTCTCTGTCAAACTGCTCCTTCTCATATGACAAACATCCAAGGTTATGTGAGTAAATTTCCAGCATTTTGAATCTGAGAAACATTGCATTAGATTTGAATGTTTCTGCTTTTAAGCAGAGCTCATTAAAATTCCAAAGTTAATGGAAACCACCTTTTCTTTTAAATAACTGAAGTTGGACTCAAAAGTTGAATTAGCTAGTGTCATGCACCTTTTTTTTGCTCCATGTTCACATAAATTTACACCTTTTTTATCTGGACCTCTCAGCACATACTTGTCTTCACACTGCACTACTTAAGGAGAGCATCCTCTGCATTTGTTGGCAGTGTTTCATTGTCTGAAATCAACAGAATAATTCACTCTGTAAAACTCCATACCCTTTTCCCAAAAGCAGAAGTTCTCTAACTGGCACATCACAACCACCACTTGGCTTTTTTTGCAAAAGGCAGGTATTGGTTGTCATTCTAAAACCCACATTTCCTTTTGCTTTTGTTTTAGAAATTCACATGCTCCAGAAAAAAGAATTTTTCCTCTTAAGGGAGTTTATAAACAATCTGTGTAATCTAAGATGTGCTGGTTCTCAAGCTTTTTCATATGTAATCTCATATTGCAATTTTTTTCCTTTTTCTTTCATCTATGCTGTGCACTACAGATGATGAAGAATTGGACCAACAGCAGCCAGTTATGAGAAGAGCAGGTGTCAGTCAAGCAAATGAAAAAGAGCTATCAATAAGTCAAACCTGACTATCAAGGTAAAGCTCTTAATGCTTCTCCAAGCTTAAGGATTATGCTGAATTAATGGTAAGGTCACCACTTTTTCTAAGTTCTGTGAGTTTGTTTGCCTTTCAGTTTTAAATAGCAAGTTGCAAAAGCCACCCTTCACACGTGACAATTCCTTGTGGCTGTTGGGAGTGAGTTCTGTAGTTACTGAGGTGATTTCCAGCACTGCTGAAAACTTTGGGCCAGATTCAGCAGCATGGTTGGGCATACTCTTGAAATAAGCATTAAAAAAAGAAAAAGTCAGAAAACAGATGCATTTCTACATTTTTAAAATTTTCATTAAAATTTTAATTTAAAATCACAGAAAATAAGGGGGGAAAACAATAGAAAGTATCATGACTGTGTAGCTTTTTCACATATTGCACTAATATCCCTGCACATGGCCATTAAAGTGACTGTCTTGAAGGGCTGATAACAGTAGCAAGAATTGCTCTCCTAACAGTTATGGAGCAAGCTTTGACAATTATATGAACAGCATGAAATTATCCAGGAGCTGGATAAAAGCTGAAAACAGGTTTACAAAGTATACCTTGTTGGCCTATCCAGAGACTTTTACTGAAATGTTTAGCTGTCTAAGCTGAGTTTAACATTTCAATCTCTCATGAAATCTGGCTAAACTGAGTATGGTTATATTGCACACCTCTCTGTGGTACCTGTAAACTGAGAAGTCCTACTGCCTTTAAGCATTATAAAATCTAAGGAAGTCCAGGACCTAATTAGGTTTTACTGATATCCATGTATTATTACTCTCTTCTTATGACATTATTACAGTCAAGTGCAATAGGTACATGGAGTAGTTATTAGCTATTGTGCTAATAAAAAGTAACTTGTGCTGTCTTTTCTTGTTTACCCTAATGCTTTGCAAGTACTGGGTGTACAACTCACCCAGGGGCTGGTCTGCTCATCACCAAATAAGATCTCTGCCACAAGGGTTTTCTGATGCTGGCCTGGCAAATAATCATTAGTCTCAAATGAACTAGGTGGATCGTCAGAAGTTCCTTCAAGTGTGCCAGGCAGAAGGGAAAAGCTCCCAAGAGAGGCTCAAAAGGCCTCTGAGGACAAAGAGAAATGGTGACAATGTTTTCTCCTACCATGAACATTCTCAGAACAAGCTTAAATTGCAGTCTCCAAGCACAGAAGGAAGCACCTTCAGGGAATTGAGTTTTGAATTCAAAGCTGGATGGAATGTGTGGATTCTTTTACCATGTGCCATGGTAAAAAAGAGAGGCAGAATTACCTGCAATTGCTTAGTAAAAAAGAAAAAAAAAAAAACACCACAAAAAAGGATTGCACACAGTCAAAATAAATACAGAAAGGACATTTCTTGAAATGAAGATGAGCTCTCTCCCTGTTCCCAAATGCCTGATGCACTTGTAGTGAGAGATTTCCTGTTTTCTTTTTCTTTTCTTTTTAACAGAGTTTGTGGCAGTCTGGACTGGCAGAGAGCAAGGCCAGCCTAAACTGTGTTAGAGGCAGCTATATTCAACTGTATTTTTAAATGCTGTTAATTACAGTCCAGAGAGATTAGAGATGATGAGTCATGACACCTTTCACTCACACTCACCTTTCCTGTTTCACCTTTCTTAGGAGTTAGGAACCAATCATAAACTCCAGTTTAGTCCATCTTCTTAGCAAAATACTCTGTAAAGTTGCTAGGGGAAGAAAGTCCTCTCCACCCCTCACATATTGTGACTGTGACCAGATGCTTATCCCTAATTCAACCTTGAGTTTACTGATACTTTCCACGAACCAGCTAGAATCATCTGCCACTTAAAGCCAGCTGAGATGTCTCAACACTGGACTCTGAAACTGTTAGAAAGACAGATCTGGAGGAAATATAATGGTCCCTCTTTGAGAGATGGCAGCCATTTCATAAAAGCATGAAATATCTTTGGGTTGTTTTTTTTTTTTTTAAGAATTTGCTCTAAATGAAAGCAGGTGTTGTTTCATAGTCATCCTCTTTGTAGGCTATTCATCTAAATTTTCTATTATTTTTTGCAAATATGTTGTGTGAAGAGCTTAAAAATTTAACCCAGAAGAAGGGTGAAAAAAGACTTCCCAGATTTGTTTATCCAGAAAAAAACATAGACAAAATACTGGATTGTTTAAACAAAATGGGTTAAAAGGACAAGAGGGTTGAAATCAGTTTTCCTATCACCAAGAGATATCCCATGCATGTAGGGAACTCATGTTGATGTTTTTTTCTGTTCTGGTTAAGTTAGTCTGATTTATACAGTTGAAATCCAACCCACAGTTTGTTTGGTTTGGGTTTTTTTTTTAATTTAAATCCAGGAAAAGTATTTCCCAAAGCTTCTAAGAGAAGAATAGTAAAGTTTCTTAAATCTTTAATTTCACACTGAATAGTCTTGAAATAGGTCAGATTCTAGCAAGATATGTAAAATGAATGCCCATCCTTTTATAACAATCTAAATTCAGCTAGTCTGCTATAATAGGTACACTATAGTATTTGGGATTCTTTAGCTGAATGCATGAATTTTATTTCTAAAATGTTAAAAAAATACAAAAATTCTAAAATGTAGCATTTATAAATGGATGTAACATTAAGAAGTTTACACAGGATTCAGCCAGGTTTACAGAGTAGGTCACAGCCACCAGCTCTCCACCAATGCACAGAATCTATATTTGATCTGCTGCAGGGGCTGTTTCAGTGGGTCCTCCTTTGAGCAAAATCCAGCAACTTAAACCAAATATTTGAAGTATTTAACCTAATCCAAATTGATTTATCCTGGTGGAGGTCAGGACGAGTGTCCCACACAACTCTGCTGAGCAGGTACACATACAGTGGTGAGCCCCTTTCCTCTCTAGTATAGAGAACGTTTTTCACTGGAACTGCCACCCTAAAAATTACTTCCATCTACATCCTAGCAAGACAGTTTATGAAATTGTGAGGTTTGGACTTCTGTTTGTTTCTCTGATGCTGTAGAATTTCACAGATTAAATCCACTTTGTGCCATTTTTCTCTACAGCCAAGTTTTTTCTTGCTGGAAAAAGTTCAAACACATAATTAACAGTCAAGCCAAAAATCTACAATTAGTCAGAAGAGGCACAGAAGATTTTACATGCATTGTTTTCAAATGCAATGGACCCTCAGATTTTCCTAGCTAATGCCTAATTTCCCTCAAGGGATTCAGGTTTCTTAAAGACAGAAGTTTTAAATTAATATTTGCAAAAAATCAGAGATTGGTAGGCTCAACCTATACTGTTGAATATAAACTTAGATTATCCTGCAGAAACAAGGGCTTGTGAAGGAGTACATATGTCTTATAAGCCCCAGTTATGATCAGAACAGTGTAAATAGACTGAATAGAACAAAACTGAGTCAGGAGTTTCATGTAATTCTATCTTAACAGAATCATTAAGGAAATGAAATTCTCTCATATCTGTAAACCAACTCTTCATAAAGAGAAGAAGACCAGAATCATGGAAACACTTGAATGAATGACAATTTATCACTGTTGGCATTTTTTGTTGTTGAAACCAAAAGTCTATAAGTCAGACTTGAGAGAACCAAATAATGCAGCTTTGTCTACTACTTCACAGCAGTTCATGCTATTTGTGTACTACTTCAAGAACAATTCAGAAACTTTTCAAGTTGGAAATCATAGGAAAACTCTAGACTTTTGTATAAAAGCTTACAGAGAGAAAAATTCACAGAACCTGTCCACTTGTGAGCTAAGGAAAGCTTTTAGCCTTTAGGAAACAACACCATGTTCCCACTCCATGAATAGACCAAGCTAAATTCTGTCTCATGTCATTGGTGAAGTCCTTCTTCACCTAAAATCAAACTGAAATCCAATTTTTCTACAAGTCTTAAGGTGATGGGTACATTTTCAAAAGCTTTAAGAATGAAAAGTTTATCAACTTCCGGCTGATGAGTGTGTGTTAAGGAAAATACTAAAGGTATACCTCTGTATAGTTTTATAATCTTCATTTGGCATCTTCTAATACAAATGGATACTGGAATAGGCAAATAGAATTGGAAGAGTCTTTTCCTAAATCTGCTTTTTCTTTTTATATTTTTTCATTGCATGTTAAGCAAAACATGCTGTTCAGATCTTTTTTCCTTGCATCATTCTCATGAACTTTTATAGTTTCACTGAAAAGATGAAGACATTTTTAAGAAATTCTCAAGCACCAAAATACATAATAAAATCCATTCTAGCAATTTCTCTTATATTTACTAAGGCTTCTCTACAGAGCAAATGCAAGGACTTTTTCAAAGAATAATCACCCACATTTGGTGACAAAAAGCAATTTGGTCCTGCCATCATTCAGGTAGTGGAAAAACCAAATCCTTGCTACATTTTTGCTACATTTTCCTTATGATTCACTCACTCCTAGATGTTCCCACAATCTACCAGGATAATGTTTGGATTTGTGTCTAATGTAATGAAATCTACTGCAGGATGGATGTGTACATTTAAGTCAAGACCAACAGGAGAATATAGGTTAATGAGTCTGCACTTTACAATGATATTCTGTGAATTTGAAACCAGAATATAATGGGTTTTTTCTTATCTCAGTTTCAGGGTTTCAGCCCTGTTTTCTCCTGAACCACAGGGATGGCTCCTCATGCCAGACAAGGACAACATCCAGATGGACAACAACAGGGCTGGAATAAATAAGGCTGCTTTACTGGAGTGCAGCTACTTAGCCCTTCACCTCAGGGCAGGTGGCTGGGCAAGCTGATCCTGGCACAGTGACACCACCAGCAGTTCCATCAGCACCCACCTGGGACCCCTGAATCACTCTGTGCTGAGATGTCAAGGCATATGGGACTGCAAAAAAAAAATGTGTGTTCTGTTTGTCTGGCTGAGAATATGACAAATATAAAACCAGCATCTTACCTTTGGGATGGAGGAGGACTAGGGAAGGCAAGCAAGTGAATTTCAAATGAGTGACATCTTGGAAAGAGTCACCAGAGCTTAAAAATACTTGCTTAAAGCTTTGGGAGAATTAAGTAAAGGTAAAATCCCTAAGGCCCAGAACAAACAAACCAGTGAGTGCTGTAAAGGCAGGATGTCTGTGCAAAAAGTCAATGTTCAAAGTCTGGCAATCATCACAGCAAATTCTTAAGACTCATTTAAGGGTTTGGGGTGTTTTTAGAGCTCCTCATCTGAACCTGATTGTTTTTTCAGAAGCCAAGTGCCAAAGATGAGAATTTGTTTATTTTACATGGCTTTAATTAAACTGTGGGTATTTCTGGTCAACATAGAATTTCCACATTTAAATCAACATGCTGAAGAACAGGACTTACCTTGTTACCACAGCTTCTCAGCCAGCCTTAAAAGTATAATAAAATACTTTGATACCTGGGGTACAATCTCTTCCTTCCAGCTCTGCTGTTGTTTTTATTTCTACAGGCATTTTTGCAAAAAATTGTAAGGAAAAATACAGACATGATTAAAATTCAGCATTTGCTATTATATTTAAATTGCTTCCTTAAAAGCAGTAATAAGACTAAATCTTGAGATGACAAACCAACCTCTAATCAAGAGACATAGGGGGAAAAAATCCATGTCCAATGAGATGGTCACTGCAGAATTCTATGTATTTTAATATTTTTCCTCTGTTGTCCGAAGCACTGATAGCTGCTCCCTGTCAAAGAGAGGATAACAGAACAAATGAATTACTGATTTAATTTGCTGTGGCAGCTCCTATGTTCCTGACCCAGCTTGCCCTGCTTTTTCACATCACATTAGACTTCTGATGTCAGTACCATTGTGTTTTCTCTGGTGATTTCTCCATACCAACATACTGGTAAATTGCAGGCTTTGCAAGCTGTCTGTTTTTGTCTGGGACACATTCACATCCCTTTGTATATTCTTCTTTTATAATTGACACAACTCAGTTTTGCTGCTTCAATTTCTCTGTTCCTTCACTTTTACTTAGGTAGGAATACAGGATTTTAAATATGACAATGGCGGAATCTTATTATTCTTATTTCCAATACTCTTTCTACTCAATGAAATTTAAAGGACTATATAATAAGCATTCTGATCCATTACTAGTCTGTAGATATGGTAATTTTATTTTTTTCTCTCTTTGGAATTTCTTATCAGTCAGCAATGGAACAAGCAGTCTTTTTTTGCAGTCCATTTTTTATCTGCTCTGAGTGTAGCACTGAGGGGAAGGACTTAGGGGTGTTTGATGATGAAAAGCTCAACATGAGCGTTCACAGCCCAGAAAACCAGCAGTGTCCTGGGCTGTATCCAAAGCAGCGTGGCCAGCAGAGCAAGGGAGGTGATGCTGCCCCTCTGCTCTGGTGAGACCCCACCTGCAGAGCTGCATCCAGCTCTGGGGGCCCAGCACAGGAAGGACAGGGAGCTGCTGGAGCAGGCCACAAAAATTATCAGAGGGATGGAGCACCTCTGCTATGGAGACAGACAGAGAGAGCTGGAGTTGCTCAGCCTGGAGAAGGCTTCAGGTTGACCTCAGAGCAGCCTCCAGTGCCTAAAGGGGATCTACAGGAAGGCTGGATAGGGACTTTTGACAAGGGTGTGCAGGGATAGGACAAGGGAGAATGGCTTTTAACAAAAAGAGAGTAGGTTTAGATTAGCTATTAGGAGGAAATTCTCTGCTGTGAGGATTGTGAGGCACTGGCACAGGTTTTCCAGAGAACCTGTGAGTGTCTCATCCCAATGTGTTCAAAGCCAGCTTGCTTGGAGTTCTGAGCAACCTGGTCTAGGTTGAAATCTGTCTCTGCCTGTGGCAGGGAGGTTGGAGCTAGATGATCTTTAAGGTCCCATCTAACTCAAACAGTTCTATGGTTCTGTGTGATAGAAATCCATCTGAATGATCAATCTTTTTATATTTATATGCATCAAACTGTCCTTTTTATCCATTATTCTTGCAATGTTCTTCTTGTGTCTTTATTTATCTTCTACCTTATTATTTACTGTTACTCTTCTATCTCAACCTCCAGTTCTATTTTATTTTTTGGTCTTGATAGTTTAAGACCAACCATCAATTATTATTGCCATTTATTGCAAGCAGGAATTTACAGGCTAAGATACACAGGTATAATGAGTTTAAAAGCCAGGAGTGTCTGTATCTTTGTGAATGTTATCATAGCCCTTCAATTATTGCAAAGGATATTTCTGGGGGTTCCAAAATGCCTTTCTAGACACTTTCCTGGCAGCATCTTTGCAAGCATTGCAGAGTATAATGTTGTTTTAAATATCTCTTATCCACCTTTTCCATAATTTATTTAGAATAAAACATGGTTTTGTTGAACTCAGTTTTGTTCTTTTGTATTTGCTTCTTTATGCTGAAAAGGGGCAGGAAGTTCAGGACTCTCCAAGGACTTTCTAAGATTCTTTTCTCTGTGATGGTTTTACTTTCAAATCAATCATGTATCAGCTTTTTGGGCTTTATCCTTGTGGATCTTTTACAAAAGAAACATCTGTAGTGACCTCACAAGGTCATTTACATCATACACTTAAAATACAGTCTTTCAATAGGACTTTTTAGTTTTTATCAAATATTTAACAAAAATATGTTAGATCCTCATTAAATCTCATTATTTCTAAATGTTACCAAAAAGCCAAGGCACTTAAGCACAAAATTTTCAGAATTTTCTGGGCTGTTTAGACAGCCATTTGGGTCTACCAGAAAGAATCTCCCTGCTCTCTGTCAATGATATTCTCATGTCTTTCTTCAGTTAGAGTGATTTTTATACACTCAAATTAATAGCAATTCAGTTTAGACCTCTGCCTTTATTTTATTTATCCACCTAACCAGTGCACAATGCCTCTTCAGTCATATGTTTAAAGTTATCAAATAGTCCCTCAATGATTCCACACTTTCTTTTTATTATAAAGCCACGTGAGTCCTGGTTCATGGACTCTCTTTATTTACTTCCCTGTTTTTTAATTACTTTTCAAAAGATTTTTCTCATGCAAGAGATTTCTGGCAGGTGCTAGCCAGCACAGTCCATTGATGTGAAAGGACAGTGAGGGTGTGGGAGAGTGAGATCTTGATGTGTTTACAGAAGCCCCATTATGTATACAGCACCATTAAGATGGTTAGTATAATGTTTAGTAAATTACTCAAATTTATCTCTCGGAGGTATGAACTGTTAAAAGCATGAAACTAGACAAGGACAACCCATCTGACTGTCACTCTGGAGTTTCTTTTCCCTGTTCTCTGCATGGAAATCCTACAGACCTCTAATGTTTCCAACCTCTGTGATGCCACACTGTCACTCAGGGTCACTCTGAGACAAGGATTCTCTGGTTCACAGGACAGAAAAGAATGAGTATTCTGCCTCCTTCCTCTGCCACTCACCAAGAGACCACCTACACACAGGAGGCCCTGGAGAGACCTCCATGGTCTGAGTCCTCTGCGTCTCTCAAAGATCTCCAGCCCTGGAGAGCAGATGAGCACTGAGGCATTCATGTAGAGCTTTCCCCGGTCAATCTTTGTGGCAACACAAAGGGACACACAAACAACAGCAGCTGGAATTCACATCAGGTTAATCAGCTATGAGCACTTCCAGTCAGTGGACAAAACCCAAGCCATCCTTCCTACTGCTTTTTCTAATTTAAGAACAAAATTATTCATAAGTCAGATGCCTCTGTGTAACTAAGAAAACTCCACTGTGCTTGCACATACTTGCATAATAAGAAAATTTTCTGCTTATATAGGTAGGTGTTGAATGCCAACAAGACAGAATAATTTTAATATTAAACTTCAGTAACTGTACTGCCACAGATTGACTGGTATGACAGTGCCAGTTGGTCACCCCCTCTATGATCAAACACATGTGGTCGTAATTGGCAACTTCACAGATGTTTGCAGTGATCATTTGGGGGTGTATCAGTTTAGCACCCAGTGTTGTCAGTAAATCAGTACATCTGCTCCTTCACTGAAGTAGCTTTCCTTGAGATAAATATATCCTTTTTTTCCTATAAATTAGAAAAATGCTCTAAGGTATATTTCAGTATCAAATGTAAAAGTTAGAATTTGAGCTGTGCTGCAAGAATCAAATAACACCTGCATCCAGATAATATTTTAATTTTTTTAGAGATTAAAAATTCCATTAATTTCAATTAAACTATTGGGCACAGAAATTCCAACATAATACCATTGATATATACCAAAGTTAACCATATTTTGTGCCTTTGATTGCAAAATTCAAAAATCTATGACATGAATTGAAAGCATATAGCTCAAAAAGAAGAGAAATCAAAAATTATTACATTAAAATTAAATAATTTATTTTGTTTTAATCCATACATTCAGTTTGACCCTTATTCAAAAGCATGCTTCATCATAAAGATTAGGCCTGATAAAATTTGAAGTCATCTGTAAGAAAATGTCAAGGATGTTCCAGGTTTTGACATAAATTTTAAGACAACAGAAAACAGAAGTTGTAAAAATTACAGCCCTTTCTGAAAGTTCTCAGATCAAAGAGAGGATGAGATTCAGTGAAGACAATACTTTGAGTTGAGAAGTCTGTTAGCAACAGCTTTTGCTCTGGGTCCTGGCTGCCTGCTCAAGTTTGAACACTGCACATTTCTGGGCAGTCAGAGACAATCCTTTTCATTGCAGCAAAACTTTTGTTTTAAGGAGCCAAGATGATCATAAAAGACAAGCACAATGACTTCAGAAGTCTTTGCTAGTGACCATGACTTGTCTACACGAGGACATAATGAGCTACAGGCAGTTCCATACCTCACACCAGTGACTGAAAGAGCCACTCCTCAACCTCAAGCCCAAATCAAACAGGTCATGAGCCAGACACATTGCTCTTTAATGTGAGAGTTGGGATCTCAGACACTTTTCTTTCTCTCTTCTAAATGGGACTGCTATCATTCCAGTGTTGCCACCAACCTACCTCCACATTCACCCTCCTGATCGTCCTGCCGCCAATGGTAGCAGCCCAGCAGCCTGGTTAGGCCATATCAAAGCTGTTCATAACAACTACAGTTTCATTTCAACAAGCTAATAAAATCCTCTAAAATCCTACATATCAGCAAGAACTATTTCCCACAGCTGCAGCTATCAGCAAAACAAGCAATTTAAGAGTTTATGGTACACACACCTGAGAGATGACAAAGTGTACACTGGTCCATACTAATGGATAGGCCTGTGTAAGACTGTTTCTGACAAGGGTTTGGCATCATTATAGCTGGGTTTTGTCAGTGTTTGTGGATGAGGTATAATTTCAAAATGGAAAGAGATGGATGGACAATATTACCTCATCATATTGATGTTGCACAGAGGTATTGGTCTCACTATCAGTCAAAAACCTTCCAGAAACAGAAAATGGAGCTAGAAAAGCAGAAAGAATAATATTTCAAATGAAACAATCATTTTCTACATTACTCCTGAGATCACTTTTTTAAAAAAAAGAAAAGAGGAAAAGGAACTAATCGTCTTCACAGTATTCATTTAAAAGCTAGGCCTAATTTAGAATATATAAGCTTTTTTCCATTCATTTCCTGTTTTATTTATGGACTTTTTTAACTGGTTTCTGTTTTGCAATAGTTCTCAGATTCCATCAATAGACCTCTGTCTGAAGTACTGCTGTTATCCTTTTTGAATCTCTTGCCAACATTCTTTATCTTCAACTGTTATGTCCTTTCAGTATATTCCTCAATTGAGTTCACAGATCAGAAAATCAGGAGGCAGCATCATTGCTCTGCCTGTATCTCAGAAACATAAGCATGTGCTGGTGGAGTGCACTAATTGCTAGATGGGCAGAGCATATCATGTCTCTGTGACTGCAGTTCTATATCTAATGTGTAAATGGCCTGGAAAAAAAAAAAATAATAGTGCATGTGCCTCAACAATGAATTCAATTTTCCTGTCCCTGAGAGAAAGCACTACCTGAATCACTACTCGGTGATTTTAAATGCAACACTGTGACTGTGGCATGTATGCAAGCCCTGATTGAGTTGCCACTCTCTGAATCTGTAAAAATCTTTAATTCTTATGAAACTTTACTGCCATTTTAAATTGAATTGTTTGGAAGTACTACTACTGTGTCCACTCAAGAGAAAAAGGGGGAATATTTGCTAGAACATTTTACATATTAGCAAGATGAGAAAATTCCCATCTTGAAAAACAAAATCTTAAAATTAACAGTATATACTCCGATGGTTTATATACTCCAAGGGAGAACCTTGTTTTCTTTTTCTTGGAATATTATATCTATATATCTGAGAGAGTTTTCCTTCTTATTGCAAGTAAGACATTTATTAATATCTATTATTTAGTAATTTGACAGATTTGTTTTTTGAGACCAAGTACAAAGTAAATGAATGTAAAAAGAGGTTTCAGCTTTAAAGAGGCTGAATGATAATCACATATAGGGCAAAATAAAGCCATCCTAAATTATTAACTGCAGCAATTAATATATTCAGTTCACCTTACCAAAGGCAGCAAGCCCATGTCCCGTGTTTTGCCAAAGGAGGAAGTTGTTTAAGTGATGGAACCTCAGCAGCTTCCTCTAAGAAAGATCAGCTTGAAACCAGCACTCCAGACTGAAGAATAACATAAAAATGAGTAAATTACATGATCCCTTTTCAGCTTCTTCTCCCTGGACAGCACATCCATCTCTAGATCTGTGTTGATTCTTGGGAAAAAGTTCATCACCAAAACAGCCATTGTGGGCTATTTCACCTGTGCAAAATTTCAGTCCTTGAGTAATAAATAATCCAAGGTGGAATCAAGACCCATAAACTCGATCTTTTTATTTATACTCTGCTCATATTTGTAGGGGCACCACCCCAAAAGACATGGACACAGTTGACTAGAAATACTCAGATTTTTTAATCAATTTATTTCTTTGTACAAGATACTTAATATTCATCCTGTGCATTACTATAGGGATACACTAAACAGAAAATACCCAAAAAAAAGCAGTAAAATGCAAAAAAAAAGCCATCCTTTTCCAGAATCTACAGCTTTCTCAAAGTTACTTTCCTGTTGTTTTATGGGCAATAAAATCTTTAACATTCCATTCTTCCACAGATTGCTCTTTAAGTTTAAGTATGAGCTCATAACAATGAAATATTTAACAACAAACTGTTTGTTAATGGACCAGCTCTGTGGTAGACCTGAAGCTTGTAGCATATCTAATGAGAGAAGCCACTTGTGTAAAACTGGGAGATTGGTAAAGGGGGAGAAGGGTCCTTTCAGGGTTTTGTACTAACCTGCCACAAGAACACTCTGTATTTGCAAAAAGTGTTTCTTAATGTGAATTTGCATAGTGGGTTTGTTTTAATTAGCAAATTCATTGTCTTTCTGCTCTTAAATTTTTTATGTTCTGGATTTTGTAGCATGGCAGAAACCAAGAAAAAAATAAAGAGATTAGTCTGGTGTTTTATTAATACAATTTTTCTAGTGGTGGTTGAATAATGTCAGGACTTTTCTGAGCAATTAAACATTGCCAATAAATGCATTATATCATGCTAGTATTTACTCAACTGTTTTGTTATAGGAAATCTCTATACCATCCAAGATTTAGTTTATTTCTGGTAGATTCTTTCAAGAAAAAAAAATGCTTTTAAACTTCTGCTTTCTTTAATTTTATCTTTACAAGCTTTTAACCTCCATATTTACAAAGAAGTAACTTTCAAATCTATAGCTTCTTTAGGAGGACATCTTACCAAATTCTTGCAATACTGATGACATGAATATAAAATGATGAAGAGTTGAAAAAGACAAAAAAGCTCTTAAACCATGTACTTTGAATATACAATTTCTAGTCGCTATCTAATAGCTTAAGATACTCAGAGCTAAGGTAGGCATTTTAGACTTATTTACAGAAAATATTTTTCTTGTTTTTTATATAGCAATCCTCCAACATTTATTTCCTCTAATGTGGTTTTCTATTTATGTAATTCAACTTGAGCCACACCCTAATTTTAGTAATTCACTTTGCATAGAAGTATTTTAAAAGCGAAAGAACCTTGAGCAATGGAAAAAAAAATATACTTTTTTCACCAAAATGGCAGCGTTGGTATTCATGTAGTAGTGTCCTCAGATATTGCAGACACCTAAATTACAATACTAAACTCATACTTCAAAATATATTGTAGGTATATATATGCCAGCACTGCTTACACAACCAAAATGAACCCAGCAGAAGTAAATACCGATGCTGAACTACATTTAGAATTAAGGATGTGTAGTAGATCCTTTCTTGTCTGTTTCTTGTTATAGCTCACCTTGCCACATTCATTTTTAACTTCTTATTTTCCTGTGTAAAATATGGTTCCTCAGACTATATGGTTTATAGATAATGATTACAGATAGTGGACTGCTGTACTATTGGTGGGCATTCAGAAAGGAAGCACTATTAAATTTTGTTCTGTGCACACCATGAAGCCCTAATATTGTAGGGTAATTTTTCCATTTCCTTTATCTGATCTCTCCAGGACTCAGATAATGTAAGTATGAAATAGCTAAAATAATTTCTTCTATCTGTTATAAAGAAACATTTTTACATTTTAAACCACAAAAATCTCCTAAAAGTGCTCAGAATTACTGTATCACACACACAAGCACACACCCCAATAAACAATGGTGGAAAAATGGCAACAACAGCTGAGGAGAAGACTTTTTTGTTTCATTCTTCAATGGCAACCTCTCTTCCCACACCTTGAGTGGATGGAAATCAGGATGGGAGGGCAAAGTGCCTCCCTCTGTAAGCAAAGATCAAGTTTGTGACCACCTGAGGAACCTGAATGGATGGAAGTCTATGGGATCTGATAAGCTGCATCCCAGAGTCCTGAGGGAATTGACTGAGGCAGTTGCCAAGCCTCTCTCCATGATATTTGAAAAGTCGTGACAGGTAAAGTCAGGTGAAGTCCCTGGTAAATGGAAAAGAGGAGCCATTGTACCCATCTCCAAAAGGGTCAACAGGAGGATCCTGGGAACTGCAGACCTGTCAGTGTCACCTTTGGGAAGATCATGGAGCAGATCCTCCCTGGAGCCATGCTAGGGCACATGGAGAACAGGGAGGAGATTTGGGCTTCACCAAGGCAAGTCCTGCCTGGCCAGCCCAGTGGCCTTCTGTAATGGAGTGACTGCACCAGTGAGCAAGGGAAGGGCTACAGATGTCATTTATCTGGAGTTCTGCAAAGCCCTAGACACAGCCCCCATAACATCCTGGTCCCTAAGGGAAGAGGACACATATACAATAAGAGTATATTTATCTAAAATTTTAGACTTTTAAAATGTTGAGCCCTTTCAGCCATCATTTCTTTTCTCTTAATCATCTTCTCATCTTTTAAAACCTATGGTATAAAGGTTACTCCCTCCAAGATAGAAAGACCTCAGCCTCTTCGGTAAAAAACATATAGACATTCATAGAAAATAAAGTTTTATACCAATAGAAGTTCTGCTATGGCAAGTGAAAACAGCACAGATCTCAGTGAAAGCTAATCTTTGCTCTGTTTCCCAGAGGAGATATGTATGTATGTTTGCTGCATCTGCATTAACATTTTAGTTCAGATCTAATACAGGTTTTGAATCCAATCTTCTGAGCAACCCTTGAAATGTGCTTTGATTCTCATTTCAGAGCAGTCCCAGGGATGACAGCTAGAATCTTTTGTATGAATCTAAAATGAAATATGCACTCCAGGGGTACTTCTAATGCTCTCTTAACTACTCCCAGGCATTGAATCCATGGGCTTGGTTTAGAGACTGCCTGAAGTAATAATCCTTCTAAATGCTTATGGAATGAATGTCAGCTCCTGAGTGCCATCTGTTTCTCTGCAGATACAGTCCTGTTGACCTGCATTACTTGATAATGTAGACATCTTTATACTTCCACCCTCTCCACACTCATTTATCTCTGTGGTCTGAGCTACTTTAGTGTACCATGTCTCTTTTGCGTGGTGATTTAGAACTGGCACTTGACAGAAACCACAAAAATGCCTAGATTAACTACTTCCTTGGTCAGTCATTGACAATAATTATGTGGCAAATGGGGATATTTTCTTAGTAACTTACATGAAGTTTTTATAATTATTCTGAATAATGAAAATAGGCATACAACTCCATGCCTTCATCTTGGTTTTTATTTTTATCATAATATTATATAGTTGTCACTTAATCATGTCTGAACAATCTTCCTTCTCCTAGTCATTACATAAAATCATAGAATCATTAAGGTTGGAAAAGACCTCTGAGATCATTGACTCAAGCTGTTAACTCAGCACCACCTTGTTCCCTACTAAACCATGTCCCCGGTGCCACATTCACACGCCTTTTGAGTACTTCCAAGGATAATGATTCCACCACTTCCCTGGGCAATGCCTGAACACCCTTTCATTACAGAAATTTTTGCTAATATCTCACCCAAACCTCCCCAGGCACAACTTGCCATCATTTCCTCTCTTCCTGTTGCGTTACTTCAGAAAAGAGACCAATACCAATCTCACCACAAACTCCTTTCAGGCATTTGTAGGGAGTGATAAGTTATCTCTTCAGGCTAAACATCCTCAATTCCCTCAGCTGCTCCTCATCAGACTTGTGCTCCAAACCCTTCCCCAGCTCTGCTGCCCTTCTCTGGACTCACTCCAGCCCCTCAATGCCTTTCTTGTAAAGACTAGCACAAAACTGAACACAGGATTTGAGGTGTGGCCTCACCAGCGCCAGGTATGCACTGTGCCCGTATCACACTGGTCTCTGTCATTACAGCTCATAAAATTCACCTCCTTATTTTTGTGTTACCTATGTCTTGTTGTTCTTCTTGAAACTGTGGAGTCTTCAGAACTCTCTTATATGCTTTCTTGTGAGGTGCAACCATCTCAGGTTTCTTTTATTGTTTTTTTAACCCAGTGTCCTTTTCTATTAGTCTGCCTGTCATGGTATGTTCTATTCACATTACTTATACAGTAACAAATCTTGATCTTTCTAATAATTGGAGACTTGAAAAGTAGCACCTTTTATCTGTACATAATTAGGAAAAAAATTACTTCCTTTTTGCTTTGTCTGTTTTGAGTTGGACCTAAATAGGTAATGTCAGTTTTACTGCTATCATAGAAATTACTTAGAATAAATAAACATTTCAGACTTACTTTCAGGATTGTGCATGTGTTCTCAAAATCTTGACAAACTATCACATTACTCTGCTAGGGTAATGTGCCATAAAGTACATTTGCCATAAAGTATCCAATTGATTGTTCCATAACCAAAGTCAGAACTTCCATTTTTTCCCAAAATCACAGAAGGGATAGTATAACTACAAAGTGATTTTTAGAAGGGATAAGTGTATAACTTATAAAAAATTAGAGTACATGTTTTGTTCAGATGTAATTGCTGCTTTTATTTAAAGTGAAGGTACAGGGTAAAGGAAAACAAGAAATTAAATCTTAGTTCTTCTTCTGTGTTCCCCCCCTTTATCTCAGGAGAATTTAAAGGAGATATTGTTTGATATTTCATTAGAGAATGTAGCTCAGTGTTAACATCTAAAAAAGTCTTTGTAAGTACTTAACTTCCTAGAGGACTTACACACCTATCTCATGGACACAGTGGGCCAAAGCCTTGTCAAAGTTTGTGCAGACAAACTTGGAAAAGAACTTCCATGCCCTCATAAAAAGTTCTTATGACAGGCATTGAAATATCCTGGGTCTGCCTGAAATTACTTTCCATTCCTTTAGAAGTGGGCTTTTCATTTATTCATGTACATTTTCAGGATTATCTAGTTTCACTCTTCACAGGCTGTGAACCATGCTGATGGAATCAGTGCATTCAGCTTTTAGTAGTTAGCAGTGGAGCATGAACCTCCACTGGAGAGAGGGGGAATACAAGCAGCTTTTCCTTTTTTACACCCATTTGCTGTGGAGAGGGAGGTTAAACTTACCAGATATTGCTGAAGAAGACAAAGAATGTTAAGTTATGAACCTAAACAAACTGACTTGAAAATTAAGTGTGATTAACTATAGAGAAGAAATCACATCACTTCTATAAAATCCTAAATAAGGTTTCAATGTACCCTGATGGGGAAAAAAAGACACAGACACTGAAGATATAATTGTGTGTACACCTTTGTGCTGCTTTTGGCTGGGGTAGAGTTGATTTCCTTCATAGCAGCTAACATGGAGCTATGGTTTGGGTTTGTGCTGGAAACAGCGTTGATAACACAGGGCTGCGCTAGTTCCTGCTGAGCAGTGTTAGCACAGAATTAAACTTTTCCCTGACACTCACCCCACCAGTGAGCAGGCTGGAAAGGCACAGAGCTGGGAGGGGGACACAACCAGGTCAGCTGATACCAGCTCATCAAACAGATACCCCACAGCACATGGCATCATGCTCAGCAATAAATCTGGGGTAAGTCATAGAAAGGGTGAACATTCTGAATGATGATATTTGCATTCCAAAGTCACTGGTGCATAAGATGAATTCTGGCTTTCCTGGGGACAGCCAAATACCTGCCTGCTCATGGGAAAGGCTTTTAAGAAAGCATTTAAGGAGCACAGTTGATCGTCTCAAAAACTCTTAAGGCCACAGAACAACTTTGTTATCATGATATTACAAAAGTTCCATACCTTCTTGGTGATTTCTCATGGGCAGGTCCTCACAGTACTGACTCCTTCTTCTTCACAACCAACAAACTCCAACTCTCTTCTCAACCAGCTAACCCACTCTTTTATAGCACTCATCCTCACTGGACACAGCTGTGGCCTGTAAAGGGCAGGCCTGTTCCTAATCTTTGGTGATTAGTACAGCTGCAACTTCTCAGGGGTGAGACTACCTTCTGCACTATCTTTATTTTCTTACTTTCTATCCCCCCACATGACTTTGCTATGGCATGAGTGACAGAATGGCACAAACTCCAGGCCTAGGGGAGGCAAGATATCTGGTTAGCACATCCTGGTTAATGCATCAGGACAAAAATACCCACTGTGGCAAGCTGTGTAGACAAGCAACTGCTCGTATGCATATCACCCATCAAACAAAGATCACCACAAGTTATGGGACTGATGGCATCTGTGGCCACCAACGACCACCAAAGCCCCCCCAAACCTGCCTCCATAAATACCTGGAACCTGGACTATAAATTAAGCCACCATAAAAGGAACTTCAAATAAGATAAAGGTGATACTATTTGTTGGGGTGTTATCTCAGACCCAGGGGGAGGTTAACAAGTCTTGGTGAGAAGAATGTATTGGAGAAAAAAATACAGAATTTTTGGGCCCCCAGGAAAGGCAACTCAGCAACTGTGAATAAATCAGCCCCAGCTGGGTAAAAGGCAGCTCTGCCAAAGGGGAGATCATGACCACTACCTCAGGGCCCACTGACCCAAGAGACCACCCCAAGAAACTCAAGAGAAGAGAAAGACTGAGCATTAGGACTAATAGACATTAGAAGAAAGGGAATCATTTAACCAATAGAACTGTGTATCCCAAGAGCATTTATTCCTTTGGTGGCTAAAATGCATATATAGTGAACATTTTGAACAACCTCATCACCCCCACCACCGAAAGGTGGTGAAGAAGGACCAGTGGGATGCTGTTGGATACACAGGTGGTAAATCTCCTCTGCTTGATCAATCTCTCTCACTTCTGCACCCTCTCTCTCTCCTCTCTTTTCTATTTCTTTCTACCTCTCTACCATCACACTTTATTGTTATAAAATCTATACTATTGACTTCAGCACATGGTGTTATTTGCACCTTAATTCAGGTAGAGGTATCTCTCAATAATATGCTCATAACAGTGGTGAATGGATTTCTTGTCTCACTTTGCTTGCACGTGCAATTTTTGCTTTACCTATTAAATTGTCTTTGTCTTGGCCCACAAGGTTTTTTTTTCAGTTTTACATTTCTGATTCTCCCCCCAATTCCAGCAGGGGGAAGCAGTCAGGCAGATGTGCGTGGCTGCCTCGTTGGCTGGGATTAAACCTCTGCAAACCCTCAGACTCTTCTCCATAGACAAGATGAAGTGTGGAAGCTAACCAGAAAAGATAATTTTTTTGAGGAATAACTATTTCAGCTAGGCTGTGAACTGTAATGGCTCAGTCTGGAGTTTTACATTTTGCACAGATGAGTGCTGCAAAGATTTCCAAAGTTCTCCACAAAAACAGATCAAATTAATGTCTCTTTTCCTTTTCCCCTTCAGACTCCATGAGTCTCTGTATATCAGAAAATGAAAACCTGTGAAACTACTGACAGAGCACTAGAAGAATTCCTGAAACAGTGCAAGAAAAATAAAGTTTCAACCCAATCTAAGGATAGTTTTTAATTTCTTTTCTTATCAATACAATCAAAGCAAAAATGTTCTTATTATTTCACTAAGACATTAAATATAAATAAATATATATGTATTTCTGGACCATTCCATCTTACATAGTGATGACAAGCATGGATTTGTTTTCATCCTTCAGTCTGTGTGAATCTTTTTCTGCTGCCCCTTGTTTTATTCATTTACATAGCCAAGAGATAAAAGTAGGAAAGATTTTCTATTAAAACATTCATATTTGTGTATCCCCTTAGGATTGTTTTTAATATAAACATAGTTTTTAACTAAACTTTGTTTCCTAAGCAAATGATGGCCCTGATTTTAAACCTTTATATGGATGATTTCTTTTTTAGTTTACAGGAATAGACCTGTCACACAATTGCAAGCAAAAGCTTTTCCTAGCTAATTAGGAAGACACAAAAACATGAGGCAGAACTGCAGGAAAAACTAATTGCACAAGCCAAGAGAGTGATTACAGGGATCCTAAACGTGAGAAAAGTCACAAATTCAGTGTAGTATATTCCTTTGGTGGCATAAATGCATTTTTAAAAATGTTTGCCCTGTAGCAATGCAATTTATTGTCTCCTTTTGTTTAAAAAAAGCTCCTATTTTTCCATGGAAAACTTTGAAAGGCTCTGTATTTCAAAAGAGTTCTGCTTTCACATCATATTTGATGCAAAACTATTTTTATAAGGCATTGTAGGTAAGCACATGGATAAAAGATACACAAGACTTTTATTTGTCTAATTCTATTTGATCTATGTCATATGTGGGCATATCTTAATAGAATATTTTGTTTTGAACTTTTGGGAAACGCCTTCTATAAGATTAAGCATATAAACTTTGTAGTCTTGAAAATGATACATGGTAATTACAGGAAAAAAATTCATTACATTGTTTAACACTAAATGATTCTGTTTCTAAAGTGATTTAGGTATCTTAACTCTCTAATCAGCTATAATGACTGATGTGTAACACATGTAGGGTACTTCTGGGAAATCCTGAAAAATTTATATTTATACAGGAAGGCAAAGCTCTTCCTTGCTTCACTTCTCCTCCTCCCCTAAGCTGGACTAGTAAAAAGGGAATGAAGTAAACTACTTTTTATTTCAGCAGGAGTTTGCAAGGGTTTCTTTGTCCACCAGAGCAGCAGTGTGGGAAACAGTCACGTTCTCTGCTCCCTTAAAAGCCAAGAATGGAGCCCTTCTCCTGCTCCTGCCTCGTCCCAGGGTGCCCTGGGCTCTGACCACAGGAGCAGCTCTCCCTCTGCCCCCCCTTGGGCCAGGCTGCGGTAGCTGAGGCTGCCCACCCACACAGGAGCCTCTACTACTCACCAGGTGTGGCCCCACAGGGCTCATGCCTAGAAGAAAATATCTTGCTTAAAAATGAGAGCTGATATTTCAGCTGGAGAACAACATAATGTGAGGAGCTGAACTGAAAATCCAACACAAGCCTGTTGGATCCATGACTGAGTCCAGTTTCCACCTGGTGTCTGATAAATTTACTGCAAAACTGAAATATTAGGCCAATATGTGTAATCAGTCATCTTAGGTACATATTCCACAGCTTTACAGTAAGTTTTTGCCTTGAAAGATGCTTTTTCAAATCGCCTTAACATAGTCAAATCAAAGCTAATTTCCATTACGATTAGGCCATCCATTTACCCATCAGTGAAGTTCACAGTATTTTCATGGTAAATTTCACATTTCAAACTTAATCTTTTGCAGCTCTAGGGCTGGTCAGGGAGAAGTCAGTCACAGCTGTTCTGTTGTAAAACAGGAAAAGCAATCTCAATTGCTTTGTGTTCCAGTATCTCTGACCAGCAGAGATACTACAACCTTCCTCAAATTCACCAGAATACCAGTGTAGGAGGGGAAGGCTTTGCCACACACCTGAGGAAGGGTTATCTGAGGGATAATCTGAGAAACATGGTGTTACAGAAAGACACCTAGCCACAGGGGCAGCTAGCAGCCCTCCTAACTTTTTGTCTGTCCTACTGCATGCACATTTTTATGCACACCAGCAGGAAAATATTGTTTTATTTGCCCGAGTGAGTACCTGGAAGTACTCACGTATTTCATATTTATTTTAAGCTATTAACATTAATAGTAGTAGTAGTAGTATCATATAACAGAAATAAGTCAGGACATCATAAAACAGAGTGAAAAATCAGTTGTTGCAAAGAATGAACAGATTAAATAAATCTGATTCTCTAATAATATCTAATAATGTGAGGGGGAAAGGAAGATGCTAAATTCAATACTAAAAGTAAGAGGAAAAAGAAGAATATGGGCTATGTGAGGATGGCAACAATGAACCATATTATTTGCTCAGAAAAACTCTGCTAGAACATTTATGCTCTTTCAGAAACATGTATATGTAGGATAAGAATTCTTGTCTGCAGTGGGAGCGCCAGAGCTACCATAAAATAGTTTAATTAGCAGAACTTGTAAGTCTATATTTTTGTTACTCTGGTAGTGTCTTCTAGATCCAAAAAGAGTTTTGCTCTTTGTTAATCTCAGACCTTAGAAGATATAAGACAGTTTCTACTTCCCTGTAAGACATAAGCCAGACCCACCTTTACCTGGAGCTAAGGGGAAAAGAGGGAAGAAAACTGTGTATCAAATATACTGTATGTGTATAAAACAGAATATTTCACACTCACAGTACATAAACTGTCTCATCTTCATACAGCACTTTGTGTCATGGGTTCTGCTCCTGTAGGGTCATGACTTCTGCTATTGTCTGAATAAGCAGCAGCAACAGCTAAAATGATTTACAACCAGCCTGCACCTTATTAATGACAGAGGTTACAGAGCAATTTGGAGAGTCTGAAGTGGCATCAAGCAGGGCTTAAAATTATTTTGAGCATGATGAATTTTTACCTGTAGGTTAAAGAACACTGTGCTAAAGTTTAGCTTAGAAATTCCAGATGACATTTATAACTGATGTCAGGAGCTCTATAACACTCATATATGTGTGTCCCTGTGTGGGTGGGCACATGCACACTCATGTAGATATGTATATAAAAATTTCTATTTGAATATCTTCAATAAAGACATATTCAAAACCAGCTGGTAAATAAGAACAGTAAGCTCAGCAAGAGACATGAGCAGTCATTCCTGTTCTGTCAAAATAATGCACTTTCCACTACATTCTCCTTTTAAAGTATTTTTAAAGCAGTTCTGTAGCAATTGGAATTATCTGCCAAAACTCCTTTGATATTTTGATTTCTATGTCACCTACCTGACCCTAGGCTGGGAATAAACCATAATATAATTTCTTAAATTAGGCTGACATATGGCACTCAATGGTTTCTGGTCCCTATTGCTACAAAAATACATTGACTGCTTTGTGGTTTTAATGTGTAGATAACAAAAATGAATGCATTAGTGGCATCAACTACACAAGTGTAGAGTTTGTGCTATCACCTAATCCTGGAGCCTGTAAGACCCTAAGAATCTGATGGGCACACCCACCTGTCTGTGCCAGATTTCTTTGCTTCATCTCAGTAACAGTGGCCCAAATAAATCCATGCTTGCCATTACAGCGTGTTTGCACTGTACTCAGGAAAGCTCAGAAGGGCTTTGCTTCCATTGGCAGTCTACCTGTTCAATTTTCTGATAAGATTTTGTTTTTTGAAAAGCACATCTTGAGCCATAAGTGCATTCAGAGAAAGATTAATAAGGGTACACCAGCAAATAGCCTAGTTAATAAACCAGATTAGTGAATATACCATGCATTTAGATGAACTGCAACTATTCTGCTTCACAGAATCACAGAATATGGTGTGGAAGGGACCCATCAGGAACACCAAGTCCAGGTCCAGGTGTCATGGTTTAAGCCCAGACAGACACCCCAAGAATCCCACCGTGTTCCTGAGAGCACTGTTCAAATGCTCCTTGACCTCTGTCAGGCTTGGTGCTGTGACCACTTGGCTGGAGAGCCTGTCCCAGTGCCCAAACACCCTCTTTGGTGAAAAACTTTTTCTTTATATCCAACCTAAATATCCCCCAAGTCAGCTTCATGCCATTTCCTCAAGTCCTCTCACTGGTCTCAAGAGTGAAGAGATCAGTTCTTGCTCCTCTGTTTTCCCCCATGAGGTTATTCAGTTTTTATAGAGTTAGGAAAACCATTTCTAGGAGCACCAAATTAAAACTTATTTTCTTTTGGCTGCCTCATTTCTTGTTGCACTCAATGTATGTCATCTCTTCCTAGAGCTTTTCTCAAGTGTTCATTGTAGCTGCTTCTTATGCTACTTCTCTGCGTCCAGCAAGATCAGCCATCCCTTCCTTCAGGACAGCTGTGCATTGATAGAATTTCTATTTCATGACATATTTCCATGAACAAACCAAATTTTAGTACCTTTTGAATCCTATTCTGATCAATTTTCTTGAAATTGTCAACTGGATTTCATTCTTCTTCAGTGTGGTAAACACATGGTCATATAGGAATCATAGAGGAAATTGAGAGGAAAAATGAACAGAAAAATGCCTGTATCTGCAGTGATATAATTATAAATCTCTACTGTGACTTCTAACTGGAACTAAGGCCTGAAGGTCAAGTAGGAGGCATGCATATAGGTAGGAGCGGACTAGCATTGAGACCATTAAAAAGTCGTGTGAATCTGTTATTATCATGTGTCTCTGTTATTAGTGATCAACAAAACAGAGCCCTGCTCTACTCCTACAGTGTTGCCATTGACATCTGCTGCTCAACAACTTTTCATATTAGAGTCTGAGTGCCATTTTGGGAGGAACTGATTTCCAGAAGGGGGGGTGGACCTTGGGTGAAACAAAGCAGGATGTTTTCCATTGCCAAACCACAGAACAGAATTTAATATAATTAGCAAGCAATATAATCTGCTGTGCACAATTGAGGAGGAGTTCTTCCTCCTACTCTTTGGATGGACTCTCTATTGGTATTCTAAGGTCTGCAGGAGAAAAGTGGTTTTTTGTTTGCATTGTGCAAAGCCCTGAGGTGCCTGATTTGAGCTGGGACTAAATGTTGCCGAAACAAAAATATGTTCTTTGCTGTAATATCCAAGTTCTCTATTTCTAGCATCTGTTTGACCCATGAAGAGCTGTGGACCTGTGTCCATCTGTATCAGGGCTGAAGTGCCAAGAGGGGCTTGCTTTCCCTGGTCAGCAGCACTTGCTCAGGCACTACTGCACTTTTCCACCTCCTCCCATGTCATTTCCTGACATTTCATATGATATTTCTTTGCTATCCCCAGCCATTAAAAACATTCATGTTCTTCATATTAACCTGCACTTGTACCAGCCTCACACTAGTATTTATATTTCCCAAAGGGAAAAGGCAAGCCTGTTGCTTTTCGTGGAGCCAGCACTGGCACCACAAGTCCTCAAGGACTCCATGTTCTTCCTAAAAGTGAGATCTTTCTGATCAGAAGTCACTGGGAAAGTATTTGTGTCATCAACCTTATAGAAACTTATAAGTTTAAATTTAATTTTTTGCTAGTAGTTAGATGGCAGGTGGTACTTTCATAGTCGACATCCTCAGTGATGATATGTAAACAGCAATATAAACATAACTATTATAAATTTTAATCTCTGTAGCAAACTAAGAGGAAGTAACTCAAATATGCCATGAGGTAAAAAAGACAAAAAAAGGGAGTTTTCTTGTTCAACTTTTTCCAAGGTATTTTTTTTCCTATTTTTAAGCCACAGAGGAAAAGGAAAGAAATAGGTATTGGTGATGGAGTGGCCTCTTAAAAGAAATGTGTATTACTTGTTATTTTCCTTCCTTGTCTCTGTTTCATGAATTTTATTTCTCTGATACTAAAGCATAGATATCTAAAAATGAAATATTGAATTTATTCAGAGAAATCTTCATTGGAGACACAATAAATGTTGCTTTCAGGATTCACAGGGCTCTGGTTTTCTTAGTTTAAGTTTTTATTTTTACCACAGTTCACAGATCTACAACTTTCACAGAACAGGCTCAGCAGTTCTGTGTGAAAAGTAAGCTCAGCAGTGCCTTTAGGTCCTCAGTCCTTGGTAGGCAGCATATGAATAAGCTATGAGAAGAGAATGCTCAGACCTTGAAAATGATACAAGTAGTTTGATGATGGAGATATTAAGTAGCAGTGTAAAGATATTAAAGATATTAAGTAGCAGAATGAAGATACTAGTAGTAGTGTAAAGATGACTTGAAATGCTAATAACTCAATAAAATTATGTATCTAGTATGATTTTAACCCTCATCCCTAGACTGAAAGAAAGATAAGGGAAAAGTACCCAAAGAAAAAATCCATATGCTATGCCTACTCTTCTTTCTGTTGACTTCCACTACTTAGTCATCACATATATCATAGAATGTCTGTAAAGATTTGGAGAGCACAGCAATCACACTATGCAGAGACCTGGCATATATAAATGATACATTTGCCACTAGGGCTACAGCTCATCTCCATAATCCTCATAAATTTTGGGAAGAAAGAGCAAGAGAGGCTCCCATCTGATGTAAATTGGCAAAGATCTATTAACGTCAGTGGTGCTGGGCTGATTTACACCATCTGAGGAATCAGCCTTGCTCAGCCATTGACTAAATACTGCCACTAGTGAACAGACTGAGCCAAATAAACTGCACCTAGCACTCACCACAATTCACTGTATTCCTTAAGAAGTCATGATTCTAATGCCTAGTACTATTACAGATAAATTTAAAGGTAGATTTATCTAGGAAATGCCAGCAAGCTTCAGATATATAGGTATAGGTAGCTATAGATATAGACAAAACTTCTTAATCTGGTCTTAGTTACACTGCTGGAAACCCAGGTGGATTCTGCTGACATGGAGCTGATTTTTACCAGAGGATCAGAAACTGGAAAGAAACATTGGAAATATCTGGTGGAGAGAAAGGTTTTTCATTCATGTTCTCCTGCTTTCTTCTGGAAAGACTTATTCTCTCAGTGTGTTCTCCATGCTCAAGCCCTAAGCACCACATACATGTCTACAGGGCCAAGGCAGCACTGCCATCATGCTTGCTTTTCCTGTGGGAATGATGTCTTGCAGTGACACAACAGATTTCCAGCACAGGGAAGAGTCTGCCCTTATCTTCTCTCTGAATGTGCAGGCGAGCTCAGAGCACGCTCCATTGCCTTCAACTCACTTCCTCAGACATTTAGCCTCGGGCTTTACAGAGAAAATCTCCCTGGCTTTTCTTTGCCTCTGTTCCACAGGCATCTCCAAGCACCCATGGGTATCTCATCCTTTTCTCCCTAATCTCTCTGCAGGCTATGATCACCTCCTAAAATACAAGAAATTTCACAGAGGATTTCTCACAACAGTGACTGTTACCAAAGCAATGCAGGTTTTGGGTCACACCAAATTTCTTCATTTCTTATCGTACTACTTCAGCAAATAGATATGAAATGAACAGCACATATTTATGCAACCAGTAATCTCACTTTAAAAATTCAGGGAGTTTATCTGTTTATTTTTTCTGGGTAACCTGTTTTTCCCTGGCAGACTACTGATCCTCTCAAGGCCTTCAGCCATGTTCTAGCTCCAGAAAACATTAGTTTCTAAATCACTATACACCATTAAATCCTCACTGCTTTACCCTTTCAAAGTTTTGATTTTATCAGACATATTTGCTTGATCATCACTGTTCCTGGGTAATACTTTTGAGTTTGGGAACATATTAGACTTAACCACAGTCCAGCTCTCACCTAGTTACACATGGAAAATAGATTTATTATGTCTGAGATATAAGTTACTCAGGCTTCCTATCCACCTGTCTCATTTCTGTTGGTTGAGCAGAGTTTTCAGCGTGTGGTGGAGTGTGTTAAAGTGTCAGCAGCACTGAGGTCATGCACAACACCTGGTGTGACCCTATCCTCACACAAGGAAACCTTTTTACAGTCCACAGATGGACTCACCTTTCCTGCATGATCCTAGTTCTGGTTCATGTCTCCTCTGGGTCCAAGAGAGGAGTTTCACATTTTAGAAGACAGCAGAGCCAATGGACCAGCAGATACAATTCCCTCTAACTTATTCCACTCTACTGAGCCATTTACATAAAAGCAGCATTTCACACAAACCTGCCCACCAAAAACCTACCTGTCATGGGCTTGCACACCAGCAGCTAACCAAGACCTGAAGACTAATAGTTGTATGGGAAAGCTGAAGGATTTAATGATTTTCCAGAGACAAAGAAGGGTTGATTGGTTTTCACTATTTCCAAAATTCCTCTATGATTTATGGCTTTTGGACTCTGAAGCTGAGCTTTGTTAATTTGATATCTATCATGACCAGCATTTAAGTTTGCTTGTTGTCCCACAAACATGCATTGGGTTTGGGATGTGCAGCCAAACCTTTCGCCTCTTCTCCAGGATCTGCAGCCAGGAATATGTCTCAGGTGTCAGTCATGCTGGTGACAGGCTTTAGGAACAGCTGTGCTGTTCTTCAGGCCTTTATCTACACATTGTGCTGACAGGCCATCCTTGAGTAGGTACAGGTATATGGTGTACACCTACACTACACACCACATAAAACTGTATCTAGACAAATTTAAATATATAGTAATAAAAATATGTGAGAGTGTAACTCATAAAATACACCAAAAAATTATGAAATGCCAAGATACAATATCTGAATCGCTATAAGAATTAATTTTAACTGTTAAAAAGCTACATACGCTATGATCTTCTGGGAAATTTCTGGCCTAGACAGATACTATTATAATAGTTTTAATAAATCTCAGATCAAATTTAGGTGGGTATGGTAAGAAATAAATGTTAACTATCACAGTTCAGTATAAAAAGAATAAGAATACAAGAGGGGAAAAAGCAATGACCTGATATGATGTAGTTCAGGCTAGTTATGGTGCCAAGAACAGTTTGAAAGTATTTAATTAGTGAGCTCCATAAAAGATGTCCAATTTTCTTTTTTTACTCTATTTGTTATATGTCTAGCTTATTAAGAACAATGCAATGGAATGTTTTGGGGTTTTTTTTAATTAATAAAATCTTAGATGGCAAAAAAAATTATTAGGGGATTGGAAATATTCAACATTCTTTATACAGGAAAAATTTCCATTTTTAGAGAAAAATAGTTCCAACTTTCACCAGTTTATCCAGTGCCAGTGGGGTTTAAAGGTATTCAACCATGTGCATCTAATATATTGGAGTTGTAGCAGAAAGTTGGACAGCTCACAAAGGAGCAATCTCTTGTCTGCAAACACAAGATTTAAAGGGAAAATTAGGTGTATATTTTGTATCTCAAGTAAAAGGCATAAAGACAGACACAGTATAGAAGAAAACACATTGTTATCCAAAGCTGTAAAAATCTGTCCTGCTCAGTCAGTCATTAAACTGAGATTCTCTATGTATAAACTCCATATTCTTGCCAGCAGATCAAAGGCAAGTTGGTGAACGCAGAATTGCCTCCCTACTTTATCTTCATACAAATGAGCTGAAATGCCCTTGGCAGAGAATGCAAAGTCATGCCAACAGAATACAGATTTAATACTGCTGTAACAAGGTATTTTATTAAAGCTGCAGTGGAGTGTCTGCACAGAGAGAAAATTCTGATGACCAGCATTTCAAACAAGTGCTACCTATTGTTCATCCAGTAAATTACTGTCTTATTGTAATGAGGAAAGACCCACAAGAACACTAGGAAAAGTTGTTTTGTTTAAAAAATCCACTGAAAATATGTATTTGTAGGGAGATATGGGATATAATTCATTAAAATTTTGTTTTTGAGAAGTTCTTAATAGGGAGAAATATCTAGCAGCCAGGAGAGCCTTTTATGCCTCGTTCTCATCATTACATAAAGCAGTAAGACTAAAAGACTTAAAAAAAATTGAGACAGCTCTTTGTCTCCAAGAGAAATGTCACTCTTATTGAAAAATCCTCTCATCTATAAATACGAGTTAAAATCAGATTGGAGGAAAACAGAAATAAAGTTTTCTTTTTTTTTGCATTTTCATTTATATTATATCCAGGTGATCACTTTTTTCTACTATTGGACTTACATACATCTAATTTCAGTTTTCTAATTACAATTTTCAAACAGGTTTAGAAAAGTAGATATTTAATATTTTAGTTTCAAAATACAAAATCTGAATTTGTCTTTAAAGGAGAAGTAATGTTGATGGAAAATCCTATTCAGCTTTATTAATAAGTAGTGTATTCCAAAGTCATAGTATATATTTTTATAATAAACAGCAATCAAAAGGACAAATCTCTTTGTATGCTCTTTTCAGCTTCTTTCAAAAGACATGAAAACTTGCTTGATTAAGTAGGTTGGCCAATTTTGCTGTTTCAAAAAGTATTTTGTACTCTAGGTCTTCAGCCACCATACTCTGAATGTCACATGAGGGTTATCTTTGCATGTTTTACCAGGGGATTTCTCTGCATAACTTTTGGGTTACCTATCATAACAAAATAAAAACAAAAAATCATGAAAGTAATGGTAATAATAAAAAAAATGAAATCAAGAAAGCATAGCCTGTGGCTCAGTAACAGACTATATATATGCATATACCCAAAGAGGAAAATTATCATAGAGTTTCCTTGTTTCTAAGAACTTCCCCTCTCTGGCCCTCATAACCTGCTCATTTTCCTTCAAAGCCCTGATTCCTCACCTCTGAAATGACCTCAGTTTCCTGAGGACCTATCATGGGAACAAGACTTTTGCAGGGATTAAAGATATCTGAGGTGCAGGCTGTACATATGAAAATATACAAATTTAAATGAGATTTAAGAGGTTAATCCCTGCAGGCATTCAGAGCTGCCTGCCACATGATTGTTGGTCTTTCTATTCTCACCTGAACTCTCTAGTGTACAGTAATTGCTTACTGTGCTACTGTATAAATAGCACTGGACAGATAGTTTTAGACAAATATATCTCTTTCTGCTTTGGTGACAACTACAGAAATCATTAACAGTGCCTAGCTCTCTGTTGCTGTGAAGCACTTGAACAAGAAAAATAATGGTATGGGATAAAAATAGTCTTTAATTATCTCTAAAGTGAATTTGCTGCCCCATAAACTGTGATGGCCTTTTACACTGACCAATTACCCTGGAGTACTGCTGTGAGTATCTGTTCATATTTTGGGAAGTCAGGATACAGAAGATGTTATAGAAAGAATCAAGGAGCAGGTACAAGGTAACATTTTGGTACTTTGGATAAAAAGAGGTAGAAAATAGGGGAGGGAAAAACCCCTGACAAGACTCTCAGCTGATTTATTTTAGTATTTTTGATTATCTCTATTCATAAGGAAAACTGGACTGTCACTCCTCTCTATGTGCAGGTGGAAAGCTCAGCATCACATTTCTGCACAAGTATTGCTTGCATTTTGCCCCTGTTTATTCAGAAAGTTCAGGGAACAAGAAAAAGATTAAAAAATGTTGCCTAAGTTTCAAACGTTTCAAAATTTTGAAATTAATTTTTAGGATTTTTCTTCTTAAGTTTTCATTTGTCAGTTGTGCCTCATACATGGTACATATACACAATATGTATTAATGGTAAAGCAAGCATGCCTATTGTACAGACAGTGCTTTTAGTGGGAGAGCCCCACAGAAAGTAATAAAATCTTTGTCAGTGGCCTGAGAAAAACTGAGATTTTATCCTGAATATTTCATTCTGTCATTTAATTTCTGACTTTCTATGCTTCAAAATTTAAAATGCAATATATTACTTAATCCCAGTAATTTAAAACTCCAAATATTTTAGTCTGTCATACCTCTCAGAAGTTTCTTTTTTTTATTATCCAAAAATGTGTTGACTGTAGGATATTATTTCAAGAACATCTAATTTTACATATCTGACATACAGTCTGAATAAGAGGGGATTTTCCTGATAGTCTTTTAAAATAGTAAGTAAAACTTGTGCTCACATATTTAACCCAAATAAGCAGCACTAGGACCTACAAATGAATAAGCTACTGCACAAAGTTATCCTAGCGTGCCATTTATTTATTGAGACAAATGTTTCTTGTCACTCAATTAAAAAATTAAACCAAAGAAAAACTTCATTCTCAAACAAAAACATCTGATTCATTTTATTTTAATAAGATTCATTTAACAGGACATTGAATATTCCTAAAGAAAGATTTGAGAGCAGTCTTGAATATCCTTGCAGCATTATTCCAAGGCTTCACAAGCACTGAAAGTTAAAACCCACACATGCAGTGGTATGAAACCCCAAGTTTGCCCTGCATTTCAGTGTGTAAGAATACAATAAATGCACTGCTATGTCTGACCAAGCATCCATGGATGCCTGAGTTTCAGCCTAGGGCAGTGGCAGAGAGGATTCTGGTTAAACCAATCCCTCCAGCTGGGCCAGCTCTTGGGATCCCTTCTCCTCAGCAGCTCCTGCATGAGGGATGCTAAAGGGACATCCCTGCCTAGATGTCTTTGGATCCATTTATGGATAAATAGTCCACGAATTTGTCTACTTCTCTATCAAACTGCTTATCTGCTGCCACATCCTTCTGTGGGCAGCAATTTGCAGATGCCATAATCCTAGAAACTATTTTTGTCATGTTGATTTTCTCTGGTAGGATTTTTCTGGAAAGATGACAGGTTTAGAGAGTCTACACATTGGGACTGCACATGGAGAAGTCTGAGGATTCTTACTGCTGTGGTAGAGCTGCTCATTTCATTGCATTTTTATCAATAGTTTTATGTTTATTGGAATGTTTGTTTTTATGTTTGATCATTGTAGCTTTGACAGGTTTTATGCTCTAAGTATTTTAGAAAAGCGAAAACCATGAGAAACCAGAAATGCCACCAGAGTAATGATAACATAAAATTGGTACAAATAGTCACAAGGTATCCTTGAGATACCTTCAGGCCATAAACCATGTGGCTGTAGAGAATTTAGACCAATTTAAATTAATTTTTGAGCATTAAATTACACTTGCTGAGGAGAATTTAAAGAGGATTCCTAAAAATTAAATTCTTACAGGAGTTATTCCCAGTAAAAAGACATCATAATTTGCTTGAATCACAACAGTCTTTCTCACTGGGGAGAGAAAAAAAAACCACAACTGCTGACAATATAACTTTTGGTGCAAACTACAGCATTCATTGTTCACAAGGAGCCAATAAAACTGGGAATGATTGAAACAAGTACTATGAAAAAATATGGCATTCAGAATGTAAAGTTTCTCTTTTCTTTTCTTCCCATGACTGAATTGAATTAAAAAAAAAAATAAAAAGGAGACAAAGGATCTTTGCCATAATAGAAAAATAAATAAGGCAACAGTGACACACTATTAACATACAGAAAGCATACAGAAAAGTGTATTGGCAGAACTCTGTAATATGATTAATTATAAAAACTGTAAACACCAAGAAATCACTTGCTTTGAGGTCTTAGTGCAATGAAACTGAGCTGAGATTTATTATGTACATTTGAATGCATAAAACTCCCAAGAAAACATGGAATTTCATTGGGGTTTGTAGCTACAATGCAAAATTATAGGAGCAGTTCAAAATGGTTTGGTTATTGAATGCCAGTCCAGTTGCAGTAAAATGATCATGCCAAATTCTCAGAACTAAATTCATGGTCTCAAATAAATTGTACTTCTCCTTTATTTTTATTTTTTACAGATCCTATTTTTAAGAGATAATAACCTGAAAATGATACTAGCAGTCTAGTATGTTCCTCCAAGTTTTTCTCAATGTACTTGGCAGCAAAAGCAATCCTGGAAAACAAGCCCTGTTGAACTGTTGAACACAAGGTGGCTTGTGTGTATCCAACAAAAGTTCCCACCACTCTCACAAAAAGAATGCTTTCCCAAAATTTTCTAGACCAAGTGAGCCTACTTCAGCAGTCAGATTCAAGGTGAAATTTAATTTCCTTAACCAAAAGGTGCACGTGTGGGGGTTTTATCATAAGCTTAGCTAGAATTGCAGAGAAATTAATAAAGTGAATGCTGGTTTTATTGGTAACACCTGGACAGCAAAATTCAGAAGCTTGCACAGCTAATGACCTCTTGCATAACAAAACTGAATTATTTGACTGCACAATTTTAAATACTCATATTAACATGCCTGGAATGTGATTCTTCCCCTTTCACTATATTGAACAGCTTTTTAAGATAAAAATCTTCCTGTGAAATCTGGAGAAACAGGCTAGCAGTATCCTATACCAATATGGAATGGAGATATATATCTGAGAACAAAGTCAATTTTTTTGAAGTGGTTTGCAGGTCTCTCCTCTGTTCCAATGTGAATTACAATCTCTGTAGGTTATTTCGTCTGGAGAGCCTGTGGATACCATGGTGCCTCCTTCAGAGAGCCAAAGTCCTTGCAAATACTCAGTACCTCAGGCACTTCACAGCTAAGGACTCAGTGCCAGAAAGGCCCTTCAACATTATACTAATAATTTATTTACCAAAATATGTGACTTAATGGTTTTGGTTTTATTCACCCACTTTTTCTCCATTACTCTACAGCCACATCCCATTTGAAAAAAGAATCATTTTTCCTATCTCGCTGCTACAGTTCAAGCACAATGTTGGTGATCAAAACGAGTGTAAATCTTTTTCCTGCTATCACTTCTTGTAAGACATCTGATAGAATTTCTGCAATGTAGTGCAATGTTGTTATTCAAGATATGCAGTCTGTATCACCTCTAATTGCAGTCCAACAGTGCCATCCTCTGCTCCTTGCAAATAACATTTCAATATAACTCCAAGGATAATCTTGAGATTTAAGATATAAGAATTCTTATAATCAATAAACTGTAGTTTCACGTTGTAAGCTTTCTGAGAGTTTTTAAAAAATCTACTTTTCCAGGTGTAAGACCAAGGCATTTTTTTTCTGGTTACAAAAATATATTTTAAAAAACAAAAAAAACCTTTATGCATTGACGTTGTCATAAATTAGATTTATGAAACCTTTTATTTATGTTTCAAATTTTCATTTGTACACCAATATATGCATTATCTCTCTAGAATGTACTATTTCTTGGACCCTTAATGAACCCAAACATGGACCAGAAACTTATTTTCCATAATGCCTAGACACTTAAAGACAGGACCCCTATCATTCTAAAAAAAAGCTTCTAATTCAAAATTAAGGTAAAACATAATGTGATAATCAGAAATCATGGCACAAAGACTGATAAACCCAATACTTTTCTTCAGTAGTCTGAAAATACACTGGCGTGGGAAGGGTTAGGGAGCAATAGTAAAAGTCCACTATTTTAACTGTGAGGGGGGAGAAACTTTGAGGACACTTGCAACAAAATACAAAGAGTCAATAATAGTTTTGCTGGTAAAATTGCAGCATGTGAAAATTAATGTCAGGAGATGAATAAAGTGCAAAGGTTCTAGATGCAATAATGAATTCATGTAGACAGGCACAAAGTTATGGTCTTTGTTTGTTGCTTCTTTAAGTCAGTCTAAAGTTTTCTTTCTACTATTGGAAATATTTTTGGGACATTCACATGATCTTGCATTAATTGCATTAATTTCAACATCACATTTGTGCAACCTCTCATTCTTTTTCTACAAAGAGCTGTTTGACATATATAAGGACTTAAACAGAAAACTTATCCTAGGAGAGCAATTAAGCACTAGAAATTATGGCACCAAGTCATTGAACACTTTGGGTTGGAAGGGACTTTAAAGATCATCTACTTCTAATGTCCCTGTCATGGGCAGGAACCTTCCACTAGATCAGGTTGCTCAGAGCCCCTTCCAGCCTGGCCTTGAGCACTGCCAATAATGAGACATCCACAGCTTCTCTGGGCAACCATGAGTAAGAGCAGGCAAAACAGAATCCTAAGGATGTCTGTTTCCAGCACATATGAAAATTCACCCTGCATAAAAATACTGAAGATTTCTGCCATAGGAATTTCTGACCTTCAGCACTTGTGGATTCTGAAGAGACAGAGAGCAGAAGCAGTGCAGGGGAAAATAGGCCAATGTGAAAACTGCTGACTTTCCTGCTGCTTGGACTCTCTGACACCACTGCAACAAAGGGACAGGACTATCTCTTTTCCACATCTTTAATATGTCTTTTCTTCCCTAGCCTGCACATCAAGTGCAAGTGGTAAAGGACAGGTCCCTGTGCTAGGATTTTTCCAGAGTGAATTTCCCTGGAGCAGATCCCACAGCACTTCTCATTTCTGGACTCAGCAGTCATGACGGAAAAGAAGAAAAGCTCCTCCTCCAGGACTCCCTGATTTACTCCTGGTCCATTCCCCTTGCATGGATCTTCAGAGTTACAAATCTGAGACTACCCCTGTCTTCTTCAGAGTAATCCAGGTAGCAAAGGTCTGCTGTTTAAACTGCTTTGACTTTATCAGGTGCCTTTTGACTTGCAAAGATGCAGAAGCCATTGCCTAAATGTCTAAGCTGAAAGGACAGCAAGGAGTCCTCAAGCACTTCTTGCATCTATTCCACTTTTACACTAATATGCAAAAAGAGAGCATGTGACCAAAGATTATTTTGAGGAAATTTTGTTTGTAGCACAGAGATACTCAGCAATATTTTCTCTAGTGATACTAAATTCTCACAATGCTTTTGGAAAAAAATAAATAGATTTTCTTAAAAAATCTTGTTTATCTTTAGTTATTAGCTCAATAAAAAATGACTCCACACACATGATGAATAACTACATGCATAGGCTTTTGGTTCATTCTTATTCACTGTATAGTTTCACAGGTTGAAGGGGTTTTCAGCAAGATAACTGATTATATAAATCCTTTTCCTTTGACAGTCCTCTCAGAAAGTTCTGAAACTATATTATTAGCCTTGAAATTAATCATTCTAAGAAAATTTTTAAATCCCCTGCTGAAAGCTATCAAGCTACTAACCTGAACACCAACACTGAAACCAGCTACATACAAAAACTCTCTCCCCCACATGGTAAATTCACATTAATAGAGATTTTTATTACACAAGCATGTTATGTGTCCCTTTTTCTTGCCATCACAGACAATTTCAAATATTAATTGATAGCACAGTAGTAGTTACAGCTGGTAACGTTATTTAAAGACATAATTTCAGGGATCAAGCAGTGAAACACCATTAAACAGTAACATCATTAAATGTGAAGATCGGATTATTAACTGCTTTTAAGTATGTCTATGCTAAATATCACTAAAATGGCTTGTTAGCATATTTATAAGACACTATTTATTCTCTTTATTACCAATTATATTTCAAAATTATTTTATCTTTTATATTACCCACTATGTAAACTAAATGTCACCCATCATTTCAGTTTTCGAAATGGCTTTCAGAGACATTTAATGAAGCTGCTCAAGCAGCTTGTAATAACTCAGTTATGATTAAAATTTCTGGTATTTTTTCCCAAAATTTTGTTTCTATATTCAACAACCAAATCTGTATTCATTAAAATTGTGCTTTATTAGTATCTGCATTTAGCTATACAGCAAAATGTCAGAGTCCAGAACCTGGGCTTTATGTCAGATTAGTGTCCTGTCCTGCGCTGAGATATGGTTAAGTATTTTACTACTTCATGAAAGGACCAGTAGGAAAGGCATTGAATTAAGGTGATTTGTTACCTAGATTTTTTTTCTCTGTTTTTTTCCTCATATAATAGATTTTGAGTGTTTATTATTTGATTAACCCAGGACTGAGGTATTTGTTTATCTTCTGACATCTTGACCAAAAAAATGTAGATTACATCTCCCAGTCGACTGCACCATAGCATGTGGGCAAGGATTTCCAAAAAGTATTGCATGCTGGTATAGTTTCAAGCTTGTGCATGGACTCTGACAGTGCATGTCTTCTGGGATTTCTAAATCCTGCTGGTGGAAATCCCACCATTAACACTTTGTGAACAGCAGTCACTGTGACAAGAAGTTATTCAGATACAGACACAAGCTTGGTGTTAAGTACACAGTGGACTATGTCAAGGCCAAGAGTTCTTCATTACATTTCCCAATCCCAAACAAGAAGTTTATTGCTGCATGATGTACTAGAAGACAAAAAACTACTTCAGAAGAAGAGTGCCTGACAAACTTAGTCTGACCAATACAAACATGTACATTTCATAGTTTTCTCATCCCTGGCTTTATAAAAAATTTCAGTGGCATACTGAAGGAGAAAGGTTACAAGCACAGTGTTCTTGGGCTAAGTCCCAGTTGTGAGTGCAATCTCCATTGCTATAGAGAAGCAGAGGTGATTCTGTAGTGCTCAGAAAGAACTGAAAGCAAGGTGCTCAGCTATTTCAAAGATCAGCTTCTTTACAGCTCTGCATCAGCTCCTGGCCTGAGCCATTACTGCTCCTTCTCAGTGAAGTCAGGGGAGATCTTCTTAACCCATATAGCCTACTCTAAGAATAATAGTCTAAAAATATTTAAATATTCATTTGAAAGATAAACTGAGTTGTTTAAAAACGACATCTTTGACACTAGCCATGCCCTCATAGTTCTTGTACCATATTTTAATTTGTTAGAGCAACCCAAATCTGCATATCCCTCATTGATTTTATTAAAATTGGTGAGCTAGCAAATATTCATTTAAGAAAGCTAATTATCAAGCTAAAGTATTGCAATTTTATTTAGCTAATTAGGGATGGAACAATGCACTAGTAAAATTAAGGTCATGATTAAAGTAAGTTCAATATGTCTAGGGCTTGAGCCACAAAAATGGAATGATGCAGGTATGTTGAACTGTGAAATTGCCACTGAAATGTGTCACTTCCCAAGAAGGGTCCAGCTCTATGAGCAGAAAGTCAAGCAAGAGTGGCAGGAGCCCTGCATGGATGAACAGGAACTCCCAGAAAATCTCAAACATAAAAGAGAAGTGGGCAAGAGGCAAAAGCTGGGACAGGTGACCCAGAAAAAGCAGAGAGGCACTGTCTGAGGGTTCAGGGGCATGGTTAGGAAGGACAAGCCTGCGCAGAGTTGTATCTCATGAGGCGGTGAAAAGCAACAAAAAGGATTCCAGGAGATAGATCAGCAGCAGAAGACATATCAGGGAAATTGTGGGCCCATTTGTTGTAGGGAAACCTGGTGACAAAAGGCACAGCAAAGACTAAAGTACTGAATACCTTCTTTGCCTTTGGTTTTCAGCAGGCCCAGACCCCTAAGACCAGTGGTAAAGATCACTTCTCACCAGAGCAGGGTCAGCTTAAGAACATTTAAAGAGAATAGATGGACACAAGTCCATGGGACAAAATGGGATAGACCCAAAAGTGTGGAGGGAGCTGCCCAACGTCACTGCAAGGTCATTCTCAATTATCTTTGAAATGTCATGTTGATTGTTTGAGTTTTGTGAGGACTGAAAGAAAGCAAATGCCACTCTTATTCTGAAAAATATAGAAGAAGTACCTGGAGGACCACAGACTGGACAACCACACCTCAGTCCCTAAGAAATTGATGGAGAAAATCTCCCTTTCCAAGTACATGAAGGCCAGCAGTGTGATTTGCAGCAGTCAGCATGGACTTAAAGGAAAATCATTCTTAACCCACTTGATAGCCTTCTATAGGTTAAGAGAAAGCAGTGGATGCTGTTTTCCTTGACTTTGACAAGGCTTTTGATAGTCTCCCATGTCATCCCCACAGAAAAGCTGATGGAGTAGAGTCTGGCTAAATGAAAAGTGAGGTGGACTGACAATACAAAACAGGGAGGAGTGGCTGATACACCAAATAGCACAGCTGAATAGAGGGACCTCATCAGGCTGGAGAAATGGGACAACACATGAACATGACAAAGCTCAACAAAAGGAAATGTCAGCCCTATTCCCAGGAAGAAATAAACCAGGCACCAGTATAACATAGGGGCCAATCAGCTGCAAAGGAGTTTGACAGAAAATGTCTTAAAGATCCTGGTTTGACAAAGCCAGCAAAGTGCCCTTGTGGTAAAAAAGGACAATGGTACTCTGCATTAGGCAAAATGTTGCCAGCAGGTGATGTCTGGTGGTTGGAACTTCCCCTCTGCTCACCACTGGTGATGCACATCTGGAATAGGCTGGACCCTGTGATGTGAAAGGTCTTTTCCAGCTTAGTTGATTCTGTGATTCTGTGAATGCTGGGTCCAGCTCTGGACTGCTGAGTATGAGAGAGGGTGATGCACATACTAGAGCACAGCCAGTGCAGACTCATGAAGATGACTAAGGAACTGCTACTGTTATATGAGGAGAGATGAGAGTACTGGGGCTGCTCAGCCTGCATAAGAGAAGGCTCAGGGGAATTTTATCCATCTTTGCAAAACTTTGATGGGAGAAGTGAGGAAGGCAGAAGCCAGACACTTCTCAGTGCTGCCCAGCAACAGGACAAGAGGCTAAAGGTACTAACTGAAACACACAAAATGCTGAGTAAGAGTAAGAGTAAAAGAGTAAGAGTAAGAGTAAGAGTAAGAGTAAGAGTAAGAGTAAGAGTAAGAGTAAGAGTAAGAGTAAGAAAGTGTGGGCATGAAGAACACTGCCACAGGTTATCCAGGGCGATTGCAGACTCTACATCCTTGGACATACTCAGAATCCAACCAAACATGTCCCCAAGCAATCTTCTCTCACTTAACCTGTTGGACTTGACACTCTCCAGGGGTGCCTTCCTCTCTCAGTCATTCTGGGAACTATAGTTCCATAAATTACATTCTTTTTTGAATACTATCTGGCAGAATCTTAATAAAGGCCTCTTCATTCGACTCTAAGATCCCAAATATTGTTTTAGCCATTAAATTACATTGATTTTCATGGATGAAGAAGATAACACTGAGAAATGCAAGAGGAAAGCTCTCTATGTCTGGAAGAAAATAACTCATTTAAAAAATTAAGAAACACATATTTATAGGTCGGGATTCATCTGACCTTTACTTGGTGTCTACATCAACTCAGCACAAATCATATCCTTGAATGCCTAGTACTCTCCTACCAGCTATACAGCACAAGTTGGCTTTTGATTTTGTCAGAATAAGTGGAAAGTACTTTACATAATGATATATATTTGCAATTTTCCCAATCTTATCAGTGTTGTATTTACAGCTCACATATGACATTTCCTCTGTCCTTGCCACTAAAAGAAATCCTACAAGCAATTATTCGCTTACTGACCTGTCCTAGTCAGCTAGAAAATGCCATCTATTATTTTCTCTTCCTCACTCTGTCACTCATTCACACTCCCCTGATTGACTGCAGAGCTTTATTTTTATTGTTTCTAGATTGACTGTAGGACTTTATTTCTATTCTTGCTACTTGTCGTCATTGTGTTGTTCAAGTTTTAGGAATAGCAAATTTAAGTAATTGCCCCGAAGTAAATAGAACTACTAAATCTGCTCCATGTGAGGGCTGTGAGCCCATTTACAAAACCTGAAATGGAAGGAGTCAACAGACTTGTTTGTCTGGTTGTTGAGTACAGTCCTTAGACTGCAGATCATAGAGCTTATGATGGTTGTACCCATCTCCAAAAGGTGTTCAGAAACTAGGGAGCTGCCTGTATTAATACAAGATTTAAAATATTCTGTTTTTAAAAATTATCCATGTTGATGGATGCTTACATTAAAATGTGTTGTTTATTTTGAGTTTTATTTTTTTCAGAAACAGAAGAGTGTTCCTGACTGATGATTTAAAATGTACACTTTCTTTGGGGTGTCAAAGGCAATTATGAATTATGCACTGGCGCACTGTTAGTACATAGTCTACCTGTGCAGAGTTGAATTTTTATGCATTCATTTATTAATCAAAAAAACCTTTTATATATTACTAGTTAACACTATATTACTCCTGTTTGGAAGGAAGGGATGGAATGTTGACATAATAGAAGACAAACTAAATTAAAGAGATGCTAAAAGCACTGACATCTATGCAAGATCATAGGCACATTTGAATCTGATAGCCAACCTTTTCAAAAAAGCTGCTCACATTCACATTAAACTGATCAAAATATGAAGGAAAACCACTTTCTTTCTTTCTATTAGAGACAGACTTTAACCCAAAACTAATTCTGAGAGTAAAATTACTTGTGGTAATTTTCCAATCTTTAGACCCTGAAATCTTGTTCCTTCAAGTAATTCTATTAAACCAACTCAGAAATATTTTTCTCTTGCTAATTTCCAGACAAAGAAAGCAATAAAAACAGAATCACTAACCATAAACAATTTTATTTGCCTGATTATATTGAAGCTTCAGATGGACTGTTTTAAATGGCCAGACACAAATGGATGCATTTTTCTTTTTAACCAACCCTGAAGGACAGAACCAGTGTAGGGTTTTGACCCTAGTATGTTCAAAGTTTCCCCTTTTTCTTATTTTGATTTTTTTTCTAATACTTCTTTTCTCATTCATTGCATTAATTATAATGTTTATACCACAGTTAAAGGAAGAGACACAGTCAATTTTAACACTTCACTGGTCCAGGATTCCCCAGGGAGGAAACACAGGGCTATTCCCCTTTGAAAGGGTTTAGATTTGCTAAAGAGATTTGTAATGAAAAGTCTGCTCATGATGCAGTGGGAGGCACAACAGGCTGACAATGACAAAGTAGGAAAGATAGGAAAAAATCAGATACCTCATTATCTTTACAATTACAAGTCTTTGTGGTTTAAAATAAACAACTGAGATGTAGAAGATTGAACAAAGAATTATTTATCACTTTAAAGTATCATTTTTGCAGTAAACTTTGAATCTGATCTGATTAGTTTTCTTCCCCCAATTAAGTATGCTCATCCAGGAAATTAGTTTCATACAGTCTAAAAGGTGGAGATAAAAGAATCTGTACTACCTAAACATGTATTCCCTTCTCAGTGTTATCTCTTCCTGTTCATTATCCAGTTTACTCTGATTCTGTTTCTTTCCCTTCTGGTTATTACTTCCTCTTCTTCTTCAAATTTCTTACCCTCTTTCACCTTGTGCATCTCCCACTTTTCCAGTGGACATAAAAAAGTGCCAAATAGTTTTTCATCATACTAGATCAAAACTATTTTTGTAAGAAGAACAAATCAGCAAGAAAAGGATGAGATTTGTAACTGATTTTAAGCTCAACTCTGCTCCCCTACCTCCAATTAAATAAAAAACTTTATGACTTTCCAAGTCAGACATAATATATGATACCTACCTTCAGGTCTCACCCGGTTTTTTTACAAATACCTGAACTGGGTCACAAGATGCTTGGACTGAGACCTTTATGTCTTTAACAGGGTCTCAACTGTTATCAACTTCCTTGGCTAGTATTACCTTAAACCTCAATCCTTTAGCTGGGGTTTGCTTTCAATTTTCCTATGAATTCAATCAGACAGTCAGAACAAAACTCAAAGAGCCAGAACCAAAGTTAAAAATAATCCATGATAATTCCACTGATCTAGTCAAAACTACCACACAGTCCCCTTTGAAGTATAAGCCTGCTTTGTTATGACAAGAGGAGGTGGTATTAGGAGTAATTTAAAGTTATCAAAGACACATTTTTAAGTTTTGAAGTATTACTTTACACCTGGGGGAAGGAGGGAGGGAGGGCAGGGAAGAGTGCAAATCACTGTTAGCTCAGAAGCCAAAGGTAAAATGCAAATTTTAGTCTGAGTTAACTCTGTGGTATTAATTGTATCACTGTCTCTTTTGTCTCCAAAGCCAAGGTAGTTTTAGACATTTTTAAAAAGAAACACACTGTGAATGGCTAACAAAACAGAATAAGAGTGACATGTTTTCTGTAAGCACAGTTGTTACTAAGGCCACTCATTCCCAGATATTTGCTGATTGTGTAGCTTCAGCAAGAATCAGAAGAAGGTAGTGTTTAAATACACGTTTTAAGAAGAAAATTGGTGGTTGATTTTGGCTGGCTATTCTGTTTGTTCTCAAGTGAGGAAGGTGAAAAAGACAAGAACTGGAAATAATGTTTGCTTTTAAACAGAGTGAAAAATAACCATCTTTCTTTTTTGCATTACTCATGAGAAAGAGACCTGTCAGATTGAACAGGAATAGCCACAACCTGTCTACTTAAACAAGGGGTCTGCTTTGCTGACCTGTTCCCTTGTCCTCTGAGATCCACACAGACTTCATTGGAAAAGTTTCACTTCATCTGCCTCCGAAGGAGGAGGGGACCTTCTGACATCTGCCAGCATCAGGAGCAAAGATAGATGACAATGTTTGGCAAATCCAGGGAAGGCATGGGATTTTTACAGGCAAGGTAACTGTAGCCGTTTCTCCACACCTAAAAATACTCTCTATTCTGTATTCACAGCCATGCCTGTCTTTTCTTGTTGAAGCATTTGGATGAGAGAAGAAAGGTGTATCTTCAAATTGAGGTCAGTGTCTGGCCCAACCAGCTTTCCTGGTATATCTGTAATATATAACAGAAAGCTGGTATATATATCATTTAATCCAAGTAGTCCATTTGGGAGTTTAAAGTAGTTCATTGAAATAGAAACGAGCTTAAGTTTTATTGCCTCTGAATATCTGTTGTGTGATGTGTAATTTCCAAGTTAAACTCATAAACAGAATTATACTTCATTTTCCCTTATTTCTCTCCGTCTTACTGAGGATTTGGTCAATTAACATTTCCCAGTATTACACCTCTAAAGAGTCAGGGAAGAGTGAAATTGCCTTATAGTAGTGACAAGGATGAATAAATCTTCCAAAGTCATTACCATGGCTCTAAATCTGGAGTCAAATTTAAATATAACACATAATACAAGCTGAAAGAGAAAGTATTTGAGTTATTTGCTCAAAATTATTGAAAATCCATATATATAAAATTATTTTTGTTAGAATAACAATCTGAATTGTTCCATAGTTCTAAGAAACAGTTAATATAATTAAATTTTTCCCCACTAGCATTTTATTCAGTCTTACCTTTTCTACTTCACTGTGGTTGGGAAGAGATAAGAGAGAAGGCAGGTATGTGGACCTGGAATAACTGGAATAATTTGTGTATTGCTTATGTTCTCCTTACCAAAGCTGTTGCTGCATAGCAAGACTGGATGACTAAAATGCCTGCTGTAGGTACATGCTGATGTATTCCAATACAAAGTCTGCTTCAGAAAGCAGCAAATTCCACACAATGTCATTTGATATCTAACTTTCCACTAGGGACAAAAATAATGCACTTATTTAGCCACAGCACAGGTACTTCCACGCCACAGGTCTGCTTTTTCTGTTCTGGAAAAATGAAAAGATGAAAAGAACCTCTATTCACAGAATAACAGAATTAATCACAGAATCAAACCAAAGTGGTTCAAAGCCACAGGGCAGTCTCAGCCACTGAAATGGAGGCAGTGACACATTTCAAAGAGTAAATATTCCCAGAAACAGAGTGAAAACAGTAAGGAACCTTTTCCTCTAGCCTGCCAATAACAATGCTGTTGAAGGAGATAGATGACCTGCAGACCAACTCCTCATCTCGGTAAAACATACACATTTTATTCAATACCTCTAAAAATGAAAAAGACATTTCATTCTCTTTTCCTAAAGGCATATTCCTTCATTTTCCTCAGATTTTCACCAGCAATAGTATACCATTTTCTGATATTGTGACATTAAACTGTAGGGTTTGAATGGATGAAATGCAAAATTAATTTGATTTATTTATTTTTCTATCTAATTTTTATTTGACTTCAGGCATGCAGTTGGAGTGATAGATGTTAATAAGGAATTAATTTGAAAATCAGACAAAATTTTAAATGTCACTTCATTAAAACTGTGGCCACTCATGGAACTGTGACAGGGAAAGCATAGGAAAAATCTAAACTAGATGATCACCAACAGAAAACCTTATGTGAGATCCTTGGTGTAACCTCCTTAATCACCTGGCCAAGGAAATATTGGAGACTAAAGGCAATAGACAGGGGGAAAATTAAATTAATAACCCAATACATTAAACTCATTTCCCAGCTCTGATGGGAAACTAAGCTATCCAAATTTGCAAGATATTTTTTCAAGATCCTGTATGTGGGTAATTTTCCCCAACATGTGAAATATCATCAGAAAGCCTATTTAAATATGGTAAAACACACATCCAAAACACCTTTATTTTTTAAGACTTTGGGCATATGTTCAGCTGAGTGCTGTGAATTCGCAATGCAGACACTAAATGTGGATTTTATCTCACCTGGCCTGAGAGAGCCAAGGTGAGGAAGACTACAACAGCGATAGTCACCTTTGGCTCTGACTTTTTGAAGAAAGCAGCAAGAATGTTTTCCAGGTATCAGTTTGTGGGATCTTTGCTAAAGGTTTTTATTTACTCACTTGAATCCCCCCAGAAAATACAAAGTATGTTTTCAGAAAGCTTTTTGAGGCTTTGCAATATGAATTGAAACCAAACCAAATCTTTGTTTACCTTCTGGCTGCACAGTATTTTTCTACAGAAACTCTGAAGTTTTGCCTATTTATTTCATTTCTCTTGTGATTTCTTTTTTATTGTGAAGATTGGCCAATTTAGAGTAAATTGTCTTGCTAAAGTAATCAGGGAAAATGGATGTCAGAGATCAATTCATCCAATTGCATTAAATGAAAGACAAGATTTTCTTTACTCATTTAATTATACCAAATAACATCTGCAAGACATACCTACCCTTCAAGATGAAGATACATGTATGGAGTACAGGGATTCATTCCAGGACTAGCATCAAACCTTGAGGAATTTCAATCAAAGTGAGAAAACTTACAGTGCTGCTGTAAAATAAGATTGTGTGCAGATCATCTGTGATTTCTTCCCTAGTAAATATGGGAAACAGTTCCTTTTCTCTCTAAATGGATTGCAGTGATTTTTAAAGCAAAAACAATTAAAAAACACAGCATGTTGTCTATCAAGACTTTTTTGGGTAAAAAAAAATTAAAATTTATTTATTGTAAAAAATAAAAATAAAACTTTTAAAAATTCACAAAGATCCATTTCTCTTTCTCAAGCTCTCCACAAGCTTCCACAAGGGAAGGGGCCTCATTTTCCTCCTCCTCAACCCAAATAACAAATATACATCCCGCAATAATATTTTGTATTCAAATTTTCTGCTTCAAGCCTTAAGCAGTTTCTCTAAGCCTACTTCCCTGCAGTCAAAAATATGTTTTTAATGGTGATTTTATGACGTTATTGGAGCAGGCATAATGAAATAAGAAAGCAAACTTATTAGATAGGGTTTGGGGAGGAATTTTGTTATCACATTGTATTACAAATGTGAGTTCTGATTAGATGCTAGAAGTGTTAAATATTAGCAGTATAGGATGCACTCAGCTATAAACACAACAAAAAATAACTTTCATAAAAAGCAATCATTTTCCTGTTCCCTACAGCTGATGTTTTTCAACAGTTGACCAATCATTAGAACATATATACATATATATTTTAGTATGCAACATGTGTGTATGCATATATATACACATATATATATATATATATATTCATTCTAAAATAGCAGTTCCAGGCAGTACCTGGTGGCACCTAGGTACACCATGTAGCCACTCTACCTAGCATACTTTGCTGTTAATTATAGAATATGCTGAGCTGGAAGAGACTCATCAGGATCATCAAGTCCAAATCAACAGAAATGTGAAAGATCTGCAATGTCTGTATAAATATTGGTGTGGTATATTATAAAGAAATGTGAGTAAAGAAAATTTAAACCCACAGCCAACCTTGCAATGCTTTTGAAATGTTTTTAGTGAGATGCCAAAGATGCAGCATTGTATGTCTAATTAAAAGGAGACTTTATGCTCCCCTAAGAACCCAAGCCTGTTCAATGAGAAATGCAATGTGCTAAGAACAGTTTATTGCCTTTTCCTAATATAAGTCCATCAATGACCTAATGAACCTATGCTTGCTTTCCAAAAAGAACAGTGGATGTCATGAAGCTCCCTTCTAGAAAACCAAAACCCCAACTTCCACCCTCTGCTGTCAGTGACCTCTCTTCCACAATGCTTGCAGCAGCAGATAAAATCCAAAATCTAATTTGAAATGGGTTGCACATGAAAAGAAGTAGTACCAAGCTAAAACCAAGTATAAATCAGATTGTAAAATGCTTCTGAGAGTACCATTTTGATGGAAGATTTTACTTTCTGTAGCAGTATTGCAGCAGAACATCCTACATGCTGCAGTTTTTAATATGCTAGATTTCACTGATGTGAGTGATTTAAGAAACTGCCCAAAACAGTAAGGCAGAAATGCTGCTTGCCAGTGTAGGGAGAAAAGTCATGTGGCCAAAGCTCACCTGAAGCTGAAGTTGGCCAGAAATGTGGATGAGGTTTTCAAATATATTAATGGCAAAAGGCAGTGTAGAAATAACATCAGAAATAACATCATTAATAACATCCCATAACAGACTGTTACAGGATAAGGATGGTAACCTCAAAAACAGGGACATGGACAAGGCAAGAGGGCCAAGCATGTCCTGGGGACATCAGGCACAGCATCACCAGCCAGGCAAGGGAGGGGATTGTCCTGCTCTGCTCTGCAGCAGCCTCACCTTGAATATTGTGGACATAGGCAGCAAAGACATTCAGCTGTCAGAGAGCACCCAAAGAAGGGAAATGAGGATGGTGAAGGGCCTTGAGGAGAATCCATGTGAGGAGGGGCTGAGGGCACTTGATCTGTTCAGCCCAGAGGAGACTGAGGGGAGACCTCACCACAGTTACAACTTCCTGTGAGGGGAACAGGAGGGGCAGACATGGATCTCTTCTCTCAGTGACCAGTGACAGGACCCGAGGGATTGGCCTGAAGCTGAGTCATGGAATGTTTAGGTTGAATATTAGAACAGTTTCTTCACCCAGAGGGTGGTTGGGCACTGGAACAGGCTCCCCAGGGAAGTGGTCAGAGCACCTGATTTCAGTGTCTGATTTCAAGGAGCATTCAGACAATATTCTTGGACAGATAGTGAGACTCATGGATTGCACCATGCAGAGCCAGGAACTGGACTCAGTGATCCTGATGGGTCACCTCCAACTCATATTCTGTGATTCTGTGATTTCATACAACTGAGTACAGCAGTCCAACTGGGTAACAAAGTGCTTGTTATTCCAGTCATTTCACTAAATGCCTACAAATCTGAGTCATTCCACAAAGCATCTTCCTGAAAAAGTCATTTTTCAGGGACAGAAGATTTTAATCATTTAAGTAAAGTGACTGATTTCACAACATAAGAGCAATGCCAACAAAATGTGAGATTATATTTAACTAAAAGTAACAATTTCAAACAGGTAAGAATAACTTCCTCCATATATGAATATTTATTTGGTTTTAGGTATATATACTTGGATGTATCTAGAAATAAACTCCACCTTGTAAGAAAAATTAAGGAGGCATTTATGCAGAATATATTCATGAACAGACTAGGAAAGATTTAAACTTTTAGCCCATAACTGAATAGTTGGCTTTTAGGGGAGGAAAGGTCATCATTTTTGTCACCTCCATGCCACATTTAAATGTGTGCTTTCTATGTGAGTGAAACAAGATGGGAACAAGAGGGATATTGTATCTAGCATGATGGGATAGCACCTCATTTTCCATGTTACTGTACTTTTTGTGTACCACCTTTCTAAACATCAAATCTCAAGAAGGAAAATCCTAACTCCATAAAATAACTCTTAGATACCTGTGCTAGAAATGTCCTATGGTTGTTTTCAAAATTACCATAGGACATTCCAAACTCAGATTCCAACAAATAAAGCTTTTATAGAAAACAGAACAGCCAGTACATACGAAATCAAAATGTTGAAACTTCACATCAAATATTAAGTTTTCCAACTTGGAGAAAGGGAGAATTTTCATTATAAAATCATTTTAATTATTTGAACAAGTGGTATTAATCCTTTTGGGAGAATAGCACGTTCAGATCCCATGCCAGCAAAGCACTTAAGTATGGTCTTCTCTGTAAGACCAAAAGCAGACTACTGAGGTATCTATCTGCCTGCTTACAAATGATCAAGTTAAGATTATGGTCTCAGTGCAAATTCAGAACTCTTTAGTTTAATACTGCTTATATAATAATGAGTCAGATAATTTCAGCACATAAATGCAAAAAAGAGCAAAATGTAATGGCATATGGCAACCACTGCAGTATTATTGCAGAGCCAACAACTTGAATGCAATAGCTCTTGTAGTCAAAATTATTTTCCAGCTGTTTTATAAAGTCATTTTCTCCCTATGCTGTCAGAACAATGTGCAGTGAAAATAAGACCATAAGCCTCAAATCCTTCCCTCAGCCTTGATCAAATCCTGTGAGCAGTGCTATCAGGGCTGATGTAGAAGCAGTTCACAGTCCATGTTTGGAGGTGTACTCTAAATTTAATTTTATCACTGTAAAGTCTGTGTAGGCCCATAGAAGTTTTCAATGTTCAGAAACTCATAGAATATGTGCTGTACACAGTTATAATTTTTTATTCAGAATTACATTAAAACTTATCTCTTTATTGTTTTTATCTTGCCTAGTCTGCAGAGAAAGAGGTGGGGTTTCTGAATAAATGCTATTCTGAGGCCATGCAATTGCCATTGCATTGTGACATGTGCTTGAAAGATAAAAGGTCAGATTATGAGAAAAGTGTTTTTTCTAAGCATAGAAAGTAAGCAAAGAAAGTGTGGCAGACACCTGCTGTGAGGATTTTCAGCAAAGCGCTTCGTGTTGTCATGTAGAAAATGCTTGAAAAATCTGCAAATGTTGGAAGGTCCTAAAAGACCTGATATGATACTGACAAAACCTTTATTTTGGCTTGCAAAGAAATGGCTGTATAAAGATGAGTAACAAACTTAGCTTGGAAACTACAAGTTTTTCTGCCTCTAGAGCAGTGAGGTTCTGCAGCACAGAGCTACTCCCTGAAGGGAAACTGTGCACCCATGTGGGAGAGCTTCCAATTGTCCCACATATGATCACATAAGCATCTCTTTCCACCCATATGCAATAATTTTGTATGGCCGAAACAAGAAAATGTAAACAGTTTTATGTGCAAGTTTGGTAAATTCTGTGACTGTGTGGCAAGGTGTCTTTCATGAACAGGACTGGGTTTTGCAACAGATCTAACACAGCATTGCATTTTTTTACTTCCTTACACATTTGATTCTTTTTCAGATCATAAATTTAGCATTCTTCTTCTGTGTTTTATTTACATATAGATAAATTCATTTTAAACAGCATAAAATACTTGGGTATAGTTTATATTGTTAGCCAGCTTTATAATACTACAGATATTTCATTATCCTAATTACACAATCAGGTAAGATTAAATAAAACTTTTTCTCCATTTCCAACTTGCATTAGAGGATCAAACACAATTAAGTCAGAGACAGAAAGGCGTTAAAACTATTAGCTCAGGTTGGGTTTATTTCAAAAAGCTCAGTTCAGAAGTTTATTTTGTGTTTTGTTGAATAGGTTTAATCAGTACAGTCCAACTAGTAAGAAATTAATTGATTTTTAAGTCCTGTAAGCTGTTAAGATCTCATGCCTAGCCATTATTCTTAATTATAAAAGGTTACAGTCGAATTCTTTCGATGTATGTGACTATAACACAAAGCTTAAAAAACTAGGTCAGCTCTTCATTACAAGTCCAAAGCAATGTTCTTTTTTCAGTACAGCATGGAAACCAGAATAATTTGTGGTGCAAAAGTTATATTCATGTAAATATAACTTTTTTAACCAATGTGATTGTCATATCTCTAAACATTTTCCATATAACCACAGTATACATTCTTAACACTTATTTTGTGATAGTTATTTATAAAGCCTTTCATCAGCAGATAAAGCAAGAGTATACCTATGCCTGTATTGTTTTCCTCATAGATTCATCTTGAAGAAACCCTGATTTAAGAGGTCTAAATTATTAAATACATCCTTACATTAAATCTGACTTGCATTTAGCTGAGTTGATTTTCTCAAAAATATTATAGGTGGAATTACATAGTCCATTATAGACTTAGTAGCTGGTTTCATAGGTTTTGTGCTTGCTTTGTTTGATAATATTTTTTAGGACTCTGTGGTTGATCTTGGTGGCAAGAACATTAATTTAAATCTGGTTTTAAAAGAGTAAATGTTCCAAAAAACTCCTGAAAAATATAAATCAAATTACAGGATTGGTTTTTCATGTAAGATTTCCTAAAAAAATAAATTCATTTTTTCCATATTCCAAAAATACTTCTTCAATTTGAGTTTACAAACATCTCCTGGAAAGCCCCACACCTTAAATTCCCCCCTTTCATCAGCTAGGATTTCATTCTTCCATTTTCTGCAGGAGATGGAGATCAGAGTTAATGCTGCTTTTATGGTTTTCATCCACCAGAGACAGCTCAGGGATTGTTTTGCACCTTTACCATGAAAGTCTGTTGAGGAAGCAGTGTCTTACACTAGTTCCTCATAAACTGGGAGACTCCCTTGCATGGAGCAAAATTTTGGGGATCTTGCTGTATTTTAGTTAAGTCACAAAGAGATTTACCTGCTGTAATCTTCTTTTCCCAATATTTTCCCTCTTTTTTTTTTTTGCATCTAATTTGTTAACTATATATTGCTGTTAATAAACCCTATGGTTTATCAGTTCTATAGGAGCAAATTTCTGCAATCCTCACTGCATTTCCTATTTCATGCAATGCATTCAGGGACATTTGCCAAAGGTCAGACAGACAGAGCAACATGAATGAATTGAATTCAAGAGTTTAGACTCTCTCTTGACCTAAATCTCTTCATTTTCAGTTCATTGCAGATGCAGGTACTTACCAAAACTCACACTGAAATCAGTAAATGCCAGCAAGCAATAGCATTCCACTAATTTTAAACTGCAGTGGAAAAGCAATCAAAGGAAGTAAAGCTCAGAAAGAAAAATGAAGCTGTATACAGTGAGGGGGAGCATTGGGCTCCATCAGCAAAGCAGATGGAGCATTGTCCAGCATTGTATGGACTTAAGCCACAACAGCATTGTGACATATTGCACACCTTTGTGACTCAGGAGAAGGATGACATTTCCTTGGGTTTAACTTTTGGTTGCTTTTGAAAACTAACCATTTAGCTGTACCTACAACAATTTTTTTTTTTTTTTTTTTAATTTAAGAAAAAAAAAAGGAAAATTATTTGGTTTTTCCATGTTGATAATCAAGACACCTAATAGTGTAATAGAGTTGCTGAATTGAGGCTGTACAGGGTGAACCATGAGGCGTGAAAAGCAGAAAAGCTAAAGAAGCAGAATGAGAAAATAAGAGCAAATGAAAAGGTGAGGGGATCTGTGATGTGCAACGTGATCAACTTGCCAGTAACAGGTTTAGCCTCACTAACATCAATAGTAGAATTATACAACATGTAAGAGCTGAAACCGGATACTTTGAGTGTTCATAGTGCAGTGATGAAGAGCATGTCACTAAGCCAGAAACAGGAGAAGTCTGCTCCTCCAGAGTGGAGTCCTCAATGCCTTCACTGAGTCACAGAACCACAGAATGGGTCAGGTTGGGAGTGATCCCAGCGGGGTCATTTGGTCCCACCTCCCTGCTTAAGCAGGGCTATCCCAGAGGACTGTGTCCAGATGGTTTTTAAACATCTGCAGTGCTCACAGCTCCCTGGGCAATCTGTCCCACTGACCAGTCACCTGCACAGTGAAGTTCTTCCTCATGCTCAGGTGGAACTGCCTGTGCATCAGTTTCTGCCCCTTGCCTCTCTGCCTGTTGCTTGGCACCACCAAAAGGAGCCTGCAAAAGGCTTCATCCCCTCGATACCCTCCCTTCAAATACTTCTAGACAGAGATGAGTTTCCCTTTCAGTCATTTCTTCTCAGGGCTGAACAGGCCCAGCTCGTTCAGCCTTCCCTCCTAAGAGAGATGTTTCCAGCAGCCTGAGCAGCTGGCTAAAATTGGCTAAAGGGGAGTCAGAGAAAAGATGGCTGAGACAACTACTGTTCAGCAGTTGTATGCAGCTTATAAGAAGCGTATTTGAGATGTTTTTGCTTTTCATTTGAACCAGATGTTCTTTGATTTCATTTTTAAACAATGCCTTACCCTTTCTGAGACTTTCCTAGAAAGAGCATTCTCTTTTGTCATGTCTGATGACTAATTAAAATTGATAATGATTTCAGGAAAGAGTTAACATGTTACAAAGATTTTCATTACTGTGTCTGTGACTATCATGTATTTATAAGTCATTTCCCAATCTGAAGCTGGGAAATCAGTAACTCAAAGAGGAAAAACATGCTGAAATGCATGAAATAAAAAAACTAAACCAAAAAACCTAAAACCACAACTTTTATTTAGATACTCTTTTCCCAGACTAACTAATCTTGAATGTAATGCACAAAAGAAACTAGATTTGCTCTCTCAGATTCTCAACAAAGAATCTTATTAAAACAGAGCTGCAGGAAGCACAGGGCTCAGGGCACAGGGAGGTAGAAGATCATATCTCATCATAATCCTTGCTTTCCTGCCTGCATCCCAACATAGTCATACAAATATCTCTGAAATGTGGCACATTTTTTTTCACTGCAAGCCTCTTCCTCTACCTTATTTCCCTAATGAGGAACATACAAGGCACATATAAACTCAACAGACAAGTGAGACTTGAACTGCTGAAAAGGCAAATTTAAAAATTTTAATGCATCATATTCTCCCACAGGTATTTTTGTTCATGAAATTTTCCTGAAGACCTGGAAATCAGAGGTTTGTCATCACATCAGTCACTATAGACAGCTACAGTCTATTTTTTTCACCAGAGAAGGAGATGTTAAAAACAATCAGCTAAAACCTTTTTAGCTGTATTGTTTGGTTTTTTTTCTCCCTATTTATTTGGAAAGAAAACAAACCAACTTACCATCCTATGAGAAAATAACAACATTACAAGAAAATATATTATGTGAGGGAACTAGAAATTTGATCCACTTCCGAAAATTGGACTATTATAAACTGAAGAATTATATAAATCATGTTGACACAAGATATATATTACATTTACAGGGATTCAGATTATGAAACCACTACATTTCATTTCATTCAGATTATGAAACCACTACTACCACACCAAGCTCCTAGTTTGTTTAAAGATCTATGTGTCAAAAGTGCTCAACATCCATCATGCTAGCACTGAGGAAAAACTGAGCTAAGTTGTATCAAAAATAAAATGAAATAAAATAAAAATAAAGCAAAATAAAATAAAATATAAAATCCCCAATGCATTACTCTGTCAATTATCAACTTGGTGGAAAGGAGCTTTCAGTTTGTGACGACTTTACCAGGTATGATATATCTGATATGTGTATGTGGGGAGCATTTAGCTTCTCAGCTGTCTCCCCAGTCCATGGGTGCCTGCCATCTAACACACCTGAGAGAGTCCTTTCCAGTCCATCTTACACTCAACACCAGCAGCATATTTGTTCTGTCTTTGGTCTGAAAATATCATAAAATGTCCATTTCTTTAACTGTCTAATTAGTGGGAGCAATTTCCCATTCTCATTCCCCCGTTGTCATCATACACATAAAATAACATTTTCCCTTCCCTGCCCGGGGTTTGCAATTCTAAAAAAATCCTCAGAGAACAGAGATGAGGTGTTTGAGTACACAGCAAAAATGATCAGACACTACCAGTGAGATGTTCCTTCCACGTTTTGTCTCTTTAATTCTTATTTATAATTGACAAATTAACCTTGGGATGATGTAGAAAAGCAGAACACAAAATATGAATGGCAACAGAAAAAGCGGAAGAAAAGCAATTACGTAGCATTGTCAAATTTAAAACAGGGTTGTATAATAGAGCCAAAACAGATTAACTCATTTTGTGCACCTTGCAAGGCTTGCACGCACTCCCTCCTCTGTCGAAACCCTGCATCCTCTCAGTTTGCTCACCTTCCTGCTACAGACAGAGGTGCCAGCACGAGAGTGGGGAGAGCACTGAGCCAGCACCAACCACCGCGCTCAGCTGCCAGCGGCTCCGCAGCCACCGAGGCTGCCACTGCTGCAGCCCCAGCCCTGCGGAACCAGGCAGGGCCTGGGCTCCTCTGCTGCTGCCACATAAAGCCAGGTCCTCCCTGATGCTGCTGACGTGAGTTCACCTCCAGTTTGGTGACAAAACTGTAGACGTACATTAAAGGTAAAATAGACAGTAAATGTTTGAAGTATTTGCTTACTTTATAAAGTAAACGTCAACTTTTTGGGAGCCTACATTGGTCTTTCCTGCTGGGGAGATGAGGTTTTACAGTATTATTTACAAGTTATAGACCTGAGGTTTCAGGCACTTTTTAAATCCATTTCAATACACATGTGGGTATACTACACTGTAATGTGGAGGTAATTATTTTCAGTCTTCAATGTCAATATAATGACAAGGTGTCGTTTGTTATTTCTATAACTCTATATAACTCATTACAGGATTTAACAATATATTATCCGTTTGACTAAATTAGCAAAATATATAAACAAATGAAATCGGGCACAAAAATCACAATCTTACTAACAGCCCTTATTTTAATGATGTGTTCCACTTGTTGTGATCATCACTTCATAGCTGGGGAATTAACCAGTTCTAGACTATCAGTGTGAGTTACAATAATAATATTCCCAGAACTATCTTTACATCGTCTTTAAATTCTAGACACAAAAATAGTTTTGAATAGTTCTGAAGAAGACCTTAAAATTCCCAAGACAAAGTTAATAGCCTTCTGAGCATCCTTCTGACTTGTTTTTCAAACAGATAGATTTTAAGGACACCTCTTAATAGAGTAAGATTCTTACATATAAGTACTTCAGACTTCTGAATTAATAAATTCAAATACTATGAAAAATATTCTTACAGTAGTTAGTTTGGCTTTGGTTTGGTTGTGTTTTTTTGTTAGAGACAAACATCAGTCTAAAGCTAAAATTTATGGCATATACACTATTAAATTTAGATATCATACATCATATCATATATGCCATAATGTCTTTAACAACAGCAAGGATCAGGAGGGCACAAACAAAGTCATCAATTCAGAAAGAAAGGTAGATTAACAATACATAATAAAATAATGTAAAGGCATAAAAGATTTAGCTTCTCTGCTGCATTTTCAGTAGATGTTGAAACCTGAGCAAAAAAAGTCATACAATCTGAGTTCTCATTCTCAATAATGACTCAACAGGAATTTGTATGTCTTAAACTTTATACTCTTATTCTGAACAAATAATAAATATATTATGCCACTCAATTAAAAATACATAAAACCACACAGAACAAATATACAGAAGAGCAGTAAAGTTAGCATGACTAAGATAATAAAAGGTAAATACATAGTACAAGAGAAGGAATGAAAATAATAATTAGCTAATGAAAATGTTTCTTATCCTACTGAGAAGTATTATAAAAATAAAGGAAGAAAGCATGAGACAACTGAGCTTAAGTATGGGTCAGTGCTGATTTATAAATGTGTCAGAATTTCACTTGATCCGATTCTTCACTGAGCAGTTTATTTATCTAGCATGCTTTTTCTTCACAACCCATGCAAATTAAGCAGTAAACAGTAGTAAATGCATCATAAATTTCACACTGTTCACAGTAAACATAAACTTCATCTCCATTTCTTCACATTGTCTTCACAGATCTCTTGGTTTCCAGACTGGAAATGGTGGAGTTCCTTCAGCTGGCATTACAGATTGCCAAGATGTTCCTTGCTACTTTTTGGACCCTCCAGTTTAATCTTTAGTGTGGGTTTGCAGACCAGCGCTCTTTATTAACACATGACAAGTAAAGCAGTCATTTGCATTTACAGAGAGCAAAAACACAAAAGGTTTCTTAAATTTTCTTTTCTGGAAGCACTTAGTGGTTTTGGTTTAAGAATAGAAAAAGAATAGACAGATAGATAGATAGATAGATAGATAGATAGATAGATAGATAGATAGATAGACAGATATGCACCAGTTTTTCTTTCTGTTCTATGAAAGGTGGAATGGTGGAATTTGGGAAGAAGAATAAGATCTATGTTAGATTTTTCCATCTTAGGTCTTTGTCCTGGCTTAGCTTCAGCTGGCAACAAAGTCCCATGCAGCTGCCCACCCACTCCCCAGTGGGATGAGAATCAGAAGCAAAGGATAAGAACACTTTAATAACTGAAATAAAATAAAGTCTAATAATAAACATAGAACCATATAATTATTTGGGCTGGAAGGGACTTTAAAAATTATCTAGTTGGAACCCCTGTCATGGGCAGGGACATCTTCCACTAGATCACGTTGCTCAAAGTTCCATCCCACCTGGCCTTGAACACTTCCAGGGATGGAGCCTTCACAGATCCTTTGGGCAACCTCCTCACTCTCATCCGCTCTCAGAGAATAAGAATTTTAAATAAAATGGTGTGCTAAATTTTCAGGGGGGAGGGGTATTTTCTGCCAACTTTCTATACCCTTAACAGGAGAAGGGAGCAAACAGAGAGATAAACAAAACACAAGAAAGACAACTGATGCACAATGCAATTGCTCACCACCCACTGACTGATGCTCAGCCAGTATCCAAATAACAATCAGCCCTTCCTGCCAAACTCTCCCCAGTTCATACCCTGGGTGTCACATTCTGTGGGGTGGAATATCCCTTTGGCAACTCTGGGTCAGACATCCTGACTGTAGTCTCCCACAGATTAATGTTTTTATTAGCATAACACACTTCTGAATGAAGAAATTTTAGGGCTATATCCACCTATTCTAGTTTTCAATTAAATCGGTGTAGGTATCTTTATATTTCCAGGGCCAGAGTCTTCAGTGTTTCTGTTACATGGGATGATAACGTGTCTTTGGCTCAGACCACTGGGGTGAGATCAAGTACAATAGGGCTGGATCAAGCCCTAGAAATACCCTGTAAAAGTGAACTAACTTCTCTCTAAAAGCTCTGATTATCACCACTGACAAACATCCCTTGTGTCAGAACAGTATATCTTAGTTTGAGGCAGGATCCCATGGGAGGCAGCTCTGAAGGACAGTGGCACAGAACAGCTGATCAAGAACAACCTCCTCAAAGCACACAGATGAACAACTTCAATGTGCAGAAGTCTGAGGAAGAGTGGTCAAAGGCAAGCATGGATGAAAAAGGCACTTAAGAAAGAACTCAGAAAAAGAAGTATTCAGGAGTCTGGACAAGGACAGGACTCCTAGCAGGAATGTAGAGATGATGTTTTAACTTAAGGAGAAGATTTAGGAAAGACATATCTCAGCTGGGGCTGAAACTAGCAAGGGATGTGAAGGGCAACAACCAGGGCTTCTATACATGTGTAACCAACAGAATTAAATTACAGAAAGTATGGGACCCCTGTTTAATGGGGCCAGAGACCAAATGGCAAAAGATATTAAAAGGCTGATTTTCCATCTATGCATGATGTCATTATTTTCTACAAAGAAATTACTGGCTTTGTGAACAAGACTACCACAGTTGAGGTCATTGACCTTAAATGTAACTTTCTATACAAATTCCCAAAAGATCCTATTACCAAACTGGTGAAATACAACTTTGATGTGTGGACAGTTAGGCGAGCAGAAAATTATTGCCAGATTACCAAACTGAAAAGGCTGTAATCAGGGGTTCAGTGGCCCAGCAGTGGAAAATTGCCAGTGATACTCAGGAGGAGGAATTATACTGAGGCCAACAGTGGTTTTTGTTTTTATAAATGTCCTGAATTATAAGATGCAGTGCATCCTGAGGAATTTTATGGATAATATCAAACTGGAGATGTGTGAATGATACCAAACCAACAGGTTTTCTGTTGAGAAGGACTTGTAAGTCAGGGGAAAGGCATTTACAGGAAATTTATCAGGCTCAACCATAGGAAATGTCAAGTTCTGCACCTCAGAAGACTAACTCAAGAACTGGTACAGACTGGTGAGTGACTGGCTGTAAAGTAGCTTTGCAGAAAAAGGCTTGTGTATCCCAGTGGATAACAAGCTGAGTCTGAGTCAGCAGGGAGCAAAGGAAGCAAACCACATCCTGAGCTGTGCTGCCTTAAGTACAGCTGGCAGATTGAGGGAGCTGATATTCCTGTCTTCTCAGCCTTGGTGAAACACATCTGGAGTGCCTGGTCCAGTTCTGGCCAGGTCAGTTTAAGAGGGATATGAACACATTGGAATGAGCCCAGTGGAGTGCACTGGTGGGGCAGTGGGGTGCATGGCACACCAGGAGAGGGGGATAACTGGGTTTGTTCACTCAGGAAGGGTAATCTAAGGAAGAAACTGAAGAGAGGGTACAAAGGATGTAAAGCCACGTGCTTTGAAAGTGTGCAGCCAAAGGACAAGAGGCAACTGACACAAATTGCCCCACAAATGGAAGCTCTGTTAGAGAAAAAAGAAAAAAAGGTCTTAAATAGCAAGGGTTGCAGAACAGTGAGACACTGGAGCAGGTACACACAGAGGGGATTTAAATGACATCCTTGGACATACTCAAAAATCAGGCCCTGTCTTGTGCAGTGAGTTAAATGAGGCTTCCCTCTCAACCTAAGTTACTCCTTATTCTATCAACTATTTTTTTATTATTGCGCTGACAATATATTAGTCTTTAAATTTCACAATAAAAAATACATATCAATTTAATATGAAGCAAACTATATTCTGACATAGCATATGATGGAAAAATATAGATGGAATTATTTATAACTGCAGTTTCATAGAGGAAAACAAGGATGAATTTCAAGGGGTTTGATCCCAACACTGGAACCACAAATTATTTATTTATTTTTAAAGGATAGCTATGCACTTCATATTCTAATTCCAAAAAGTTTAAAATTAACATCTAGTTATTTTTCATAAAGCAGCTAGTATGGTGAATAATTTATGAATATTTTCATTTTCAGATTTAACAAATAAAGTTCTGGATCTCTTCTTATGTCATAAAGCCCCAGAGAAAAGTTCCCAGTGTAGCACATCTACACTTCCTTCTTTCTCAACAACAACAACTTGACACTTAGAATATCATCCCATGCAACTGAAACTGTCAAACTATTTCGTCTTCTCCTGCTATTTATGAGGGGATTTTGGAGGGTTGACTGCAAAATTTCTCCATAAAAAGCTTTCCGAATTTTTGTGCAAACTTATAATGACTACAAAATGACATGTAAGATTTTTTAAGGACATTTTATAAAACAGGTATTCTAATAATAAGAAAATTCAAAAAATATACTGCAGGTTAAATGAACTGTTTCACATTTATGTGCTGAGGATTGTCCATGTGGATCTTGAGCTTAAATATGGCACTCAAAAATTAAAGGAACAACCAGTCAATGTGCTTGTTGTGTTGAAGCAGAACAATTTATTTTAAAAATACTGAGCAACAAATTTGTTTAATGAGTTAATCACAAAGGAGAAGCAAGCCCTGTCAACAACACATTTCAACAAATAAATCTGAATAATGAAAATGTATATGCTGAGATTGCGCTCCATTCATACACAGTTCATTAACAAACAAATTACATAGAGTAAACAAATTAAGTTTTGCTGACATATTTCCCAGCTTCAGTTGTCATTGACAGAACATTTACATTTGCAAATAGGTTTCTCTAAGAAATATGAGGAATATTGTTAGGTACCAAGGTACACTTCGTGTCTGATCAATTATACAGCCTGTCTCTACAGACACTGAGGAACTTGAAGTTTTGAGAACATATTTATCTTAGTCCTTAAAACAGAATTGCATCTCAGGTCATCAGAAAAACATTGTGATTCTGTACTTAAGGCCCATTACATGTAAAATGAAAAGATTTCTCAATCATATCTAAAAATCATCTATACATTCACTCTTCAAGCTGCGGACAGTAAATGATGAAAGAATAATGAGAAAATAGATCAGATAATTTTGCAAACAGAAATAGAGATCCAAGAACTTTTGCTTTCATTGGCATAATTAAGAATAACCCTGAAAAACTGATTGGTGTAGAACTACATCATCAACTGTGTCATTAGGATACCTGATAACGTTGCACACATCATGAGTTTTAAGATGGATGTGTATGTGAAAACAATGTTAGACACACTATGCCGACCTTTCAGAAGTAATCAGTCTCATAAACTGACCTCCCCCAAAGGAAATATCTTTTATTCATTTTCCAGAAGCCCAGGGTAATTTCCCTTAAGTTCTGAGTCTGCAGTTAAGATGGTACTGTTCTACTGTTCACATCATGGAAACTTGCTTACAAGTTTGGAACCATGCATTTTGCTTCCTTTGAGAAGAGAGATTCCCCAGAGGCACGCTTCATAAAGGTCACCAAGCTTCTCCAGTCTGTACAGGTCTACAGCTTTGTTGCTTCTCACCCAACACTTCTCCCACAGTCTCAACACTATTTTGCTCCAAAATTTCTAGAAAGAGAAAAAATGTTCTGCCTTAGCTAGGAAACTCCTATGGGATTCTATCTCTTTGAGACAGAAACATATATTCTTGATGTCATGGGCTTCATGTGCAAGTACTTCTCTGTAGCCTGTGAGATGACAGACTTTCAAAACAAATGTTACACATTACAAAGGAACATAGCAGGCTACATATAATATTAGACTTCCATTTATAACTGAAGGACTCTTAAGATTCAGGGAACTGAAATTACTCCAGAATTATTAACTTGATTATTTATTAGAGTACTAATTCTAAGCAAAAGTGATGGATATTCACTTTCTTCCTTTTGCTGGTATAGACATCCTAATATGTCCCTTAGCAGTAAACACAAAAAAAAATTAATCATATTTCTATACAGGAGCAGAATTATATAAAATGTGTTGTGAAACAAAGAATGAGTCTATATTCAGAGCAATTTACAATATAATTTGGATATAACAACAACCTAGTCTAATGCTTTTATTTCTTGCATACATCTCAAAGGCACGGTAAATCTTGCTTTAATATATTTGTCCTACTCCGCTAAAAAAGTTCACCTGTGCCTTTTTTCTTCTGAGGCAGAGAAATCATTCAAGGAGCATGCATTTCTGAGCTTAATCACAGTCCTTGCTAAATCCTCTATATAGAAAGTCAACAGACTGTATTAATTGGACCAAACCTTTGTACCATACACATCTCTCCGAAGTGATTAGCTGTGAACAAAGTATATTTATAGTTCCCACTTGTGGTGTACATAACCACTCACCCAGGATCAGATCTCTCCTCTGTGGGCCAGAGGACTCCAAAATGAACTGCTTTGGTCTCCAAAATCTAACTCTAATAAAGCTTTTCCAGTCATTTCCATATTATTCAGGTTCTTATCACTGTTGATCTTGTTTCCAACTTTAGCCCCTTGGAAATGACATAACAGGTAGAACAAGTGTTCAAGGAGAATTTCTAAAATACAGATTTTTCTGCTGAATCTCCTAAAAAATACTGCAGAGCTACAAAACAATTAATTTCTGCCAGGACCCCTCAGAGTTTTCACCTGTCTTTTGTTTGAATTAAGGTCTTCATGAAAATTATCTTCAGTACCCATGTGTTCAGGTGTTACTCCTGGTGTGTCTGGGCTGATTCCCTTGATGTGGAAGTATTCCAGGTGGGAAGAATTGCAAATTAAAAAAGTAAAACCTATGGGCTGAAATAAAAATGCTATAAAAATAATAAATATATCTATATAATATTAATTAATAGCAACAATGCTAATTAAAATTTTTATAATAAAAATAAATACAATGAAAAGGAGAAAGAGAGAATAATAAAATCCAAGAGATACAAGTGATGCATAATACAATTTCCCAGCAGCTGTTGACTGATGTCTAGTTGAGCCATCCCTGAGCAGTCACTGGAGGCTGCTGATGTTTCCCCCCAATTCATAGACTGATGTTCTACAGTATGGAATAACATTTGGGTCTTGGCCATGACCGCATGGCTACAGCCCCATCCCCTCATGGCCACTGTGAAAAATTAACCCAGTCCTCAGCCAAAACCAGGACATGCACACATGGTATAAAATCCAGAGTCCAGAGTCAGTAGCAGCCCCATCCTTTTACAAGCCCTTACCACTCCATCTGCCAAGCAGACACTGTGTTTTCCCAATGGAAGTTAAAACTGTAAAGCTGTGTCAAAAGCATGAGAGGAGTCCATAAAGTGACACTGCTTAGTTCTTCAAATAGCATGTGCCTCCTGGAAAAAGCAAGTTACTGGGAGGAATTACATGAGGAGAACTACAGCTTGTTAGAGAAGGATACACAGAATGTAGCCAGAAATAGGATTAGAAGGACTAAGGAGTCAGAGGAAGAAGGCAAAAGAAACACTACAACCATCCATTAGCTGTTCAAAGAGAAGACAGGATAAAAAATCAGATTGCTTATAAATATTTGAAGTAGAGATTAAAGAAAGGAAATATATAAAGCTTGCTTATGCAAGACTAGTGAAATAGATACAAATAGCTCTGACAGGCAGGAATGTCAACCTTTGGACAACATTGTTGCAGAGTTTAGGAGTGAATCAAGGCTCACCACAGCAAAGCCAGACACAAGAAGCTACACTCCGTGAGACAGAAGACCAGAGGAGGTGCTTGTGCTTTAGTTTTCAGGACTGCAGTAAGAGGCCAGGCTCTCAGCATCTTGTATCTGAAAAAGCAGAGTTATGTGACAGCTCCAGTTCTCTACAATCACTGAACCATAAGGGTTGCATTCAGGGGGCAATCTGGGTTATAGAACCCAACAGGACCCTCACAAAGCTTTCTGTCCCAGGCAGTGAAATCAGATTGTATCTTGCTCTTCCTAACACCTCTGATTGCCACAAAAGCCTTCAGGACCCCGGATACTGCAGCTTGTCTCTGAAAGAGGTCTCAAAGTGCATTGAAGTTGGCTCTCTACAGAGCTCAGAACCAGCTCAGCTCCGGTAGAGAGGCACACAGAGCCACAGCCTCTCCTGACCCTCTCCAGACAGTTTAGCAGCAAACACTCTCAAGGACACCAATTACATTCACCCAGTGACACTTCTGTAGGCATCTTAAATCTTCAGCAATGCAGTGCAATTAATTGTGAGGACACCCAACACACTAAAGACTGCTGACCTAGGAAAGATAAATGAAAGGCAGGAGTGTTAAGAGGTATTTGTTGATGCCTTAGCTAAAACCAGATAGAAGTCAGAGGATTTGCTTGACTAGATATACTTCAAGATAGATAAAATGCCAGGCTCCTTGAACAATATATTGTTAAGGTCTTTTATTATTCTGTGACAATTCAGAAACTCTCAGTCAAGAAATGATATGTGATATCAATAAATAACAAGAAGAAAAATGAATATGTGGGTACAGCATACTTTGATAACAGCAACAGTTCAGAGGAGGAAAACCCTGGGTGTGGTAGGAGTAGAAGGAGATTGCAAATCTGGTTTGATTATTCACACACAGGTGTGGGACAGAAAAGGCAATCTACATAATAATTTTTAATCCTGTTTTCTCATGAAAAGAAATCATATTATGTATGGAAGTGAAATAACTGCATGTGTCAGTTTGGAAGGGAAAAAATCTTTAAATAAGATTCACCAAGAGATAGAAATGAAAGCAAAATCTGTTTGCTCAGAAAATTGGACATGTTGTTTCTGGAAAAAAAAGTGTAGAAATTCATTTTGCTTCAGCAAGGGACAGTTATATAAGGGTATGTAAGGGTATATAAAGGTACAGACAGTGGTGTTATCTGAAGGAAGCATGTCCTCCATCACAGCCCAGATGGATATTGTTACTCCTTTGACAAAAATAATTGCTTTCCTCATGTCTAACAGCACAGATATGTAAATGACAGTAAGGAACAGGTCTATTGCTAAAGGCATGGACAAAGATCTTGGAAATCATGGATTCCTGGTGCTATTGCTGCAAGGAGAAATGGTGACATATGGGGCAGCCACGGCAGAGTCAGAAGTAAGATCTACCCAAGACTTCCTTCCCTGCAATCTCCAGGTGACATTTTAGCTCTCCACCTCCTTTCAAATCAGGAAGTTTTAAAAACTAACTGTGTTAATGGTCAGTAGCACAGCTAGTGAATTCTTAATTCATGGGTGAGCATGTCCCATAGTCACATAGGATTTTCTTTTTCTCAACACAGTTCTCTTCCTTGATTTTCAGGAAAGACTATTTTCTACAATATGCTTATATTTGGGATAACTCTGAGGGAATTTATTAAATTGCTCTTTTGAAGGAAAAAAAACAATGAGGTATTGTTTTCTGTAGCGTAGAAGAAAATTTTAAATGTCAAAGTCCTCAGTGAAAAACATTCCGTTATTTGCTACCCAGAAAACACCACTGGGATGCTGATGACCAACAATTAGTGTGTGTTGATTAGCAGGGGCCCAGTAGCTGTTCTCATTGGTTACCAGACCTGAAGGTAAAGTAGAAGCACAATGCTGTCATGGGACTCATAACTTAGTGCAACATCTCTGTAGCCCACAGCCCTGAGCCTTTCTAACGTGGAACAGCTTGAGAAGTTTGGCCCACAGTTACTTGGGAGATAAAAAGGAAAAAACAAACCCAGAAATCACAGCATTCAGATGGTTGGGAGTGCCAGTACTGTGAAGAGGAAGCTGTGCCCATGTCTGCTCTTGGACTCTGCTTACGGTTTTCACCGTCCCTCAGCTTTCTTTTCATGCACAAGCCTCTCCAAAACTACAGGGACACTTCCCTCTGTCCATAGGCCATGCACATAATTTTCCCTCAAAAAGACTGGTTTTGACTGACAATTACTCTAGGATGCTTATGCCCCTCCAAAAAGAATGGTGTCAAATGTTTTTGACACATCCAGCCTTCACTAAGCTCCGTCAATTTCAATTTTTCAGACTATAGTTTTCTATTAGTTATTTATTACTAGGTCTTTTTCAGTTTACTGAAGATATTATTTGAAATATATAAATTTTTCTTCTCTGCAAGATCCTTCTTGAGTTTAATTATTTTACTCTGACACCACTTGATGTAACCAAGACTTTCCCAGTGCTTGGTTTCAATTTCTTATTTGTAGAGCAGAAGCAAGAGAGTTTTTCAGCCTTGTAGTTATTTATTATGGAGTAATAAATTACACACTACAGGATGCTTGAGAATGACAAGTGAGTTAAGGGATTCTGAAAAAAATTCACTTTAAATTGCCATTTACTTTTGGCTCTTCAAGTTTACTCCTAAACATTGATGGTCTGAATAGAGTTGGGTTTTTTTTGTGGCCAGAGACACTTCTAGAATGAACCAACAATAATTTCTTTTTATTCTTACTGACTTTTTTTCTCTGAGAAATACATCTGAAAATGTTTATATTAACGTGTTTTCATACTGGATCGGACTTCTTCATTGTCTTTATCTGACTTTATGTATCTATGCAATTTCTTCCTCGTGTTCAATATGAATTTGATAGGAAATGAGTTCTTGATTCACAGCATAAAACTGGAAATATACAGGAAAAAAAATTTAAAATAGGAATCCAAAATAAAAGAACTCACATCTTTCTTGACAAGGGGAACTCATATGAAGCTTACTCTTCTTCTACCTACTTTGCTCACATAAAAAAGAGCACAAATTAATTTTTGTAACATATCATTCCATTCGTTTCATTGAGATTTTTTTAGTTGAAATTTATACATCAGAGTGTTCAGAGTGACAGAAAAAAAAAATCAGTTCCACTAAAGGCTGTCATCTTCACCAATCTCAAAGTAATAAGATTTTTATGTGATTTCCTCCCTTTCACTTATTTTTAGTAACATTCAATGGGTTTTCTTAATTAAAAAAAAAACAAAGAAAAACAAAGAGTGCAAAAAATCTCAGAGCTGAGATTCAGCTTGCTGAAGCTTATTCAGCATCCTACATGGGGCAGAGACATGGCACAAAATACTTAATTGGAGTGCTGACATGAGTTACATGCTTATGACTAGAATTCTGCTGCCATCAAGAGCATTTTTCTTTTATAGCAGATCACAGACATCAGTAATTGGATTATTGTCATGGTGAATTTTCACTGAAACAATAACTTCAGCTCCCTCTATATAGAAAAGTCTCTAAATGATAAATTACACCTTACTTACTCTTTTTGTAGTGAAATAGGTCAGTGTATTTTATTCTAATATTGATGTTGCTGGCCACTTCTTGCAGAAAACATTCAGTGGGTTGACTGCAGAGAGGCTCATTAGCACAATAAGTGGTGAAAATGCCTGTGCTCTTCTTTTAAGGAGGTTTTTGCAGTCTCGCTTTTGCTTTTACAAAAAAGAAATTTCACATATAAAGGCAACATTACTGGAGAAATTAACCAAATCAAATCAGAACAAATTTGTTTACTTCTGCCCTGAATGTCTGTGACTCAAAGGAATTATTTACAGCTTTGTTATATTTGTATAGAGAAAACTGATGCAGAACAATCTCTTCCAAAGCATTGGAACAAACACCGGGTCTTGAGGAAACAGGCAGCTCACCTCACCCGTGATGTGTAAACTTCACCTGGACTGGCCACTGGCCAAAATGCACCTTTAAAACATGTGACATGGCTCTCATAGAATGCTCTAGCAGTCAAAAATCAGAGCAATTTATGTGGGGATTTTACTAATAAACACTCTGGATGTCTTCCCTTAGGCAGGACAAAATCCCAGCGACACTTAAACAGCACCTTTAGTCAAGACACTACTCCTAAGGTTGTTCACATATCAGGGAGAAGACTAGACAGCAACAATAAAAAGTGGAACATGTTTTATTTCTACAGATTGAAAAACTGAGACATGGAGGAGGAAAGGGATTCACTGAACCACTCAGCTTCTGGTGGAGCTGGAAAAAGCTTGGTATTGTGGCTTTCCAGTAATGTATTAACTACCAAGCTGGTCAGAGTTACATCCATCAGCTAATGAATTAATAATTCTTTAAAATTTTAATAAACATAAGGATACAGAAGAAAGCTATCAATTTAAAACTCAAATAAATTTGAAATGTTGATGATGCTGCCTAAATTCCGTCCCTTGCTCATCTCTTGGTTAAAGGTGTTCATCCACATATCATCAAAATCCTTTGCCCAACACCAGAAGAATGAAGAAAAGCAGCCAGTCTTCATGGCACTTTTCTAATGTTAAACACATCTAACTTGAGTGATGATTCTTTTTCTGATGGTGGATGACCTTCCAGCCCAGTAAACAGAATAACACCACTGCCACACCTGGGAGGGGATAGTCCAGTTCTGCTCTGCCCTGGGGCAGCCCCAACTTGAATATTGTGGGCAGTTTTGGGCACCACAATACAAGAAAAATATGAATCTGTTAAAGAGTGTCCAAAGGAGGGCAACAAAGATAGTGAAGGGCCTTGAGTGGAATCTGTGTGAAGAGCAGCTGAGGTCACTTGGTCTGTTCAGCCTGGAGAGGACTGAGGGAAAACCTCATTGCAGTTAGAACTTCTTTGTCAGGGGAAGAGAAGGGGCAGGAATTGATCTCTGCTCTGTGGTAAGCAGTGACAGGACCCAAGGGAATGGTCTAAATTTGTGTCAGGGAAGGTTTAGGTTGGATATCAGGAAAAGGTTCTTAACCCAGAGAGTGGTTGGGCACTGGAACAGGCTCCCAAGGGAAGTGGTGATAGCACCAAGTCTGACAGAGCTCAAGAAGCATTTGGACAATGCTCTCAGGCACATGTATGATGCTTGGAGTGTCCTTTATAGGGCCAGGAGCTGGATTTGATCCTTCCAGCTCAGAATATTCTATGATTCTATTACCATCACCTTATTTTGTATTAGTATTAAAAGAAATATTCCCATAACATTCAGCTGTTTTTAGTCTGATGTCCTTCATGACCTTCTGGAATCTGACTGCTTCAGAAATTCAAAGGTTCAGAATTTCAGACATTTCTATCATAGTGCCAGGCTTGTATCCAGAGCTTCTGAAACAATGGATTTTGTGTCAAGTTAATGAGAGGAATGTGAGTGAGAGGGAGACCATGTAGATGTAAATACATTGTTATCTGGTAATATTGAGATGTTCCTAGCTCCACTTCAGAGGTGGTCTTTCTTAATGCAGATCACAGTATGTATCTCTATAATACAATGACAGCAAGCTGGAATAAAAAGACTGTAACCAAATAAATTGTACAGTTCCAACAAAGGCCTTTGAGTTATAGTTACAAAAAATAGATCAGGCTGAAAGATCACATCACAGAAGTTTGCAAAAGCTTAGGCCACGCTAAGCAATATTAAGGTAGTTTCCACTAGTATTATGCTGAAAATTTTGCAGAATGCTAACTAAAAAATAGGAATCAAAAGCAAAGCACATGTGGAACACAATAGAGGAGAATGCGCAACAGAGGTCAGACATAAAATTTCAAAATGACCCAGGAAAATAATGAAAGCAAACGGTTGTACATCCAGTGACAAATATCAAATTACATCTGTGGAAGGAAAGGAAAATAAGGAATCTGGAGAATAAAGTAAGAGCTGGGATTCAGAACAGCACAAATATGCAGACAAATTGGACCAGATGGCTCTTTTCTGTTTCTGTCATAACTTATGTTCTTGGAACCTGCAGAGCCTAAAACTGGTTTTGGAGACAAAAACTCCCCTGTCTCAGCTGATAGCCATTGATGCTCGTGGCTTTATTTGTTCCATTTCCTATCCCCTGTAATTACAGACCATAAAGACACATCTCACCTTACAGCCTGTGTGGGAGGAATCAGCTTCCAGAGATAATCATTTCAATTGTATAATGGCAATAAAGAAAGGACTAGCCTGGATCTGCAGGCTCAGGCCAGAACAAGAAGTTTTGCATAAATAAACACACAGTGGCATTACCCCTGGACAACATGGTTGTCCCTGTCATGGATGGCACTTTCCAACTGGTCACAGTAGCAACCCCTGTAATTATTGTTTGTGATGGGGAACATCAACAACCAGTTATCACACCGAGTTTTCATGGCTCATTGAACAGCTCTGAAATACACTGGAGTTAGTGACCTGAAATACTCTACATATCCTCACCTGGGTTATGTCAGTACCATGCAGTACATATATCCTGGATGTCAGGTATATTCAGCTAAAAATGTTCCTATTTTGGTACAGAAAAATAGCACAGCTCATCATCAAAGCTCTGAGACTGCCTCCTACAGGTTAAGAAAGACCCTTCTAGACATATGGCTTTTGAATTGTTTCTGTGTTTTGCTCAGTGCAAAAAAAATTCCTGCAATTATGAATTAGAAGCTTCATGTGGACATTAGTGAAATTCTTTGGAAGCACAGGACAAGCATATAGCTACTAACTATACTATCCCTTAAAGTATTGCCAATTTCTATAAAAACACCAAGTGATTTGGTGACTCTCACGCAGATGCCAAATATCTTGTTCTTCAGGGAAAAAAATTCTTTTGTGAGAAAATCATTAATATAACCATTGTCATGTGTGCTTCCCTGGGTTCCTGTGAGCTCATCCACCTGTTTCCTCTATGTGAAGAAGAAGAACCTTCTCCTGCTAGGATGGAGAAGAAAGGTGGGCAGGAAGGAACTATCCTGTGCAATACCATGGTCTTTTTGCACTGGGAAATAACATTATGAAAGTAAAGTATGCGCCTGTGTGCCATCCAAACTCATCAAGCTTGACTCCCAAATGCACTGCCAACTGGCTCCCGTGCATGCTAAGAGCATCATGCCAGAACCCAGGGTATTTGGCATCAGGATGTTGTAGTGACATCCCTGTGGCTGTGGGTTACTGACTTGTGTAATAGGTACTACCATTTAGGACAGTGCTTTATCTCCTCGTTGCTACACTGAGACACCTAACAGTGGATTACAGCACAGAATAACTAAATCCTATTGTACTTCAGACTTCTCTGTGAGATGTGGTAAATGAAAAAGTAGATGATTTTATCCTGTTAAGCAGGTACGTTTATAATTCTGTCCAAGGAAGATCACAAACAACAATGAGAAGGAGAAAAACGAGGATGAGGAAAAGCTGTTGGAATACATATTCTCCTTCCTTAAATGAATACATTCCTCGTAACAGCTGTTTGAGTAAAATCTTTTCCATGAGTGCAGAATTTGGAGAATGGGTTGAAGGTACAGTCTGAAGGCTTTACATCAGGAATATGCCAAATTTGCTCACAACTCTTTAAAACTAGAATTTGCATAATGAAATATCAGAGGTTGGGGAAAAGGGAAATAAATTGTGTGCATAAGCAAATATATATGTATAGACACGTAAAATTATCACTTGTAAAATTATTTCTGTATTCAAAGATGCCTTTGAGAAATAAAACTGTGAAGTATTATAAATTTTTTCATTAAACGAGTGAAAACAGATGAGAATTTTGCAAATTTCCTGTTGCGCTAATTTTGCTTTTTGTGCCTCCAAAATTCTGTTGGTAACTGTAATCAAAAGGGCTGAGGGACATGGGCTTCATTTTATTATCTTCCACTAGGACATTCCCCTTGTAAAGGAAAATGACACTTTTAACTTTCTACAGTCTAGCTGAAAAGCAATCTTTAATTGGCACTTATGCACTATCAAATCTGATATGACACCTTATGAGCAGCAGGCATTATGCCATCTAGACAGATGGGTATGAGCATAGGTTCAAGGCATGCCAGAGAACAATATGTGCATCAGGGTTGTGTGGAACAGCCAGACTCCTCCCCAGAGATACTGAAAGGGCAGTCTGTGCAGATTATCAGCACTTTTGTGAGGTTGGGGTATGTTATCATCATTCCAGTGAGGCCTGCATTAACAATGAAAATACAAAAATTTCTTTTGAAGGCATTTTAAGTGAGCTTTTTGCTATCTGTACTAATGTTGAAGGGAGAAAAAATATATTTACCCCTTTTGGCACTTTGCTAGAACCTCTCAATTAGACTTATCCAAAATGTTTCAGCAATGCTGTTGAGTTTCCTGCCAAAAGCCAACGTGTGACCTTCCATTAACTTGTATACCCTGAATACCCTTTCAGTGTCATGGGTCTTATTTACATTTTGCACAATGGTAGACTCTATTTAATCTGTTACTCAAAGTAAATGGGGATGAAAAATTACCTTCTTTGTTTGTCACTAAGTAGTTTGCAATTAACACTGAACTGCAAATGAGGAAATAATGTGTCTCTTTGAGGAAACCATATGCTTTGTGCTTTAAAGTAGTTGTGGTGATATTGGTAGAATAGTTAATGTACAATGAATGCCATCTGCTGACTAATACAGGGTATTTACAAAGGCAAATAGTCCAGATAACTGCTTTTCTTAAATGACTATACAACCTAACATGATATTGCTTGGATAACTATCTAAATCTAGACCAACTTTTTCCTTTGTTCTTCCCCTCCTGTAGCTGTTATTATGCAGAATGCTTATGCAGAGCACCACTGATGGTTTGTAAGAAACCAGCCAGTCCCTCCATGGAAAAAAAAACATGGAAAATATCACACAGCAATTCTGGCACATTCAAAATGGGCCTGCAGTCTTAAATGTGGTGGGCTGAAAAGCTGTATTGGGAAACTGGTGTAAAAGAGGATACTGAGCCCTGCTTATTCAGAGTGATGCACATGGACACCAGGCACCAGCAGCACAGCAAGGATGTCGGGTAAGTTAGCAATGCTGTCCTGCTTCCTGAAAAAAATAAATAGAATCTGTTGGCTTGCACAGTGCCTGGAATTCCACTTGGAGAAGATATTGCTGCCTGATGTTTGCTTTTGGCTTTGTTCAGAGTAGCAGTGTGGCATGCCAGGCCTGGATGGGTCACCTCATGGCCGGGTGTCACCCCAGGACTTTTGGGAGAAAGTCCTGTGGCAAATTAATGAAGACATGGGCACAATTTAGACATCTGAAAATAAAAGATAGTTTTAATAGTCAGAAATGACAAACAGCTCAGAAGGTGAAAAAGATATGGGGTACACTAAAAAGGCAAGGGTCAGGGTAGGATCAGCAATATATATAGGATAGGTTAGGGGCAGAGTCGGAGGGACAGGGTACCAATCACAAACTGGGATTGGGAATATTAAAATCACTGTGACAAATACAGACCAATAACAACAGGAGGAACAAAGAACTTTCTAGTAATCATTTAGATATGAACTCCCAGAGGGCAGTGGAGGTGAGTTTTTTGCTCACCCTAATTAAGGAGATTTCTCCCACAGCCTTAGAGCAAAATCCTCATCCTTCTCAAATCCAACATGGCAGAACCTTGTGTATATTGAGAACTGTGTAAAAAGAATGGAACCATCACTGCTTTCTTTCTCTGGAAGGCACAGTTTGCTTTCCTTTGTTGTTTGATCTTATCAGCAAAAAGCAGATTAATATCTATGGAATTATAAATGCTCCTAAATTATTTCTACTGATGGGAAAAGTCATGCAACAGTATATGAGAAATAATTGAAGGTGAACCAGACTTGGTTGTCATCTGCTTTGCTATGGCCTGTAAAGCCTTTGGTTGAAATGCACATTGTACCCTAGGCTCAATAAAGCAAGATGCCTTTCTGCTGGTTTGTCTCTTTCCAAATCATGCTGAACTCAGTTATCTTCTCTTATATCAGGAATAAAGTATGACAGGTGAATACAAACACTTTGGGTATATAGCTTGTGCTATCAATCCCTCAGTGCATTTTGCCTGCAAACAAGCCATGCCCTTGAAGACATTTAGAGCCACATATTTTTACACAGGGAAAAATTGCTTATTTGCTGCTTCAGGAAGTTCTCTATGATATTATATAGGTAGAAGCTCTCTGCTCAAAAGTCTGAGTTGCTACTCCAGAGACAGACTCCTGCTACAAAGCAACTGAATGGCTCCCAGTATCTTTCCACCAAAGTAAAGAGCTCAGAGCCTATTTATCTATTCCAAAACCTTGTGTTCCACCTTGAATCAGCAGATTTTTAGAGGTTGCAAGCTGGGAACTTTCACAGACAGCACCTTGCAGTGTCATCTTTGGAAAGCCACCAAATGGTAGTACATGAAACTGAAATACAATCTCCCAGATAAATGCCCTGTCCATCCTAACAACATTTTCCTGTATAATTGTATAAACAATATTGTAACAATTATAAAACATTAGATATAGGGTATCCATCCATAAGAATTTACAGCTGTCTTCCAAGTTCTCCATAGCATTCATTTCTCTGAATATTTTGATCACAAATGAATTCAGGGGTGACATCTCTGCAGAGACAGAATCATGTCATTCAGGGATACAACATTCAAAATTTTTTCTTCAAGTTGGGTGAGTAGAATATTGACAGCTATTTCAATTCTGAAGTTCCTATTTTATGTCATATTTATGAAGAAAACAGCCTCACACCAACCTCACACCTCCTCACCTCTGCCCCTCCTGTCCAGTTTAGACCATTGTGGTGGGTCTAGACAGGAACTGATCACTCACAGCTACTCACTCATTTTACCTCCTCTATAGGGCATGGAGGAACAGGAGCTGGCTTTTAATTTCAAGAGGTAAATCAATTTGGGCTTTGAAGTCAAAATCAATCTCTGCCTCAAATTCATTTCTGTGTAAGCTGCTATTTTTGTGACAAAAGCACCAAAATAAATAAATTCTAAGATACAGCCCTGCAGGTATAAAGTAGAAATTAGTAGGATTTTTGCAAAGGTCTGAAAAACAATATAACTTAGGTCCATCAATTAATAGCCTCTGTTTCCCAATGTTACATCTATGGAGAAAAATAGATGCCTCTAGACAGTATCTGAAAAAGGTTGGTAAGACCTTGACACACAGGAGTCCTGAGTCATCCTAAAGAGACCCTTTTTCTCTCCACTGACCATGACTCAAGCAAGGCTCCTAAGTTACACAGCTAAGTATAGACAGATTCTAATGAAAGTCATACTCCCTTTCCTCCCCCTTTCATTTTAACCTGATTAAAACCTTTGGCAGTTCTGTATTCCCATCTGTGATGTTTTTATGTCAGAACTCATTTGAAAAACTGTCTCTGGAGCCCAAGACAGGTCACAAGTCTCTTATGAAATTAATTACCCAAAGCTAAAAGTATTCTACAGAACCACACCGTGATATTCCTCAATATCTGTTGCACAAACATGTTTACATTGATACCAAGTATTTTGACAATTCCATGTTAGTCCTACAGATTGAGAGTCTTCAACCACTCAGCAGCATCCAGTTTTAGGAAAGAAATTAACATCAACAATCAAACTGATATTTTTAAATGTATTAATACATTTTATTCAACTTAATTAGCTCAAAATGAGCATCATGCATTAGAGAGCTGTTAAGTACCAACAATCCTGATCATTTCATGTACAACAACATTGTTACTCTAAAATTTTGTCCCAGCCATGAGATTTGCTTTTGTTTCTGTTGGTGACTGAAGGGAGAACTAGTCTCAGTAGAGAAAAATTGCCTGCTTTTTGAATTGATTTTGAAGTTATCCACAACCTGCTTCAGAGTATGTTTATATACAATATGATCTTAGTTACACTGCAGTAAAAATAGAGATTTTCTACTGCCTGTGTCAATATATAGCCATCTATACACACTAATAAAACTAAGATCAGAATCTGGACCCTAAAATCTATTTTTGCAGAATCACATTTCTCTCTTTTGAAAACAGTTTTCAGTCCTTCAAAGACTTCAGAGGGAGGAGACTCCATTGGCTTCTCCCCAGCGTTTCTTTGAAGTGTTGGAGGTGGGATACTGTTTCCAGGGAATGTAAAAAAGACATAAAACATGCAGGAATATTTCCATATTTGTCCTTTCAAGGTTCTTTGCCAGATCTTTCATAGTTCCTTGTGATTTCTGCCTCACAATGCCAAAGATTTAAAAACCATACATAATTTCAAGAGGGGAAAAAATAGAGGGGCAGCAAGGAGGCAGGGAGGAGAAGTTTAGTCCAGAAAAATGATGAGCCAGTAAACTCCAGCTAAGGAATGCTTTTTCTGTCCTCACTCCCCACAGTCTTTACTCGTTTTGCACAAAACTTAGTGAGAATTTTAGAAGTGATTTTTAGGAGGTTTTTTTTCCCCTGTTGGTGATGGGGAATTGTTTTTCAGTGACAGCAGTAAGCATGGGGATGAGTTCCACCCTAATGGTGAGGGCTTCTTTCACCTGAACAGTGTCAGGCACTCAAAGAGTAGCGGAGGATTTGAAGATTTGGCCAGATATTGGTACCAGTTAATATTTAGAGTGATCCCTAAAGTTTGAGGTGCATCGTGTGTAACAAGCAGAACTTTAAAGAATAATAGAGAGCTGGGGAAGAACACATGAATGTCTATGTGCTTGATGGAAAATCTTCCTGTTTAAGTCATTGAAAAAAACTCTAATTGGTTTCCATGGGGCTTAGTATTCACTCTAAGGTTTCTCTTTAAAAAAAAATAATTAAGAAAATATTAGTTTAGGGACAGTTGGAGCAGTTCTTTTAACATCAAAGCTCAGTCAGCTTCATTCTCCCTGTCCCCCAAGTTGGCTTTGTTCTCTCACATTTTCCTTCTCTCCTTCAGGGAACATTGACAGCTTTCTTGCCTGTCTTCCACTGGGAACAGGAAGCATAAATTATTTCTTCATTCTTGCTTTATTCTTCCTTATACCTTCCTCTATTGTTCTCTGAGGAGTTTTAAGCCATTTAATTTCTGTATGCCCAGGTGCACCAAGCAAATGATGTACCTTCCAAATGTGTTTCATCCATCTACATCACTCCTATTAAACATCATCCTTCTGATTAGCTATATTCATTAAGTTTGGCTCTCACCCATGTGGAAAAGTTTGTCATCTGTGTTCTGTATTTTACGTAAGCTAATACTTTCCCAGAACATATTCTTAAAATCCATTTCTCTTGCTTTCCTTTGTACTCTACAAAGTTAATTGAATTTCATCAGCAGTTTTTCTTCTATTATAAAACAGTTTAATGCATCCCAATCCATCTCAGGCATGTGATTATTTTAGTAGCATAAGCTCACATGAAGTTGCTTTACATGGCATTTCAGGTATGTCAGAGTGAGGTCAAAAGGGATTACATGCACTGTTCTGCCATGAGACAAAATTCCTTTTGGGTGAGGGTGGCACACTGCATTGAAAAGTGAATTGTGTCACAAGCCCTGCCAAAACTTTATCAAAACAGAAAAAATGGGCAGCCCTAAATGTACAGTTTCTGTACAAGGAAAGCAACTGTGTAAGACAAATAGTATTTTGATATGTAATCCTTACTTACTTTAATTAATTCTTCTCTGAATATTTAGAATATTCAGAGAAGAATATAAAATATTTAGAATATTTTAGCAATATATTCATGAGCTATTTTGTCAGCTCTTTCCAGAACATTAGATTAATTCCAGTTTTATTTACATCCCCTTTTGCTATGCATCCATACAGTGTATTGACTCTCAAAATTCTAACACTTATAGTGCCATGTTTTAGTCTTGCTTTAAACTACCACAAATTGTGGCTATTCCTATCAGTTTCTGAATTTGTCTTAGTTAACATCCTAGGTAATTTCAACAGCAGACAAGCTCTTAAAAGAGAATCATTCCAGCTACAGTCATCAAAGAAAACAAATGAGGCCAGAAGGAAGTTGAGGAAAGTTTAAATGATCTTTAAATATAGATCAAAAAAGCATCTTCCAATACAAATCTAAAAAAAAAAAAAACCAAAAAAACAAACAAAAAACTAAGATATAACTTTGGGGGAAAGATTAATGATATAATGCTTTGCACACATCTGAAATGCAGTCTGAGAAATGCATGCAGTTTAGGGTATTTTTTCAGACAAATTGATGTATGTTTACAGAACACAACAGACTTTGTGTTAAACTGTCCTCAGCTAAACTCTAAACATGCCTCTTCCCATTCTAAAGAAAGATGGTATACAAGCTTGCATCTAATTTCACAAGGTGTGTAATTAACCTTGCTGATGAAAACATGAGACATGATTAACAACATGAAAACACACCACTAAGCACTGCCCTGTAGCAGCTTTCTGTCTGAAAGCTCCAAGTTGTTCAGCTGCTCTGAGCTCAGAGCAAATGAGGCAAAGTCTGTATCAGTGAAAGGACTCTGAATTCATCAATCACACTGTCCAACACCTACTTTTCAGTGGCAACATCTGTGTACCAGCCAACACAGTCTCTAGCTGTACCATATTAATAAGAAGAAAACTACAAGACCATACAACAGTAGGTAGGGCACTTGTGGACACTGACCTCATTTCACTATTGTTGACAAATGCACTGTTATATTAAAAAAACCTATCTGAGGATGAAGGCTTGGGTTTCAGCTCTTTCTGCTAAAAAATGACTCCAGAATAAGAATTCTTTTTTCTCACATGACGTATCTCAACAGTATTAGCAACAGACACCTGCAGACAGTGTCTCAAAAGTAATCTGTCTCTTTCAAAAATATCCCTCATTTCTATGTATAGACACATGGAAATGCCTGAGACCAAGACTTGGCTTTTCTTACTGATGCTTGGATTCAGCCACCAAATGGACACATATAGTTTAGGTGTCTGGATCTAGGTAAATATATGAGCACTGAGTAATCTGCTTTAATGGCCAACAGAGATCTGGGACTGGACAGTTCTGCTGCCAGAGCAGAAGGAGCTCCTGCCACTGAGCCACCCTCCTCCCCAGCACACCCAGCAGAGAGCAGGAGGCCCAGGAGACCCTGTGCCATGCCTGCCAGTCTTGTAGGGCTGTCTTTGATATCCCTGATGTCACCAGTTACTCAACTGTAGGCAGTTAAATCCCTGTTCAGCACAGGCAAAGGAGTCAGGAAAGCCTTCCACGTTCCCAGCTACACCTGTTAACTGCACAGCTCGGGCTCCATGGCTTGCATTGGGTGAGGGCTCAGGGGTGGCTTGCCCAAGCACATGTTCCCAGAGCCATTCAGGTGTCCTGGGGTATCTGACACCCCTGCATGACACTGTCAGAGATGATACAGGACCCACAGAAGATCTCTGCACTCTGCAGAACTAGTTAAGTACCAGGCTAGACTCCTCTGGGAACTTTTTGTGGAGGACTGAGTCAAGTCTGCAGTGTCTTTATTTTGTTCTGCTGATTTTGTTGGGGCAAATTCTCATAGCAGGAAAAACATGAGAAGGTGCTGAAAGCAAATGATGTACTGGCTGGATTAATCAGACACTGAGACCTGTTTTGTGACAGTATTTTCTCATTCCCATTTAAACTGGAGTTTTCTTTGACCGGTGATACAACTGATAAGAGTGAAGAATAAATATCAGGTTCACAGTGTTGTAAGCAAGAGAAAAATCAGCAGCCCTTGTAACATTAATAATGCAAGAAACCCAGTTAAATTATTTTGATAGCTCAAGCAAGAATGTTGGATTTACCAAGCCAAATTAAATTCAGTGTTTACTTGCTTGAATTGAGAAGTTATAAATCATTTCTTTGGCAACCATCCCAGATAGCAATAGGTTATGAGTATTAAAAGAGGATTAGATTATAAACTCTTTTTTAAAAACAAAATATTTTCCTTATTTCTCAAAATTCCAATAAGCAGTGCTCAAAATATTTGAGATTTCCTATAAACATTGCAGTAAGTTAAAAACCTTTGTACCATATGTAACCTTCCTTATGAGCGACCAATTTTATAGGTATTTATCCAAGTGGATATTCATCTTGGAATATAAATTGAAACAGATATCAGTGAACAAATACAATTTTATTTTCTAGCATGCTCACAGCAGCAAGCTTGAGAAAAGGCAACAATTCCAAAATCAGAAACATGGTGTTTGCTGGTAGTTTCACCAGGTGTTCTAAGTCTCTTTTTACTGTCCTGACTGAGCTAGAATCACTTAATCTTCCACTAGCAGACACAAATATGAGTAATGCCTCTGAGACTGACAAGGGGAAGAGTTAATATAAAGGTCAGATAACAAAGAGCAAGGCACCACCTTGAATACAGAGTAAAAAATCAAGTTGCATCTTTCTTGACTTCAAAATGAATCCATCAAGGAAAGTAATGATATAGCTCCCAAGAGCAACATGTAAATCAGGGGATTAATCTCTAGTGAAATGTTTTATGTTATGGAAACCCACAAATAGATTTGATTCAGTGACAGTAAATCAAACATGTTGGATAGTTCTGTTTGACTGATGAGTATACATGCCACTGGCAGCAGGGTGATGCCATACACAGGATCACAATAAAATACACTCACTGGCAGCTCAGCAGCCATTGCTCAGTCACACTAAAGGGAAAAAAAAAAAAAAAAAAAAAAAAAAAAAAAAAAGAAAGCTTCAGGCAAAAGTGCAATCCAGATAATAAGAATATATTTTTCTTCTCCGGTTTTTCCTTGCTACTCTTTTCTGCTGATCAGGGAATTCGCAACTTATAAAGATGGGTAAGAAAAGAATATTAAAATCTGTTTACAAGGCTTTTTGCTGTTATTGTTTTGTGTTATTAGTGACTTTCTGCAGCTAATGCATACCTCCATAATAACTTTGGTTTATCTGCAAGTCTTTTCTCATCCTTACTCAGCTCTCAAGCTTTACTGTATCTGACTCTGACCTTTCCACTCCCTGTTAAAGCAGTGGTTAAGGCAGAAAGGGGCTGCCATTAGTGATATTTACTGTCAGTGGAGCAGGAGAGGCAATGGCCAGGGACATTTAGAAGAAGATGAAGCTTCTCTGAATCACACTCTGGTGTAGTCACTTTGGGTCTTTCCATATGGGGAGCCCAGGGAGGCTGAGGCCAGGTTATGTCACATTACATCAGCCTTATTGCTTGGTTCACCAGCACCGAGCTCTCCCAAATACCAGGCTCCTTCAGCACATGCCAGAGTTCACAACTAAACAACAGAAACAGCTGTGCCACTAAAGCCACAACAGCTACAGCAAAGCCTACTGGTGCCTGCATGGATTGAGGAGTGCCTTGGATATGCTCTGGAAAGGATAACTTCAGACCTTTAGACCTGAGGTAAGTTTAGACCTCACAGCTGAATGAACTCCACCCAATCTTGCCAGTGGCTGAGACAAAGAGGGTTTGATGCCAGGAGGGGAGGGCAGGAAGGAGGCAAAAAGGAACACCTGGGCAGTAGAGGAATAGGTGCTACCAGAGCTTTAGAGCACTTTAGGCCAACAAGAAATCTTTCAGCACAATGAGAAAGAGATCCATGAAAAAATATGACAAAATAAGAGACACTATATTTATAGATATTTTAATTATTTGGTTTGGAAAAAAAAAAGAGCAATAACAGAAATTATTATTGATAAATGGTCTGAGCTTTTAATGAGAGTGAAAAGGCTGGAGAAGAAGGTGGACAAGTCCAAACCCCACCACTTTCTGGATAAACACAGAGTCCAGAGCAGTGAAAAAGAGCTCCAGACCTGATTATGTGGTCATTAGCCATGAGTCATATCAAGTGTGTGCTGGCTCCCACTCAGCCTTCTCAGCATCTGTTATGGGCACAGATGGAAGCCTGTGAGCTTCAAGAGACGTAGTAGAGGCTGCTTCCTATGGCAGGGATCAGGCTACTTGGCTTCCCAAGAGAGTCTTGTGCTTATGATGCTGCCAAGTAATAGTCCAGCAAAACTTCCAGGATGGCAACCAGTTCATTCACTGGTGCTCCAAAGGTTCTGTTCTTCACCTCCAGACTAGGCTTGTTTTTAATGAGCAGATTAACTAATGTTCCTGGGGATCCTGTTTCTCCTTACTATCATGACTCCTAACCAGATCACTTTTTCATTCCCAAGAGTTCAGAACAGAGACATATTGGGATTACCTGGCAAGATTTTGGCAGCTGGAGGACTGCAGATGTTGCCTCTGTGAGACAAAACGAGAGACTGGCTTGTGCTGGACAAGCTCCAATGGGCCCACCAGAGGACAGAGCAGAGCTGATCAGAAAGGAGAAGGAGGTGCTCCAGACCCCAGGGCTTGGCTTTCCCTGCAGCCTGTGAGGACCATGGTGGAGCAGGTATCACACTGCAGCCTCTGGAGACCCCATGCTGCAGCAGGTTGAGGTGGTCCAAAGGAAGCTTCAGCCTCTGGAGAGCCGAGACCTGGCAGAAACTGTGGCCTCTGGAGAGGAGTCCACACAGGAGCAGGTTTTCTGTGGCCTATGGGGACCCCACACTAGAGCAATCCATTCCTGAAGGACTGCACCCCTTGAAAAGGACAACTCTGGAGCAATTCTCCAAGAACTGCAGCTTGTGGAAGGAGCCACATTGGAACAGCTCATATGCCATGGCAGGGACCCCACAGTGGAGCAAGGGAAAAGTGTGAGGAGATATTAACAATAAAGACAAGGCCTTGTGGACTGAGTGCAATTCCCATTCCCCATCCCAGTGCTCACAAGGGGAGAAGGTAGAAGAGTCAGGGATGAAGGAATAGAGTCTGGGAAGAATGGGGTTCATGGAGGTGAATTGGCTGAAACTAAAACATCTTAGTTTCTCTCTTAGCTTTTCATAATTCTATCCTATTTTTAATTAGCAATAAGTTAAATTATTCTTTCTCAATTCAGGTCTGTTTTGCCCATGACAGTAATCAGTAAGCAATCTCCCCATGAACTTTTTCATCTTATTTTCTCACCCTGTCCTGCTGCAGAGGAGGGCTGAGAGAGCCTTGATGGGCATGTGGCAGTCAGCCAAGTTTGCCTCACCCCAGTGTGGGTTAGCTCATTCAGCTATCAAGACCACGCATGAGCAAAGCACTGGCTTTAACTCAGAAAATCCTGAGTAAAGATAACAGTGAGATGTGTTCTTCCCCCAAACAGGGTCAGTGGTCAGGTTGGTTGCAACTCCCAGACCCTACAGGGAAGAGAGATCAGTAATTGGGGATGTTATGTAGGAGCTGTCTTGAATATTCAAACATTTTTCTGGTTATGCTTATTTTAAAGTTTGGTGAGCAATAAGAAACTCAGTGCCCAAGAAAGACTGCTGCTTCAGAAGTATATGTTGATGGCAGAGGTCACTGTAGGACTGTAGACATACAAGGCAACCCATGGTTTTGATAACAGGGTGACCTATACTGCATTAATGGGTTCAATTAACACAAGGCTAGATGAGGCAAGAATGAGATTTTAGCACCTCATGTTCTGATGAAATACTGGGGACATCAGGGTGTGCTGATGACCAATTTTTTAAGATATTTACAAGATCTAACTTAGATAATGATAAAGTAAAATAGTGTAATGGTATACTGTTGTAGAAACAATGTTAATAGAAATTCAAGTAAAAGGAGAAGTCTGAGATATATGAAAGTATTTATGTTTTACAGGATATGTGAAAGCAGATCAAAACCTTTAACAAGTCCTCCAAGCCTGCTTAGAAAAAGCTCTTCTAGTAGAAAATGGAGAAGGCACAAAATAACACCTTAACCCAGCTCAGAACAACTCATCTAAATCCCCATCTTTAACTGGATACCTTTGGATAATCTTATCTCAATTAAGTACTGCCAGCAAGGATTCATTTACAATTTTTATTTTTCATTTCTCAAGTTTACCCCAACTGTGATTTTAGTGCCTCTGCCAGGATATACAAGAGTTTGCTGGTAAAAGCTGTAAGAACTTGCTAGCCATAACATTTTGTTGAGATTTTCAGTGTGTGAACACTGTTTTAAACACGCAAGGCAAACCTTTCTTCACTTGGGCACAGCTGTGGGTCCCAAGGTGAGCTAGAGCTGAGCAGCACAAATGCCTCCCTGCTGCATTGTTTAAAGGCCAGTTCTGTGAGCAGGTGTACAGAATGTGTACAGCTGTGGTGTGAGTCACCTGTCCTTCCCACACTGCTGGAGCATGGGACAAAGAGGAGAGATAATCTGCATGTGAGGGCTGATTAGATCCATATGTCCTCACTGCCTTGGGAAGGAAACAATCCATGGCAGGACAACAGATACAGGTCCAGAGTGAGAAGAGAAAATTAAAACCTCTTTTTCACACACTGAGACATAAACTTCAAGGAATTTAGGGATTTTAGAGGAGCTGAGGTTTTAGTTAGAGATAAGCCTTATTAGACTTAATCAGAATAAATGGGTAGGCCTTGATGAAGTTGAGAGTTAGTAGTTAACTAATAATTGATTGCTTGTCAACATAATGTTTGGTTAGCTGGGTTTATAATGAAGAATATAGAAACAGATGAATAGCTTTTAGGAACATAAGACAATTGTAGGCCTTCTCTGTTCTGATACCAACTGAAGATGAGAATGGGAGTTCTACCAAGGGTTCATTTGTCATATTTGCATTGAAAAGGTAGAAAGGTCAGAACAAAGGAGACTTCATTTACTTACTCATTTTGAGACCCCTCCCCATGAAAGGGACCACTGACCCATTTCAAGGAACAAACTATGCATGCTTAATAGCTTTTGAAGTAATTAAATACAAAGCAGGGAATGGGATGTACCAAAGTTATGAATATGCATTTGTATTTTAGGCATTCAATACTTGTATAGATAAAAGGACTCTGTAATCACCTGTAAATTGTGGTGTGTATCTGGGAACTATCCCACATGCTGCCATGCATCACAATAAACACACACTTTCTAACTTTAAACTGTTAAAGAGTCTTTGTCTGTCACAGTTGGATATTGGTGCCAGATCAATATCCATATTTTTAATAAATCACACTATTAGCAAGGTTTCTTCTTTTATGTAAGTACCAAGGCAAGAGATCATTGCTGGGTGAGCCATGCACATTTTCCAGCTGCATCCAGCTACTCATAGCCCTCTCTCCACTCCAGCTCCTCAGGACACTGTTATTGCAGTCATGTTGCTGCCATAATTGTGAGCCTTTATCTTTCCTCTCTAACAAAGGCAGTCCCAAGGGCAACCAGCAGCACTACCCGCTGCACCTCCCACCTGCAGCTGTCCACACAAGAGCTTCAGTGCCTGGGGTAGCTGGGGGACAGCCTTGTGCATCTGTCCCTGGCAGCTCACTGACCTCCCAGGAAACTGAGGATCACACTCCCAGGGCTACATTTCAGCCTGCACCCTTGCCCACAGCCATGACAGAGCATGCACTGTACTTGGTCTTGAGGGTGTCTTTATTACAGCTGCAACAGGAAGTGGACAGAGCCAATTCATCTTGCATTTGTGGATGTCTTTTGCTTTTGGGGATAAAAATGTGATGTTATTATAGCTGCTGTTCTTTGCCCTGCTGTGTTTTTATGGGAACATAAGGACAGATGTACTGGGCTGAGTTAGTTTTATAAACCAAACAACTTGTGTTTAAATGTGACCAGTCACTGCATCCTTTCATATATCTGCTCTTCTAATGTTGCTTTTCTGTTAGGTTTTTATACTTTTTTTTTTTTGCACCTTGTCCCTATTTCCAGTATTCTTAATTGTGAAGGAACAACAGAAAAAAAAACCTCAAAGTGATGATTTTCACAAAATCTGGCAAAGTTGTCAGAAAAAGGTGTGAAAATTTCAGTACTTAGTGTCACAAAGTTGCTAGATAATTGTATTTCATACCAGCATAATGGCTAAGCTAGATCACTTTCTGCTGGTTCTCTCTGTGTGGAGACTAATGGAACTTACGGATCGTTGTAAACATCCAACAGGCAACTCATGAAAGTGCTGTATTATGTTTAGTAAGTAACCAAGGATCAGGTTGAGCAGCTCAGAAAACACAAGGATTCTTTTTATTAAATAAACAGACAAAGATTCTGTTCAGTTTGAGTCTGCTGAGGCTTCTGGAATTTAGTTCATATTGGACCCATTCAAATCATCACTGAAGGATTTGCCTGCCCTAATCTTATTTGAGAAGTGATGTTAACACTGTTTCTTTAGCTGAACACAGCTAAACAAGGTAAAGGCTGAAATTACATGAAATGCAAGTGGTCAGTAGATTTTGAAACACTTTGAAAGTATTTTTTAATGATAGTGATATTTTATTTTTACCTGCATTCATGTTTCTGCCTTTTGAGGGTTCTTATCCTAAGAAAGGCATAGAAATAAGGTTTTTAAACAGCATTTAATAGCTGAACGACAATTTATAAATGCTTATGACTGGTGCTAAATCACATCTAGTGAACTTCATTTTTATGCATGTACATGTGTTCATTTAAAAAGTTCCTCATTTTTAGCTGCAAATTCATGCTAACTTTCTAGGTGTGCCTGACTTGGACTGCCAGAAAAAATTACTTTACACTAGTAATGCTATAGCAGGTTTTCCATGTGTAAAAACCCACTATAGCTTCTTTTGCCTCTCCTGCTTAATCTTCACTTGTTTTGGCTGACAGAGTCTAGTGTTTGGCCAATTAAGAATGTTTAGTTACGCACCTCATTGTTCTTCATTATGTCATGTTTGGTTAACATCCATACAAGTGTTTTTTACCAAACCAAGGACATCCCATTTTCTTCTGAGCAAGCAATAACACATCTTTCTGTTGCCAAGATTAAGACAACACAGTAAGACCATTAAAAGGGAAATAAATAATTTTCTTTATAATTTAAAGACTGGAAATCTTTCCTCTGATGTTGCTTAGCTTTTGTATCTCTTGGTACAATAAATCATTTGTAGGCAGCATTTGGACTGAAAAACCAACTCCAGACACTTTTACTTTCCAGGGACTGTCTATTTACCATTAGCTCTCTCACTACCACTGCTTGATGAAGGCAATAAAAACATTGCAGTTTATGCTTCCTAGAATTGTCAGGGATTTGGGAAGTGAATAAATTACTAGACAGAAATATTGAACTCTTCATTCAGGCAACACATTTCTCAAATTACTGGGACTCTGTACTGGGAGCCACAGCATTTATTCTCCATCAGTATGTTTACAAATGCTTATGCTTATGAATATGCAGGTTTAAAAAGACAAAAACTATGCACAGCTCTTGTTGGTGTTTGAAGCAGGGTAGTTTTCACTACTAAGAATAACGCTGGCTAAACATTTTACTGGAGTTTGTTCACCTTTGCTTTTAGCAACAGGAAATGTTGAAGACTCTTACTCAGTAAGAGTAGAACCTCATTTCCTTTTTGACTGAATGCCTGAACACTAATGCAACTTTTAAATTTCTTTTTTTTTACTTCATTTTTTACTATATTTTATTTTTGTTTGAGTATTTTATTTCATTTTTATCGCTACATACATGTACTGGATTCCTGTACTTCTTAGTTAACATTCCCTTGGTGAAAATGATTTGTACCTCATTTCTAGAATTTAGTTACCTGGAGTGGAAATTTAAAAGCACTGTTTTATCCTAGTGGGACAGCAGGGAGCCCATCAATATTTTCTGTGCTGAATGATTTTCAGAGCTGATGAAGTTCTCTTTCACATGGGTGTAGATCAAGAGCAACTCTACTGATACGAATACATTTATATTTCAGGAAGGATATTTGAATCACGTGGCATTTTGCACTGAGATTTTTTTCTCCTGATGGCTGTTAGGAATTGCAAAGGTAAGAATGACACAGCTTGTCATGCATAGGAGCCAACACTGGTTCATGTGGCAGCTCTTGATCTGTCCAGGTGCCCTCCAAGCCTGGCTCCATGGCAAAAGTGCCCAAGGGCTCGAACCTTGCTGCTAGTCTTGTGGCACATATTTGCAGCTCAGATCCTTCTTCCATTTCAGTATGAAGGGAAAACTCCTGCTGACTTCAAAAACAGCATGACTAGACCTTGAGGTGAAGCCAAGCTCAACAAGCAATATATATATATATCCCTAGAGTCACTCAACTGTATACATCTCACTGGAGATTTTTCAATCCTAAACTTTTCAATATCAGGGTGAGGTTGCTTTTGTAAGAGAATCTAATTCTCTATGCTCTGTATAAGGCCCAGGAGCCCACATCTCAAGGACAACATAACTGTCTACACAAAAAGTGACACCAGTGACTTGTGTCCCCACCAGGACCTGAGGACCCCTCTCCACCTCTCAGTGACTTCCAGGGCATGTAGCTTGCCTGGGGCAGCAGATCAGAGTAGATCAGAGCTGCCAGATCCACTGGGCATACCCAGCAAGAGCAGCCAGTGAGCATGGAGAGTATGACATTTGTAGTTCACCAGTGAATAATGAGATATGAAGCTCTGCTTCAACTGATACTGTCACACTTGCAGAGCTTCCTTTCCCTTCCCCTGCTTAAATAGTGATTACTCTTACAGTCTATTGTGGGAAGTTCAAAGCCAGACTTAATCTCTGGCTTTAACACCTCAGAAAGTGAGGAAAACGTGGTGAGAAAGAGACAATGAACAAACCCAGCTTTGCAAACTGCAAAAGTAAAATAATAAAAACTAGACAAGGAGGAGGTGACAAATGATATGAAAATAAATCAAAGACACAGTGTTAAATTGTAAAAAATTATAAAATTCAGGGTGTCAGACCTTCAAAGAGATTTTTAGAGACTAATTTGACAACTTTTCTGGTAAGTACTGATTTTTACTAGAAGAGTAAAATTCAGGAGATCTCATCTATATGTGCTTCAACAAAGCATGGGGACATACAGGAATTAGTTCAGCTGGAGAAGATGGAGAAGATGAATAGAAATACAGGATTTATAACAAGTCTATTAAATTGCCTGATGAGGAGGCAATAATGTTATGCTGAAAGCAAACTACCGGTGTTGGATAAAGGTTCAGAATCCTGAAGAATTTGCCCTTAAAATTGTTTACAGTTTTGTTAGATACCTCAGTACAACAAAGCAGGAATGTGCTAAGACATGAGCATAAGAGATTTTGTCTGTGCAGGAGAAGATAAGGGCATCATATTGTGAGATGTGAATGGACTTTGATTTGGATGATGTGTGATACTAAAAGTATGCTGAAAGTCTTTAAGGAATAATAAAAATAATATCTGCTAGAAGTTAGAAACTATAATGGAGGAGAAATTACTGTGTGTACAATTTTCAGCTCTCACAGTCCTAATCAATGAATCTTAATTGGAACAAATGTACAAAGAGAGCCACACTGTTCCCATGACCACACCAGTCTTTATTACACAAAAGAATAAACTAGGCTGAGTTGCTGACAAAGCAGAGAGAATGCAACTGTTCTCTGAGAGCATTTGTGGTAGCTACCTGCAAAAGCATACCTCTGAAGTACTGTGATTTGTCTTTGAGTAGCTAAATCCTTGAATGGATCTCCAATATCTTCTGTCTTCTGTATTCCAGTATTTCTTTTGCACAGACTATGTCTGGCTTCAAGTCACAAACCTTGGTCTCTCCTGAACAAAGCAGCATTTGTTTACAGTCCAAAAGCAGAGCTAGGCACAGTTAATACTATGAGTCCCACAGCACTGTGAACTTAGGTACATCTTTGTTCAACAAATTGTAACACCTGAACACTGTCATCTTTATTTTGACCTCTCATCAGGTTAAGAAATTTGTTTGAGCTAATGTTAGGCTGTCAGTTGATACCAAATAGACTCCATCTGTTCCTTCAGAGCTGTGATTAGCAGTTATCCTCTGTGGCTCAGAAATTATGCTCCTACAGTGGTGCCTTTGGCTTTAGCCTCTCTCCAATACACCTGTCAAACCACATTTTGAACAAGAAAGCATTGTCAAAAATTGAGGTGCTGTCTGACTCTGCCAGCTGTAGCAAGGGTTATTTCCAGCAAGGTGCAGACTCAAAACAGGCATATTTTTTAAAGACAGTCTTTTTTAAAGACAGTTATGTTAGGAAATGTAGAGACAGTAGTGGGGAAACATTAAGAGCAAAAGTAATTCAGCAAGTGAATGGGATGGAAGAAAAACTGCTTTGATTTTAGGACTATTGTTTATCATTTTCACTTTGGTCAGGAATCACCCTTGAGAGCTCATCAGTGTAAAGAACTAATACTTGAGACAAAGAAGTGTTATTTTCCAGATATGTATCATGATACTTCTTAGTTTCCAGATTTGCATTTATACCCAAAGTCTGACTCAGGACAAGAAAACAGCAGTGTATAGAAAGGAACAGGGAGGAATATCTAACTGAGAATTAATACCTCCTCTTTAAACATTTGATATACTTAACTTCTTGTAATTTGTGTTCAAGTTTCTTAGCAAAAAGTTCTTACTTTACCTCCAGTGAATTTAAATATCCAGATGTAAACTCTTTGACATTTTTCAAGAGTTTACTGTCCAGCTATACATTGCCTGTTTTCATTCATTAGAGTAACTTGAAACTAAGGATTTCATTTTTAGTTAATGTTAATTTAGTTGAGAAAATACACTACCTCAAGATTCTTCAATTTACTTGCAATAAGTGTACGTTTTACTGATTTTCATGTACATATATCAAACTGCATATGAACTGGTCATTCACCCCAAAAATAAATATAAAACCAAATGTTATCAAAAAATAAATATTCATATAAGTAGTTCTCTCTAAAGCACAAGCATTTGAAAATATAAACCTTTCATTATGCCCTTCAGTAAATTTCTAGTTCTATCAAATATTTACATAAAGGTTGAATCAAGCCCAGTCAAGGGCTTTACAATTATAAAAATCTGCAGCAACCACCTGGTGTTGAAATTGGGAATATTACTTTCATTATATTGTAATTTCATCAGTGATAGTCTTTTTGGTATTTAACACCAATACAGCTTTCCAAAGTCTGATACAAACATGTTGAATTTTTTCCAGAAAACAATATGAAGTTCATTCATCTGGGAAAGAAATAAGATAATATTTTACATTTAATATGATTAAGTAAATAAGCAGCTGTGATTTCTATGAGTTGTAACATTTTCTTAGGCTTCAGGGTTAGCCCAGTGCAGAGCAGATGGCTGCACTCTGATCTGTTAAGGGAGCTTAGATAATTGCAATGGTAAAATAATATTTTGAGAGGGCTGTTGATAAGTACCTAGCCTGACGCAAATGTAAGATGGCATGCTTGGATGATTTGTGCCATTTGAGATCCTCAAGTCATGAAAGGATTCAAAAACTGAAGCTGCAGGGCTTTGAAAGGAGAAAAGGAAAAATAGTTCTGCTACTGGGCAGAAAAAACTTCCTGCCAGAACCTTCATCTCTCTGCTTTCCCTCTCAGCTGAAGATCTGCTCTGTATTACAGATCTCTTGCACCCATTCACATCCTGGAATCTGAGGAACAGGGTGACATGAGAGGTGTTGCATTTAGTTTCCATCAAGGTAGGACCATGATCTTTTTGTCACCTCTGCACTTCTTTCCTGAAGTCACACACACTTCTCTAGCAATTTCAGGGGAAAACTTGCTTATAAACATCTGGAAAGCCACAAGTAAAAAATAACACCAAATTTAAGTGAGTTGAAATTTCTTCAGCAGAAACTGAAATTAACAACCTAATCCAAATGTCATTTCTCTCAAGGAAAGATTTAATGAATCTTTTTTTAAATATAGTTTAAAGAGAGTCTCACTGTCAGAGAGGGGGAGAGTTTGGCTTTGGGTTTTGGGGCTTTTTTGCAGCTCTTCTATTCCAGTGAGAAAGGATAGGAGTGGTGTAAGAGAACTGGAATCCCCTTGGAGTGTTGACTATATGTTAGCAAAAAGATGATCACAGAGAGTACCAGGCCAAAAGAGTCTCCTAACACCATCAATACTTAGGCTTCTTTGCTTCAATCTTGTCATTTGAATGCAAATTAAAGCAGCATAAACAATTTATTGGCATGGAGGGATGGTTTCTCAGAACTATTTCTTCATACCTTACAGAGTGTTTCTCCTTTCATTTTTAAAATTGGCAATAATATGAGAAATGTACACATTCTGTGGTAAATAGGTCTTGGTTTTGCTTAGTAGCCGTACAATGAGATGCAATTTGATGCATCTTGATAATAGAATTGATAATAGAATGACACCTTAGGTGGCAATGCTTTCAGCTTGTGGGGTGAACTGGGACAGCTATGCATCCTCACAGTAAGGTTTCCTTCTCCAACCTCTTCTGAAAACAACAAAGGGAACAAATATATTTCCCTGACTGACAGGAACAATTGGTCAGTAGCAGTGGACTTCAGCTGGTGGTGACACACAACAGGTTCAGCAAAACTAATAGTGCCTATTTCTCTCTTTGGGTATTGCTAAGAACTCTCAGCTACATCTGCATATTACAATGGTCAGAGACCTCTAAGCATGAAGTCTTCAGCACTCTGGCAATGCCATTTAGTGGAAAATCTTGTGGGACCTTTTCCTGGTTAGAGGTAAAACAGGATGCTTTCCAGACAGCATATGACAACTTTGAGAAAGAGTACAAATTATGAGAGAACAAAGTATGAACCAGGATGAGCTATTAGGCTGTGGTTTAGGAATGGTACTCCCCAGTTTAGTGCTCCTACTGAGGCTCTCCAAACCTGCTGCTCACTCACTTTCCCTCCCTTGTGTCAAGCCAGAGAGTAGAACTGGAGGCACAAAAGGGGAAGATCACAGGCTGAAATAAGAAAAATTGTACTGGAAACAGCAATGAGACAAAAAAACAAACAGTAATAGGAACAATATTAATAACAAAAGTGTACAAAGGAGAGAGAGTGATTCATATGCAAAATGGTCACCACAGAGCCTGACCCAACCCAACCACAGCCACACTTCCCTGGCCACCCAAGCACTCCCTCTGCCACAGTCACTGAGCAGAAGAAACCCCCTGTCCTGGGGAAACTCCCTTCTCCCTGCCTTGGCAATGGTGTGAGGTGCTGTAAAACAAGCTCTGTGTCCTGGCCATGCCCCTCCTGGCTTCTGCAAGAATCAACACTGCCCTGGCCAGAACCAGGACACAGGCTCATTTATGGCTTAAGCCATTTCTAAAGTATTGTTGACTGTTGGGTATAAAGTGCTGCTGCTGACAGAAATTCTCATTTTAACTTCAATAGCTGTGGCACTTCATGTAGCTCAAAATACCTGTGTCGTTCTGCTATATGCACCAATTCAATCACATTTTGTCTCTTTCTTATGCATACAACTAAGATACTATCTAAATCTAAGTGAAAATGTGACCTTTTCTTGATTATTCTTGGTGGCATATTTTCAATTCTCTTGGCATTCTCTTACTCCTCATAACACTTCTTTTAATTATGTGTATACATCACATAAAACCAAGAAATTTTTCCTGCTATCCTGCACAGATATTTTTTCCTGAGATATCTTCACTGCTTTTCCCATTTTCACAATTTTAATTCCACTTAATCTCCTCACTGCTACCTTTCACGTTTTGCCTTTGCCATTTCTATTTATAAAGCTAATAAAATACCAAGGAATCATTCTGACCTTTCCAGGTAATCAATATTAAGGACAGTCAGCAAATATTGTTTCAGACAATAATTATACCATAGAGTGTCAGTTTCTCATTCATCAGCTTAAGCAGACATCTCGGGGAGGAAATAGGAATACCTTAAGTACCTGAGATTTTGCTTCAGAAACATCATTTTTGACACATACACATTAGCTGGGCTTGGTTGAAGGTAGTTTCTGCTCTAAAGCAGAGTATTGCACTATTAGCAGAATGCAGTCCATTCTGTCTACTCTTTCTGAGCATAATTGCTCCATGGATGACAAATGACTGTTCAAACTACTAGCACAATGGTTTATTGTCTTTTTGCAGTGGAGGCACTTCACCGCGATTAAAAGTGAAAAAATGTTATTAGATTTCCAGCTTAGTATCAAGACAGCAAGGAGAATTTGGGGTGTGGAGAAATGCCTGATGTTCGATCTGGAGATGGAATGATTTGGGACACATCCTGGTATAGTGGGAACTATACTGTAGCCATGAAAACTTCAGAGCAGGAAGCATGGGATTTTAAAAAGAAGGGTCATACTATCCCAAGGGGCACACTTTAAGGTTAAAAGAAACCATTAGTTCTTCCCAAAGGCTTCTTTTATTTGTCTATAAATACAGATGATGGAGGAAGAATAATGCACAGCCAGCTGGTGTCCTCAGATGTTCCCTAGAGTGGAACAGAAAGATAAGAAATTATTGCCAAATAAATGGCAAACTACGATTATCACCAAGGGAATGTAATACTTCACAATCATAAATGCTCCATACTTAGCATGGGAGGGGGAAGACTTTAAGATGTGTGAAATGAAAAAATAGAAGGCCATTAAGAAAATTGGTATTGTCAGATTTCAATAGTGCCAGGTGCCTTTAAATCTTAAACTATTTTAACAACTGTAAATCTTAAACTATTTTAACAACTGTTTGTTTCTACTTTTCTTAACCTTTTTCTAAAGCCTCTTGAATTTCTATTAGGTTGTCTTGACTTCAAAACTGATTCCTCATAGCCGGCTATATTTTCCTGTGACTGTGTTCACAGGGGTTCTTGGATGAGGGAAGAGACGAGAATGTTGACTCCATGTTCAGAAGGCTTGATTTATTATTTTCTGATATATATATTTATTACATTATAACTATACTAAAAAGAAAAAGAAGGGAAAGGTTTTCTCAGAAGCTAGCTAAGCTAAGAATAGAAAAGAAAAGAATGATAACAAAGGCAGGTCTCTTGGACTCTGTCCGAGATAGCTCGGTCCTTGATTGGCCGTTAATTATAAACATCCAAGATGGGCCAGTCACAGGTGGACCTGTTGCATTCCACAGCAGCAGATAACCATTGTTTACATTCTGTCTCTGAGGCCTCTCAGCTTCTCAGAAGGAAAAATCCTAAAGAAAGGATTTTTAGTGAAAAGATGTCTGCGACATTTTCCATCTCGACATTTTCTAAATTTAGAGATTAAACATCTTCTTTTGTTGTTGTCTTGAGGAAACAGAGAATATTTGGGCTCCGTTTCTTCAGAAATCCAGGTTTCTGATCATAATAATGGATAACAACAAAAGCATTTCTGTTTTAAATGCAAGTCATGTCTGTAAACTGCATCTTACACACCAAGCTTCTTTGCCAGGGATGTGAACCCCTCTGTTACTACAGAAAATACTGAACAAGCCAGGAACTTTCAATATCTTCAAAGACTACCTGTACAATTGAGTTTATCACACAGCAGAGCTCCCTTTATAGCTAATCCAGAGAAACAGGTACTTGTAGGCATTAGACATCTGATCTCTTTTAGAATTTTTCTCCATGTCTGTAACAGGAGCCTGATAGACAGAAAAGATAGACTAGAAAAGATAGGTCTAGAGCAGCAAGTCTGTAAACTGATGTCTATAATACCTACATCTAGAATTAGTCTAAATGGACTTTGCCATATACCAATGCATCTAATGTCTTGTACCTTGTATACAGAGTTTAAATCGACTTTGACATGAAAATTGGGTAAGCATCCTCATCCTTTTTAATGAGATAATTAAAAAGAGATAAATCACAAATGTGCTTCCCTTAATGTATGTCAATGTGATTGCAAAACAAAGATGTTTGCTTTTTGTTAGACAGTTGCAATAAATAGATGCCAAAATACATACAGGGACTGGATGGAAGAATTCTATTTCTACAGCAACACCCAAGCTATAAAATATAAATTACAGTTGGGATTTGCATAGTTCATCTCAACGGGCAAAGTGAATCTGACTTGTTCTGAATTCAGGGCATTTAACACAAAACAAAGAACTTTTAGGCAGAATAAATGCAGTAAATCAAATTTATCACTAATTTATCTCTTGTGCATTTTCTCTACAAATGTTCTCTAGTTCAACAAGTACCCTTTTCTGCACATGCAGGTCATCTGTACCACATGTATGCGTTTGATAGGTCAGGCTTCCTACATTTAGATTCATGTTGTATGCCCACAGGCTGGTCAGAGCAGATTCAAAATCCAAATAAGCTGTCTAAACCATGCTTTTACACCCAGGGCTAAATTCCTATGCCATTAAGGGAGTACACAATAAGAGTAAATAAGCTAATCTGAACAAGTTCTTTAAAAAATATTGAAAAAAATTACAAGGTAATTCACATTTGAATCAAACACATATGCTTACATTAATAAAAGACACAACAAAAGCTACTCAAAAGTTATGATAATTGTTTGTACAGCACAATTATTTCTGATGTAGGCAGGCTTTTCTCCCTACTTTCCAAAAATCCAAGAGAATTCACCCTCATCTAAAATATAAAATGCAAAGTACACATTAATGTGAAAGTATCAAGAGGAGAGGCTGAAAGATTTTCTGCTGAGTTTTTTTTTCCATTAATTTTTTGTTGATGATTTCTTTAAACTGTTTTGTTCACAAAATGTTTGTGTGGTTAAATAATTGCACTTGCATATCAGAATGACAGAGTGAAAGACAGTTGTGATTGGAAGAATTTTGGATTTTTAAAGAAGCAGGAAATGTGCATGATTTTTTTAATAAAGCCAAATGACATCTCTGAGTGATATTGAGATAGAAATCTACAGTCATTGTTACATTGCTGTGCATGGTATGAACTTTCAGTCCTTACCAGAAGTATCTCACTGTAGAACAGAGTACTGTGGTAGTCTCTGGATTTGTACTTTTCTTTTTTTCTGTCTGTCTTACAAGTTTTATCTCTTTGTCCATCCTACAGGTGTTATAGTAGAGGAAATGTATTTAAATATGTGTATAGAGGCTTTGCCCCAGAGGTCCCGGTTGCCCTTGATGGGCTGCAGCTGCGATGTCCTTAATTGGGCTGCAGCTGTAACCAATGAAGATGACCAGGATAAAAAGGGGGCGGGTAAACCAGTCAGGGAGAGCATTGGAGGAGCCTTGACCTGAGTGAGAACAGCATGCAGCAGAAGGAGTCAGTGAAGATTGGCAGCCATGAGCATACACAGAAGAGGTATGGACTTTAGAAATCTAATAAGAACAAGTGGTGACCCCGATGTGATAGTTACCAGAAGATAAAACAGCTGAGAACTGTGGTGGCCAAGAGCTGTGGTGGTTGCTAGCAGAAGATAAGACAGCTGAGAGCTGTGGTAGCCAAGGGCTGCGATGGAACATAGCCTTTGGGTCAGGGAGCTGTGAAAGAGTATGGCCTTTGAGCAAGGAGCAATGTGGGTTGTACATGACCTGTGAGTCATGAGAAAATGTATTGTATTTAAACATCTGTATAACTGTTAACTTAAGTAAAAGTAAAGGGGGAAATATAGTAGAGGAAATGTATTTAAATATGTGTATAGAGGCTTTGCCCCAGAGGTCCTGGTTGCCCTTGGTGGGCTGCAGCTGTAACCAATGAAGCTAACTGGGATAAAAGGGGGTGAGTTAGCCAGTCAGGGAGAGCCTTGGAGGAGCCCTGACCTGAGAGAGAACAGCATGCAGCAGAAGGAGTCTGTGAAGATCTGCAGCCATGAGAATACACCCAAGAGGTATGGACTTTAGAAATCTAATAACAACAATATGGGACTCTAGAGAAATAATAGAAGAAGAACAGGGTGTGAACACCATTCATATGAAATTGGCAGTAAAAGCAATGGTACTTGGTGCTTCTTCTATGGAGGCAGAATTTCACTTGAAAGTTGTTTCTTCTCAGCTTCACAACATGGTGTCCAATTTCCTTGGGATAAAGTAGTCAGTGTTTCTTTGCAGAGCAAGCAAATTCTTGATCCACCTCTGCTGGACACTGCCCTATCTGTTGTGAATCTTGCTAGCAATCAGAAACCTTGGGCTGCTTTCTCTCTGCAGCATGAGCAGCTTGAGGGGAGGAGAGAAGCATTGTATTTCATAGTGTGCTTGGCATGTCCAACATCACACTTGGACCCAGAGGCACGTCCCTGCTGCAGTAGGACTGTGTCCAGTTCTGGGCCCTCAGCTTGGGAAGGATGTTGAGATGCTTGAGCATGTCCAGAAGAGGGCAACAAGGCTGCTGAGGTGCTTGGAACACAAGCCCTATGAGGAACATCGGAAGGAGCTGGGGTTGTTTAGCCTGGAGAAGAGGAGGCTTAGAGGTGACCTTATTACTCTCTACAACTTCCTGAAGGGAGCTTGTAGACAGGTGGGATTTGGTCTCTTCCACCAGGCAGCAACTGACAGAACAAGAAGACACAGTCTCAAGTTATGTCAGGGAAGGTATAGGTTGGATATTAGGAAAAAAAAAATTTCACCAAAAGAATAATAAAGTACTGGAATGATCTTCCCAGGGAGGTGGTAGAATCACCATCTCTGGATGTGTTTAAAAAAAGACTGGACATGGCACTTGGTGCTATAGTCTAGTGGAGGTGTTAGGGCATAGGTTGGACTCAATGATCTTAGAGGTCTCTTCCAACCTTACTATTCTGTGATTCTGTATCTGTATTTTATTTTTTAACTGTGTCACAGGTTTCCTTCCAAGGAAGATAATTGTTGAGCCTGAGAGGGCTCTACCCTATCCCAGCCTCTACCTGGTTTTAGAGCCAAAACATGGCACCAGAGTGCCAAAATGTCCCAAACTGAGCTCTTGTTAAGTGGTCCCACATCCTGCCAGATACATGACTCAGAATATGCTGGCTCCTGGGATGAGACTTGAGCAAGATGAGAAGACCTGTCTGAGAGCCAGACTCCCAAGCAATCAAGCCAGTAGCAAGCCCATTCCTGGATAAACACAGATTTTCCAATGTGTTTTCCACAATGCAGAGAAGCATGGACATTTCTCTCAAAGCAGAGGCTGTGTAGATGTCTCTGTGGTGAGGTACAAGTTCTGCTTCTCAGCAAGGTGGAAAGCTCCCTGATCTGGCAGTGCAGACAATGCCCAGGGCAGCAGCTCTGTGCTGTGCTGAGAGCACACCCTGGTTACCAAGAGCCAGCCTGGGATCCAGAACTGCAGGATGAGATGTTCACCATGGAGCCTGGCTGGGCTCAACAGGGATCCCTTTTGCACTGTTCAGATCTATCACTTACCACAAAACAAACTGCCATAAATTCTTACTCTTCTGCACAGCCCTATTGTGCCGATTAAAAGATCCTTTTTATTTTGTATCATATTTCAGACTCTGGGGGACTATTTGCTTCTGTAAAGAAAAAAAAATCTAGAGCTAATATTTTTTCTGTCTTGTTCACAGTTGCTTTTCAGTTTTTATATTTTTTATTTATTTTTCAACGTGGTCCTGTTATAACAGGAAAATTGATGTGTTGAATTTTCAGTTACCAGAGAGAAACAGAGTACCAGGGAGAGGACAGCTGCTAAAATGGGCTGGAAATATCAGCACAGCAAACGAAATGCACTGGATTTAAGGCCTGAGAAGCAATAGTCCATCAGTCTTGTGAGATGCCTTGTTATTTTCATTTTTGCAAGCAGTCATGGCCTCTTCAAGTCTTTTAAGTTATTGATCTGGTCTCTACCATTCTCCCTTGCTAGTCAGAGGCAAAAGCAAAGCACCATTTAGGTACCTATTTTGGAAAGCTGGAGTATAAAACAGACAACTGCTGTCTAGACAGCTTAAGTATATCTATGATCAGTCTTCAAAAGTCAAATTATGTGACTTCCAAATGCTGCCACTGGCAAGTGTGCAACAGCTTGGAATAAACCAGAGCTGTGAAACTGAACCTTTCTTGTAACTCAAGTGCACCAAGGATATTTCTCAAGGTATTTTATAATTGCAGATTAAAGAACAAAATTTTGGAAAGTTGGATAAAACTATCAAGGCCTTCAAACTTCATACACAATCCCAAAAAGGACAATGACAGCATTTATGTTCATAGAGGATGATATTCATAGCTGGGAATCCAAACAGCATATACTGAAGCAGAATGAATGGGAAATGTCAGCCCTCATGTGGGTACACACACACACACCAAAAAATGTTTTCACCAATCTTGTTTTCACCTACTCTTAAGTTGAGAAGATACTCTACTCTGTGGTAAATGTAATTCTGCCACAGAAATTGCCAGCTGATGCCCAGCAATTTTTTTAATCCCTTTGTTCAGGGCCATTATGCTTTTTCTCCAGGATGGGAGAGCTCACTTGGGGAAAGGGCACTAAGCATGGCATGCTCCAGTCTGTTGGGAGAGACTGGGAAAACCATTAAGGCTTTTTCCAGTACTCTGAGACCAAGGTTACATGAATTACCTCATGAGTTTAGGTGTCCCCCTGAGTCTTGGTGGCATTCCCCCTTTAGACAGCAGTGGTCTGGTAAGAAGCTAACAAAGGATGTGAGGGATTGGAGACAAATTTCCTGGGCAAATATTAGAGACTTTATGGAATTGAAAGTAACAGGAAAATGGTTGTGGTTTAAACCCAGCAGGCAACTAAGCACCATGCAACCACTTGCTTACTCTTTCCCCTTGCCACAATAGGATGGGGAGGAGAACTGAAAAAAAAAATAACAAACTTGTGGGTTGAGATAAGAATAGTTTAATAATTGAAATAAAGTAAAAAAAAAGTATAATAACCATATCAATAATAATTGCAATCAAAAGAAGAAAGAGAGAGAATAAAAACCCAAGAGAACAAGTGAGGCACAATACAATTGCTCTCCACACACTCACCTCTGCTCAGCCCATTCGCAGGCAGAAATTGGCCCCTCACAGACAATTACCTCCAGCTGAAATAGTGGGAATGACCTGCTGTGCTATGGAGCATCCTTTGGGATGTTTGGGTCACCTGTGCTGGCCATGTTCCCTCCTGGCTTCCTGTGCACCTGCTTACAGGCAGAGCATGACACACTGAAAAGTGCCTAATTAAATGTAGACATTGCTCAGCAACAACTAAAATTTCAATGTGTTATTAGCATTATTCTTTTACTGAATTCAAAACACAGCACTGCACTAGCTGCTGAGGAAATGAGCTCCATACCAGGTGAAATCAGGGCCTGGGGGACTGTGACCACTGCTGTACTGTACTGGTGATTTTATTATGGAATTTTTTGGTAAGATGACAGTGTTACCATGTATTACAGTAATCTGTACTTTGCTTTGTGTAAATGCTTCCTCCTCTCCCCCTCTTCTCTTTCTCCAGTGTCCTCAGCCTCCCTGGTGCAATGCAGCTCCTCTGTACTGTTACGTACCCTTGTCTGCTCTAAGGGACTTTACCCTGGTGTGCAGGTTTTTGTCTGCTCAGCTGGGGACTCACACACTAAACCTTCTTTTCTAATGGCATAGATGAGAACAGGAAAAACTTACTTCTGGACCTGTTTCCTGAATACCTGAAGCTTTGCTCTATCACTATCCTCAAGATATGAAAAATCAGTAAATTATATGCTGAATATTAAAATTTCTTTAAAATAGTTTTATTCTTTCCCCTAAGCTTCTCAAGGAAGTGAAAATGCCGTGTGCCTGCCCTTTTCTCTGTAAGCCTCTCAGTATCTTTCCCCTTTAGCTGCTGAACTCATTAGCCAATTCCAACAAATCTGCCAGAGCACAGTCTCAAAGGAAATACTGTCATGAGCACGGGCAGTTGAATAGAGAGAGCAGCACAAATTGGTGCCTCATCTAACACAAATTTTGCCACCCAATTTCAACAATTATCTCTTTTCTTTGCTCTGGTAGCAGCTTAGCAAATACACACTAGCCAGCAAATACACACAGCTGAGCAGCACATTTACAGCCTGGAAGCACTGACATCCTCAGGTCCTTTCCCAAATGGTGACCAGAGAGCAGGGGAGGCTGCAGAGCGAAGGGACAACCCAGGGGAAGTGGGTGAAATGCAAAAAGGCAGAAGCATTCACATTTGAGGGTAGAGATAAGGGACCTGCAGTGTGTAGGGAGAGGATGAAGGATATACATCCATAGGAGATGTTTTGTTTTAATGCCATTGTTCACAACAATAATGTTCTGGAGCAGCTCTATAAATTCTGCCCTCTGATAATCTTAATTTACCCTTTCTTTTTTTAATAGAGTTTTGGTATTAACTGCTGCCTCAAATTGTGTGTAACCTCTGTCTACCTTTTATTTCAACTTCTTTGGCCCAAAGTCCACATTAATTTTGTTTATCCAAAATCTGTCTCGCTCTGACCCATTTTTATTTCTTCTTTTCATATCAGTTCTTGCTGTCTGTCTGGAAATCAGAATATTCAAAATAGCTTCTGAAATTGATAGAGTGCAATACCTCATTTTGTTTTTTCTAGAAACAATTTAATTTAAACCACAGCTGCTTTTTTCATTATTAAAATTAATTGTAAGGTCATAACAATTGTTACTCTCTCTAACTGAGATTGGAACATAGAATTATCTGGAAAATACCCTGATAATTAAGTTTTTTCTTCCCAGTGAGTAAAAGGATTGTGGTTTATAATTTGTTAAGAAACAAGTGTTAACTCTTTCAGTATCATTTTGGCAATGTGGAAAAACCTTGGAAAATGCTATCATTAAGAGTATGTTAAGTAACAACTGTTCTTAATTATGAATATATTGCTGGAGGCAAAAGAAAAACATAGCATTTCATATATAGATTCATCCTTATGCTCTTTTTTAACAAGGACCATGTCTCTGAGAGTGACCAGTGTGTTTGAGACTGTAGTCTAAGTAAGCTAGGAAAATAAATTCACCCCATGAAGACAGAAGCAAGCCCTGCTTTCTCCATCCTATACTGCTAATATCTTCTATACAAAGACAAGAGACATTGGTGAATCCCATCTGGCAAGGAGAAATAATTGTAACTAAGCTTTATCTAAATGAAGACAGTTTTATACCTCATTTAAAGGTAAATCATCTAAAGAGCAGTCCTGAAACTCTCACAGGGGTATTAACAAATTTTGATTCATATTAGATTTCTCTCTGCCAGTGAGGGTTAGATTTTTGTCTCTCTTCTAGGAATTTACTGTCAAAACAGTCTGGCATAGAAGAGGATGAACAATTAGTCACTTGGATTACTGCAGAGTTTCAGTATCTTATTAACTGCATTAGGGAGCAGGGTGGAAGATTACTTTGACATCACTTTTGGAAACACCACCTCAGCAGAGATTCTGAAGTCCCTGCTCTGTTTGTCACATTATAGAAATTACAAAGGTCAGGTGCTTGCTCCATTTGCAGCTCTGTTGGCACTTGTGTGGCAAGGAGATGTGCAGTTTAAGACTATCTGATTTTTAAAGATCTGGTATGTCTTCTATCTGATTTTTTAATTAGGAGAAATTCATCCTATTCTTTGTTACAGCACCTACAATTTGATTTTCTTTTGGCCATATACTAAAGAGTTACAGCCTTTCCTTTGGGTACATTTATCATTTTCTATTGAAAAATATCACATTTCATTGCAAAGAACAAATTTATCTAGCATTATTTATAGCTTTAAAAATGTTTTGATATAGAATATAGTCTAAAATTCTCAAATATTTAAACTTCTGCTTTATTTTTTACTCACACTCAGGAGTAACAAATTCAGCTTACTGGTTCAGAAGGTGTTATTTTCCTTGACATTTAGGAAGTTTTGTCCATGTTTCTCAGAAATCAAATAATATATAATAATATTGAAATATAATAATCTTGAACATTTTACATAACTAAATAAGGAATTAAAATAAATATCATCTTCTGTAACCATTGTATTAAAAATTGAAGCAATTCTTAAATTTTTCAGTAGGGGCAAAAGACTCATACAGTAAAAATAGAGCCTTGCAGAATCATAATTCTCATGAATATTTTTTCTGAAGTGCTGGCATTTGTATCTCCCTTTTTCCAACAATATCCATTATTTTGCTAATAAATTGAGATGGATTCCTCATTTATTAACCATAAACTCATAATAAAGGCATCAGTCATGTCTTCTCTCAATATTAGCTAGAAACAAATTAGCACAATTGAAAGAGCAAGTGTATTTCTTAATTGAAAGGCCATTTGCTTATTTGCACCATTTTTATCTGAAGAATATGTTAACCATACTTAAGAAGTTGAGCTGTATTAAAATTTTCCCTCATTCTGCTTCATTTATTTTACTGGTATTTTGACAAGCTGAGAATAGCACCTGTGTTTGAAATGAAGTGGTGCAAAAGTATTGCTATGAATACTAATTAACATTTGCCTAAAATTCTGTGACCAAGGTGTTGGAAAATGGGTGAGTGAGACCATGTATGACTTGCATATGGTCTCAAAATCTGGTAGTGGTACACCTGGAGCTCCACAGCAGCACCACAGGCCTCCTGCTTGTCCTTAGAAATTCACCTGTCTCAAGGAGGTGAATATTTTAGCAGTGTATGGAAGGGTTGATTTACAACACTTGTAAAAGTGCACAATTCCTGTTTATATACTAGATCACTGGAGATAGTTTCCAGGCTTAACTTTTTAGAAATATTAGTCAACTATTCCAAAAACACATGACTGAATCAGATTCTGAACTTTCTTGATGAATTTTTAATAAATTCATATTGCATGTTGAATTATCCAATGTTAATGGATGAGCTCATTAAAGGAGACAGGATTGGTGGCAGCCTGGTTGAGTTTGTAATCTCAAGGACCAAATGCCTGTGAGGCTAAAGGGAATTCCATGGTGTATATTTCAGTCCTAAGAATTAGTTTCATGTATGATTTTGAATGTGAAAACTGAAAGAATAGCAGCAAAGAATAGAATCAACCATACGATGCAGTTTCATGTCTGAAAGTTAATAAGCTTCATCTTGTTTTATAATTCAGCAGAATGCACCTTAAAAAGCATCTGTAGACCCATCATTCCTTGCTTGCAAAAAACAAAAAAAAAAACAACAAAAAAAAAACAAACAAAACAAAAAAAAAAAAAAACTTGTCACTCTTCTTACTTTCTTAATTTTTCCTGGATCTCTTGATGGCTTTTCACATGGAGAAATCTGAGCATTTTTATGGACATTGTCAGAAAAGTCCCTGTGCAAACCTCACATTTCATTACTTAACTTCCCTCTGTATAAACTAAAGAAACAAACAACACAAAATACAGAAACAAGCAAAGCCCCTCACTTGGATTAGTCTACCTCTAGCTGTTGCACTGCCAGTGCCATCAGACACAGTGACTCTGCATATGAAAGGGAAAGAGTTTTTAGCTGGGCTTTAGCTGCACATTTACTCTTGTTGATCATGAAGGTGGTGGTAATAAGGTTAGAAATATTGTCCTTTGCTTTCAAATCTCTTGTTCAGTGTTCATTCTGCTGCTCAGGAAGCCCATCTTCCTCCTTCTGCACTCCTGGCTACCAGGCTGACCTATGTTAATTCCTGAGTGAATAAATACTGAGGTAACTGAGAGGAAGAATTTATTCCATAGCTCCAGTTGTTTAAAACACATCTTTTTCATGTCACAGCAAGCTCAATATTGCCATACCTGTCAAGAGAAAATTGTGAGGAGCCCTGTCCTTTGACTCACAAAGTTATTTAGATACCCACATTGATGTATAGATAACAGATATCTAGAGAAGTAAGTTCTAAAACAAATTCAACATACAATAGCCTTCAAACCAGCAGATTTATCTCTCCTGGTGAAGCCACAGTGTCTTTGCATTTATGTCAGGCTCCAGGTTGTGGCCAGCAAGACGTGAAGCAAAGCACAGGAAATCCACCAGCCACAGAAGTTTTGCAGCACTTTGTCCTCAACAGGAACCTCTGACCGTGTTCAACTGCTTAAACCATTATGCATGTAGAGGTAAACTGGCTTAGAGCTCAGCCAATTTAGCACTTCAGCACTTCAAATTTTATATGCAGGAAAAAGTTTAAAGGCTGTAGCAGAGCTGTAAGTCACTTTGCCTCTGCAACCGTGAAACCTTAAGAAGCTCAACAGGGCAAAGCCCAATCCCTCCTTTCTAGTTTAAGCCTTCTAGCACAGAGGACCCAGGAGAAAGTTTCTCTGGGCTTAAGGCAGCCAGGATTACCCTCATACCACTGAATTCTTCAAATACAGAAGCAGAGCTGGTGGAAACAGTTGCTCCATTAAATGCTGGTGTACTTTTAACCATAATTTTACAAGTGCCAAGTGCAGCAGTGTAAGATCCATGAAAATGCCTCTCTCCCACATATGTCCTAGAGGGCAAGAAAATGCAATCCCTCTGGAATCTGGCTGGCCACTGCAGGCTTCCATTTCCATCTTATCATGTTTTCTATGAAAATTAATACAAAATTCACTTTTCCTCTGCTGGCCCACGTGAGTTTTCTAAACCATATTCTCAGAGATTGTTAGTGATTGAAATGCATTTTTATGCATTTCATATGCCTTCTATGCATGAAAATCTCATTTATATGTCCAGAATTAAATCTACCATCTTTACAAATTTCATTCCATCAAAAGTGTTTGATGTCAGCATGGCCTAACATGGTTATAACAGTGTAAATGGAAGAAGGTTATAAGCAAACCACCACACACACCACTTATCCACCCCTCTGCCCAGACACTTGGATAAGGTTGTAATCCAAAAAGTGCAAGCTTATACCAGGGACAAACAAGAACTGGCACTCAGGCCAGCTCATCTAAGCATCCTCTGGCACAGTCCCTCCACTGCCTCCAGCTCTGTCTACAAACCTTTCCCAAACAGGGAATATAATCCTCTGATGTAAATTATCCTAATCATATATAAAAGTGCTTTTGAAGGCTGAGGCCACTTTATTGTAAGATTACTTTGATGTGTTTTGACTCACAGGCAACACTATAGCCATAACTACCAAGCCTTATTCTGCATTGTCGTAGTGTGTTTTTATACTTTGTAATACTTTGAAGTAGTTTTGTTTTGTATCCCCATATTTTTCCCAAATGATTTATCCCAAACTGTGCCCCCTCCCTTTACCTGTGTTATTCCTTTCCCGGGGAGAGGAATCATCCCCAAACCCCCACCCTGGCTCTCTGTCAGTCACTCAGCATCCCATTCCCTCCATCCAGAAGCTTCGGTCCAGGTCGTTGAGTGATGAGCCAGAGGCCAGGGGTCAGCCCCCCAAGCCTTGCCCCATACACTGTCCTAAATGTCCATCCCCCAGTACCCATCCCTTAGAGTTACTTATTGGTTGGTAAAATGTTATTTACTTTTGGTTTCCACCTCCCTTTAAATGTGACCTTGGCACATCTCCCGGGGCTCTCGGCAGGAAGCCCCCTGAGGTGCAGGAGCTCCCTTGGGACTCATAATAAAACCTTGGATTAACCCCTGCTAAGAGTCGGCCCTTTCTCTTCTACCCATGTCTCTGGTGTCTCTTGTGCTGCACAGGGGCCCAGCCCAGGTGCCCTCAGCACCCTCAGGGCACAGAGAGTGTCTCCCTGCCAGCCCAGGTGCCCTCAGTACCCTCGGGGCACACACAGAGAGTGTCTCCCTCAGTACCCTCGGGGCACACACAGAGAGTGTCTCCCTGCTGTCAGCCCAGGTGCCCTCAGTACCCTCGGGGCACACACAGAGAGTGTCTCCCTCAGCACCCTCGGGGCACACACAGAGAGTGTCTCCCTCAGCACCCTCGGGGCACACACAGACAGTGTCTCCCTGCTGTCAGCCCAGGTGCCCTCAGTACCCTCGGGGCACACACAGAGAGTGTCTCCCTGCCAGCCCAGGTGCCCTCAGTACCCTCGGGGCACACACAGAGAGTGTCTCCCCCCAGCCCAGGTGCCCTCAGCACCCTTGGGGCACACACAGTGAGTGTCTCCCTGCCAGCCCAGGTGCCCTCAGCACCCTCGGGGCACACACAGAGAGTGTCTCCCCCCAGCCCAGGTGCCCTCAGTACCCTCGGGGCACACACAGACAGTGTCTCCCTGCCAGCCCAGGTGCCCTCAGTACCCTCGGGGCACACACAGACAGTGTCTCCCTGTCAGCCCAGGTGCCCTCAGCACCCTCGGGGCACACACAGACAGTGTCTCCCCCCAGCCCAGGTGCCCTCAGCACCCTCGGGGCACACACAGAGAGTGTCTCCCCCCAGCCCAGGTGCCCTCAGCACCCTCGGGGCACACACAGAGAGTGTCTCCCTGTCAGCCCAGGTGCCCTCAGTACCCTCGGGGCACACACAGAGAGTGTCTCCCCCCAGCCCAGGTGCCCTCAGCACCCTCGGGGCACACACAGAGAGTGTCTCCCCCCAGCCCAGGTGCCCTCAGCACCCTCGGGGCACACACAGAGAGTGTCTCCCTGCTGTCAGCCCAGGTGCCCTCAGTACCCTCGGGGCACACACAGACAGTGTCTCCCTGCCAGCCCAGGTGCCCTCAGCACCCTCGGGGCACACACAGAGAGTGTCTCCCTGCTGTCAGCCCAGGTGCCCTCAGTACCCTCGGGGCACACACAGAGAGTGTCTCCCTGCCAGCCCAGGTGCCCTCAGCACCCTCGGGGCACACACAGAGAGTGTCTCCCCCCAGCCCAGCTGCCCTCAGTACCCTCGGGGCACACACAGACAGTGTCTCCCCCCAGCCCAGGTGCCCTCAGCACCCTCGGGGCACACACAGACAGTGTCTCTCTGCTGTCGGCCATGTCGGGGCTGCCCCCGGTGTCTGCCGAGACTCGGGACTGGCCCAGGGTTCCTGAGAGGCTCGCAGAGGGACAGAGACACTGCCTAAGATTATTCTCTGATTAATACACTGATTAATCCAGTGCTCAGTGTAGTGTTTGCAGTTTCTTTGTCTAGCAAGCCCTGAGATAACATAAACAGTCACTAATAATGAGCTGTAACTTGGATGAGGAGGGGTTTTTTTGCTGAAATTTGAACAGAACTTTGAACCAAACTGCAGCAAAGTTGTGGCTGGGTAGGGACTACATGAAGAAAAAATGTGCCCTGCAGAGGTATCACAGCTTGCTGGTTCCCTGAGAACTGAGCCAAACAAGGGCAGAGAGGTGAAGAGCATCAGGGCACAAAATAGCTTCTTTCTACATGAAGGTAACATTTCACAACAGACCTTAAAATGTCACCATTGTACTTATAAACCTCCAGGATTCCCACTGCTTGGTAAATTTTTTAAAACTTTACTCAACTTGAAGACTTAAGACTAGGGGTTTTTACCATTTTAATGCATGTATCTCTGCCCTGTGTCAGCAGGAGCTGATTCTTTTGAAGCATTTCATCTTCTGCTTGATTATTGAAAAATATCTTTGTGGAATCACAAGATTCAGCATGAAGTTTTACAGAAGTTTTGCAGGCAGGTAAGCACATACAGTTTTAACTGAGAGTTATTTTTACCAGCTGTCAGCTGCTCACAGTAGATCTTGAGCTCTATGGATTTGCACGTGTGAAAGTGAGCAAGAAGTAGGATTCATGTTGATTGCTTTCTATATTCATAGATTTTAACATCAAAAATGACAAATACATATTGAGTAACAGTATATATTTCAGAGTAGTTAATGCCATATGAACAACTACTCAAATTCTGTATTAAACATTTAAAAAACAGGCAAGTAAAAAAACTCTTTTTCCTTTTAAAACACACCAACACAATGCAGCATTCCTGTCTTGAATAATGAAAGGCAGTCAGTATAAAGGTGCCACTTGCATTCTATCAATGTTTAAGAAATTTCTTCCAGAATAAATTCGTCACTGTGCACTGTTTTACAAAAAATCTAACACAAAGTAACGTCTAGGCAGACCATAATCTCTAGAATAAATGCTTTAAAAATAAGACAATGCTAGTAAGCAATAAATCAGAGGATAAAGCAACAGGTATTTATTCTGGTCTTATTGTGAGCTTATTGACTGACACCAGAGCATGGGTGGAGTTCCTAATGGTTGTAAGTGATACAGCTGTGGTACCTCAATGCCAAGTGAACCCTCATACCAGCAGTGTTTGTAAAACCTCCTTTCTCTCCTCACACAAACATTAAAAACCATCAGAACTATTTAACACTAGGTTATATGCAGTTAAACAGCTATGTAGTAGCAAATTACATTGTTTAGAAGTTTAATGAATAGCAGAGAAAGGGATGTCCTCTGGAGGAAGCAGCCAGCAGAGTGCCTTGCAGGGAGGCAGCAGCATCACCTCCAGGACTGAGCATGGGCACAGCTGAGGAGCTCACAGAGGGTGAGCAGAGCCACAGAGCATTTCAGACTGAGGATAATATATATTCATCCTTCTCAGAGTCCTGCCTAGAAGGCACTCTTCTCAAGCACATTGTAAGGGATGAAGAAAAATACATTGCTGCAGCCTGTCTTGAAGATTTATTCTCTGTACACACAGTTGTGCACATCTGGCACATTGCGCATGGGCTTTTCTTTTCCTCCTGGCATGCTGCAACGAGACACACTGCTTGAAAAATCCAAGTATTGCCTATATTAGCCTTTTTTCTTTGAGCAAACTGAAATTATTACTGAGCTAGAATGCATTCATTGTCTCTAAAAACTCATCACCTTCTGTATTATTCCAAAGGTATTCATTTTTAAGTGCACATACCATCGAAAGTCTGAACTGTTAAACTGAAGATAAGAATAAAATGTCTCCAAAGACCTTTGTAATGAGGTAAAAGATTCTTCCAGATTTTTATCAACATTTCCAGCTCAAAGCAGCTCAACCCTCTGTTTTTCTGTACTAAAACAAATTGTGTACAATTAAAGTGAAAGATCTGGCAAAGAACCAGGTTTTAGAGCAAAACACTGGTATCCAAACTGTTGTACAGCAAAATAATGTAGAGTATGGCCCAAACCCATAAAGAAGTCCATTACAGATAGAAAGCAAGGAAATGGCGTCCTGCAGATGGGGAAGCCATGCCAGGTGTCTGATATATGCTTGAAGCCTCCAGAGAAATTGTGCATGTTACCTTGTGATATCAACTCATGCTACCTTGGTATCGAGCCCTTTGCTTGCAATAGCTGCTATCTCAGAGCACACTGCCAGTGACAATGATCATTTTGGCTTATTTTAGCAGACTAGCTGCAATTACTGGCATCAGCAGGTATCAGACTATTTCCAGCAAAGGTGTTTGGCTTCTGAGCTCTAATTTAGTTCCTGTCACTGAGACTAGAAAATACATTTTTTGTTTCCCACAGCTTCTGGTGTGTATCAGACCCTGGCTCAGCCAGTTTTTTAGGAATTCTAGGAGTTGTGTAGAACTGCGCATTTAATCACAGCCTCCTGCCATGACTTTGGTGCATGATTTGTCCAAACATTAAAAAGAGGATTATAGCTTATTGAATCAGAAGAGGACCCTCAGCAAAAGAAGCTGGCCAGCTATTTACACACTGAAATGCTCCAAACAGCAGTACTGGCCAAGTACCATCTGGTTTAGGGTTTTGGATGAAACATTAATTTTCAACTGGATTCCAAACATTGGGCCTTTGAGGGTTCATTTATAAACCACATGTGAAACAAGCTGCCAGCAGACAATGAACCCCCACTGTCCTGGGTGAGTGTGCAGGAGCAAACTCCTGCTGCCACCAGAGTCTGCTCCCTCTTCCAGGACAATTGACTTCAGAGCTGACACAGAGACATTTAAAGACCATCAAGGTTAGAAAAGGCACAGAGCTTAGGCACATCTCATTTTAGTCAGCCTGTTAGAGATTATCTTGTATTACCATCTATCCATCCTTTTCTTCCCTCTAGTTTATTCCTTAACTGTTTTATTATCAATACTAAGGTCTGAGTGATCAACTTGTCACATGTACAGACAGTATTCCTAGTGTGAAAGACAAGAAGGAATGTCCTACTCTCCTGAAGATGCTCCAGCCTTTACTGTTCAGAGGGTCAAGAACCACCACGTGAAAAAAAAAAAAAATAAAATCCAGGGTCAACACAGTATCCAGCTCAAGAGAGTTTTGCTATTTCCCAAATGAATGTGTGCTGGTTTAAATCAATGACCTCAGATGCTCCAACATCCTGCATAGGTTTAACTTCATGAACTTTGTAGTACACAATGTTAACCACTTATTTAACATTTTTCAGATCACTTACATGCATAAATGCACCATTATAGGCTGCATTAATTAGCTCTGCTGAGGATTCTAATCCAAGAAATTCTGCAAACACTGGAAGCAAAGAAACAAGAATTTTGTTGCAGCTAAGCATGTTTTCAGGTAATATAGATAGAGATTCATCATGGGAAAAGTGCAGCAGCTCAGACCCTAAGAAGAGCAGATGATGGGTCAGATGTATACAGAAACTAGAAAAGAGGTCAAACAGGATGGCACAGCAAAATCTAAGCATGGAACACAGGGGGAAGGGGAGGGGAGTGGAGGGAAGGGAGGTATCAAGCATCACATGCATGTGGTGGGTATAGTAAGGAACTTTAAGCATATACATCTCCTTCTTCCACAACAGACTTTGGATATTTTTGGTTTAAAAAATTAAGCCAAAGGCTGTTAATTTTATGTTTATTTTATGGAGGAGGAAATCAAGGCACAGTGGGATGCTCAGGAACATTTGAAGTGGCAGCCAGAGAAAGTGCACTCCCCTTCACCACATCTGAAATTGATCTAGTCTTGTTTAAAATCAAGCTATGTATTATTTTGTGAGGCTAATCTAAGGAAGACATCTAGGACACTAAGCACTAGCATCCTCCAATAGGAGAAAATCACGGGGAGGAAAAAGATACATCCTTGGGATTGAATAAAAGAAATACAAAGGACTGCAACAAGGAAGAGCTAGGTCTAAAATTCTGGGAAAATGAGCTTTACAAACCTTTCTGTCATTTCCCATTAAAAGGGGTAATAAATATAACACCTTCTGTGAGGAATATAATTTCAGGCAAAGCAGTACATAATGCAGACATGTTATGTAATATCTACTTCCTATGCTTAATGCTTATGAGCCAGTAATTTCTAAAAAGATCCCCAGCCCTAATTCCTGTCCAACCTGGAGGAAGTCCTCAACTGCTTTCTTCCTTCTGTGCTTGCATTTGCTTTCCATGACCTTTTGAGCCTTGTAAAAAGCATTTTGTTAAAATTACATAATCAGTTGTTCCACCTTTAAAAGCTGATGGTCAGAAATGGGTTTTTTTATTCCAGTGATTGTAAAACACCACAGCCTCCAGAGGGATCACTCCTTCATACCTTGTCTGTCTCACATTACCATTTTCATCATGGCATTGGAAAGCAAAGAGCATCTAGGGATCATCATCAAGATCATCCAGGAAACGAAAGACAGAAATGTGTCCAGGGTCAATTAAGTAAGATATTTTTTAAATTATCTTACACAATGTAAAATGCTGTAAAAAAATTTTTGTTCTGCTTCCAGACGCTCAGATAAGGTTTGAGAGAGTTAACACTGCTTCCATACTCATACACTTGGACACTCAGCCTAGATTGTGTGACAGACCTTAGCTGGGACTCACACAGTGCAGGAGCTGGGGCAACTCTGTCCAGCATTTGGTTAAATCTCTTATGATCCAAGCTATGCATGCTAAGCTATGGATAGTTTATTTTTTCAGTTATTTCTTCATAACTTTTCTTTTTTACTCAGCAGGCAACCGTTTCGCATAGGCTAAACCTCACTCTATACTATAATGAATCCTAAATAGTACAGGGGTGGGGGGTCTTCAATAAAAAAGTAGCATGATATATATTCAATCATAGCAAAGAACTAAAATTTACATATATAAAACTACTATATATATATACTATATATAAACTAAAATATATAACTAAAACTACTATATATATATATATATATATAGTAGTTTTACATATATATATATATATGTATATACACACATACACACACATAACTTTAGTGGTGACTTCTGCTCATATGCTTCCAGGAGGAATAAATGACTGACTACATTTTTACCACACAGAGAGGAACATTAGTCAGTCCTAATTGGAAAATATGAGTTGATGCTTAAGGGCTCCACACTATGGAAACCTGGGGCTTGTGCAGTACAGCCTTTATGGTGTATTTGGCTCCCCTGCAGGAATACCTTTTATTCTAATCATCATTCAGCACTCCAAGGCAAAAGCCAGAGATCCCTCTCAAATGAGCATATAAATTTTCCACTGAAGCTAATTTATAATTAGTTTTTAACAGGAGTAATTTTTTTCAGCTACATTCTTTCTAATTTGTACTATAAATGGAAGTACTTTTCCATGTAAATTAACTGAACCTACCCAGAAATACTCTTCTATTGACACTGTGCCATAGACTTTCCTTCTTAAATTGTTTGGAAAATTTCAAACCAAAAAATGTTTAAATCAACAAACAAATCAACAGAGAAATGAGCGAATAAAGAGCATCTAAACCATGGAACTAACTCCTCAGCCAACTTTTATGCTCCATTTTCCTGAGTCATCCCCTTGTTTTCATCCTTCATAGGCTTATTCCACAAGCCTAATTGTTTAGCTCTTATTTTCACACACAAAAGAGGAGAAATAGCAGTAAATATGCCTTGGAAAGACACAGCACTGCCTAAAACAGTGCAATCTGATCCTTCCTAATAATCAAAATATGGAACAGCATTAAAATATTCTGGTTCAGATAGTGTAACATTTACTTACTAAATATTCCTGAACTGAGTTATTTCTTGAAGCAATTCTCAAATAAGCAGAAAATCCAAGCTGGCTTCCTTCTGCATCCTGCTTATTGTCATATAAATTCCTCTCACAGGAGGGAGATGATCTGCATGTCTATTTTGCTCTCCTAAATAACCTAAATACCATTATAAAGATTCAAATGTTCAGATGCTTCAGGTACTCATACACACCAATTCTTCAAGGAGAGAAAAACTGCAAGGAAGTACAGAATTCTTAGTAGGGCTACATATGTTCATTTATAACCTCTTCAAAAAAACAAATCATTTGATGATTAGACATTAGCAGTACACTAAGTACCAAGACTGTTACTGTGTAGTTCAATCTGCACGGGATAGCCTGGCAAACTACTGTCCAAGACTATTACATGGAAATATCAAAGTATTTTCCTTATGCCCATAAATAACTATTTTTGTGTTTCACTCATATTTTAATAAAATACAGGGTATCTGCATGGTATTCACTTTACAAGAAACAAAATGAAAATGGTGTTGTTTACCAAAATTACATCTCTCCAGAAGCTTATGGTTTTGGTCAATGTATGTAAGGGGCCTCTGAGAAGGCCACACTCTGTCTTCCCTATAGCATAAAACAGCAAATCAGTAAAAAAAGCCCAGTAAATCCATAAACATTTCATATTCTTATTGTGTACATAGGGTGGAGCTGTTACTGTGGTCTTTTAGGGCTAATGAAAATCCTCTAGTACGAGACTCATTTATGATTAATTAGCCTCTCTACTATTGTTTTTTTGCTTGGTTTCCAGAACACAGCATTCAGTAGGAAATGGATGACTAGCTGCAAATATTGTAAATGTGTGCTGGGGGAACATTTGAACATTTGTTCAAATTTGTTTGAAGATTTTTATGCTGCTACCCATCTCCATACTGTCAGAGCACAAAATTCTCAAAAGAGAATTTTCACTTTACTGTGTTCGCAACTCTTCCCAAGTTTGTTTCCCATACAGATGAGGCACTTTAATTTCATTTATGCAAAAACTTGCAAAAAGTCAGTATTTGGCTTAAGCTAGCTAAAAACCATGTCAACTGCAAACTTTTAATTTTATATTAGTTACTAATTCTGCAGTCAGCACAGAGCTGAATATTTGTAGTTCATGCAGGAATGTCATTATTCCCAAACAGCCAGCACAGTGGAACCTGAATATCAGTCTAAATCATGTTTCTTGTTTATGCTTTTTTAAATTATATATTTGTAAGATAGGTTATTAGGAACTAATCAATAGAACCATTTACATAGCTGACAAACCAGGAATTTATAACAAACCACCAATGACATCTTGTCTAGTTTTTGAGTCCTGATTGGATAATTCTTACTTTAACCAACACCCCAAAATTACATGTCACTTCTGGGTTACAGTGCATTTAATAATGTTTAATGGCAATTATTAAGCAGGGAAAATATTAATATAAGAGGTCAGTTACAAGGCACACATAACAGTTTCCAGATATAAAGCAATAAAGTGAATGCCCATATTGAACCGCTCAGGAAAAATCAATAGCTTTTGCAAATATGCAAAACTAACTTCAAATTAGAACTTTAAAGGCAGCTAAAATGGGTTTCAGCTGCCTCAGCACAAACCCCCAGTGCCATTCTGGATCCCCTCAGGTATCTGAGGCATCCATGAATGTTGGCAGATATAACCTGGGACCCCGGAGGAATTTGCATCCTTTTGATGGAGGCAGGTGGGAACACCCCTTGGAGGTCTAAATTAGTAAAAATGGTCTGTGTCTATGTTAAAGCAGCTGAAACCCATTTCATCATCTTAGATAACAAGCAGCAGCAAAAAAATTCCAGTTTTTCAAATCATTAATGAGAAAAAAATCAATCTTTCCCTTAATCAAAATTCTCTTGGCAAATTCGAAATACAAAGTTAAATTTTAATATGTAAAAACCAGGCCAGCACTTCTTTTCTTGTCACAGTCAAAAATGCATCACTATGAGGAGAGAGTAACCTCTGTACTCTTTACCTCTATTAATTTTTTTCTTCCTTTCATTGCTACCTGAAATAGAATCATACCTGAATTACTCAGACTGCAAGTTGAGAGGGTATAATGTGTTGAGTAGTCACATTTTTAGAAAGCAGTCTTGAAAATGTGTATGCACATTAAAAGACTGAAGAACATCTTTCTTAACACTTCAATATATGCAAACATCTGAAATTATTCTTCACAAGATCCTTTCAGGTACATTAGATCATGTCTTTTCTTTATGCAAATTAGTTATCACATCTGAAGTGCATTTTTAAATCGTTTGAAAGTTGACAGAGCACTAAACTGAACTTAGCACAGAGGAGCAGCTCCAGGACGTGACACCACAAGAAACCACTGACCTAAGCAAATGCTGTATGATGCAAAGATCAGTGTGCTAAATATGTCCTTCCATTGGTGTGTAAAGGAAAGTGAAAGGAAATAGAGATGAGTTCCTGGGAGACCTTCCGAAATCTGGAGCTGTTTAAAGCATAAGCGTTCAGGAGGGGAATTGCTACAGGAAGCCACTGTCTACAAAATGTACCAAATGTTAGTGAGTAGTGTATGTCACAAACAAGATAAATGTGAGGCATACCCAGGTGTGTGTAGGGGAATCTTTTCTAACCAATTCAAAGCCAAAGTCAATTTATTTATTTAGATTTGTTGGTTTAATATGTCTACTAAACCAAGACAGTACCCAGAACTGGATTGGAACTCACCTCCTGAAAAGCTCAGTGCACAAAGAGCTTAAGGTTGCTCAAGTTCATTCATCCCTAAATGAAGAGATATACTCAGTGTTAATTTCTAAAGGAAAAATATCTCCTGCTCATTTACACAAGGGCTCTATTGAATTGACTAACTGTCACAGTAATTAAATTGCTACAGTGCATACAAACAGCCCCTCTGAAGCTGGTGAGTTATATTCCCCCTCCCTGGTTATTCCTCAGTAGTAAAGGACTTTTGCCAGAATCCTTTTGTTACAGCCTGAGTTAAACATAACTGCAGAAGGGATCCCATAGGAAAGGCTGTGGAAGGGAAGCAAGTCTTACAGAGGTCCTGATCAGGGGTGCTCCAAGTCAGGGGTGGATGCTGCTCCATTTTGCCTCCTTCTGCTGCCCTGTCCTTTGGCCATCGGGAACAGAGGGATTTCCTGCCTCTGAAGTAACATGCAGTGCCTCCTCTTCTGCAGCTTTCCTTGGACCTACCCTCCTGACACATTATAGGTCTCTCTTTCCAGTCAATTCCTGCTATTGGCTCTGCGACATTCTGTGGGAAGAGGTGAAGTATTTTTAACAAACTTGCACAACAGCTACAAAGGACAGTCAGGAAACAGAAAATTATGATTTGCTCTTGTAAGGAATTGTAAGCACTTTGATGATCTTGCTGCCCTGATTTAAATTCATTAGATTCTGCTACAAAGACAGAATCCTGCCAGCTATGAAGGGCTTTGATTTCATTTTTTTCATGCACTTATCATGACCTCATTTTGTAAAGTGCCAAGTGGATTTGTTCATTCATAACCCATCTTGATGCAGTGGATGGCAGCAGGAGGTGGTTTTGGGGTGGAGGGGTTAGTTTTAGTACATTTGATTAGTATAATAGGACATAATGTTCCATTCTATCCTTTTCTACTTTCAATATTTTAATTCATTGTATGAGAAAAAATTCAATGGCAATCTGTCAAGGACTGCAATTATGCTTTAAATCAGGATGAAAAAAAGCATGTGTGTATTTGTGAGCATGGGGAATCATTTACATAATAACTCATGGTAATAATAACCCTCAGATATAGTCTTTATACCCCATACTCTATCCCTTGGTTTTCATTTTAAGATGGCTGCTTCTTTCAGTGCAGTACACTTAAAAATATAGAAATTTTAGTCCTGCATTTTTTGGGCAGCTATCAGACAGCAAATGCTGGTACCACTTTGTGCTTAAAAATTTGCACTGCTATCAGCTGCCATCTGGCAAGGTCTCCCAAACAGAGGGTGGTTGAAATCCTCCAGAGAAAACCCATGCTTATGACTAATGGTGGTTTTTCTAGGCTTATGTTGTCTTCATCAATTGGAACCATTGGTCTGTGGCAGATTCTGCTAATGAACACAAAAATTGGAGGGTTTGGGGTTTTTTTCTACCTGCTAATAATCTTATCCAAATATTAAACTTTTGGAGAGGTATAAATTAAAAGCATATTTTAATATGAAAAATGCAAATGCTTCAAAATCAAATGCTTTACTTTAATAAGACAAAAATATTTTATTTGTAAACCAAAATATGTTTTAAACTAGGTTTTCTCTTTTTAAATTTGGAAACTGTATCAGGTGTCAAATGAGAAATTAAAAGTGAAAGAGAAATTAAGAATAGTTTTTAAAATTTAGAGAAATGTAAAAAATAATGCATCAAGATCTACAAGTTCTAGATGTAACTAAAAATGAAAGTTTTTTATAGTTTTCTATTTTTGGAAAGGTCCCACCTAAAAGCATATTTTTGGTCTACCTTAAAAACAATTTATCTCACAAAGTTAAAAATGCTTTTTTTTTTTTTTCTCCTTTTCAGTGTATAACATCCATTTTGACAGGAGAAAAATAAGAGATTAGATGTCATTCATTCCTTTGCCTTTCCAAATACTGAAGACAGGATGGTCCTTGGTAGCCCTTTCAATGGTGGGAATGCATCCACTTGGAAAATAAGGGAAAGTATAAAGTTAGTGATTTATGTAAATGCTTTCCTTTAAATGAGGTTGCTTTATATCTCATAAGAATACCACAATGGCTTTTTTGTTTGCCTCAAAATTTCATCCTATTTTCTGAGGTCCTATTCAGGGTCCTCCACATCCCTCAGCCTTCATTTTCATGCACGGTTGGACTCTATGAGCTTACAGGTCTCTTCCAACACAAAGGATTCTATGGTGCTCTGATCCAAAGGACCATGTCTGAACATGAGTAAAGAGAAAGTTTTTTCCCCATGCAGTGTCTTGGCATCAGAGGATGCCAAATATAGTTCTTACAAAGCCCATTTGACCTGCAATAGCTGTTGTCTTTAAAGAAAAGACAACCAGAAATTATGGTCTTAGTGACATAGTAGAAATTTTTCTTTTTCAGCTGGGCAGACTATTTGCCTCTCTAAGATAAATGGGACTCTAGACTTCAGCCTAGATTTTGACAGGTAGTGTTATTTTATGGGACTTTCCACAGCTCTGCTGAAAAGGCTGCTCAATATTCTGAGTAACCAACCCTGCCTTTTGACAGCTCAAAAATTCACCACTTCAGTTTATGTTAAAATAATTTTTGCAATGGTAATCATGAGCACTGAGGAAAATTAGTTTTATCATTAAATAATCACACCCTTGAGAGGCTGTGGGCACACAGCTGGTGCTCAGCTGGCTTCAAATAGCTGAAATACAACTATTGCAGGGAAACCATACCTCTTGTCTTTGAGTATAAATTAAAACTAAAATAGTAACCATTCCTTTTCAGATTTATTTTTTTGTATATGTGCAAAGATACATGCCCATACTAACTAAACATGGAAGAAAGTAGTCCATATCCCTGTATTAATACATCATGCCAGTAACACATTAGAGCAGATTAACCTATGTCACTGAAATGTTTTGGGGTTTGCTTTTCTCTGTTTAGTGAGAAAAGAGAAAAACTGATATCTGCAATATTCTTATAAACAAAAAACAAAAAAAAACCCCAGTGTGTCTTTTGTATCAGGATTAAATGCCCAGCAGAGCAGCACATGTTACACCCCAAGCTTTGCACAGCAATGAGGGATGAACCTGCTGGCATCTGTACCTGAGACAAGCCAGCAGTCCCAGGACTCAGTGAGAAGGAGACTTCCCAGAGCAGTTCCCTGCAGCCAGGATGGGGAGTGAGCAGTACCTGTGCCAGAGAAGCTGTGCTGCCCCTCTGAAGCTCCACCACAGCCCTGGGGGAAGCAGGCACCTTTCTCTGAACACTCCTGTGTCCTGCAAGAAGCCTCCTCCTGTCTCTGTCCCCTGCAATATTTCTCCATTCACCAGGATCTTCCCAGCTGCAGGGTCAGGTGTCCAACAGGAGCAGAGGGCTCTGGAGAGGTGCTGCTTGTCAGGCTGGAAGAGTCTGTTCTGCCTCCTCAGGTGTAGGTAATGGGGCAGCCTCTCTCCCCTGGAACCTGTGCCCTGCACAGCACACACTTTGCTTCATGGACCTCCTGGTTGTCCTGGGGAGCCCAATTTACTGCTGGGTTTAAAGAGAGACCAGTGTGGGCCACCAGGGGTGGGTGATGATGAGGAGAAGGTGACTACTCTTAGCTTCATAGTAATTTTAGTTTCTTAAACCTAACTAAATTTTCAGGAAGCTTTACCCACCAGAATATACATTGAAAATGAACCCTGGAAGTTCACATTGCAGAGGAAATAGGGAATGGGAAAGTCCTGGTTAACAGTCCAAATGATCCATGGGATTGGTGCAGCTCTGCTGGTGGTCCTGTTCAGCTTGCTGGAGTCTGTCTTTTCCAATATAGAACAACACAGAATTGTTAATAATATGCCTGTTTTGAAATTGCAATAGGGCTGCTGAGGGGAATTCGATTTATCAAGAGATAATCATCTGGAGGGGAATAAAGACACCTGTCTGCCTCTTGCTGTCAAAATTTAATATAATCATTCATAACAATATCCTCCCCCCACCTGACATAATGCCTACTTATTATTTTAATTACCCAGATAATCTTCACACAGACTTTATGTTTTTACCTCTAACTGGATGCCTAATAGAGCTTGCACTACTGTTTTTCATAAACACCCCAAAGCAGCACTCTCTTTGCACTGTAAAGTTCCAGCAGAGGAACAGTGCCATGCTTTGCTTCACTGTGTAAACATCTATCTCACCCCAAAATGGCTTTGATCAAGAAGCACTGCCTAGCTACTCATTTAGGTTGTGCTCAGCAAGACATTTAGACTCATGCCCAATGTTCAAGCCTTTGAAAAGTCCTACAGATCCTCCCCTAGTGGGTTAATAAAGATTAACTCAGTGCTTCAAAGATACACTCAGAGCTCTCAACTGCTGAATTAGGACTTTGTTTTCTTAAGGTTCTGCCTTAAGGATGAGTAACATTACATGTTGTTGGGTGAGGGTGTTTCTCTGGCTATCTATCAGTGAAATGAGGACCTGCAGATGTTCCTTGTGCCAGGGATATACATCTTAATATTTTGTCATTGAAAATTGTAAAAACAAAATTTAATTGCAGCATTTAGTTCCTGATCCTTTTATGCTCTCGTTTCTGCCAGTGTGTCAAAGTCTGACCCTTCAAGAGGAACAAGTGCCTTAACAGAAAACAGTGTTGGACTGACGAACAAAGCAATTGCATTCAAAAATCTCCCAAATCAACATAAAGATTGCTTACAAACTGATCATTTTTCCAGTCACATTTCTGGAACAGCAAGTTTTTACAGTGTAAATTGCTTATTTGCTTCCTCTGCTACATTAGAACATAAGCTTCTCTTTTCTTGCAGTGTCGTGGCCATTACCTTCAAACAAAAGACTGCTTTTGCACAATATCAATTTGTATGCTAATAATATTGCTTGCAATTGTACCTATGCTAACACACAAGACCAGGTTATAGCCAATTCCCATTTCTTCTCTTCTAAGATACTTGAAGAGTGATAGTTTTAAAGATTATGGACTCTCTTCTCATTTCCTCTTCTCAGCATTACCGAAGTCTATTGCCTAGCTGCTTCATCTCATATTAAAAACTGTTCAAAAACCTCAGAGACTCCTTGCACATACTCATGACTTTTGCATGAGCAAAAATTGTGTTTGCTTTGGGCAAACATATGTTTCCTGTTTATTAGTGCAAGCTTTTAGCACATTTGCTTCATCCTGAATAAAATGCTGCCATACTTTTTTTACAGTTCAACTCCTTAGCAACCCCAGTGGTGGGGCTTCTGTCTTTGGTTGTGGCAGGATAGCCCAGAAAATGCTTTCATGGATAAACCATGGGAAGCTGTCCAAACCTTACTCTGGGTACAAGTATCCCAGCACTGTCCTGGAAATTGCAGCACTATTTCTGTTCTCTACAGGAAGAATTTATTTCAGAAGATGAAGAGCTACTGAAAAGATTTGCTTAAACAGGAACTTGAATTATAATTCATTTGAACATGAGATGTAAAGCTGGAAAGTGTTGTGCAGCTAGAATTAACCTTTGGAGCAGGGTTCCTAGCAGTGTAATGCTAGAGAAAATTTACCTGTAGAAGCTTAGAAAAGAGTCAAATAGAATAAAATTTTCTCAGGAAGGTGAAATTGTTCTTATACAATGTGGTGACTTTGTACAAGCTTTGGACAGCATTCACAATGACAATCTATAAATTAGTAAGAACTCAAATTATCCTTTTTCTGGATTATATTCCTCAATTTCTACAGCACCATTCTTCCAGGTGGAACTCCTTTGACTCCCTCATTCATCTGGCTTCACTTCTGTGGCAAAATCATGCCCAAAAGCCAAATTCCAAATTTAAAATATGTCTACTTTCATAATAAAAAGTATTTATACATACATACATACATATATATATATATATATATATATATGTGTGTGTGTGTGTGTGTGTGTGTGTGTGTGTGTGTATGTGTGTGTGTGTGGAAGCCCTATTCAGGCTGCAACATATGTATGTATGTATGTATGTATGAATGTATGTATATAATTGAAGATTTCTCTCTTCCTGATTTCCACCAAGCTGTTGAACACTGAGCATTGACTTTGGCTGAATCTGCAGTTGTAAGATGCAAGAAACAGCCACAATAAGAGATACAATGCTGAGGATCCAACATTCACACAACACTTGCTCTGTGACTTCTCCATCAGAAGAATGTCTGTAACCCATGCCCACAGCCTGGATGTGTGTTAGTAGAAGAACACAAGTGCACCATCTGGCTGCTTTGTCTGAAAGGAACCCATTTCTCCAAAACTGCTCTTAAATGTGTGAACAAAGCCACACTAAATAGGCTTGATCAGGTTTGTTTCAAAAGCACAATCGGGACCCAAGTTAAAATAACAATGTGAATGCAGACTTTGCAACCAAGATGTGGTTGGGTTTGGGGAGCTGGGCAGAATTCAAATGCTGTCCCTCTTGTTTTCTAGCCAGCAGTCAGTCATACAGATTCCATGTCTGCTCCACATGTTTCATTTATCAGCCCTCCACTCAACACAGTCTACACACTGAAATGTGTGAAATTTTATTCAATTGCTGAAGGACTTAACCATTTGATTGGGGAAAAAAAATATATTGGTACCAATCTATTACTTTACAAGGAGGAATGAGATGCAAAAAAACTAGTAACAGAAGGCACATTTAGGAACATACAGAAAGAATGAAAATGTATAATATTTACATAGACAGATTCCACTGCTGAACAGAAAATCATAAACAACTCTCCTCTTGATAAAACTGACAAAAAATTTTGGATTAATTTCTTCTAAGTAAAAAAAACTGACTGAAAATGCATTTCATCAGGAAGCTAAATTCTTATCTAACAAACCCCTGAAAAGCATAAAAATAAAAATTTTAGTGATCAAAGCCAAACACAAATTCTCATCTTTAAAATTCCCCCCAAATCCATTTGTGATTAGCTGAAAAAAATGAAAGCAAGAAAAAAATTATACTTTAAAAAAAGAGCCTCTGGGGGTTTTGCAGCTGTAATCACATAAAAAACTGTGATTAAGAAATTACATGTTTGAGGCTGAAAATGCAAATGCTTCATATTTGTCAAAATCATAACTTCAAATGACATTGCAGTGTTCTTGCTATTTTATGCAGTACTTATGTTATTGAGTCAGTTTTTCCTGTCTTTTTTCTTTCTCTAATTTTTAACAGCCTTTTATTTCCTGCTCTTGCTTTGTAAGGTAAAACTTTCATTGCTTTCTTCTGAAAGGAGATTGCAAGATGTTCTTAGTAATCAAGTGTAATGGGCCATGTTCTTTGAACACTTAGAGATGGAACTAGCACAAAAAGAAATAAAAAACAATGGCAGAAAAGGCTGATCAGCCTCTGCCAAGCAGTGGCTGAGTCAGCTGGGACCTGTGAAATATTCTCCAAAGCCACAATCAGCTGTGTCCAAAGGAGGGCACGCCAAGAACCAAAACAAAGGGAGAACCTGCTTCCTTGGGTGGCCAAATGTATTCAGGTGACTCCTTTCATTTTCAAGACATTGAAAGCATGGTGAAACAACACAGTCAGAATTTCAACTTTTTTTCCTCTGCTTTTGTACCACAGTAGCACAAATACATTCCCCAACTTATCCAGCCACCATGCTTGAAATATAACCTCTAATGGTTTGGCCCATGTTTTGAGTACTGGATTCTTGACTCAATAGGCCTCAAGATTTTCAGTGTCTGTTTTCTTTGAGCAAAGTGATCCCTGGTCCTAAAAGTGAAGGTTTGTTTAGGAAACTTACTGTGCAAACATCTCACAAACAGAGTGGAAAAAACAAAAGCAGTAACTGCTAAATGCAGTCCTGCTCTCTCCTGAACAGCAGAGCTCTTCCCTGCCTCCTTCTGTGCTTGCCCCTCATTCCACATGCACCCCAGGTGAAAGCCATGGATATGCGGTCCTTGAAGTCACCTAAAATTTTGTTGGCCCTTGCTTCTGTCCTTCTGGAACAGAAATCTTACTAGTTCTCTTGTTCCACTCTTAACTTTTGGATACAAACTCACATTTCTGGGAGGACTCTTTGGTGTAAGATATCTTTTATGCTCTGAATTTATTTCTATCAAATGTTACAAAGCGATCTCAGTGTTTTGTCAACTGTAGATGGCACAAAACAAGCTCAGTAGAATATTGCTTTACTCAGGCATGATGAAAGACTCTGGTCCTCCACTTTTCCATTTACTGTCACAGACATCACATAAATGAGAAATTAAAGGACATTCCGAGCAAGCCTGTCTTGGGACTTCAGATATCATAAAAGTAACACAGACTTCTTTAAGCATGGCCTTTTTTGCTTAATAACATTTTTTTTAATTTATAGATAATATACATGCCAAGTTGTAAAAAAACAAGGCTGATATGAATTTTTATTGTAATATGTATTTATTTATACATACACTCTGCAAACATAGATAAGGACTACTCTACAAGCATACCATTAAATTGGTGGGGCTAGGTTTACGTTTTGGATCTATTTTAAATGCTGTCATGGAAGTTCTGTGCTTGTGAGCACATTGGCAGGCAAAAGTTTTTGGTTGTTTTTTTTTTAAATTCTTATCACCTATAGAATTGATGTCTTTATGTTATTACTCATGGAGGTAAGTAGGAATTAAACCATGCTTCCTTGTTTTTGTGTCAAGCATGAAATCATAACTCACCTCAGGGCCTGGCAAGGTCATGGAGCAGATTCCCCTGGAAGCCATGCTGAGGCACATGAAAATAAAGAGGTGATTGATGACAGCAAACATGGCTTCACTAAGGGCAAATCTTGCCTAAAAAAGTTGGTGACCCTGTATGACAGGGTTACAGCAGTGGTGGATGAGGGAAGAGTATCTGACATCATCTACCTGGACTTGTGCAAAGTGCTTGACACTGTCCCACACATCATCCTTGTCTCTAAACTGGAGAGACATGCATCTGATGGAGCACTGGGTGGAGCACTCAGTGGATGAAGAACAGATGGATGGTCACACTCAGAGTTGTGACACCAGTTTGATGTCCAAATAGAAACCAGTGACAAGTGTTGTTCCCCAGAGGTCAGTATCAGGACCAGCAATTTTTAACATTTTTGTCAGGCACATGGAAAGTGGGACCAAGAGAACCCTCAGCATGTTTGCCAAGGACACCAAGCTGTGTGGTTTGGTTGACAAGCTGGAGGGCAGGGGTGCCAGCCAGAGGGACCCTGACAGCCTGGAGGGGTGGCTCTGTGCAAACCCACTGAAGTTCAACAAGGCCAAGTGGAAGGTCCTGCAGGGTGCAGGTCAGGGAGCAGGCAGGGCAGCCCAGCACTGGCTGCACTCGCCTCTCAAGGCAAAAGATGCTCTTTGCAGGGTGTTGAGCTTGGAGCAGAGCTCCTTCCTTGGAGCACACCTCCCTGTGAACACAGTGAGGCTTTCTTTATTGGGAGCAGCACTGGCTTATGTCCTATCACCTGGAGTGGGTGACACCCACTGCTCTCCAGCTCTCCCAGTCATAGCTGAATTCCTACAGTTCTTGCCAGCACAGGTTGCTGTGTGCACACCATCCCACTGGTGACCAGAATTAGAGAGCACAAATTACCTATGGGGATGGGAAGGTGCACATGATTAGAAATGCTGAGCACATCTGTGTCCCATGTCTCCAGCACAGAGAGTGCAGTGAGTGAATGTTTTTAATAGGCTGGGCCTGGAATATAACAATTTCTAGAATATCAAGTTTAAAACTAGTTTATTTGTTGGGGTTAGCATCTGGAGCTCCCTTTTACTCTGTCTCTCTCAAGTTCTCTCTAGCCTTAAGCTTTTTGCTGTAATACTGAAGGATCATGATTACAGTCTCTGACACAACCTTAGCCTCTAATCACCACCTAAGATGTGTGTGGTTGAAGAGGTGCAGGGTCAGTACAGTAGGCACAGACCTCACTGAAAGAACAAGATGATACAGAAAATATTGCTTTTATTATACCTCTTATTAACTTAGCCACCTCCAGCTCCTTTTCCAAGACAAAATTTCCCATAGTTACAGGTTCTTCAAGTAATGTCAAATGGATGGCAAATTGTGTAAATACATGTTGTGAGTAAAACCTGTGAAAATTGGTTAATATGAATATTTCACATCATAGAAAATTTTTTAAAAATCCAGTCAAAGAATTCACAAAATCAGAATATATTAATTTCTTTCACTGAGTTTGTAGCTAATTAAGTGAATATCAGGCATACATGGGTCGTTGGTCTGAGGGCTAAAGAAATGTGCAATGCAGACTTTCTCTTTGAAAAATCATTTTAATCACTTTAATATTTAACACTGTATTTTTGAGGGCCATGTATGCTATGTAGTCAGCCTCAATGATAAAGAATGAAGGTCAAGAAAGTAACTTTCTTGCTAAGTATCAAAAAGAACTATATTAAAAGAGAAAGGCGGGGGGGGGGGGGGAAAGGAGTTCATAACTCTGAAAAGAGAAGGAAAGAACAAGGCTAAAAGAGTAACAGACTTTTCCCTTTTTTTGTAACTTTTGTCTGTGTGGCTCTGTGTGTGCATATCTACCAAAAGACTTGTGAGGAAGCCACTGACACTTTTGAGACCATGGGATGAGTCCAGTGACAGAGGGGACAGAAAGATAAAACACACCAAAAAATTGCATTGAAACTATCCAAGAGGACTGGGATAAAAGCCAGAAACAGACATAAATGACCTGAGAGAATGGATAAATACTGAAGAAAAATAGGATAATGTAAAACCAGGTTAGCATCAAATTAATTTGAAAAAGTTTCAGAAGTAGAAAGGAGTTATTCCAGACCTCTCAAATCAGTGGAAAAATGATGGAGGCTCAGAGAAAGAAGAGAAAAGGATTTAGGAATCATTCAATCTCAGATTTTCTCAGGTCATTCTGCTTACTATTTTGTTCTGTCTTACAGGTTCATGGTTTTTCTTGGAGTTTGTTTTTTTTTCCAAAAGTCTCTGTCCTGTTCTGTTTTCTGTTACAAACTTAAGCAAAGTTGTCTGACAGCCAGGCCATGCCAGTGGACAGCACACACGAGGGCTGGGTGTATATGAGGGTGCAAGTTTTGTACAGAACTGTGCTGTACAGTCCTTCCTCTGCAGAGATGTGCAGGCCACAGCACCAAAAGAAAGAGAAAAATAAAGAGTAAATGCTACACTTCCTGTCAGAAGTCCTTCGTGTCTATTGTCACCTACAGTTTTATTAATGAGTGTAACTGGCTGTATTCAAACACAATGCTGTAAAATTTAATTGGGCAAACATAGTGAGCGTTAGCTGGAGCTGTTTCCAGTCATGTATAATTACATGAAGCTCATACTTCAATAATTAGTGTGGCAAAATGAAATTATTTTGCAATTAGAGAAGCTCTCATTTCACCTTTCCTGTCATGGATCTTCATTTAATTTAGATTTTTATTTACTGACAGTCCCACTCCATTAGATAAGGCATTCCCTCACCCACCAGGACACTTTAAAATGAGGCAATATATCCAAGAAGACCTAAGAAAATATGGGTTATCTTGGGAACTTTGGCTCCAGTTTTTCTAATCAGTAGAAGAGCCAAGTGATGGAAGCAGCCGCTATTGGTGAAAAGCAGAATCCTCCTTAAGGCTGTCAAGGCCCACAGCACTCCCTGGCACTCACCAACTCCCATCAGAGTCTATTGCTTCCTTCTCAGACCACAGCCAGGAACTCCTCACTCCCTTTTGCAGGCCTTTAAGTGAAGACAGAGGATAGTAATTAACACTTCCTCGGATACCAGGAGCAGATGCCTGCTGTAGCACATTGAAAGACATGGAAAATTTGCTCTCTGCAGCTGCACCGTGCGTCTCCCATCCGGCGGTCATTGGCTCCCTCTGGCTGAGCAGGAGCACACGGTGGCTGTGGCACAGGTGGAACGGCTGCACCACGGCTTCCTCCTCACCCCAGCTCTCAGGAGCATCTTCATCACCTGCATCCCTTCCACTGCCAACATGTCACCACACCCAGGGAGATGCTCCTGCCTTCCCAGCACTGCCACTGCTCTTCTGCCAGACTGGGCACTTCTTTCCCAGCTCTCTCTGACCTTTCCAACGAGTACCTGTTTTCCTAACCTATCTCTACAAAGTAACACAAGGTAAATTACTGTTATATTTCATGCCAGCTAACATTTAATATTCTTCTTTCCTTCTCCAAGACATTAAACATAGAATTAGCAAATCCAAATAACACTTGAAATATTTCCCAAGCAAGAGTGGAATTAAAACTTTGGAAGTGGGGTAAGACTATGCTCAGAATTTCTGAGAAAATAAAGATACTTAAAATCACATAAACACTAAGTGATTTACTGCTTCATAACTAAAACCCATTCTGGAATCACAGAAGGATAGTTGCTTATATTTTATTTTATCTGTCCATGTATAAAAGCTTCAGTGGACCAGCCTGGATGACATCAGCTGTTTATAAGTAAAATCTTCCCTCCAAACTTGCACCACTCAAACCATGGAAATCTGCAACAGAGAAGGCAATATTCCTGCATTCCTCTGATCATAGAGCTTAATTTTAAAAACTTTTGGCAATGGGTGAGCCAAATTAAAGACATTTACCCTCCTAGTACTCCACTCAATCTTTATTGCTAAGGGGACTGATAAAGCATATAGAGATTTGGGGCTGTTTTTTTGGTTGCTAAGAGAGTTAATATCACAATTACGTACATAAACCCCCTCAATTAGACAGACACCAATTTGTTATTTCATTCCTTCACGAACTTCCTGAAATGAGAAGGGATTACCGCTGCATTGAGGGTGCCTGCAACAGGAGATTTAGGGAAACAGTGCTGCCAGACTTAGCAAAGGCATTTTGCTGAAGGAGAGCACAGTGCAGAAGGAATTATCTCATCACCCCAAATGTCTGTATTGGATGTACTCTCAATGGGTAATATGGGATTAATAGGTATTATTTCCTTATTTCAGACAGTAGTATTTCATGGATAGTGACTGCACATCAATAGAGGCCTATAAAACATGATTATAGACAGTCTATCAGCCCAGAAGGCATTAGAAACTGATAAACCACTAATTGAAAGGTCTATTTATTATTAATTTGTACAACACTTACAAATGAAACCTTGAAATAAAGCATGACTTCCATCACAGGATGTTAATCACCATCAGACTTAAGATCCAACAGAGATCTTCATGGCTCATAGTGCTTTGGTATTTTTATCTGCTGAAAGTCCTGAGTTTAATTTTAGTCTTGTCACAGAAAAGATACTACCAGTAAGTATTGCATGTTCATGGTGAATAAATCACATTATGCCTGGCAGAACTTCTGTAATTTCTTTGTCAAAGAGTTTAATACCGAAAATAAAACACAGTTCTGTTGAGCTATCAAGTATGACTTAATAGAACATTACTTCCTTTCTTGAAAATTATTTCTTTTGCTAATTGCTTTTCATTAAATTTTTATTATCAGTAAGGGAACATTACACTTTTCTAATAAAACAAAAGAAATCTTATTTTCCTGTCTTGCTTTTTACTACCATTTGGATCAATTCAAACAAGTCCCCTTTTCCTCTGACAAAGATAAAGTTGCATCTCCAAAACCAGTTGCATAATGAGCCAATGAATAAACTGATGCAAGTCACGAGCAGATCAATGAGATTCTGCTTCACAATAAATGTCAAAGTAAAATCAAGAAGATTTTTTTTAAAGACGAAAAAAGTTTCCCAATATGATGTACAAGTTTGCTGCAGCACTTCTGAAGTCAGCAAGCAATTGGTAATCAGCAGGCCAAGAACAGTTTTCAAAAATTGCTGTGCTCCAAAAACAATACTTCATTTCCTCCTATATTGGTCATGTCTCTGTTGCTGATATTAGAAGATGGATTTTTTCATTTCAGTGCTTCATACAAGGAAGCACTTGGTGTATGGCTATACTAAAGGGCACTGAACAGAAAACTAACTGGCATCATTAGAGAGCAGGGCTAGCAGAAAATGTTTAGACTTAAATTATATTTGCAATTTGTCCAGTGTACCCTTGAATCTTCAGAACTGCAAATATTGGTGTGAATTGTGAGAAAGTGACAGGCTACAGAAACTGGTATTCAGCCAGCCAGCTTTAAGACATGGGTTTTAGATGTTGTCAGCTGCAGAAATACGAGGAGAGGTAACCCACTAACAGATCCACAGAAGATATGAATTCCCAGTGAGGTGAGTCATGGCTGGGGCAAGTCATGGCCAGGAGTAAGAGTGGGTCTCACTTATATCAAGAAGTGATGAGAACTGGGATTTTCAGTTTGCTGCCTGGAGTGTGTAGGCTTTTTTGTGACACCAGCTGTGGGAAATAGTCAAGGACAGCCTGTTCTGTGGCACCACACTTGGGTGCCTTTCCTCTGAGCAACACACAGCCTCCTTTAACTTTTTCTTCTCTCATTTTCAGCTTATGCAAAGAAGGAGAGTTGGTTTTACTCCCACTGCTCCTCAACTGAGTCTTCAGGGAATGTGCATGTATTTTGTCAGAATTGCACTCCAGTTCACTTGTCCTCAGAAGGAAAAATGTCCATTTACACCATTCCACCTTCTGAGATTCAATGGCAAAAGAATTCCATAGGTCAGGAATGCTCTTCCCCAGCATGGGGATTTCTGCATGTGCATTGGCTACCCATGATTGCCAACCACAAGGTTTTCAAGAGAACCTCTCTATGCCTGAAGGGAAGACAGAAAAGACAAGTTTCTCTAGGAACTTCCGTGTGTTTTAAATGTGTAAATCCCAGTCTAGCTGTCTGAAATCTTTCAGCAAGTTTGTGAATGATCATGGTACTGTATGTGGTTTTTCTCTGAATCTGTTTGTGATCCACACCAAAACCAAAGTCTCTGCATTGCTTGGACTTTGCTCTAAGCCAGCCTTCATTAATTAAGCAGTTGATGTGGTTGTGCTACATGCTAAAGGGAGACAAGAGAAGTGTATTTTAACAATTAGACTTGTCTGCTCTTCAAACAGAATTATCTCTGAAGGGGATTTACCAGTGAATTTGATTGCTTTCTATGTAAAATCAATAACCACAATCTAGTCCCTAATAGGCTTTCTGAAGTCTTTACTTCTCTCTTTGAGGGTACAAGCAGGGGGATGTTTTCCCCCTGTAATTGTATAGTAGTAGCTTGCTAGCTTCACAGTCCAGTTGTTTTTTTGCAGTTTCTAATTCATTTGACTCAAATTGGAGATGGAGATGTCATTAAGGTTGAGTGAAGGTTTCTTAAGAACTAGATAAACAATTGCAGACTGATGAATCATTTCTGAGAAAAGTAAATAAACTGTGTTGTGAGAAAGAGATTATTTCTTTCATTTCTATTCACATTAACAATTTAAAGTTTGCAAGTGATTAATGTTCCAGGAGATTAGTGAAAGCTCAGTAGTGTTCCGCAGTCTGTGGGTAAGGACATTTTGAATTCTTTCTATGGTAGAAAATGTGTCTGTGAGAACATTCAGCAGTTCATTGTCCATTTATACACTTACTACAGTTCTCACCAACTGTGCTCATAACTCTTATTCTCTTTGTCATTTGGGTTTATGGCTCCTTTTTAGCATTTCCTCTTTTATGATGTTTTAGATGTGGTTTCTCAGGTGCATAAATATCTTAAAAGTAAATAGTAAAAATATGCCTTAATATGTAACAATTGCCTTGAACTGTCAGAGCAATTACACTTTAATGTGCTTTACACCTGTGGGTTTTTAACAACAAACTTAGTTGAATACATTATCAATGAAAAGTCTGCTAGCATGTTTTAAACTGTTCTCTTTTATGGTTTCTATTATAACTCAGTGTACTCTAACTAGTCTAACCATTCAGGTGGATGTTGCTAGTTTGAATGAGAATTTTCCTAATACATCATAATTATAGAACCACTAAACAATGTTTTGATCACCCACAGTGAAAATAATATACAGTATTCCTGATTTCTTGTTTCTTACACATTTAGTCACAATATATAATTAGATTGAACAAAATAGAGGCACATCTATTTCTGTTTATTATATTTTAACTGAAAACTTGTGAGAGGACTATGTTTGAACGCTGCATGCAATGGCAAATCTAGAGTAAGTCAACTTTTTCTAATAGCAGTGGTAGTAAGATGGTATTAAACCATAAGCAGTGTTAAGAGCAGGAAAAGACAGCTGGATCAAAAGTTAATGAAATTTTTTTGCATTATTCCAGCAGTATCCCGGTTTCTAAGATTTTCACATGCACAATACCCTGTTTCAGAACATTTATCTTCAGGGTTATGTCCCTTGAACAAAAATGTATTATTTATTAAAACCACTTTTCCCAATACTATATCCCACAGGGTTAATATTACTAACAGGTTGTAATTCTAGCTGATTTTCCTACAGGGTTCCATTTTAGAAAACCAGTCACACTTATCATGGGACTAATTTTGAGCAAAATGTGCCCTACTGAAGCCTCATTCTTATGGTTTGAATCATTCTCCAAGGTGAACAAATTTAGTATTCTATATCACAAAAAGCCTGATACAATCCCTTTTTAACTTCTGAAAACTTCTGTAGAGGAGATTTGGATTTATTCCTTTTTATTTTTTGTAATTAAATACTGTAACACCAGGCCTTCTGAATGTTACACACTGCTGTGCCAACTTGATTCCTTCATCTGTTTTGTTCTGTCTCTTTTTCCTGCATCTACATGAAAGACCATTTATATATTTAAATGGATATAAACCAGTGTATTTTTTAGAATCAAATGACAGTGTTTATTTGAACTGATGGCACTTTCACTGATACATCTTTTCTTATCTTTAACTTTGCCAAGAATATATTTCCATTCACATTTTTGGTATCCTGTATTTGAATGTAACAAATTCACTATTTATCAAAACTTTTTTAAATGGAGAAAACTACCTCGTTTGATCACTTACTCATTTTCTCCATGCTTTATAAAGCTTTGCTCATCATAAAGAATTTCAAAATCCTATGCTGCACCATGGAGCAGATTTTATGTGGTCCTTGTTTTCATTTAAATTATTACTTTCTTATCTAATAAGCACTTATTCTCATAGAAAATGTCCTTTCATGAAGAAAAAGCCATCAAACTTGAACAATTTCTGGGATTATTTTTCTTTCTAGGGAGATATGTATATATGCACAAATACACATATATATATGCATTTGTGTTTATCTCTGTGTATATATGTGTGTGTGTGTGTGTGTGTGTGTGTATGCGTGCGTATGCACATGCACATAAAATACCTCAATTCAATCAGTTTCTAAACTTTTCCTAGTATAAGGTACTTTGTTTCAGGAGTATTCAGGTAAATATGATCACAGAATCCCAGAATAAACTGAGTTGAAAAGGACCCATCAGGATCGTCAAGTCCAAATCCGAGCCATGGACAAGACCATCCCCAAGAGTCACTCCGTGTGCCCAAGAGCATTGTCCAAACACTTCTTGACCTCTGTCAGGCGTGGTGCTGTGACCACTTTCCTGGGGAGCCTGTTCCAGTGCCCAACCACCCTCTGGATGTATAAACTGGGGATAGAAAGTTTAGATTAAAAATGAACTCTTGTCCCAACACTGGAATTCCACGAGGGAATCTGGAGAGGCCTATGACCACAGACAAAGGCAGAATCTCTGCATATGAGTGGTAATGCTGTGTGATGAATTTGCATCATATTCCATTTAGCTGAAATGACGTTGGGCTGAGGAAGCAACATCCTTTTGGTATAAACAAAGATTCCTTGAAGAGATTGCCAAGCCTCAAGTGCTTCAACTGAGACCCAAGTAAAGATTCTTTAACTGAAGCATCAGCAGTCAATTTTTAAAGGTACCTGAGCAGCCAGAGATAGGAGTCCACAGTTCTAAAAATATGTTTTACAGCTCCTGAAATAGTCTTTAAAAGTGTATATAAATATAACTCCATATATAAATATGTGTGAGTCTCTTACTGACAAATATCATTTCTGAAGTCAAAAGTTTTTACATGAAGATGTGAAGTGGGTTTGCTTCACCTGCATTGGTCATAGGAGAGATTGAACTACCAGAATATCAAATGGAAAAAGAGGAAGACCTGTTGAGAGCTGACTTAAAATACATACAATTAAATGGAAATCAAGAAGGCTTGAAGAGACATAGAGGTGGGGTTAAACCTGACCCTGAGAACTGAGCAATAGTAGCTATTAAGACAGCATTGGTGCTCAGAAGCAGCAAAGTCAGCAGATAAAATATGTGGAGTTAAACATTTGGTCTGATATTTTTTAAGCAAAAAGTAAAAAGAACTTTCATTTTTTTGTGTATAAAAATAGTTGTCCTCTTTCTTTTACTTTAATTGATTTTCAAAGAGTTCAGTCTGCAATACTTCAAACTGAATCAAAGAAAAAAATATATTGATATGAATATTGATACAGATAATGTGGCAGATACAGATGTTGTGTTAGAAAGACAGAGAGAGGATTAGGGATAGATAGAGTTAAAACCCTAATATAAAATGTCATCACCAGCAGAGGCAAAGAAATCCTTATCCCACCCTAATGATCAGATCACTGCCTTAATAATCATGTTCCATTTTGGTCCCTGCTACACAAAAAGATGTGGACACAGCAGAGAGTCCAGAGAAAGGCCACAAAGACAACCAAAGGACAGGCAATTTTGTATGAGGAGGGGCTGAGAGACCTGGGTTTGCTCAGCCCTGGGAAAAGAAGGCCTAGGGGAAACCTTGTCACCATGCTCTCATACTCACAGGGTGGACACAAAGCTGGAAACTTCCTTTACACAGAATCCCAGGGAAAAGGCAAAGGGTAATGGGTACCAGTCACTCCTGGGGTGATTTCTATGGGACAAAAGAAGAAAAATTTTCCCAGTGAAAACAATCAGCCATTGGAATAATCTCCCCAAGAAATGGAGGATTCCCCAACACTGGATTCTTTTAAAATTCAGCTAGATAGGGTGCCTGCCCATCTTTCTAGAGCATTCTTTTGCTGAGAAATGTTGGACCAGAGGATCCAAGCTGGTATTTTCCAGCTTTCTACTCTAATTCCATGATTCTGTGATACATTTGTCCCAAGAAGCACTAAGATCAAGAGAGGGAAGCCCAACATGGTGCCAGACAAAAGCATAGGACTGGATTATTTTATGCTTCCACCTTGGGAAAGCCCAAATTCAGCTTCCCAAATGAAATTGCTTCCTGGTTAGCACTGTAGGTAGGATTGTGAGCCAATTCCTGTTTTTAACTTATGGGAAACTGAAAAGAAATAAGTAAAGGAATAAGTAACCAAAAAGGAATAAAGGAATACTTAATCATTTACAGTGAATGTTTTTCTTTTCCCTACTTTTTGAATGATACTCATTAGAGATGAACAAGGGAGAGCCACATATTTTGAACTGTAAAAAAAAAGTGGCACTATCTTTTCTGCAAGTAATGATTGAACGAACGTAAGGAAGAAAAAAAAAAAAGAGTAAAAAGAATTGAAAGAAAGTCAGGTATAGAGTGCCCTCTTTTGGGCAAAAGGAGGCAAGAGCGTGAAAAAGCCGAAGATGTTTTCTTAAATATTGCAGTCACAATTTCACAGAACCTTGAAGGCAAATTCATGCTTTATTCATCTAAAAGCTAAAATGCTGACTAGGATGAGCACCCCAGTTAGTTAGAGATCAGCTACTCACCAAATATCATCTTGTAAATTCAAACACAGTCATGCTACAGTACAGGAGGGGAATTATAAAAACACGACCTGAGCAAGCACTGCAAAAATGAGAGAAAGGGAGGTCAGCAAAAGCAGCAGTAAAGCAACTGCCCTCAGCAGAGAACAGAATAACACAGTGTCTTAGAGGTGTTAAAGAATTTTGGACTTAGATATATGCCACTATAACCTGTAAATACTTTTTCAAAGGTTTTAGACTTCAACAATACCAATTAGTTTGAGCTCTCCAGGATCTTGTCAAGCTTAAAGATAGGAGTTATGTTTCATTGGTTGTGAAGTCTGTCAAGGAAAGATTAAGCACTGTGATCAAGATATATGGCAATGCAGCTGTCACATGTCCAATCTTTCTGGTGTCAGGATTAATTGAGAAAAGGCAGTCATTCCTCCCCATGGAGAGCTGAGCAAAAGTTATGGAGATTCACAGTTGTCATGAGCTTATTTCCATGCACTCTGTTTCTGGTCAGTGGCTGTGAGATAAGAAAAAGTTTCATTTTCTTGGTACCACATGGGTCTATCCCAGCATCCATGTGCTCCAGCAGGATGGGCTTTAAATAATTGCTTCTAATGGCATGGGTTCAGAAAGAGATATGTGTTACTAAAATAAAGCACTAGCATTACTGTAAGACATTTGCTGCTCTTGAAAGCTGTCCTTTTAACACTGGGCTTTTAACAGGACTGATGAGTGAGGAAACAAAATAAACGGTTGAATAAACATAATACAGAATGAATTTGTTATATGTCATGTTGCATTCAGAACCCTGACAGAGGTAAGGCTGCTCCATGTCCCATGGCTCAATTTAAAGTGAAGCTAAAGATGTATTCCCAGCAGGGACATGCACACACTTGAACACACGCACACCACACACATACCTACATGCACAGTTATATACACATAAATATGTACGGATATACCTGTGTGTTTCTGTGTGTCAGTGACTGCTCTTTGACAGTCTGCCAAGTAGCTATCCCTTCATCTCAGCTTCCTCAGCTACTGGACCCTGGACATATGAAACCCCAAAGCTGTGATCCCACTCCAATTCCCAGTGCAAATCACCATGCACACATACAAACACACACGCACACACAGAGCTGGCACTTCCCAGGTCCCAGTAGCCATCTTCCTGTGCCCCAAGCCTCAGCTTTTAGAGCTAAACAGGCACTCTTGCACTCATATTAGCCCTTAGAGACCCCCTTGCTCCCAGGCCTCTCCCCCTGCTCACCAGCTTGCTCTTCACTATTGATGGCACACCCCACTCACACAGCCAGGGCACCAGGGACACAGAGCTGCTCCAGCCCATGGTGTGACTGCAGCCACTGCACTCACACATCCATGCATGCACACATGCATGCACCCATGTATATACACAGAACAAAGGGTCACTGGCCCAGGAAACAGTTAGAAAGGAATTTAATAAGACAGGACAGACTGCTGACCAGGCTGACCAGCCCACAATTTACATACAACAAGCCTTTTTATGTTGCATACCCCTCAAATTTCCCATTCTTGTTCCTCCCTGAATCATCTAAAGATTTCCCTTTTTCCACCTTTGATTCCTCCCCCCAAATCTTGCGAGATGCCAAATTGCCTTTCCCCTGCATCACACAAGGGGTTTGTCCCTAGGCAGAAGCCCTCTCAGTCCACAAGGTGATTCAGAGTGCTGCCTCCGTGGCAACAGACTTCACACCTGGACACTGGGGCTGAGCTTTGCTGGGGCAGCCCTGGGAGAGGCCCAGACAGGTGGTGGTTCCTAAGGAATCCTCAGTTCAGGTGCACTCCTCCCTGCCATTGTGTCCCTGTGCTCCTCTGGGTTTGTGCAAGTGAGCCTAAGGTGGGCTGATGCCTCCTGGGCTGAGCCTGGCAGCAGCCGGGCAGGGTGCTATTTGGGCTCCCCAAACTGATTTTCTCCCTAAACCTTTATCACATCCCTGACAGCACACAGACATGCTGCTCTTCAGAAACTGCAGTTGATATTTTAGACAGGTCTAGCACTGAAGCCAGTGAAGTATTTGAGTGTGGACAGTTCCTTATGTGAATCGTGGCAGGGACCCAAAATATCCTCTTAATGCTCCCAAACCCAGACTGGGACTAGACACAGTAAAAGCCAGTTAACAAGAAGGCAGAGACTTGTCTGAGTCCTTGCTATATCCTCAGAAATCTCTTTCTATGTCTTTTCCTCTACAGCTCTCTGTCCCTCTCCCACTCCCCCACAGAGCTGTCACCAAGTACTGTCAGTGTACAGTCACCAGTTTGCCAGGTGCCAGGGGCACACTGGTTCACCACCACCCAGTGCAGAGCACCAACACCTGTGCACCAGGTTCAGAGCACTGAGCTAAAACAGCTCCAGTTTTGCCCCAATGGAATAAGTGAACATGAAAGGCTGAGTAGCCTGGCTTAGCCTGCACTTAGCACGACTCATGTCTTGATTTACACATGGGAGATCTATGGGATGAAATGGGAAAATGCATCTGACAAAAAAGGGGCTGTTTCTCTTGCTCCACTCTGACTGACAGCCTGATCACTCCTCATTCAAAAAGGTGGCACTGAAACATTAAAATGCCACCTGCAGTATAACAAATGTATTTATGTGATCTCCTCTGACAAGCAAGTTTGTGCAGACTCTCATGCACACCGAGCCAGCTCCTTCACTCTCTAAAGTGATTAGGAGTCGATAGATTTTAAATGCTCATTCCTGGTAGTAGCTGTTCTGCATAATAATCTACTGCAGAAGAAAAAAATTAGGGACTGTTTGTAGCTTTCCAATGTTATTTACTAACAAAACAGTCATATTTTCTATAACAACTGCCACTTCATTGGGTGCATATGTTCTTGATTCAAAACTATGAAGCAGATTTAACTCAACACCATATGGTGCGATGTGAACTTATGTGGTTCTTTACCATTTTAAAACAGCAGTTATATTGCAGAAAGTGAGTTTTATTCTCTGATGTGTCTTATGCTCAGAGAACATTCCACTCAACAGTTTTGAATCCCTTTCTTTCTCCTGGTTTGACTTCCAGATATAAAGTTATGCCTTTGCTGTGCCAGGCAAACCCTGTCAGAGGAATACTATTTGGAGGAGGAAAGAAGGGTATGGTTACCAAAACAACTAGTGTGCACAGAACTGGAGCAGTTTGTTTTGTAGTCATTCCTTTCCTGGTTTGTGCCCACAGCAAAGTGACATCTGCACAAATGTACCAAGCAGTCCCTATTTTCAGGATGTGCTAAACCAATAATTCAGTCCTAATGAATATGTCATTGGAATCTAGCAGCCTATTTAGATTGCTGCTTCCGCTATTACAGAGGAATTGAAAGCAGAAGTGATAAGACTTTAATTTGCAATGAATAAATATCATGTTAAGGGCATGGAAATGGCAGTGGGTTGGGGACTGTAGTGTGAATGTAGAGATTTCCTCTGTTCTCTGAGAGCTCTGAAAACACAGATAAAAATATCCTTTCTTCATTTATCATAACGTTTATACTTAGTGTTGGCAAAAAATTAAAATATATTTTTAACATTTTCAGTTAATGCTATGCTAGATTAGTCTTGAATATTATGCAGTGTGCCTGAAAAACTGCTGCTTTTGAGAGAATGAGCAAGCCAAGCAAATTGGAATAGCCAGAATGAAAATTAGTTGGGATTGGGAATCAGTACCTGCAGTTTTCATTCACCCCATCTGCACTAATGACAGAACATATCACACTCCAATGTGGTAATAAGGAGTGGGCCATTGTTTGCTCTCTTCATTTTTTGTAGATAGTCATGCACCCTTTATGCTTCAAATTCTAACTGTTATTGAAAATCCCATTTAATAAACCCAGAAAACAATTTCCACAGCTTTGCAATCCACTAGTCATCCTCAGTCCACAATTTGGACAAATCTTTTTAAATCATTCATGATTAAAAAAATAGTAAAGAGAAGAATAAGATAAATCTCTGGAGATCTGCAACTTAGGCACAGGAGCACATTTCCTGAGTAAATACAATGTAAATATATATAAATATGAGACATATTTATGGTACATATGAGACATAATCTCTCCCCAGAAGAGACTCCTTTCCCCCTGACACAGGCAATGAGTGAGGTGGTAAAAAATAATCTCCATGTCTCTCCATGCCCCTCCCACTTCTGCAAAAATTAACCCTGTCCTGGCCAGAACCAGGACACTGGCTTAGTCTATCCCATGGCCCCCAAAAAAAACTTATAGTTACTCAGAAATATTTATTCCATGGACACATGTTCTTGGTCACTTCTGTTATGCGCACTGCAAGCACATTTTGGTCATAACTAAAATGTTAGAATACAGTCTTTGTTGCTTTTACTATGTAGTATGAGTATGAATGGCTGAGGTACAGGAGAAAGCAAAGACTGGAAAAAAGAGAAATTAACTTATCTCTAGATGGGGTTAAAAAATGTCCCACGTTGAAATGTCACAAAATTATAGCACTGAAGTCACTCATAAACAGAACACAGAGGTGTCATCCATCAGTGCAAAGCGTTTAAGGTGCTTTATTTTTACTTCACTGCCCAAGCATCAAATCCAGGGTTTGTTCAGTCATTTCTAACAAGAATTTCAAAAGATCTTATAGCTTTAAACAAACATTACCAATAAATACCAAACTCATTTATGCAGAATTAATTTTTTCATTGTTTTTAATTTGTAAAAGGTCTCTTAGCAAATTTCATTCTAAATTAAATTTCTGTAAAGTCATATATGAAAGATTATCTTCATGGGCATTTGCACTGGAGAAGCAGAATGTAAGTACAGCACAGGCATCTGTCATTCAGACAGGGGTTACTTTCAGCTTGCCTCTGATCTAACCTCACATTGTTTTTAATGTTCAACTGTCACATCATAAAGGACTTGTATATAAGAGAGGGATTAGACAGAAAGGGCAAGTAGGACACAGGTAATTGACCAGATGTGAGAAGATTGTCTGCTGAATTTAAAGAACTAAGAATAAAACATCACTGCTCTTCAGTGGAAATCTGGAAGGGGAAAGCAATAGACCGTGGTTTGAACAAAACCATCAGCTTTCCAGAGAAGGACACAGGGCTACTTTTTACTGATAAAACTTACAGGGATTTTCCAAGACAATAGCCTGACTGTGCCCGTCTGTGTTTAAGAAAAAAATACAGGTACTCAAAATCAAGTGAGTTAAACCAGGTATATTTCTAGTAGCAGTTGTGGTAATATATAGTAATAGTAGTAGTACTGATAGGAAAAATACTGGCTGAAATTAAGAATAATTTTTCCCATTACAGAAAGAATAAATAACTTTCCTAAGGAAATTCTTAAACTATTTTGGAATTTGAAAATTCCTTTGAAATAATTAGCTACCCAGCATTTTTCTCTTCACTTTGAGCTTTTTTTTTATTTGTTGGTCATTTCTTAATTTTGGTTGCAATATTTGACTGCATCAATATCTGCCTCACACAGAGATATAGCTGAATGTGATGGAAGCTCTGTATGCAGAACTTTGGTAGAAGCAAGCATGAAAACTCCCCTTGAGGGCCAGTAAGCCTTATCCCTTACTGGTTTTAGCCCCATCATATATCTACATTGACTCCTAACTCAAGCAGAAAATAGGTCTTACAGTCACTGACCAAAATTTATCTGCTTTTTCGAGGTTCCAAAGCCTTTGGTATTTTGAGAGACAAGGTCCTGCTTCACATATAGAACCATAGCTCACAGGTAAAGCTGTAATTATCTTGGAGACTGAGAGATGCTTCAGTAACCAGGGACATATCTGCAGAGATGTTACACTTTTATTTCTGAAATGTCATTCTGTGGGTGGTTGACTGAGTGGGGAGGCCTTGATTTAGAAGCAAATTTAAAAATGTCAGTCAAGTAGGCACTAGGTCTTTATAAAATGCCAGGCTCCCAGCTTCTGAGATAAAGACCAAGTTCTATTTGCTGGGCTATGTGAGTAGAAAAGGAATAAACAAGCAGGAGTGGGCTCTCTACCTCTGGAGGCAAATGCACATGCAGTGCTGCACAGCTGAGCAGGTTCTGGCTTTGGGATATCTGTATTGCTGCCAAGATCTGTGCCAATGCCTTTCCATAAAACAGGTTCCTGCATATGGAGATCCTCAAAGCTACATGTAAATACAAGACATCAGTCAAACAGGAAACTGCAACTACTGTGACAATGAATGGGAAGTGTCTCCACTCAGCCTCTGTTACAGCAAAAACAATTAGCAAAGCTGATTCCAATTCCTTTTCCCTCAGTACTGTACCTGGACAGCTGAAGGAAACCACAAAGGAAATTAAGGCATGATTCACATCCTGAGCACAGACTGCTAATGCCATTTGAGCTGTTCTAGGGTGTTCTGGCCGGCCTTCAGCTGCTCAACCAGCAGTACATCTAGTTCCCTCCTTCCTTGAGTCATCTGTCAGCCCTGTTCAGATGTCAGGGATGCCCTCTGGCATCTCAGATAAAGCTAAATGCCAGTGTTTAGGCAACTCAGCTGAGTCCTTCAGATTAAAATTTGGCAGCCATGATGCATTTCAAAAATCACATATTTCCTCAAAGAAGAGAAATGAGAAGCAAGCAACATAAATACTTATCCCTGAAGAGGAACAGCTCTTGCTAAAAATAATATATCTTAAAGCATTCAGTGCCAATCCAGCTCTCTTATAAAGAAATTGAACAGATTTTTAATGGTCCTACTCACTTCTGAAAATCCCATGTTATATATATTCCAAACACCTCCCACACAAAATTTTACATCTATAAGCTGAAAAGCCATGCCAACCCCAAAAAAGGTTTGTTCCAATCAGCCATGATCATAATCATGTGATCATGTCATATTTTTCATTATTTCACTATGAACATTCCAGTGCTGCTGAGAACAGAGTATCTTGGAGTCAGATTAATTTCAATGGCCATTTTTCGCCAGAGACTATAAAGAAATTCAAGATCTCAAGTTTATCTGAAGAAACAAAATAGCTGCTCCTTTGCTGAGAATATTCATGTGTTTGTTCAGTATGATCACATCTGAAATCACGCAAAAGCAGAAAAGCAAAGAAAAATATCATCAGCTGAGTTAAAGCTATGCTGCTTTTAATAATTGTTTTCAGAGAATTATTTTATCAGTAACAAAAAATTGAATCAAGGGATTGGTACCATAAAACCTGTCAAATAAATGTAAAAAGGACATAAACCCCCAAAATAGCTTTCACATAAAATCTCACCATAAGATAAAATACAGCTTTTGGGCAAAAGGAGACTCGGATCTGCAGCAACTTCCATAAATAATTCACTGCTAGCTTGTAAACAATAGAAAAGCACAGTATGAATGCCAAAGAGGGTCTTTATATGTCATAAAGCCACTCAAAAGTGCACTTGCTGCAGCAAGTCTGACTGTGAGCTTTGATGTGCTGGAAAAGAAACTGCTATGCTGAGGTCATCAGTTAGTAGAAAACAATTTCCCTCATACAGAGAAGCAGACTTACTGCTGTGCTCCTGACATAGACAGATTGGATTCAAAAAAAACCAAGACTGCATAATGTGGGCTTGCACAGGGAAGGAAATCTTCTATATACCTTCTAAATGACCAAAGCTGAAAGAAAATATGTCATCTTCCTTTAATGGCTATCAAAAGTTAACATGATAGTGTGGTGAGGCTTACACACTGCTGCAGTCACACTTAAATATGCAACTAGTTTGATTTGTGTCCTCTTCCTTAAGTAAACTGCTTCCATGGAGAACTTCAGCTGCTCAATTTGTTATGTGTCAGGCTAAATTATTCAAGCGGCACAGATCTGGAGTTCATGTCTTATCAAGGGTATGTTTTAAAAGGTAACTCTGTTTTCAATTTGAAAAATCTTAACACAAGAGGAAAGCCAATGCTCCTGTAATAATATTCCTTTCATTTCTAGACTGATAGAGAAAGTGAATGAGTAAATTCACTATCCTGATAAAAGCTGTATAAATATTGAATGTGTGTGCCCACACTTTTAAGACCAGCCCTCTGAAGGGATCAGCACAACTGACACCATAACAATTACAGTAAAAATATCAGAGGAGAGAGCATGGGCACTAAGTGCCCATGAAATGTAAGCTTTAAAATTCTAGTGAAGACAACAATGTGAGGATATACAGCAATTCAAGCAGCATGTGATTCAAGGAACACAATTATGTGACAGGAAAGGAATAGGTAGAAGATTACTTCTATGTTACAACTCCTGACTTCTTTCAAAAGTCCTCTGCAATGCTTTGAATTTCATCTGCAATTGCTTTGACCTATGCCACCCCTCAAAATCTTGTGATTTGTACTTTTTTTATATGGAAAGTTTTTCCAAAGATACATTTTTTTTGTGGGGAGGGGTGGTTGTGTGTAACTTTTAAATGTATTTAGAGCTAGTTGTTTGTTCATAATTGAGAAATACATTCTCTGGCAAAGGAATTACCTTTACAAAGGGAAGGAAGAAAGAAATATTCTAATTTTGAGCAATACAGGCAAATGTGTGGGCATCAGAGGAAGAGACACAAATAATCATTTGCTTGGTATCATTTGGATTAATCACCAGGTTGATATTTTAATAGCGTGATTGCAGGCAAAGCTCCAAACTTAAGGACCTTTTAAAAGGATGTATTATATTAATGGATTTTAATAATGAGCACTTTTCCAATGGGTCTCAAGAGCTTGTTTAAGTCATATATTGTAATCCAGAAAGAAATATGAAAGTAAATTTTTGATGGTCTCATAGGACTGAATGTGACTAGGAAAAATCTCAATCCAGAACAGCACCATTTTCCCAGAACTATCATCATTTTGAACTCAAATCAAACTACACCTAAATCTTTCTAGAACCTCAAACTTTTCTGTTGTCAGTTTACATATCTTATTTCATGAAAAGTAACTAAGCCATAAAGAAAATGCAAAGTTTTATAGTTCTTATTTGAGCCAAGCAAAATTTGAAAATCCATTGTCAAAACATACAGCCAGTACTGAGCTGCCCACCTATAATCACTGCATTTTGTATTTAGAGCTTGTAGTCCCCTCACTAATCCCCCTCCAACTATAATACCTCCCTCATAAGAAATGTTGTGTTCACTTGCAAAGGAAAGGTTCATAGACAGAGCAGCTCAGCAAGCTGGCTGTCTGTTTTCTTAGTTTCCCTTGGGTACCCAAACTAGATGGATCTACTTCTCCCAGCTCAGACCTTGCAAGGAAAAGGAAAGAACATGCGGTTGTTTCTCAGTTGTGATGTCAGCAGGAGCACATAACACAAAAAATAAACAAGGAATCTTTTAAATTTTAAGAGAAGCCACATTGAGCCAGTTTCTGGAAAGTCCCATTCCCTATGTATCACTCTTCTGTAGCTGCACATCTGAGATCAGTGATCCTGCCTGTGAACTGGTGAGCGCTGGAAGGGAACCTGGGGCTCATTCCTTCTGGATTGTGTTGCTCACTAGCTGGTGTGTTCAGTCTCACTTTTGCCTTTCACTGAAGAGAACAAGGAAACCAAAAGAGTCAGACCTTCTGTGGTCACAAGGAAAAACCTGTGTCTTTTGTTCTGAAGTCTCTGCTCCAAGATCTGATATGTCATCTACAAGGCAACCATGACACATGATCGTCTCCAAACTTCTCTCTCTCCCAATCCCCCTCCAAAAATCACATGCCTAAATGGCAGTAAATTTCTTTTTAAAAGCATTAAAAAGCATTTAAAAATGTTTATTTGTGTTCATTGTTTGCTGCCACTGAAGCAGCCTGCACTGTAACACTTGATGGAAAGAGGTCAATCCTGAGAGTCTTCAAACAGGAAAGGTTTTAGCTGCCCTTGCCAATGGGACACCCAAGCTGCACCCCTCCTTTACAGATACCCTTCAAGCTATCCATATCTACCCAGGCCTATCCATAGGGCAGACCCCAAACACCTTCCTGTGAGATTAATGCCTGTAAGGTACTGCAGCCTCTTCTGAGATAAAAAAAATTTCCTTGGACTTCTCTGTCCCAATGTGAATAGACTTGCAGCCCAATAGAGCTTTAATATCAATCCTTCTAGCAAAAAGAGTTCAACATTCACACAGTCTAGTTAAGCTTGGTTCCTCACATTTATGCACTGAGATATTTCTTTCCTCCTAGAGTTCTACTAGTGGAAAGCAGGGTCTCATTAATGCTCGAAGACTCAGGGACTCCTCTGCTTGGTGAAATGCAAGAGGAAAAATAGGTCACAAGCCACAGTTTTAACAGTATCTCCTCTCATTTATTCAGTTCCATCCCAATTTAAAAGGAGCCCTGCCTCACTGCATTATCCACTCACACCTACCACATCTCACTGCCACACTCCCATCTGCAGAGCCCAAAACCAGCCAGTCCAGCAAAAGTTGGCAGCCCTCAGGAACAGCCCTGGCGTCACCCCTTAGTGCAAGATAGGAAGCCAAACACAGCTAGAAACCGACTGGAAATTAGTTATTTCATGGCTGAAGGGTCAATTAAGGAAAGTGATTGAGTTTGCATTTCTCTGAGGAAGTGCCTCTTCTGGAGCATGCAGTGTGGGTAAACCTATGAATTCCCTCTCTTGCACCTTCTCTACCTTCCACTCATTATTTTCTCTGTGCCTCACAGTAACTCAAAGAGCAAAGGTCCAGATTTTTAACTTACAGAGGTCAGCCAGTCAGTTATGATCAGTGTAAGCAGTGTTGTCTGCACCTAGTCCCATCTGTGTCTGGCACCTAAGGACCAAAAAAATCAGAACAGCTGAATTACCTCTTTATTAAATCTAGACTCTTAAAAATCCATTACTTCCTCAGTGTTGCAAATTTATGAACATTTGCATTTGCTGATTTAATCGGTCATAAAATTACTAATTCTGTAACACAGGCAAGGAAAAAGGCAAACGTGGTCCTCTGATGAGGTTCAGGTGAAATCCTTCAGCAACAGGGCTCTTCTGCCTTGGCTTAATTTGCAATACTGTGAATATTAATGTTCAAAGATGAACACAAGCTAGAAATTACTAATATAAGGGCTATAAAGTTATTTGGGGAAATTAAAAGCCTACTTTATTAGAGAATTTGAGAAAAAATGTGGTGTTTTAGACAATTTTATAAAGTTTGGAGGTATAGTTGTTTTGTGCTTTTTAAGTACATGATTTAAGGTGAACCATAAGTGGAGCTCTTTAAAACAAAGGTCTCTGTAGGTGCATGAATTAATGAGTATAAACTGAGCATTGACATTTATCCAACAACTCCATGCAGATAAAGCTCTATTCTTCAGCAAAGTGAGATAATTTCTTGAAGAATAATGAGTTCCAGCAAAACTGAAGTTTTCACCTGGGGAATGATGAGATGGAGAGAAGATGTTACCCAGTGTGGCTATCTGCAGTGGTAAAATTCTAAACTCTGAGACACAGGAGGCCATTTACCACCATAACTCATTTTTTCTCTGGATGATCAACCACTTCCAAAATATTAACAGGCATTGAGGGCGAACTTACAGGGGTGCCTACAGGGTAGATAGCAATATCAGAGAAGCTCTGTATTACTGATGGCTTCATATAAACCATGAGTAATTATCACCTTTATCTCAGAGAAAAACAATAAACCATTATTTTGCTTGACAAATATCTCTTTAACACAGCTCTATATTCTCATTCAGAGCCAAAGATGCCAGTAAAAGTAGGTATATATATATCCTCATCCTAAAATGAATGCTTTATGTGACCTAGTTCCAGGAAAAATAAATCAAAGGCTTTTACTAATATATGTTGAAAGTTGTGTGCCTTACTATATACAAGGCATATACATAAATTCAAATGTGTAGTAGGAAATGCCACCTCGTGAAAATTTCAGTTTGCATTGGGGAATAATGCAGTTTAGAGGCAAGATATAGTGGCTTAATATCTGGAACAGATCTATATAAGAAAGCTTCATAATAAGGATTTATTTTTGCATTTATTCATCAGACATATAATAAGTGGATTCCTTTTCCCCTGTCAAATGTACTCGGTGCAGAAAAGGACAAGGCTTTCTAGTAGTTTATTTTACATTCATTTTGATAATGTAGTTTAAATAAAGATGTAAAACTCTAAATAACCCTGGCAGCAGGCAGCCCTCCTCAAAGGTTACCCCATGTACTGTAATAGTTTCAAGGGCATGTTCCTCCAGCCCTTTGAGAACTTCAACCACATCATTTCTGAAGAAGCTTCCTCTTCCTTGCATGTCTGCTCTGTGCATCACTGAAACCTCTCCTCAGCAGCACCATTAGAAGTAAACGTTTCAGGATAAGGACCTGCTGTGGGCAAAGCAGTTTCAGCTTGGGGAATAGCACTTAATGTAATTTATTGCCAATTAACATCAATTTTTAATTACCGATTCAAGTATTAAGAAAAACAATTAAACAAACACTGAGGAAAAACTCTCTCATTTCCTTCTGTGCTTTCAGTTTCAGACCAATGGCTCTTTTCCTGCCTTCCCTTGTTCTCACAGCCCATGGTGCTGGCCCCACTGCTGCCTTTGGAGAGACAGTGGGCTGCCCAGGAAACTGCTGTCCCTACACAGACATTTCCTGCTGCTCCTCCTTCCTCTTTCCTCCTAGAATCATTGTAGAACCCCAGAATGGTTTGGGCTGGAAGGGACCTTAAAGATCATCTAGTTCCAACCTCCCTATCATGGGCAGGAACAGCTTCCACTGGATCAGGTTGCTCAGAGCCTCTTCCAGCCTAGCCTTGAACATCCAGGGATGGGACATCCACAGGTGCTCTGGGCAACCTGTTCCAGTGTCTCATCACACTCACAGTAAAGAATTTCCTCCCAGTATCTAATCTAAACCTGCCCTCTTTCAGGTTAAAGATATTTCTCCTCGTCCTAACCCTACATACCCTTGTAAAAAGTCCCTCTCCAGCATTTTTGGAACCCTCTTCAGCTACTGAAAGGCTTCAGTAAAGTCTCCCCTGAGCTTTCTCTTCTCCAGGCTGAACAACCCCAAATCCCCTGCTCCAGTTTCTCACTGCTCTTCTGCTCCAGCATGGGTCCCCTTGGGCTGCAGTCCCTCAGGAGTGTCCCTGACCCTGTGTGCTCACAGTCCCCCAGAGTGTCCCAGCTCCAGCGAGGGTTCTCAGGGGACTCTCCTCCTTCCAGTGGTGTCTCCAGCCACGTTCCCGGCACTGGTCCCTCCACCCACCTGCCCCATTTGTCCTTTCCAACTCATGCCTGCCTCTCACTCCCAGCCATGGTCCTGTGGGCTCTTTGGCAGGTGCAGACTCCCACCCCAACACTCCTCTGCTTAGGTGTCACCATGACATTTCCTGAAAAATCCCTTTGCCAGGACTTCTCCTGGGAAGAGAAGAAGCCTCAGCTTCTCCATGTTTTGCTGCTTTGGAATGGATTTGGACATGGTTTATCCACCATGTGAATTGTTTTAATTTAATGACCAATCATGGTCCAGCTGTGTCAAAGCTCCGAGGAGTCACGGGGTTTTTTTTATCATTCTTGTTAAGCTTTCTGATGCATCCTTTCTCTTTCTTTAGTATAGGTTTAGTATACCATTCTTTAATATAATATCATAAAATTATAAATCAGCCTTCTGAGAACATGGAGTCAAATTCTCATCTCTCACCTCATCCTGGGGACCTCACAAATACCACAGCTTAGGGATACCCCCTCTCTCACATGTCTGCTCTGAGAACAAGGTTCCAAAAGTGCTTTACTCAAAGTTCTGGTTTTCCACTCAACTGGCTAAGCATACTTTTGAAACGGTTTTGCACAGCTCAGGATCTTCAGGCAAGAAAATGTGTTTTGATAATCCTGCTCTTCTTTTCATCATTCCATTTGCTATTTTTGCATATGGCCTTCAGCAAAGTACATACATTTCCTAGCTATTCCTCAGAACTGTTCTTCTGTATTTCAGTTCATAAAATTTGATAGGTTGAGATCATCTTGTTTTGTTTTGCATTTTGTATAGGTAGTCTAGATACCATTTTATAAACAGATGTTCCAATGACATTGCAAAATATCTGCAAACATACCAAGAATGCAATAAAAGAAATTGCATCCTTGTTTCATTACAGTGTGTTGCAACAGGTTAAATATGATCACATTAGTTTTAACTCTTTCAGATGATGAATTCTTGCTTCAGCCATGTCTTTACATATTGTTTATTCCCTTGTATTTTTGCTTAATTTATATAGTAGACTGGGAATATGTAAAACCTCATGTTGACATATAATGTGAGGAAAGGTTGCTTATGTGCTTAGGGGACAGGGGGCTTGTGCTTCATTTCTTCACACAGCAAGGAGCAAAACCAGCACAACTAGATTCAGATTACAGAGAGGAATCAGTAACCAACTTGCAACCTGAAAGTCATTTTGTGAAGACTGGTAAATAAATAATTGACCTTCACAGAAATAAAGATCAATCCACTAACATTTTCAACTGAAATGTTTTCAGGGATTTTTCACAACAAACAACTTTAAAAGGCACCTACTAGAATTAAATAAGGGATAGTGAATATAACTTTCAGAAATGTTTCCTAATTTTAAATTTTTGGAGCAACTTGTAGAAGAGATGCTAACATTTTTAAATCTCGATCTCTGTTACAGAGGCTACCTCAAGGAGGACATGCTTACTTTTCCTCAGTTGTCACCAGCCACTAAAACCTGGTAATTTTCTTACATGTGACACAACAAGACAGTACCAGAAAATGTTTAGATTTTATCTTTTCATGGCTTGATTTTTTCAATCTGGGACATAAGTCTTTCCAAAAACTACAATTGCCTTTTAATTTCTCCTCTGCCTAAAAATGACCAGGAACTGTGCTTGTTGGTTTTAGTGAAAGACAGCTCCAGCAGTGCTAACTCTACAACATTTCTAGTAGTCATAAAGAGAAAATAGTTTACCACAAAACATTCAAAATTAACTAAGGAAATAACGCGCATATGTTCCTTTTCTTTGGGCCTCAATTGCTTTTCTGCAGAAGCCTTGAAAAGATTATCATTTCACTCACCTCTCTGCAGAGCAGAAAGCTCTGTGCTACACTGCACAACAATTGTGTTTGCACAAAGGTAAGGAGGGTGTCTCCTTTATTCTGAATAGCTGCTTATGTTTCCTTACAGTGATAAATAAGTTTCATGCTGCCACTACAATATAGCAGGAAGTGGTGAGAAGGACAAGCAGTGGAGGATTTAATTTATTTCTAATTTAGTTCATTGTGTAGGCACATTATCTGGCCTCTTTTAACTTGAGAAATGATCACATCAAAATTTTAAGATCCATACAAATAAAAAACAGGGATGGAACAAATTGTATTTAAAAATATGATTTATGCCAGTAAAGCAGCATCATGCTTATATGTATGTATAAAAATAAGTGTTATTAAAATCATACTAAAATAATAGCATACCTCATGATGTTAATGTAATCAAATTAATACAACATATTTTATTAAGATGCATATTTCAAATTTATGTCATTCAGAATTCATGCAAAAAGTGTCAATTTCACATTTTCATTGTTATTAAGAATTATACCATGTGAAAAGAGGTATCTGTGCTTCAAGTACAATGCTTAAAATAAATTCTGGTTTCAGGCTGTAGTATGGGAATAACTCCCCCTTTCCTGAGCAGTTATCCATTTCAGTGGATTCTCAAACAAGGGAAGGGTCGTTTTGCTGAGTTGGGGTTGGTGAAAAGAAGAGTATCGCTATTTACAGTTTGACTTGCACTGGAGAGAATCTCTGACTTCTTTCTGCAACTTCATTTTTTTGAAAGACAAAAGTGTTCACCTAAAACTTCAACAGATGTGCTTAGAGCAGTGAAATTAACTCTTACAAGGCCATTTACAGGGATCTGTCTAAGAACCAGACCTGGGACTAATTCCAGAACAGTCCAGAGCTTTCTTTGCCTTAACTCCCCAAACCTGCCACTTTTTCAACAAAGCCAGACCAAGGAGGTTGCCCTTGGAGCTCAGAAAACCCTGTTGATTCTGCTGAACTGCTTCAAATCACAGCAGAGCCTATAAGAAACAATGTGAGCCTGCAGGATTTTGCAGCCAAAGCTCAAAAGTGACATTAGCATAAAAATTGAGGAATGGTGAAGGACGTGAGACAACTGTTTCAGAGATCACCATTCACCTCTGGAGCGTGGGATTTGTCACAACCCCTTATTGTCCATTGAGTGAATATGGGTTGGATTATAGACAGCTCTTTTGTGATCTTTTTTGAGTCAGTCTTTGGCTGCTCTCCTACATTTCCTAGTGTGTTTCAATATACACTTCCCTGATTTTCCATAACCCATCACAAATGGGTAAAATGTCATCCTCCAACTACTGTTTTACACCTGTATCATCATATTAGCAGCTGCCTTCTGACTTTTCAACTTGGTTACTGTAATACTTCATAGTTACAAATCAAAAGTCAGCCCTAAGTTATACCTGATTTGAAATCAGGTAGTGTTTTTCTGAGCATGAAAATAGATGAGCTTGGCATTGCTGTTGAATCCTGAACCAGGACCAAAACTTGAGTCCATTCTTTAGGAGCATTAATCAGTGCAACAAAGCCATCTCTTACAGTAGGACCCCTTACAACATGAATGGACCACAGGAAAAGTTCACCCCTTAGATCTGAACCTGGTGCTCAGCCCACAGTCAAGAAGCTTCTCCTCAAGGAGGCTCCACACTGAAGCAATAGAGCGTGAGGAGTCCTCTTCCTGAGGAGGAAGCAGCAGCAGAAACAACAGGTAATGACCTGGCCACAGCCCCCATTCCCCATCCCCCAATGCCACTGGGAAGGAAGAGGTACACAAAATCAGAAGTGAAGTCTGGGAAGAAGTGAAGAGGTGAAAGAAGGTGGGTTTAAGATTTGGTTTTAGTTCTCATTATCCTACTCTTATTGAATTGACAATAAATTAAATTTATTTCCCCAAGCTGAGTCTCTTCTGCCCATGACAGTAACTGGTGACTGATCTCTCCCCATCCTTATTTCAATCTACAAGCCTTGCATTATATTTTCTGTCATGCGTCCTGCTGAGGAAGGGAGTGAAAGAGCAGCTTTGGCAGCAACCTGCCACCCAGCCAAGGGCAACACTCCATATTCAGGAACCAAAGGAAGTAAAATATGGTTTGTGATTGGAATTACTGTAATTTCATGTAGGGCTTCTGCCAGGATTTTTTGGGGGAAGAGAATAATTTGATTTCAAAACCTGCCTTGGGAGTGTTTCAATATACTGTTGATCTGCATCATTAATTTCAGGGGAACTGTATGTGCAGTCATATTACACACATCAGTTGTTTAATAAAATGGCATACAATGCTATCTGCTCCCTTTAGTCAAGGTCTCCTGGCCTGTTTTGGGTCACTGAGGTTCATGGGGCAAAGGTACCATGCAGTGGTTGCTGCATCACTCAAAGGCAACAAAGCTGAGAGGAGAGAAAAAAAGACTATGGCAGCATGGAGTGACTGAACACTCTGTTCCCATAGCATCAGGACAAAGGTAAAAATGACAGGAGACAGCAGGGATGAGAAAGAACCTCACAGTGTGTGTGCTACAGAAGAAGGAAAAAGGCAAGAAGGAAGGAAAAAAAATGTAAGTTAGACCAATTTTGACAATGGCATATTAAAGGAAAGGGACTAGAAAGGCCATAAAGGCAGGAAAAAGGTTTTATTTTGTTCCATCAAGAGAAACATCTTCAGGAAATTTCAAGACTATAACACTATCCTAGAAAAGCCTTAGAAACTGTAGAAAGGAAAAGGTCAAAAATTCACACAGTTTGTTTATTGAAGAAACTGTGGGATATTATAGGATCCCAACCATGCTGTGCTAAGTAGAAGAAAAAAGGAACATAAAAGAGACTGAAGATACATTTTTAACAGCACAGCCTGCCCACTGAATGATTTAAAATTAAAATGCTGATATTAATGAAATAATTTCTCTAAGAGCTGAAGTGCCATCAAACACACAACACAGATTAAAGAACTGGAAATCATGATCCTGCTTTTCAGTTTGGGACTAGGTTGGAGAGAGGAGAACCTGGAAAGGGTTGCCAAGGGCTGTCATGTCCATTTTGGACATGTGGTTGCCCCAGCTGCATCAGAACTCTATTCCCACTAGTGGACACTTATGAGTTTTTCAATACCCCCACCTTCAGACAGCCTGTGAAAAGCCTTAGTTCATTTGTCTCCACTTTTTCCAGTTAAGGTGACAATGCTTTCCATTTCACTTAATTAATAATCAATGTTTAATTTGATTAAAAGCTTAAGGATTCAATTATATTTATTAAATAATTCTTTATTTTGGTCAGATTTGTTGTCTTTAATGAGGTAATATTCTATAATTAAATCACTTAATGCAGAAAGCTGCCATATAATTAATAAGAGCACGGTCCTAAATGACTCAGAATAATGAATCCAAGCAAGGACCAGATAATTAAAAACGCTCATGACTAAAATCTGTGAACATATTTCCTAACCACATTTGGAGTACAAGGATGATTTTTCCAGCTACACATTGCAACAGGCTCTCTGTGTGACCTTGGACAAGGTATAGAATCTTGCTGAGACAAACTTCCTTATCTTTTTTTTAGCAAGGTCTTCAAGTCAGCACTTAGGGGCGAGGAAAGGCACTCACTCTTTACATGCATAGTGCTTAGTAAAAAGGGATTTTCTTGGTACTGTCAGAAGATAAATAATAAGAGTTAGGGAAAAAAAGAAGTAAACTACACCTTCCTCGCTATCCTTCAAGGATGGCTGGTTAGGGAAGCATGAAAAGACCAGGCAAGGACTGTGTGGTCTCTCTGCCTCTGTCTCGCCCCAACAAAAAGCCCTTGATGGAGTTCATGAGATGCATCCTGGTGTTTAATAGCTCACATTCCCAGCAGGTTCTGAACCCAACTTTACATGTGATCATCACAACTTCCCCTGCAAGGACTTCTGCAATTTACCAACACAATGTAAAAAGATACCTCCATTTGATTATTTTCTGTCTTTAGCTGCTATTTTTCATTCATGCCCATCATATGAAGTCAAACTATGCAGATTGCACTATGAAGGCAAAGAAATAAACTTGCTCCATTCTTGCCCATTACATGTATTATTTAACATTTATATATATACATATATATATATATGTCATGTAATCCTGAGTCATCTCCTTCCCAGCATGTTTAAGTTTTTCCTGGAAAGAAACCATTACACCACTGTGATAAAATTCCCTTGACCTTTTTTGTTACACTTTCCCTTTTTCAAGAAACATAAGCACAAACGACACACAGTGCTTAAGATGTAGTACACCACACATTTATCAAATGGCCTAATCATATTTTATATTTTGTTCTCTATTTCATTTTCTAACCATTCTTATCAAACTTTATGCTCCTTTGACCACTGTTGAGAAGTTAACTGATGTTTTAATAGCACCAGCTACAGTAATTTCAATATCTCTCTCCTGAGAGGCAATAGCTAATTTAGAAACCATCATTCTGTATGTACAATTAAGGATGTGTTTCTCCATGTGCATCTCTTTGCATATATTGACCTTGAATTTCATCTGCTGTTTTACTGTCCAGTCATTCAGTATCATGAAATCCTCCTGTAATTCTTTGCAGTCAATTTGAGAGTTGAATGCCTTAAGTAATATCTCATCAGCAGCAAATTTTGTCACCCTGTATTTACTTTCTTTTCTAGGTCACTTATGAATATATGGAACAGCTAAACTTCCTGAAATGCAGCATCCATTGTAATTCCTTTCCTTATCTGTACCTTTTGTTTCCCTTGATGTAATCATATAACCACATTTTTCCATCTCTGCATTTTCTATCAATTTTGCTTTTATTAAGCCAGAAGAGAAAATTATCTTTAATCTCAAGGCAGCTTAGTTTCCTTAAACCTTTTTGATGAAGGATCATGTCAAAAGCTATTTGGAAATCCAAGCAGACTAGCTTGGTAATTATGTTCATATATCACTGACTCCTTCAAAGAGCTCTGGGTTATTTGTGAGGCATTTTTTCCCTATATGAAACTTTGCTAATTCTTTGCCATGTGTCATATTCTTGTATCTATACAAGAAAGGCTGCATTCTTGAATTCTCTTTTCTTAAGTCAACTGTTTATTATGGCTTTTATATCAAAGTCTACTCTGTAGTCCTCTGCATTGCCTTTGTCATTTACTACTTTATAGCTCTTTAAGGCAGGAAATTATTTAGTCAAATATACTACCGTTGTCTACTGTTCTGATTGATTCTCTATTTAATTTCAAATTTCTGTTCAAATGCTTGAAAGAATAGCATCTGGGGCTTTTTATTTATTCCTGATCATTTTACCTATTTGTCTAAAACCTTTTCAGTTTGAGAAATTCAACTTGACATTTCATTTTGAAAAAGTTTCTCCTATTCTTTGTTTGCAAGAAATTCCCTGTGTATTCTTGTAGAAAACATAAAGGCAAATAACTAATTTGGCTTTTCTGCTATAGGCTGACCATTTATGCCCTGAGGATCTGTCTGTCCTACAAGTGCTCTGATAAGCTTCATTTTGATCAATTTGAAGAGGAAAAAAAAAAACCAAACAAACAAACTGTATATTTTACCCTGGGCAGCTTATTCAAAATTTTCTTCATTATTTCACTTTTGCTTTTGCTTTTAATCTGGTCTAATTCCTGCTATTTTCTAGCCACCTCTGCTGTTCAACTGTATTTGGGGAGTTTTTGGCCTTTCCAAATACTTTTTGATACACAGAATACAGTTGGTATCTCTGACTTTCTTTTAGCAGTCACCATACCAACTGCAAGTATTTTAACCTTTTGCCTGTAGCTTTTAATCTCCTCTTAACAGACTATTTCCATTTTCAGTAACAGTCATTATTATATAAATTATAATTCCTCTCATTCCTCAGCTGGTGTTGAAAATTGAGAAATTACTGTGAGTACCTTATTTTGACTTGCTGAATCTGGAAGAGGCCCAACAGGCCTGGCTGGGGTGGAGAGGAGTATCTCAGGCATGCAGTGACACCTGTCCTAAGCAAGTGCTACTGGCCAGGTTACCATGCAAGATGTCTGGAAGGAGATGGCAGAAGTGACCCAGTACTTACAGGAGAGCAGTGCTTTTCTGAGTGAGCAGCTGGAGGCCTGGCAAGATATATGAGAGCATTCAAACTCTAAATACCCAAATCTCACAACCTGGAATTCATCTCCTTGGAAATTATTTGGCAGTCTGGAAGAAGTGCCTAAGAGGAATTTGACAATACCTGGTTTTCCTGTCTGTGGTACTCACATACTCTTTGAACATAATTCTCTCCCCCAGAATTTCTCCTGGGAAGCTGAAAGTCTGTGAGAAAGTTCAGACAAAGAGAAAACAATTCTTATCTCTACTTGCTGCTCCTGTTGTTTGTGCACATGTGGAATGTGTTAGGAAGATTGCTTATCTGAAGGAATTTGGTAATTGGATTCTGGTGATGGTTGTTTATATTAACTGGACAATTGGCTCAAAGCTGTGTCCTGGCTGTCTAGGGATAGTCATGGGGTTTTCTTTAATATTTATCTTTTATATAGTATGTATCTTTTGTGTAGTATAGCATCTCTTTAATATAATATAGTATTAATGTAATATTAACACTATTGATTATTTGGAATATATATTAATATATTATATATATATATATATAAATTTGGAAATTAGACTTTAGTATAGCTTAATAAAGCCATTGTTCAGCATTCTGAATCAATGGAGTCAGATGCCAATCATTCCCTGTGTTGGGGGCACCTGGAATTCAATAACTGTCTACCTGGAAATGATACAACAAGATGCAATAGTTGGAAATTAAAGCTAACAATACATTATGGCAAAATTTCTGAGCTGTACTCAGAAATATAGTGTTGTAGTGAATATGATGGCTTTGGACAATTTTAAGTCTAAGTGGGATTGTTACAGGCTATTGCCTTCAGATCCACAGCCCTGCTTTTGTCCCCGTTACAAGCAGGGGCCTGACAGACCCTGCACCACCTCCAGAGGAGCCAGTGTCCCCATTGTCACAGGCTTTCAGTGAGATGCTGCTTGCATCATGAAGCCTCGAGCACTGTGGAAAGGCGAAAAGTTCTTGGCTGTCTGGAAAAATCAATACCTCTTACAGCTCATCCCATATTGCCAAAAAATGAGGGTGATTGCCCAAAAATGAGGCATTTCATCAGGCTGAGCATATACACTGAGGAAGCTACTTGCATGGAAGCTTCCTCTCTTCTGAGTAATCTGAGGGCAGTGTGATGTGCCCTGGATCATCTCTTTAGATCTGATAGTTGCTGAGTCTATCAATATTATGTATTGAAGCTATGGCAGTGGACAATTCTTATTAAACTTTCTCTTTAATAAACATCTTCCTAATATTTTGTTGCACAGGTCACTAAGGAAATAACTGCTATCAAGATGACCACAGTTAAAGCAATAAAATTACTGATGAGACAAAGAAACCATGGCAGTTATTTTTATATGGCATATAAAAATATCAGCTGCTACAGAATTTTCTGTAGTGCTGACAAACTGATTCTTACCTTCTGTGGTGTGAGAGCATCAGCACATTTTGTTTCTATCTTTACAGTCATTCTTCCTACCAGAAGAGCTGTTATTTATTGGCAGCAGTTATTCAAAACATTTTTCTCACACCATTTATGTTGGAGTTTTACTTTTGTGTGGCTTTCTAGATGCCCAGGATGTGTTAGATAATGTCCATGGAGTGCTGTGTTGTGGGTAGTCATAGTCTTTAAAAACTTCTCCCAACTCTAGTTGAATGAGGGTTTAATGTTCTAGATAATTTCTGATGCCAGGACTCACTGAAACTTCCTTGTCCATCCTAAAGATTTGAGAGAAGGTTTCTTCAAGGCAAAAAAGAAATTCAAGGGAAGAAGATGGAAAGTTTTCAAAAAATGAGACTTTGGGCTGCTGATAGAAAAAAAAAGTGAATGCCCAAGTACTGGCTTGAAGTCAAAGACTCTTTGTTTAAGAGTGAGAAAGTGGAATTTCAGATTACACAAATTTACATTAGTGCTTGGATTGCATGAGCATTTCATTCCCATCTCTATCAGGTAGACCTAAATTTTAAAAAATCTAGAGATAAAGGATAAATTAGCAAACCACTGCACAAGCCTTAAATTTCAGCCAGCATTTGAAGATCATTTGAACTGCAGGATTGAGGCCATGACAGATGATGGGTTTGTCCGTGTGTTACAGACTCTTAGTACTTTGAGAAGGAGGAGATTATTTTCTCTCTTCACAAAAACAAAATTAAAATACATCTCTGAAGACTGTTGCCCTTACAGGGGAGGCATGTGCTTTGAAGTGCCATACTTCTGCATAGTCTTGATAATCAGTAATGAAGAAAGTGCAGAAGATTACAAAACAACATAATCAAGTGATATTAATGAATATTTCAACCAACAGACATTTCAAAGTTTTAATTAAAATTAGTAGTTATTGGTATTGTAATATGTTCAAGAACATACAGGCAAGTAATCACAGACCCCCCAAATTGGCTACATTACACATGCAATTAATTATGGAAGATGTTGCTGCTCAAACCACCCTGGGATCTCTGAGATTTAAAGCAAGTGCTCAAGCATTTCAGTACAGAAGGCAGCTCCAGTAACACTGCCAGCACACTGACTATTATACTTAAACCAGATGCTGCATTGCTGTGATATGGCTCTGATCTGTTCCGCTAGCAACAATTTTTACTCATCTTTTTAATAGCATAAATACTTCTTCTTTTGCCTAAAGTAAAAGCTGGTATTTTTAAACACAGGCTGTGAGAGCTTGCAGGACAAAAAAAAAAAAAAAACACCTACAGAGATGTTCTTTTCACAATATGCCCTCCACACTGCAGGGGAAGAAAAGTTTAATCAAAGTACAATGCTCGTTCTTACTTTTCTTCTTCTTTGACGCTGCCTCCACCCAGTGCTCCCACTCTGATGTCCTTTCATGATTCTTCAGGTTTTCTGAAGTTAATTTTTTCACTAGGGAGCAGGTCTGAAGGCTTCTTACCTTAATATGAGGGTTTTAACAGTACCTCCAATTCACAGTAAAATGACTTCATTTAAACAATGAAGGGATTGTTTAGAAACTGCCCTGAGTATACTTTGACCTACTGCTACCTGTGAGGCTAAATACACATTTTAAAAGATCATCCATGTCCTCAGTAAAATCAAATAATTAATCTGAGAACTTAATCTCATACTGAGCTGTTCTGAATAAACCTTTCTGTCAATTCAATCCACCCAAAGCTTACTGTTAGGGAAAGTGAGAGTCTAAGAGTATTCAATCTTGTTTATAGATTTGAGGCTTCATGCACAGCAGGATCAAATATACTTAAAAATAAATGGGAGTGGGGAGGAAGAATGGAGCTTTTCTGTGACCTTTTCAAACTCTTTTCCAGAGGACAAATGCTCCACTCTTAACTTGACATGTGCCTGTCTCCAAATGGGCCCCTAAACACTTTCCAGATTCCTTGCTGGATAAAAGAATTCTAAGTGATTTCTGAGCCTGCTGATATTGATAGGAGTTCTGCTGCAGAAGAGAAGGGGAACATTAGACCTAAGAATTTTCCTCTACTTCCAGACTCAAAATGCTACTCATGTAAACCTGATAGTGCCTGGGGGGTTGTCATTTCCTCAGCACCATAAGAAATGGGATGCACATAGGTGTGACTTGGCAAAAAGCAGCAATAGCCTATAAGCCTATCCAGGCTAATTTTCTGCAACAGGATTGTGGCCCCCACTGATCTCAGCAGCTGTTTTGCAGGCCAAGGTAACTTGGCTATGAGTGTCATGCAGGAAGCAATAACCCAGTTTGGAACATTTATCAAGGCTGTTAATATGATATTAAAACTGAATTGTACGACATTTAAAGTCTTGTTCAATGAGATGTCTGAGCTCTTAGCTGTCACAAATAATGGGATAAAAATCCAAAGAGCCAATATAGTAAAGAGAGATGTGACCTATTAAAAATATTGTTCCACCTCTTTGCCAGCTTGAGAAATATACAAAATTTGAGGTGAAGCAGTGTAAGACATACAGCATACCAGAACTTTTTATTCTGTGCACTCCTTTGGGGCAAGATGCTGCAGTTATGCTTTGTAAAAATTCTGGGTGTTCAGCTCAGATCAGCAACCCCTTTCTTCCAAAAATGCAAGGTACCTCTAAGCAAGAGAGAGGCAAATTCTCCAGTGTTTTGAATCATAAGCCCACTGTTTTTCCCTCTAACTCCTGAGAATACAAAAGTTGGCATTATCCACACAAATATATGTCAAACTCATCCTGTTGAGACTCAGACTGCTTGTGAATTCTGGGTTGCTCAAGGAAATATCACAGAGGGAAATGGCAGAATGCCACTGCAACTGAGCTTCCTCTGTCTGCAGCAGAGGAGAGCTGTCCCTACTTTGAAGTGCATGCTGAAGGCCACAGTTCTCTGAACAGAGCTGCATGGACCATGGGGGACACTTTTCAAAAATTGATGGCCAAGCTTCAGTTCCTAAGCACATCTATTTTCCTAAATAAACAAATTGATCTTCTCATAAAAGCTTTTTATTTCTCAAGAACTGTTGACATTGTCAGTGACTCTGCACTTGTGAAAAACACAGGTTCTCTTTCAGTTTGTGTTTCTCACTCCCCCTTTACTTTCAGGTTTTTATCCTGCAATTGACTCAATAGAAGTACAGAAACATCAGCATTTGCAGTTACTTGCAGAAACTATATTTCTTACACACACTGATATTCACTCTTTTTGCAGCTCACTGCACCACCTCCTTACTATCTCACTTTCAAAAGACATCTTCCAACTACAAGGTTATGAGGCCAAATAGGAAAATGTAATTTCAGCTTTGGTCTAAAGTTCACCTGGAATAATTGTTATCCTTTTTTTCCCCTAATTACTACTATTACACCATGTATTAATGAAGAAACATATAAAGTGCACAATAACCCTTCCTCTCATGTAAGAAATTGAAATTTAAATGAAAAATAGGCAAAAAAATAGACACCCAGGCAGTGTCTAGCTTACTTGCTCTCTCTTAAATACAATGGACTAGTGGTCCTATGAAGACAGAATTGATATTAATGGAAAGGTCATTGAAGAACTCTGAGATAACTAAGTAGTACAAGAGAAGGCAAGAGAACAGTCAGGGACCAGCATCCTTGGAGTATTTAGGGGGAATAACTCAGAAGGAACACAGTCAACATGTAATTGACATTGACTTCCTTGAAGGGCAAGATGTAATAACATTCTTTCAATCATACTAACTTTTCAAACTCCTGGGAGCTATTTTAGGGGAGATTTCAGATACACTAGGCTGAGGTAAGTACAAGGCATAATTTAAGTGAGATTGTCTGTGCCATTCAAGTTTTTCAGCTTCAGCCAGAGTTCAGTGGAAAGAATTCAGATGAAAGCATGAAAGGGGGGAAACAAACTAAGCTGCTACTGAGTGCTTACTAATAACTTTTTTTTACATAGCAAATGGTCCTTAACAATATTTGCTTTACAGTATTTTGCTCAAATGAGAGTTTTCCATGTTCATTTAACACAGGATATCTCAATGCTGAGTGCATTGTTACTAGAATAAACTCAAGGCAAACTGGGGGACTCAAATAAAAGATGCCATTATTAAAGGTCAAGCTTTTAATTTTTGAAAAACTGAAGAACCACACTCCTAAAAGATGCAAAGTATTTCCCCTACTGATATGGAGAATTATAATTTTTCACACAGTTTTCTTAAAAGGGCAGATATCTGACATTTATCATTAAAACCAAACTAAGTAGCAGTGCATCAGGGAATAAACATGGCCTGAGTCTTTCTACATCTCTGCTTCTTATCACCTGATGCTGTCAAAAAAATCTGTTGGGAGTAAAACACAAAAGGGGAGTGATTCACACTGACAACAAGAAATGTAACCATGTGTGTTTGTTTATCAGGCAAAACAAAAAAAAAACCACAAAAACAACAAACCCAAAAAAAAAGAAAATAAGCAGCTTGGGTTAATTTTGGAACATACAAATCATCAAAAAATCATGACCTGTCTTTTCAGCATGTATTTCAGCTGACAGCCTATACCAGTGAAACCAACAGCAAAAGACAGTGGAAGCAATCCCCATGGACCTTCCCTTTAGGAGATGCAGGTGGAGTCTGGAAATCCTCAGGGAAAAGAGGGTGACTGCCTGGGAGCCTCTCCTGGCCTGCCTGAGCACCCCACCACCAGCTGGAGGGAATTGCCACTACTGTTTCTGGAATGGTGCTTACGTGAAGATGCTCCAAACAGGATTTAAGCATTTTGCATTTCTAAGATAACAGAGTCTGCTAACCATGGAATTTCACAGCCAGGGACTGACAGTTCAATTGACAATTCGTGGCAACACAGCATTCAATAATGCCACTCTAAAAACAACTTTGGAAAGGAGCTGCAGTTTTCAGGGTCAGACATAGCATGCCATACCACTGAAACATCCTTCTTTTCCATTGCTCCTGGGTCATTCAGGAATCAGAAGTGTTGAATGTCCCTCATTTTTATGATGAGGGATTTTCATAACCCTCACAATTAAAAAAAAAAATTTGTACAAATGCCTTGTTCATGTTTTAATAGCTATCATTACCCAAAAAACTTTCTATCAGAACGACAAACAGAAATAATCCTTTGCAGACTGTCATCATCAGTGTTTGTACCACCAAGCTTGTGAAGGAGCATAAAATGGCTGGCAGAATAGCAAAAAACATTGTCATATATTAACTAGTTCCATATTTTTAAAAGTTCACCAGCAACCTTAACACATGGATTTTCTGACTGGTTTGAATAACTAAAATTTCACAGCTCCCTTAGATTCTTTATTAATTTTACTGAATTCCGGTAGCATTCCTTTTTCAGCAGTGGAAAGCCATTCCCTCCATCTCTCTTTGTCCTTGTGCTGTGGCAGCCAATACTGACAATGACTTGTGTCTGTAGGTCACAGCACATGGGAAACTGGACACCTGAGTAACCTTCTGTAACAGAAAGTTAAGGGAAAAAAAGGTAGCATAAATGGAGTGTGTGGCTCTGAAGTCTGTGGATGACAGATGAGAGAATGAAGTTTTTGACAGGACCCAGCACACGGATCCATAACATCCCTGAATCCTCAATTTGAGTGAAAAATATTGGGCTATTAACACCAGGGAACTTTGGCACTGAAGAGAAGGGATATTCTAATCTCTTTTCAGTAGAGGAAATACCTTCATTTGTTCACTTAATTATGTGTCTAAAAGCTTAGGTTAGGCCAGACTTTATAAATTAGCTAAATAAAGTTAGCTTAAATTTCCAGGAGATTCAGAGCTTTATCTTCTTCAGCATTTTCTAATTGCATGTACTTGCCCTTTTTATTTAGTATAACATGTACATGAAGCTGCTTAACAAGAATTGGTGCTAATCCTCTGCAGTCATTACTGCATCTAATATCTGTGGTGTGGAAGACACACTAACATCCTTGTGAGGCCAGACTTTACTTGCTTTTCTCCCCTCATTTACCTTTTAGTGATGGACTATGGCAAAAGAAGACACCCTAGGGTCATGTTCTCAAAACTGTCCAGTGCTTACAAGTGCCTTCTTGTCAAGATCACAGCTTCAGAGCTTAGCTGAAACTGCTAGGACAGCACCTGCCATTATTCATTCTGGAGCAAATATTTCAGCTTCTTTATCCACATAGGGCTTTTTTCTGAAAAAAAAAAAAAAAAAGCAAACAAACAAACAAACAAAAAAAAAAAACTAGACAAAAAATACTATGCCAAACAGTTCTCCATGTTCAGCTTCTTTTGCTGCAAAGGCCTTCCAGAAAAATCAGTGAGTGTTTCAGAAGGATTAATTTGCTAAAAAGAAATGCTGCGGATCTAAAGCACTAACTCAACCCAATAAAGCAAAGTCTAGTCAACAGTCTAATTCCTTTACTTTCAAGAGAGCTGGACCTGTGAAAGCTATGCCAAAAACAGAAACAAAGAGAAAAGAAAGCCCAGAAACTACTGAGCACCCTTCTTTCTTCTGTCTAGTAGAGAAAATTTTAAATGACAGTAAATTGGACCGTCATATTCACAAGCTTAAGACATTGTCAAGCACAAGCAATGAAGGGTCCAGAAATAGCAGGGTAAATGCCCACCAGAAATATGACATACAGCCCCTGACTTTCTTATGCCTCCCCAGTTTGGATCCAGTGTGATAAGTCCTACTAACAGATCCTGATTCATGGCATAGCAATTTGAATCTGGATCAGCCTCAAACTGGGGCTCAGCACAGACAAAGTTACTCTGCACTATTCACACTGGCCAAAGAGACAGGCCTTGTATTGAACTGAGAGGACTGCAGGAGCAGGAAGAGACTCTTAATTTAATCAATATTGGATTAATGTCCAGATGTCCCAAATGAATTGATAAGGCATTGCATTATACCATCCAGATGTTCTGCTTTCAGAGAGCTAACATTTTTGAGAGGGAGAGAAGGAAGGGCAACAAGCTTTTCTGTGAGTTCTGAACCTTCCTGTTTTAAAGCTGGAGACACCTGGCTTGCTTCTGAATTAACTCACCTTTATAATGTCTGTTTATTGCCTTGTATAATGTTTATATAGTTTAATCAAGCAACAAACTGACTAGGAACTGAATCTGCTGTAGTCAAAAACATACAAACCCTCTTTTGGACTGCAACTTTTTAGAGCATTTTCCCTTCCTGCTGTGACCTAGGTACAATCTAACAAGCGAAGTCTTTCTGGAAAGAAATACCAATTGTACCTCAAACTCTGTAATTCTGTCAAGCATTGGCAACAGCTTCATTTGCTGTCAGAAACATCAAGGTCTCTGAGGTCCACCTGTTGCTCTGTTCAGTCTCCATAGACACTGACTTGCTAAGATGAAGCTCATGAAGTGATTAATTTTCAGGAGCATTTAGTCTTGGCTTGTTATTTCATGCTCCCTGCTGTTTCCACTAACTCAGAGAGAAGGGTTTGACCCTGCTCAATGCATCCATCAGAGTTTGATCTCTCAGAAAAGTACTGTGGTCTAAAGAAAATACAGCTCTGCAGTGCTGCTGGTGCATATGCTGATCATCTGTACCACTGGTACTGACAAATCTGATTCAAAAGATACTTCATAGCTTGAAGTAACCCAGGGACCTTTTTGAATCTCAGGCATCTTTATAGCTATTATATAGCTCAACTCACTCTTGCTAAGCACACACAGAGAATGGCAGTGTAAGTACTGTGCAAGAAGCAAGGCTAACAGTATCCATGGGGATTTTTAACAGCTACATTCAAGGGAATAGTCTTTGAATTCACATCTGAGACTTTTCCTGGTTTTTATTTAACTCCTACACAGTCAAACTTCACCTGAAAATAACAGGACAAATCTAATCAGCGCAAATCTGTCCCAGCTTGTTGTGGTTTGAGAGGAAGTGAGTTTTTTGGGATGCTGTGGTCAAACCAATGGGTGCTCAGATTTGAATATTGGCACCTGGTGTGGGCACCAGGGACATGGATATGCCTCTGAGAGCACAGGGGTTAAAAGCAAAGAACGCTCAGGAAACCTTTCTCTTGGGTTCCAGTGGGGAAAGAGCTCAGGCCTCTCCCCTGGCCCAGCTGCCGGCTGGGCGGGGCAGGGGAAGCCATGAGGCCGGGTGAGGTAGGCCTGGGCTGAGGATGGAAGGGTGGAGGAGCACCAAGAGGCATCGGGCAGCCACCCCCCTCCCGAGAGAGAGAGACAGACAGACAGACAGACAGACAGACAGCCGGTGTCTGTGCCATCTTGAAATTTTATAGCAGGCCATCTGAGAAGGAGAAGTGGGGTGTGTGCAGCAAGAAGGTGCCCAGCAGGGCAGCCGTGGGAGCTCTGGACAGGCAGAGCCTGAGATTTTTAACCCTTTTCTTGGATGATGGCAGCATTACAAATGCTGAGCCTCCTACTGAATGAGAAGAGAGATAGAGATGAGATAAGTGGAAATGGGCAAATGTGGTGCAAGTTTGTGCAAGTGAAAGATGTCCAAGAGAAGTTGAGAAGAACTCTAGGTGGCAGGAGATGATGGAGTGGCCTTTGGCTGGACTTTTCTTGTATAGCCATGAACAGAACCATGTTTCCTGTGACACAGAGACTGCATCCAGGGGGAGGCAATGGCTCAGAGCCAAGAGAGTTCAGTGTTGGTGCCCCTCGGCCCCAAAGAGTGAAATTTGGGGGGGACAGGTGTCCCAAAAGTGAGAGACTGTGCTCTTTTTGGAACGGGACAAAGCATCCTTAAAAGGACTACCCTGGAAGCAGCTCTGGTCCATGTTCAGTGGTGAGAGCACTGGACATGGAAGGAAGATGTCACGATGGCAGATGTTCTCTGGGCGGTGCCACGAGTGACATGGAAACACACGAGGTTTCAATGCTGTTTCCAGGGGAAGCCTACGGCACAAGAAGGACTCATCTCCTCTTGATGAACTGAGAATTGATTATCTAAAGGGTGGTGATGGATCGAGAGTTGGTGATCTGAGGGATGGCAACTGAATTGAGAGTCCAAGGTTTTGTCTTACTGTGATGTATTGGGAACTTGACTGGGGGGAGGAGGAATGTTTGCAAGGTTTTCATCCTGAGTTCTGTGTGTTTCTTTTATATATTGTAAGTTAATTTTTTTTTCCTTCTATTCCTAAGCTGGAGCCTGCTTTGCTCTATTCCTGGTCACATCTCAAACTAGACACCAGGGAGAATGTATTTTCATGGGGGGCATTGGCATTGTGCTAGTGTCAAACCATGACACAGCTGAAGAGATTTTCTCCTTCAACAGATCAGAAGATATTGAGGAGGTTTAAAAGTTTGCCCTGCAAAATAAACCCAACCCATGACATAGTTTGTTTTTGTCTTTATAAGAAACAGACACACACACACACACAAACCAACCAACACCCAAAAAACCAGGAACCTGCAGAATGCTTATCTAGCAAGGTAGTTTTCTAACAGGAAAACTATATTGTTGTATGAGTAAGTGGTCTGAAATAATATGAATCAATGGCAGTGCAAGGGCATTGAAGAACTGGCCACAGGACAGCAACTGTGGGTAATGACAAGAAGAAGAATTGAGGAAGAATTTACAACTCAGTGGAGAACGTAGATATTTTCCCTATTTCAATGTTATTTTTTCAATAGCAAACATGATTAAGTAGGGAAAAGCATGTAAAATCAAGGTAGGGAGAAACACTTAGGAATTACCTGTATCTGCATTGGCATTTCACATTTTACAGGGTTATTTTAGTGATGTGGTTTTTTCCCCCTGTTTACATCAAATTTAAATGGCCCCTCTGAGTTGGATGCTTCTTTGCATTCACTGCCTTATGCAATAAATTAGAGTCTGCTCAGCAGGGAATTTACAGTCCAGAAATCTCACTCAATTTCAAGAGAAAGGCATGAATTTTAAACTGAAATAGGGTAGATTCAGAACTGTTATAATAAGAAAGTTTTGTTTTTTTTTTTTTTATTATGAGGTCCTGGAAAAGGTTTTCCAGAGAAGTTGTGGTTACCCCATCCCTAGAAGTGTTCAAGGCCATGTTAGATGGGACTTTGAGCAACCTGGTCTGTTTGAAGGTGCTCATTGCAGGGAGATTGAGGATCTTTTAAATGTCCTTTCTGAAGCAAACCACTCTGTGATTCTATGAATTTCACCCATTCCCCATTCCAGTGTCCCCAAAAAAGGAAGGGCTAAGACACAGAGAGATCTACAGAGCCCAATTTTCTTGATCCATATGTAATGCCTTATCCAGTAGACCAACCCATTAGTTCTCTCAAATTATGAAATAAATATGTTCATATGCACTATTCACAGTAATTAAATCATATGACACAATAAATGACAGCTTGAAAAATTAAAACTCCACAGTTAAATGTTTCATATGTAGAAGCTGTAAATTTAAAAGCTCTCTACAGACTTGTCAACTCAAGTTTTTGAAGTAGGCAGTTCAGCTGCCCAGATGGCATAAGGGCAGGACTTCTCTCTGCTTCCTCAGTTTGTCGTTATCTCGATACCTAAATATACTGTATAAATATACTGTGTCTACACAACTTCCTGGACACTTCTGCATGACAGAGAAACATCCCAAATAGCTCATGAAACATTCCTAGCAATGGAAATGGGAGAAAAAAGAATTTGAAATAAATAACAGTATTTTTTAAAATAATTTCGTTGACTAAGACATCAAAATGCCATTGTGCAGACTGAAAGAAATTTTAAATAATTTATCCTAAAGATTAAATAAGTATCTAATTGAGTTAGGACACTGCATCCAAAAGTGGGAGCCTTCTAGGCATTTTGACCTTTGCATCTTGTAATAGCATCTACACATGCTCAAGTCAAAGGCACAAGTATTCCTCAACAGATCCAACTCCAAGTGTGAAACCAGAAGATAAAAGAAAACATTAACTGTGGTCACTGACATGTTTTGCCTCCCTGAGGAGACAATTCCTCACTGCAGAATCCCCAGTAAGTTACCTGGGAAAATCCACATAATTGTCTACAAATAGAAATACTTTGTTCAGGCCAGTGTGGCTTCACAAAGTGATTACACCTTTATTTTTAGATGCCCTCAAACAGTTTATCCAGTGTTTAAAAGGAGAGATTGTGCAAGGGGGGGTTCTGCTCTTATTACAAACAGTTGACATTATAAATCAATGGATTTTATACAACACTGGCAGAAATTTATTCCTATTCAGTTATTTCCTCTGCCCATTTGGTTCCACCCTCCACTTCTAGCTCTGTGATAGACAATTGCTGGAGGCAAGGAATGGAACCAAATATTTTAAGAAGAATAATTCAGACCTGCCCTCAATGTGACTGATGTTTTCAAGATTTTGTCTCTTAATAAGAAAATACTGCTTTCTTTAAATAGCTCTTTCCACAGGCTACATAGTGAGACAGTTTTTTTTTTCTGAGCAGAAAAGATACATTTTGTGGAAGACTACTAAACTGTAGAAAGATATCCAAAGAAATTTTGGATATCCAACCCCCTCTCATTTTTGAAGAAATGATTGCATCTCAGTTGTCTTACATACTCATAAGAAACATTGTTTTGTGTGTTCTTGGCTGCTAGACCCCAAGAATTTGCCCAGGGTCTTACAAGAACTAAAACATATAAGTCCAGAAGGCTTTATTCTTTATGTACAGGAATATTTTTTTTAATCTGATTTTTAAGCAAAGTACAGTTGCAAAATTTGTTTCTGTCACCTCAGAAAAACAGATGATGTAACTTGCTGTGCACTGCAAGTTACAGCTGTAGAAAAATGCCAGTGGGACAGGAATTCACTGTATTTCAGGGCACTCAGCAAGAAGTGCAAGTCTTGGCTCATTGTTTCTAATTAACAGCTTTGTCACAAAACAGTCAGAGAATTAAAAATACAGGAGGAATGGCTTGAGCAGTGAGTTGTCAGCACCCTAACCCCTCTGTGCTTTCAATCTTATCTGGTCTGACTGGATAATGCATGGATGCCACATCTGGACTATAAATTGAAAAATTTTAAAATAATTCATTGGTGTCAGTAGTTTTACTAGGATTGAATAATATCTTTATTAAAGTTTAATATATTGAAAATATTTAATATATTGAAAATTCAAGAGAAAAGATGGCATGCAGTACTTGCATGTACTGAAATATGAAATATAACCAGGGCATTGTTGGACTCATTTCAGTGTTATTCCTGAAGAATTGTCCCATTAGCCTCCTGCAATTTGTGAGCAGCAAAAAAAAAAAGAGCCATATGAAGTAAAGTGAAAATAATATCACCAAACAGCCTACAAAGGACAATAAAATAAGAAAAATGGTGTGAAAACAAGGTCAACACTGGACAACAAACATCTAATATATGTGGCTGCAATATGGTTGGTCACATTTGAATATTTATTCATTTTAGGGATAATTCAGTGCAATAACATTATAACTCTTTTGCAGACCTTCTTATTTGAGACATCCTTCACTCCTGTGTCTATGTAAATCCAAGAAGATTAATAAAGTTGATAAACAGCTTTTGGATCAGCTGAAATTCTCCGTGGACAGTCTTTGCTTGGTGCTTCATGGATTTCATAGATCCCCAAGCTGAGTCCCATAACCACCTGTGGGGGAACTGCTCATGCTGATGATGGACTGCTCCACCCTAGCCCCCTGTTCATAGATCAGGATAAGGGGGCAGTGAAAAACACTGTAAAGCTTATTTCTTTTGAAATGTATTTTAAAAATACAAACCTGAACAGTTCTTCAGAAGGTACTTCGTGCCCTGAAAACCCTGCAGGTCCCAAGATCACACACAGGGTTGCACTTTGCCAGCACTTTATAAAGTGTCATTATCTCTTGCTGCTCTGGTTCAAGAAAATGCTGCAGGGTAGTGTTTTACCCAGGAACAGCAGTGTCAGTATCAGGTAAGACACAGGAGATGGGGAAGTGGAGTGGTGGAGAGGATTTGGGACAGGAAAAAATCACTACATATTCCTGTGGCTTTGAACAGTCCACCAAGGGATGAAAGAGTAGAACAATATTCATGACTATTGCATCTCTGCTAATTCTCTCCCAGGCTGACAGAGCTCATTGTTCCTAAAATGCCATCTTTGATCAACTGCAAATTTCAGGCCTGTTTTGCAAGGCTCACAGTAACACTCAGCAGCATTTTAAACCCAGTGTCTTTCTGAGCATCCTGTGCAGCAGCGCTTGGAATGGTGCAGTCAGGCACTGTTTGTCACCACTCTGCTGTGACCAACTTCTGTGGCTCCTTTTGTCTCCATGGGCACCTCATAACTGAGCAGTGGGACAGCATCCAGCATCTGGGAGCTAAAAGGACTCTAAAAAAATTATTATGAACTTTCAACCTTTTGACAGTAGAAAATGCTGCTGCCAACAGGAATTTTTTCCCTGATGAGGCCTTGGTTCAAAGGGTGTAGTTTTGTCAGCCCTGGCTTAAGGAGATCAGAATCTCAGTTCCATATGACATTCTTTTCCCCTTTCATTCCCCCTCTGCACTCAATGCATGTTTGTATCTGATACAGAGTGTATTTTCTAGTTCTAGTCCTGTGCAGAAGTCACTGTTACTTCTCAGTGAAGAGCATTAATCATCTGCAGTGTTTGTATTTATTATTTGTTTTTTCTCATTCTGTGAATGTACAGAATTTTGATGTTTTAAGTGAAAAAAAAAATTGAAAGCAGCCAAAATCTGGGCCCTTTCTTTGACCCCACTGTGGCATTACTTATCTAAACAATGACAGCAACAACAACATATCTCATTAAAAAGTCATCAAATTCTTGCTGCAAGCAATTCATTTAAAGAGAAAAGAAAAAGGAAAAATAGGTCTCCCTTGACATTCAAGAGAACTGCATTTCTAAATAATGTATTGTGGTGGTCAAATGCCAACACACAGGCAGATTATTTAACCAGTCCTTCTGGGTGGCAATGTTAAAAGGACTTTCCCAGTAGTTCAAGCCAGTGACTTTAAGGAATTATAGCTCCAGTATCTCATTTATGAAAAAAGGGCAAACACTGCTGTCAATATGAGGGGGAAATCAAATCTGTGAGGAAATTCAAAGAAGGAAATGTGTGTGTAACTGGGGAAATCATGAGGAAAATGGTAACCAAACTATGAAGAAATAAAATAAAATAAAATTTAAAATAAATAAGAACACCACTCTAATGTTTTGTATGAACAAACAAAATTAAATCACAAAGGACTAAAATGGTATAGCAGGAAAGAAGACACCCCAATCTACTTTAGGGAAATACAAGTTTAAGGCAGTGATGAATAAATAATAAGGATGGCTGGGTGGCTGTGCAGTAGCAAGGACACCATCTCAGTAAAATTTGAACCTTCTGACCCCTAAGTGATGGCTGCAAGGTATTTGTTAGACTTGGACTGTGTCCTAGAGGCCTAAAAGAATAGAGTTTTGCTTTTTACAAAAATTAGTAGCCTAACCTCTCAAGACTATTCTTGCTGAATTCCGCAGGCACTGCAGGTGCTCTGAAGCAGGTCACTGATATTGAAGTGCCTGTGTATGAGCTTCCACTGGAACTCTGATTTGCTCAGCTTTTGAAAGGTGTTGGTGTCCTGTGAACTGGTGCCCAAATGTAGGAAATGAGCCCGGTCCAGGATGCAGCTCCTGCTCCTGCAGCTCCTGCCAGGGCAGGGAGAGCCCCGATGTTCTGCACACACCAGGGAGAGCTTCAGAGCTCCCTGGGTGCCAGCAGCTGGAATCACACCTTTTTTCAAAGGAAACAACAACTTCTTGGCCCACTTTACTCTGATCAGAGCTGATGCTTAATGAATAAGGAGCTGAACTTAACTGTTCTGGAGGTTTAATAAATTTATCCCGCTTTTAAAGCACTCGAGTCATGAAGTTTATGCCAAGTTTTACAAGATCTCTGTTCCAATGCCCATTGATTTTGATATATATTAAACTGTGTGAACCAGCATGTGTAATCAGCATGTGCATGTAAGACTTGTAAATTACTCCTTTCCCAAGAAAGTGAATGAAAATGCCCTGTAAGCATCATTCAGATGGTACTGTTGCAAGTAACAGTTCAATGGCAACTTCAAATCTGGCTTTTATTCCTCTTGCCCAGTGCTAAGAAATCCCAATACAGCACTGGATACAGGATCAACTTCTCCCTTTTTCTAGCCAGATGAAACCGTGTGTTGTCTAGAAAATGCACCCTCAGCTTTTGGAATTGATAATTATATAAACTTTCAGGGAAGTCAGGATGTAATTCTGGCAATCTGGAACATTCAAAAAGCATGCCTTCATTCCATTTGTTCATTTCATTTCTGAGGTTTTTCAGTTAGCTACAGAGACCACAAATTCCCTTTTCTTCTTTCTTTAAATTATTGTTATTATTGCTGCTGGTAAAAGTTAGACTTCTCTACAAAATCAAACTAACCCTCTGACTGGAGCTTCAAGAAACCTCCAGGATAATAATTCCTGTTGAAGGAGCTGGCAACAATGGGAAATTCATACAGAAAGATGAAAATTAGATTTAAACAATTCTATTTGAAAGTTTTAATTAATGCGTGACATAGAGGTATCTCTTTCTCCTTTTTTCCCCCTTTCTGTTTTAAACTTAGAAATAGAACAAGTCCACACCTTGTAGTAAAAATGTTTAGAGACAAAAGACACCTGAAGTTACTGAGATAGAGGGATAGATACTCCAGAAAACAAATCCATTGCTTCCTGTAGCAATTTATTACTTCCTGTAGCAGTAAAACAGGATGAAATGAATAAAAAATTGGAAAAAATATACATTTCTTATGTAAGATATTGTTACTCTACAAGTGACAAGAACTACAGAGTGTTCTCATGACATGCAGGTGTATCTGTATGGGTAATAAAGATTTATAATTCTTATTACTTGTAAAAGGCATATCATTGTTGGTCAACAACCAGATGACCAGAGCATCAAGCCAGGATAACAATTCAGGAATATTCCTGTTACTCTGAAGAAACAATTCCTGAAAGAAGAAATATTTACTACAGAGATATTGCCCTTTACATTCATAGTGTCTCCTGACCTGAAATCACTACCTCAAACATGAGGAGAGCCATCACCTCTCCAAGTAAATATCAAATAACAGTGGGTGACCTGTATTTACAATATGTGCATTGGTGTAATCTAATGTGCAGAGAAAAAAAATCTTAATATTTTGCCTAAATCTGTGTCCTGCAAGAAAATACTTTCATTTACTATCTCCAAGATCATAAATGTTTGTTTAAACATGTTGCCTCTTTTTTATTTCTGTTGGTATTTGTCAAGCCCATAGCACAGTGGTGCTGTGTGTAATGAAGGAGGCAGAGAAGATGCTCAGGTGAAGGGAAGCAGCTTCCAGCCACAATGACAATGAGCATTGATAATAAGTCAGAGCAAAGGCACTGGCTAAATCCTAGCTGGAAATGAGAGGCTGAAGGGCACAAGTGCATACTGATGACCTCCAGGTGGACCTGGCAAATATTTGTGATGTCACACAAGCATGAAACACTGTTTTTTTATTGGACAGCCAAGAGGATTTATTGAGCCCTTTATCTACCACAGGTGCAGCTGATTCACAAAACACAAATATTTATCTTTCTACCTACACACCTCTCTGATACCAGGGGAAAGAAGCTGCTCAGAAGACATTAATCCTTCTCTCACTGCTCCACCCCTCTCTGGGGCTGACAGCCAGCAGTCCATGGATATCAAAGTATTTCAAATTTCAAGCATTCTGGGCTTAAAACAAATATTGCTAAGCCTGAGTGAATCCTGAGAACACTCTGCTTTGATTGCCTCGAAGTAAAGGGTCTAATGCTTTCTTACTTCAGGCCAGCACAACGTAAACACGTCCCCCACCCTCCTTCCCCCATCAGTAGCTCCAGGGCACCAGAGCTGTGGCAGTCCCTCAGGCTGTGCTCAGAGGACAGCCCTGCTGCCTGCCCAGCCTGCACTCACAGCACAGGCACACAGCATGGGCAGGTTGGGCTCTTTATGCCTCCCAGGCCTTGGATTGTGGTTTCACAGCAGGAAATGATCAGGGCCTGCCTCCAGGGGAGCTGCTTAATCCTTCCCACTGCAGGAGAATCACAAGCTGGAGCAGGACTTCTCAGCTGAGCAGTGGGGCACTCACCTGGACTGAGGCCACCAGGTAACCCTGCCTGGATATTTTCTGCAGTGGTTACAGTGCCAAGTGCTACCCCAAACAAGAATCAGCAGGACACAGCTCAGTTTAGCCTCTCTGTTCCTGCCCCAGTCAGTTCTTCCCTCTCTCCTTCCAGAGTCACAGCTTCAGCCATGGCAATGAAATGACACTCAATCCTAAAGGGCCTTTATGTAAAACACAAATAAGACACAAATGTAGGGCTGAGGAGTTGAAAGTCTTCTTAAAAATCAAGAAGAGTTTATTCCTACATCTCAAGACAAAATAATAAATTACTGGACCCTCCAGCTCCTGGCACTTCACAGGAGATGTGGATCTACCTCACACCTCCAGATTCCAACACCACGTGCCAGAGGGTACCTACTGCTCATTGCATTAGAGGATTTCCAGGAGAACTCTTCTTTCTTTCTGTGAAGAGAATCTTCCATCTTTTATAAAGTAATTAAATATTGATTCCTCCAGGTAAGGAGGCCTAAAGTCATTCCAGGCCTGTCAGCCTGGTTCTTGCTGAGGAAGGAGGAGAGCTACATCCTTCTAGCACCAGAAATCACTTACTCCAAAATTATCTGTGGAACAGGTATCCATCCCAATTGTTGTGATATACCAAATAGACATATTCTTTTTCATATCCAAGACCTCACTTAGTGACTATACTGTATAAAAAAGTGAAATGTTTAAACAGGGTGTATTGATGTCTCCCACCAGCACTGGGAAGATGCCATTTTAATTGTCTGTACCCAGGACTCAGATTTCTGAAGGTGCTGCATTGCTGCCACAGCCTGGACCTACTTTTTTATTTTTTTTCCATTTAATTTAATTTTTCTTGATCCTACTTATGCACATATGCACCTCTGTTTTCAGCAGCTGTCTCTTTCTCTCTTGGGAGTCCAGTCTTCATAACTACCTTCTAAACTGACCATATAATACACATGATATTTCCTTATTTCCCAAAAGGCAAGTAAGCATGGATACTTGTAAATCAGATGCTACTGATAGATCTATTGTTCCTTTCATAGAACACAAACATGCAGGGGACAGGTCTTCTGGGAATTAAGAGCATTAGAAAGTAATATAAGATATTCCTTTGTCCTTTTTTGGAAAAAAAAATTATTTCTGCCTTTTATTGAGCTTGTTTTGTTTTTTGGAAGAAGAAAACCACCCAAAACAAACTTACTGATTCAAAAGCTTAACCACTAAGAAAAAACTTTTCAAAGTTCCTATGGTGATATTCAAATAACCAGTGAGGTTAAAAAAAAGAGTTCTAATAACCTCTGGTATTATTTCCTATATTTCCTACCGTATTATTTCATATTATTTCCCTACAGCATCACACTCTTTCTACAATCAGTGCAAGTCATGAACTGTAATTAATTTTAATTACTGACACTTTGAAGGTTAGTTTAACACTCTCTATCCCCAATTTCCTCATCATGTTATTATTTCTTCCAATCATCCTTTAATTTATAGGTGCCTTCAGGACTACTTAATAATTAAAAAGATTTAACAGATACAAACATTAAGTGCTCTTTTACAGCCAGACAAAACCAATTTAAAAGTTTGAAACTTTCTTTTGTACAGAACTTTACTTCTTTATTGCTTGGGAACCTAGGGCCCAAGAAAGCTGAAACTGTTGACAATTTCAGTCAATTGGCAGAAATATCAAGAGCCAGGGGAAGAAATTAATTCTCAAATGTTCATGGTCACATGTTCATGCTATTCCTCAGAATAACTGGATGAAGGAGGAATGCCAGGGATGCCAGGGCACGTGACCATCAGGGCAGAACTGGGCAATGGTCCCAACTCTCCAGAGGAGGCATCTGCTATCACAGCTAGAGCTCAGTACAAGTTATTTTCCTTTTTTTCTCACCCCCCCCCCCAAAAATTAGAAGTGATTTTTCATTATTATCTGCTATAGCCTTCCTTGCATCACAAAACTGACTGTCCATGTGTAGCAAAAAAAAACCCTAAAAAAATGTAGTCAAAGCTGAAATAGTACAATTTGAAAATGCAGTTGCAATGCCTCACTGCAACTTTGAATCAGACTTCTCCAATTTCCATTTTCCCCTACAGGCCTGCCTTTCCAACCAGACTACCTCTTCTGTGATGTACAACGTCTCCCAGGAGAGTTCCTGGTCTGCAGGAGAGATGTGGCTTAACTGAGATTTTAAATGCATGGGGGAAAAAGAGTACAAGATGAAGCAAAATTAAATCCCACAAGATCCCAGCAAAGTGCATCAACAGAAAGACTTCATCTTTTCATCTAAAACATTTTAGCTTTGGGACCCTTTTATTTTTTAATACCAGATTTCTGAGCTATGCAGATGCTTTTCATACTATTTATACTTTCATTTAATATTTTGTTTTCCTTTAAAAAACAAAACTTCAATGGAAAATAGTCCAGTACCCTTAGCTTGAGCCTCTGTGGGGAAGCCACAGCCACTTTTGTGTGACTAATGGTGCTTCGATATGGGGGGAAATCAGGACCAAAAAGGAATTTTCTTTTTTTTTTCTCTGAAAGTGTCTGTGCAAACTGTTTGTCTTATTATAGCCATCTGCTCCTAGTGTGTACTCAGTAGTGGTATCTGTTTGCTTTATTGCCTGAAATATACTTTTATTCCCTTTACTACTTCTTGTTAGCACTGCAGAGTCCATTATGTTACAGGGGAGTGATATGGGTTTTAATCCACCTTGCACATCCCAAACAGAATTGCTAAGGCCCAGATAAGTACATTATTGTTAGTAAACTGTGAGCATGAAGGAAACCATCCTCTTGAGAAGATGACTTTCACCTTCTCAAGCTATGTGTTAAGGCTGGCTGGTAGAAGAGAATGAGACAGTTTTATTTAGGAATTGAGCACATGAGGTTTCTCATTACTGAAAATTATCACAATACCCATGATATCATTTTTGCAATCATTTTTTTTAGAGTTGAACTTTAAAATGTAAATGGTGCACTGTTAATAAAGGATGATCTTTTCAATTTGAAAGTGAGACTCAGGGGCTCAAATGTTGAGAGACTGTTTCTGGGAGCTTCCTTCTTCCCACATGAGGTTTGTTTAGCATGTGAGTCTCCATTATTATTCTCAGGCAAAAACTGCTTCTTTTTTTTTCTGTCATAAACTTTTTTTTAATTGACAAAGAAGCAGAAGTTTTTAGGTAGCCTTGCTATAACTCCTGTTCATGAATAGAAATATATATGTGTGACAATAGCAGTGTTGACCACCAGATTGGCTGGAAACTTGACAAAACTAAATAGATGGATATTAATTACTTTCACCAGATGCATATCTGAACATTTATATCAAAATCGTTGCAGAAAATTACATGTGTACTTGGGCAGGAATAAAAAGACAAAACTAACACTCTTCCTGCCTGCATTTTTAAGCAAACATAAACTTATAAAATGGCAGTGCATTTGTAGCACCACCTTTCCTCTGGCAGAGCAAGGTGATCAATAGGCAGTAAAGGTGTCATCACCAAGAAAAATCTAATTAATCATTTTCAAATGTGCCCCTTTATCATCCACACAAACAAATTCACATATCCATGGAAAACTGGGTGCAATCAGCTCTCTCATAGAACATGCAGCCTCGATGCTACTGAGGAATTTTGCTTTGAACAGTTTTCTTTGCCTCAATTTATATTCAAATTATATCCACATTAAAGATGTCAATTGGATCACAATGACTTTACCTCAGGAAATTATTTTGGTCAGAACAGCCAAGATTCTCAAGCACTTATCAGCTGTCCCTGGCCATTTGAATACATTTAAGCCCAAAAGGATTTCTGGTCATGTTACACAAACTCCAAGTGCATTCCTTCATCAAAGATAAATCATTTCTAGTCACATTTCTTTTTATCCTTTTTTTTTTTTTTTTTTCTGATGTCAAACTTGTTAATCAGCTGGGCTCTACAGGAGTCTGAGTTCATTCTAGGTGCATTCTTCCAATTACAAAAGCTTGATATTCTCAGGAGTGTAGACAGGATCCAAGTTTGACTACCACACGGGACAATAATCATGTAAACTGTAATGAATTGTTTTCTCTCCTGTTTTTTCCTTGCTAAAAGTAATTTACAAACATTCACTAGAGTCACCACCTGCAGCCCATAGGTTCCCCCCACCCCCACTATCCAAGCAGGCTGAGTGTTGTTATTTTCCTGTCATAACCACAAATATGCCATTAGCACGAATATCTTGAAACTTACCCTGTTTCAAGATATTCCCATTAGGTTCTTTTCTTTTCTTTTCTTTGCTTTGCTTTGCTTTTCTTTTCTTTTCTTTTCTTCCCACCATGAGTCACTGGTAGGAAGAGAAGGTGAGTAATGGGAAGAGATCATGATTACAACAATTCAATTCTTCTTCTGATTGCTGCTAATAAATCTGAATATTTAACAATTCAATTATTGGTGTCTCTACCTTAGACAAGTAAGTCTCCTTCACTCTATCTGGCATAGAGAATAAATTAATTGATGTGGAAGGTCTCATTCAATATCCAATAATATCAATCCAATTGATGCAGCTTAGAAGTAATGATACTAATAAAATGAGTTATGAAAATTGTGTGTTCGTATCAATGAAATTTCTTCTTTGGGATGCCAGCACTATGTTTCATCCCAGCTGAAAAAGCTATAATTTGTGATTTAAAACAGCTGGATGGCCCAACCTGAAATTAAGTAGCTAGGTTGAAGGTGCAGAAGTGAGACAGGAGGAGGCTGAAGCAGTCTATAGATGAAAACCAGAATAAGCTTCGACTTAGTAAAAAGTAATTCGACTCAGTAAAAAGACATGTTGAACACCATCAAGCCTAGTTAAAATGCAGCACTTCTACAGCTCAGGAATGGAGTTCAGGTTCTTGCAGAAATTGGTGTGAAATTCACATTCTTCCCTTTTATCATAGCCAGGCAGATTAAGTGAGGAGAGCTAGTGTCCTTGGACAAAGTCTGGCCAGACAACCTGCTACTTCTTTCTATGCCATTCCTACATTTTATACCAGAATAGTTCCCGTGGTCTCAGTGCAGTAACAAAGCCTTTCTCTTCAAAAAAGGAAATTAAACTTCCCTTTTGTAAATTTGATGACCTTCATGTTTTGCATAATTTTATTTAAACTTAGCCTGAAGTAGAGATGACCATGCATTAAGATGTGTTCTCAATAGTAATTTAAAATGTTTAATTTTTCTGTACCATATAGGCTCAGATTGTGTTTTTTATTGTCTTTTTTTAATGCCTGAATTATTCATATATTAAGCTACTCTTTAATTTAACAAGTGCCTTCTTGAAACACAAACTTGAAAAGTCTTTTAAATCAAAAGAAAAAAATGTTGAAAATACATTTTTCATCTCTATTTCTGATTAGTTTGAAATCTTTGCACTAATATGCCAAGAAATAAATTTTCCTTTCTGAGGGAGTCGCTATCAAGAAACAAACACGAAATTGTGAACAGCTAAAACTGCAGTGCACAATTTCACTTAGATCTATGGGTGCAGCACAAGAGTGCAGGGCTATAAAGCCCAAATGTTTTCCTTGTGCTACGTGTCAGAGAGCCAGGCACACAACAGTGACACTGGGGGTTTATTTCAGATGAGTAAGCAGCAAGTGTTCCAAACTCCCCCTGCCCTCAATGTGGTCCCAGAACTCATTATCTCCTGGGCTGTCCCTGCAATGCAGGCTCTGCTCACAGATGTGGCAGCTCTGTGTACACAATGATAGGTTTCAAATGGATGAGATTTTCAGGAACATAAAGTTCTTGGAAAAATAGGACATGATCTTTGCAGTAGTGAGGAAACATAGTCAGAGCCTTGAAATAGCATGCTAATTGCCCTGAGTAAAGTAATTTGTTTTATCTGTCTGCCACTTGGTTTCCTGCAAAGCACAAAAAAACTATTATGGGATTTTACTGAAACTAATTACTAGTATTTTATCACAAAGGCTGCTGAAGCATAATCCTCTCACTTTCATTCTGTGTTTCTCTCACCAACTATGCCTCCCCTTCCTTCATCCTGAATTTAAAATCTTGTGGAAAGTCAAGAAGTGCTTTAATCATCCAGTGTTGTAATAGACCCTGCTGATATCCAGCCTCACACTATAATAATATGGAGCGATAGCACAGCACATCAATGTAAACTCCAGTAAGCTGCACACACCACTGCTTATTTGTTCTTAGGAAACCTGCACCCCACAAAGTCTGAGATGTGCTGTAAGGACACCACCTGCCTCCCTGCAGAAACTTTCCTGAATAACAAGCTGAGCACAGGGTAATTTGTTTCCCTTTTCCAACTTACACACACAGAGTATGCTTAAAATACTGATGATTTAGTGACTAAATAGTGACAGTGTAGCCTGGTATTAATGCAATATCTTGGCTTATAATCATGATTTTTTAGAAGCCCTGAAATCTCATTTTGATCATTAGCATGAAATCCTGCTGATTTTCAGATACCTCATTAGAATGGTTGGCTATTTGTCTTTAGTCGAAATTATTATTCTTTTGAAATGAATGACACTGCCTGAATATGTTCTGTCACATCTTGATAGTTAATTAAATTGATTTTATCAGAATAGTCAACAAAATGCAACATATTAAAGAATGCATTAAAAAAAAAATTGATCATCATACTGTCATTGAGATGAAGTACAGACACCATCAGCGTTTTTCATTTGGTGTAACCAGCAAGAGTTCAACAAGTGTTGATGTACTAAGGAATTACACTGCACTTTTTTAGAAATGCCCTTCTACAAGGCTAATTCTTCTGTACAGAAGAGTAAATGAAGACTGATAGTTAGAAGGCACAGCAGTAAGAGGATCTTGAAGTAGGAGATGAGGTGAAGATTTTCTTTTCTTGAAAAGAAGTAGGAAGAAAATAATGATTTTTGCCATTGAAATGTAAGGTCAGAGCTGTTCCTATAAGGAAGACACCTACAAATCTACCCAAATGTATGTGCCTTCAGGTACCCAACAACAATCACTGTTTAAATCATACATGTGCTGCATATCACATTTTCTTTTTCCCCATTTCTAGTGGTTTTCTACTCAGTATGGTGGGATTTTTAATTCTTATGTCCATAAAGTCATCCTGTGATGTTCTTGCTGCCTGACTTTGAAGGCAATGTTATTAAAAACCTCTTATTCAGGTCTTCATCTAAATCCAGCATGTGTTAACCATTAGAGCCCTTATTTTCGTGACATCCTGAGTCTACCTATTGTAGGTGGGTGGATATTTGACAAAGCCAGCCAACAAAGCAAAAATATTCCATGAATAATCACTTGCATGTGTGATCAAATGCACTTTCACTCTGTTACCAGTTATCCATCTCCTTGCCCAGAAGCATGCACACCTCAGGAAGATGAAAGCAGACTCCATCACATCCCCTACACATCTGTGACAAAGGCTAAAACCAGAACTTTTACAGAAGGAGCCTGAAGTCCATATTGCATTTAAAGCTCTCAAGATACAGCCCATAGACACTGTCACGGGGTAATGTTTTTAAAAGGCCTCAAAGCAGATTTTTAAAAGTAAACTTTCAGATGCACACATCTAGGAGAATTAAGTCCTGCAGGATACCTTCTCATAGTGCTTGTTGCAAAAGGCAATGAGGAAATATCTGTATATTTAGGCATTTAAATCCCATCTTAAAATCCACCTCTAAGTAGTTTAACTGCAGGTCCTTCTGTCCAAGTCACTGGGATTCAAAGCTTATTAGCTCTAAGTATCCTGATACTATATCATATAGATTTAATGAGATACAAGCTCCTAAGTCAGTTGTGTGGGTTTCAGTAATTTTTAGGATGATCTGTAGAATTTTTAGAAACAGATATTATCGCTTTCTTTAGCCACAGGGAAAGCAATGTCATAACAATGAAGAAGCTGGATCCTGCAACTAGACATTGTACATCACATTATGGATGATACATAGTTCGTCTAGAGTTGGAAAAGTTCTATTTCCACAGCTTGAAGGAACATCACTGGTAGAGGGTCAATCTGCTTTTGCAGCTCCCCTGCTAAGCCTCTGCAGGGTCCTGCCCAAATGAGTGGCTTGGTAGGAAGCACTGGTGGGCTGATAGGAAAAGAAAGAAAGAGCTGCTTCTGTAATCTTGCTGAACTATTTTTCTTCAGACCTTTAATCTGATCTGCTATTCCTGAGCTTCAAAATGTCATCTGACAAGACAGCAACTATTGGAAACAAACAAATGCACATTCCTTGTCTGAAATTGGCAAAGAAGTTGTCACAGGATTTGGATCTGATTTGCTGCCCTTATCAGTACCTGTGATGGAGGCCACACAACCTGCTCAGCTTGATATAAAATGCAGCAATTCTTTAAAATGCCACACGTTAGACATGTTGCCATTTGCCACAGCTAAACACCACCACATCTGATAGTGCAAAATAGCAACTTCTCTGATTAATCACTTGGAAAGAAGGCAGGGAGAGGAAGGAGGATGAAATCCAAAATCATATTGAAATCACGTAAAGGTTGAAGTTACCTCTCAAAAGGAAAATTTATATTTCCCTCCTCCTTTGTCCAACATGCACTAGTCTATATTGCTATTGCTAGACAGACCCATGCTTGTTTGCTCATCTGTCTCTGCCATTTAGACACATTGCACTAGCCACAAAACTAGATGTAGCAAGGTGCTCTGAGAATGGACAGAAACAAAAGCCTCCCCCAAATTCACAAGAGCTCCCCCACCTGCAGCTTGATTTAAAATCATGCTTTAAAGAAGGGGAAAATAAACTGTATATTAGAAAATGATGTTGCTGGATATCAGTGTGCAGGCAGGTGGAATGAGATAACACACTGTGCAGTACACATTTTTCTCACTGCAGAATTAATGCTGAAACATAGTACAATATATGTATGAGAAAACCAAATCACTAATAATTGCAGCATGTGCTCCGAGTGAGGCATTTTATGCAGTGCTAGTGGACACAAAGACAGCTGCTGGGAAATCTGGAAAGTCTGATCCAACACTTACAAAGGTGTTGTAAAGGCCAAGAAACCAAAGCTCTGGATCCTGCCTCAGAGGATGCCTGTCTGGAGCGTGGCCACTGCACATCACAAAAACCCCTCAATGCAGCCCCACCAGGCAATGTTGACAACGTGCATGATGGTAAAGGCATCAGATTTGTTTGTCTAAATTATGACTTAATGCTCTATTCAGCTGGACACAAACAGCACTATTTTCTTTGGTAATATGAATGTAACACCTCATGAAAACATCATCATTTTTATTGTCCTTTTCTGTGGAAAAGTGTCATCACCTTACCTGGAATAAAAGCTTTGTATTACCACTGCTTCTAGCTGACATTAAGATGTCTCAGGAAGCTCCTGATGAGCCATGAAATATTATCCCAAGATGGAAATCATATTAATGGAACTGCTTAGGTTTGTGGTGAAAAATTAGATAACCTAATTTGTAGTTCAATTTCCAAGGCACCTATTTGTTAGCTAAGTAATTTACCACCATCTTTCATCATTTAAGTCCTTTTCCTCTCTGAAGATTTAATTCGTTTCCTTCTCTGTCTCACACACAATTTTCTTGAATTGTTTCAGTCAGTCCCAACAACCTCAAGAAATGTCCCCATGACCACAGAGGAGAAATCAATAACTTCCATGCCTGTTCAGTAAAAGAACACAGCATTTTCTGATAGCTGCAAACAAGATGGGATTTAGGCTACAAATGTTTCCCAGTCAAGCATGAAAACAACACTGGTACCCTGCTGGTGAGCAGCCATGCAGCCTGAGAGCGACCAGTGGCAGGACACATCCAGGTTCATGCCTTTTGAAAACAATTTGCCCTGAAGAAATCCCATAAATAATCTAATATGAAACAAAACCATGCATTTCATCTCTCATAATAAGCACGCAGCATGATGTGTGAGAGCAGCTATCAAACTGCTTCCAAGATGAGAGCTCAGTTCAATAAATTCCCTCACAATTGTCTGTGCTTTTTTCTTCTATTATACATTATCAAGTTTCACTAAACTGCCTTATGAATATGTCTCTATATTAACCTCAAGTCTACTCCTACTCCCTTTCACAGAGGTCAGTGTAAACCTGTCATTAAATTCAGCAGGGATAGGTTTGGGTCCACAATGAGTAACCTTTCCTTACTTTCCTTGTTTGCTATCTTTATTTCACCTTCGTCTAACCTTAATTACACAGTAACTTAATATTATCCTTCCTGTTCACACAACCAAGTAATTGCCCTCTTTCTGTCATCTCTGCTATTTTTAACACACCCTTTGTTGTTTTTTGAATACTAATACAAACATTGATACCAATCAAAGAGTATGCAAACAGGCTACTGGGCTTGCACTTAACATTACCAGAGGAGGACAATGACTGGGACTTGGGGGACAAAGTGTCATTCCCTACACCTTTACATGGTACCCAGCACACCAGCCCTGGTGTGATGAATGCTACCATCTCTGCCTAAAGGGATCTTTTTTCAAGATTTCCATTAATTCAGTCTTCAAGTGTCTCATATCATTTCCTTTCTGTGTGAGCTAAGGAAGTTACTGTTGTCTCAAGTACTTAAGACATTAGAGACTGTGAAATGTGGGAATGTTTCTTTTGACTTCAGAGCAAGAATCACTTAAGTATCATTTAAATATTTCATTTCCACTGGAAGAAAATGTTGGTAGACAAATTAAATGAAGAGTCAAAGTGAATTTGACACTATACACCCAGCTGTGGGGTAGCTCTGGGTTATGGCCTCTTCCATCAGTCCTGCTCTACATTTATCCATAGCATTGATGCCTTGGAAGGCTACCTAGAGCAGAGGCTAGACAGAGTTAAAGTAGATATTTATTAAAGGCCTTCAACAGATTCACCTGGGCAGTGCAAAAGCCTCACAAGGGCTACCCCCAAGATGGGCAATGGTCATGAGTTTTTCAGACAGATACAAGGTGAGTCTATTTGCATATCAGGGGTTAATTGTCCAATTACAGCTTCAGGTAATGAAGTCATATTCCCACAGTTTGCTTTTCCCCCCATTCACTTTTGTTTGTACTTTTCAGGGCCTGAGGCTGAGGATGTCTTTGGTTCTCAGGCTTAGAAGGGTTGTTTAGTCTGACCAAACTGTGAAGAGAGTTTACTAACACTCTCTGTGGGGTTCAGAGTTATACACTAATGCAGTACAGGATCTGAAAAATATCTAAGCTGAAAACTTAAGGCATCAGCACTCATGAAACATATCAATGGTTATGCAGGTTGCCTCTTTTGGATCTAATCCTCAGGCACTTGACTATGTCTTGGCAGCTTAGAAACTTCTACTAATTGCATATATTACATTAGGAGAGATATACCAGGTGTGTTCAATGGTCCCTTAAGCTCATTCTCTGAGGTTTGCTGGAGTGCCATTCTTAATGAGAGCAAGACATGTGTGGAACTTTGGTTTCATCATGCTCTTACTCAGCATTCAGAGGATTTTGGACTGTTTCTCTGAGCTGGGCATGTAAAATACAGTTGTTTTGGCACAGAGTACTAAGCACTATTGTACTTAACTCTTTCATCTTGGATAGTTTTTGTTCAGATGGTAGGAAGAATCTACAGAAGGATGAAACTTCTACTTGGTGCAGCTTGGGACCAGCACACGCTGAGCTGCAGGTGCAGCTGTGGGAGCTTGCCCAGATCACACAAGCTGGTGAGTGTCAACCTACTGAGAAGCATGTGCTGCCTTCCTAAGCCTGCCCTGTTAGCCTCTGAGTCTTGCACAATTAAATAAAAGTGAATGGCAGCTAAACTGCCCCATGGAATCAAGCTGTGGTCCTTATGGCAGGTATCATGCCTGATGTAGAGCAAATGATTTTGGTAAGGGCTGTAAAATCTTCTCCCCTGGGAATGTTCAGGCCCTGCCATCAACACGACTTATGGGCTATATTAGCACTCTGCTCATGAGCCTTAGTCTTCCCAGAAACTTTTGGAATTGGGAAGGTGGAAAGATGCTCATAAAACAGCAATATATTTGACATGCTGTTCAGTAGGATCAGAAAGCAATCTGCAGAGGTCTGACTTCTGACAAGGAATGCTGTTTAAAAAATCACAGTAACTGTCAAACTTATTCCTTCTACCATCCAGGATACAAGGCCAATTTACAAAAAGACCTTGAACAGTCATCAATCACCCAACACAGCTGACAGCCACATCGACTGCATAGCCTGGGCAAGCATTTTGTGTCCTCAGAGGCAGCTTGATGGTTCAAGCTTGAGTAACACAGCAGAAGTCAGAAAGGCCACCAGCCTGTGCAAGAGGTGGAGGTTTCTCTACATGTCAGGCAGCAGCTTGACCTTCTGGTTTTTCATTTTGCTCCCTATCAGCCTTCTAATACATCAGGACTCAGTTGTGACTTTTCCTCAAGTCCTAATGAAGGCACTTGCCACATGTCCATGTAAAAGACACTGTTCTGGAAAGGCTTTTCTCCCCAGTGTATGGTGTGTTATATTGGAAAGTCCTATGGGAGTCCTTAGCTGTTTCTGATGCTCCCTGTAGGGATGTGCCACAAACATCACATTCTTTCCTCTGCCAACACAGAGGCTGTGCTGTCAGACCAACTTGAGCTAGATAAAAATAAAATTCTTCCATGGTATGTACCTCAAATTGGAGATTCAATGGCACAACTCACATTTGTTAACTTTCACAATGGCTTGCTGCTTTTCATTTTCTTTCCATTTTTCTTTTTTTTTCAAATTGTAAAAACAAACTTTGCCTAAGAAAATTCACATTAATTATGTAAGACATTGTACAGAAAGGGGGTGTGTTGAGGGAATAAAGTCATTCCTGCCTTTCCTTTGAAATATAACTACCATTACTCACACAGCCTCAAAATAATTTCTTGGGTGAACCTGCTCTTAATACCTTTTCCTCTCTCTGTGACTCCTTCTCCCATATATACAGCACTGGACAAAGTTTTCTGTAGTGCACAAGCAGGGAGTGCCACAGACCTGCAGCAGTATTCCTCAATGCAGTTCAAAACATGTATAAATCCTGTTAGTAAGTTCTCTTTAAACAGCTTTTCACATATCTTTATAGGTAAGATAGAAGTAATTGTATGATCATAACCTAGGCCCAGAAAAATCAATGTCAATGAATTGCAGATTTTGGAAAAAGTCCATTTTTCCTTTCCTTTTTTATTGAAGTCCCCTCTGAGAAATTTATACAAAGCTCATTCTTTTTAACTGTCTCCTTGCAGTCTTGGAAACACTTTGTCTCAGTCCCCTCACAGTTCCTGATCTATGAGCACCTAACAGGGTTCTCAACACACCTGCTCCAGCAAAGGGAAACTATTTCTTCACAGGGTGAGATTTGTTCTTAGCTATTTCAGGTTAAAGCTTCTGCAAAGTTTGTATAACACTAGGAAATAAAGTAATTTTTTAAAAGGTGGGGGAAAAAAAGAAAACTTCCACACATTGGGAAGTATACCTTCATCTCATTCTAGGTCAGTACTCTGACCTGGACATACTCCACCTTTTGCTTCTTCTTTGCCCTAGCAGTGGGATGCTTAATATATTAAAGCATTATTTTTCATCCTCCCTTTACTTGCAAAACTTTGTCCTTTGTCTGAAAGGTCACCAGCATTTAGTAGCAGTTGTCTCTGAGCAATAGTAAAGGCAAGGCAGTATTTTTTCTTATACCTGTGATGCAAAATTCTACTTCTAAGTAGCAATGCCTAAAACCCAAGTGACTTCAATATACTGTACCCTCATGATATTTTCTGATATTACTGTGTGGCAAGAAAGTCTAACCTCCCCTGGATGGAAAGAGATATGCCTAAATATGTGTGCACATGGACTTGCTTTTAAATAAACTCATTGTGCTTTTCTTCCTTTCTAAAATACAGCATGCTTCAGGTCTCCCTTGCTCTTGCCAGAGATGAAGCAATCACAATTCAATCCATTTTCCACAAACAGAAATGTCAAGGTCTGCTTTCTGGCACACAGCTACCACTGTAGCTACCACAGCCATTGCTGCAGAAAAAGCATAAAGCTTTCCCTGTGACACAGGCTGCTGGAAAGGGCAGGAATAGTAACTTTCCAACTCAGATCATTTCTGTACAGCTGAAAGGCCTGTTGTACTCATTAAGACAACTAAACCTCCCAAGGAAAGGAACTGGAAAAACTGCATACCTGCCTGATTTCTGTAGGGTCTGGCCAGCTTTATTCCAGTGCACTAGTTTTACTCTGGCACAAGCCAGTGCTTTATTATTGCATACACATCCAATACTGACACATTGAAGGATCTGGAGGCCAGGTGTCAATCTCATGTGAAGATGCTTAGCCATGATTTTCTTGTTGCTAATATGTGATTATGTTACCATGTGAAATCTCACTGCATCTGAAGAAAACAATTCCAAAATTGACATTTCATCAGTTCACTTGACAGGGACAAAGACAGGAAAGGAACCAGGTGCATCACGGAGTTGTGGCTTCTACAATCATATGCACAGCATGCTTAATTTAGAAGGGTCTATACAACTTTTTGTCCTGGAATACCTATAGGACCTTGTTCACATTTTTCTACACTTCTTCCAATTTTCAGAAAAATCTTAATTGTTCCTGGGGTGCTGTAATTTGTATCCAGGAAAGATTATTTTTAACAGCCACAGATTCTTAGCTGTTAGCAAAGTAGAAACACTCTTGGGTTTGACTGCATTCTGCATATTGCCCTGCCCTACCTTACTGGGATTACATGGGACTCTCCATTTAAGGTGTCTGGGCATGACAGTCTCACCCCACATAGATCCACCAATGGTAAATTTATCATTAGGCTGGTATCAGTTTTCAGTTGGTAGGAAAAGAGATATGAACATTGCTACTATTTCTAAGGAATGTCAAAAAGCCAATGGTAACTTTAACATGTGTGAGGCCATGCTCTCTGCAAACACAGCATTTATCAAATACTAACAGCCACCAGCCTCTATTTTACCAGGAGGATGAATATGTTTATCAGACTAGGAATTTTAAGGTAGCTATATAGGTTAATATTTTGCAAAATTAACTTCTAGGACTTCTGCATAATTCTGTGGTTTATGGACAGTTCAAGAAATTAAAGGCCAAAAGATTGTCAAGAAAGGATGAATTACACAATACTTTCAGATATCAGAATGAAATTTCCATTTCCTATCTCAGTACCTGCCCAATTTCTACTGCTGTATAGTAGAGAGTACTAAGAAGCATTTCAGACAGCTTAAAAGTGAATTTCCAGACTCCCTTGAATTCAAAGAGGCAATTATTCATAACATTAGAGTCGCTTTTAAAAAGATACACTCTTCAATCTTCATGAGTTATGCCCAAGATTAATAACAGGCTTGAGTTTCACAATAGGTTCTTTTCCCAAACTCTGCCTTTCAGGGGAAAATTTTCTGTGAGGTAAGGCCAAATTCCTCAGACTACACAGAAAAGTTTACAATAACTCCACAGCAACATTAGTGGAAACACTTAAAACTACACATCCCTTTAGAAAATAAATAGATTTCTGGAAGCATGCAAACTTAAAGGTCTGAAGATCTGGTGCAATTTGCAAATGCAAATCAGGTTGGCAATCAGATGCCAACTTTGTGAATAAATACATCTAGTTGTAATGCTTCATCTTCAATAGGCCAAGGCATCTTTCTAGTAATGTGAGTTCTTCTACGTTTTTTGATCTAAAAATATCCAGAGTTTCAGAAATAGAGTGAAAAAAAAATTTGCAATATGGAAATCCTGTTTTCTGTCTAGCATAAAAAATATCAAATGTCTTTCATAAAAAACAGCTTTCAGAAGGAAAAAATCTGCATTCCTCCTCCATTTTTTTCCTTTCCATCACTTTACAGGGGAAGGTTAATGCTTTATCATGTTGCCAGGTAAATAGGCACTTGCCCAGGTAGTCAGAAAGAATTAATGGCCTTGTGGAACTAGCTGCAAAATCTAAAGAGTTTACACAATGTTTTGCACATCTATATTGATTAGAAACAGCAGTAAGTGATGCCAGTGATGAGGTTTCAGTAGAACACAACACAGAAGTTTCTCCTTTGTGATTCTGACTACAGCACTGCAAGCAGTTTTATACTGGCTCCAGTCCATCTCATTTCATTCTGCCTGCAAGTGCACCAAAATGTAACCACCTAGTCTGAGGGAAAAGAAGGAGAAGAAAATATTTCAGCCTGTTGGAAATAAGTAGCTAATTTTCTTATTCTGTGGAGTGAATTGCAATGAGACCTCCAGAGGCAGGGCTGTCAGATACTAATGTTAGATTACAGGGAGCTAGGGGGGAGTGCTGGATACCTGCTTGGGATCCAGCCCTGCCCAGGCAAGGAGAGCTGTGGAGCAGTGCTGTGAGGCACTGGGGGCTGCTCCAGAGCCACTGAGCACCTCTGCACAGCCCAGACAAGAGCAGTGCTGCCTGATGCTGGGGCTTTCCTCAGGCTGCAAAGGCTGGATGCTCTTTCTGCTCTCTGAGAAAGGCATCCAAACCAAGCACCTGTGAAAGCTGGATCCAGGAATGTAAGAGCTGCGAGTCAGAAGGTGAACAGATCAAATGGAGCTGGGCTCTCACCTGTGGTGGGCAGAAAGAAAGCTCCCAGAGCTCCTGCAGTTACTTAAAAAAACCCTACAGTTACTTTAAAAAATCCCAAACAGATCCTGCTCTACCATAAAATGCCTATGCATTTCACAGAATAGGCTGTATCTCTTTCTAAGTGTGCTAATTAAAGGCAAGCTGGCTATTCCCCTGCAGGTCCCAAGTTTGCTTGGGGCCTGAAGTGTTTGCTCCTTTAAGCACACAGCAGCACAAAGTGAACAGAAGGCACCAGCAATACTCTTTGCAATGTAATGAAGAGTTCACTGGCTAGGGCATCACCCTGGAACTTGTGCTGAGACACAGCCAGCTCCCTGCTCTTTCCAGAGGTGGTTATGCAAAGTCTTTCTTGTCTCTGCCGCTCCATCTCATTCCAGAATGATGTGATCTTGGTTGGTGCACCATTTATAAATCACAGGGAGAAGAACATTTCAATAATTTAATTTGAAATGTGTAAGACCACATATACACACATGCATACATTTTCACACACCTGTACAGTGGCCACAAGTTTACAATCTACACTGGCATTTCAAAGGACAAAGTCCAGCCTGTCTCTAAACTGCTTCTCTCATGAAGCAATTACTCCATTCCTGGGCTGCCCTGGAGAAAAGACTGGCAAAGTAAAGCCATGATTAAATAACTCTGAGTTCTAATGCTGTCTTCCAACACAGATGTTACAGACTTATTGACCACATTTGCTTTTGATTTTTTTATATTAAGTTCCACCTTGCACACACAAGCTGTTCAAGGCAAAGCAAGTGACTACATATAGAAGGCAGAAAAGGGACAAAACCTTAAAAAAACCCAAAGGAAAGCCACACTTAGGCAAATTAGAAAAGAGTCTGAAGAAGGAACAGGCACAGCCAGCATAGTTTCTCCAATGAGTGATGTAAGCAGCTTTGGAGAGAGAAGCAGTTTGCATAATTCTGAAACCCCACTGCTCCCAAGTTGTCGCAGTGGGTGCACTGGTGCAGTCAAGTCTGGTGGCACTGAGGTCTTGGATTTGTGTGCCCTGTCTATGTACTCACAGCTAATTCAGAGAGAGATGGGTAATTTTTCCCTGGCATGATGAGAGCACTGGATGAAGATTTTTGCCCTCACCTGCAAGATGAGGAAACTCCACTGCTAAGATCACCTAATATTTCAACAAGGCAGTTCCTGTCACTGAAGGAACCTGGGGCTTTGCCCTCTACCTTTTCCTGAAACACAGCTTGGTTGGGTTTTTTTGTATTTTAGGCCAGCCCATAAGCTTGTAAAAATTGGGGAAATATTTTGCAGCCTTTTGTGAATTCAACAGACATTTTAAAATTAGATGTTTTTTCTCTACAGTTTCTTGGGACAACATTGAAGAATTAGGAAGCCTCATGTGTTTTGTTTGTGCTTTCTGCTGGTAGATCACCCTTTGTGATGTCTCAGGTTTTATTTTTATATTTTTCAGATTCTGTACTGCTTTAGTGTGTAGTTCTGATCTTCATATTAAGGGATGGTAAGCTCTCTGCACAGAGCAGGGAGACAGAACAATTCCTTCTCTGGCTGGGGACCAAGGACAACCAATCCAAATTTCAGGCCCAAGAGCATAAACAATGGTGGAATGAAGAAAGAAAATCAATCAGGATGGGACTTCATAACCTAAAGCTATAACTGGACAATTAACTCCAATATGCAAATGGAGCAGAACTTATGAAAGAGAGAGACCTCATGACCAGTTGTCCATTTTGTGACCATTTTGGGTTCATCTTGAGTGTAGCCCAAGGTGGCTCCATTGAGGCCTTCTAATAAATCCCTACTTTATTCTTCAATTCTGTCTGGTCTCTGTTCTAGGTCAGCCTTCACAAGGCATCACACATCCCACAGCCTGCAGAGCAAGGTTATCCTCAGGCTTCCCAAGGCTTAAAGCAACCTCTGCAGGCTACACCTCATCTCATCTACTTCATCCCTGCCAAAAAAATTGCGCAGGACATGAAACACCGAGGCCTTGGATAGAATGCTTTCTAAAATCATTCTGTAATACTTGGCCTTCTCCACCTTTCTGTCTCTGTCTCTGCAGAGCTGCTGCAGACCAACTTCTCAATCCTGACTGAAGTAACCAGTGTAAGGAGCATTTCTGTGTCATTCAGACACCGGGAACAGCCACAGGCAGGACCCTTCAAGGTCTTTGAATGATGAACACAATAGTTTGAAGGATTCTAAGTAGGAGGACAAAAGAATATTTCAGACACAGCTGAATAATATTAAGGAAATAGCAGGTTTCAATCCTGGACCATCTAAGGGAAGGGAAAAAAACTAAGAAAGAAAGCAACAGATGTAGTATTGGATAATAATGATTCAGAATTATTTAATGCATTGTTTTGACAGACTTCACATCATAAAAGTAAAATCAGACCTTCTTAATAATAAAATATAGATAGAGACAGAAACACAGCAGAGCAACAAAGAACATAATGGAAGATATTTGAAGCTATTTTGACATTTTTTTTCTCTTTAAACAATAGAATTTACGTAAATTTGTAAACTAGTCGGAATATATTCATGAGATGTGGAAAAATAACAAGAAATACTTTTAAAATAAAGGCTAAACTAACTGTTCTAGCCATTTCATGCCAACACCACTAGAACAAGGACCTGAAAATTACTGTATAGCAAAGATCGACTAATGGCTATCATGTGATCTTCAGTGTCATTGGACAGCATCCCTTTGACTTCTGTAGGATGAAGTTCTATTTGACTAACTGTGGGATGCTGATCAATATAAATGTGCAAAACATTGTGAAAACTCTTTAGATTTTGCAGCTAGTTCCACAAGGCCATTAATTCTTTCTGACTACCTGGGCAAGCAGCTATTTACCTGGCAACACGATAAAGCATTAACCTTCCCCTGTAAAGTGATGGGAAAGGAAAAAAATGGAGGAGGCATGCAGATTTTTTTTTCCTTCTGAAAGCTGTTTTTTATGAAAGACATTTGATATTTTTTTATATTCTGCTTTTACTATAAAATATATTTATTTAAGGATGTCTGCTGTGAAAAGCCTTGGAACTTGAAGCACAGCTTTCTGAACAGAAGCCTAAATGTAAAAATGCCTTCAAATTCAAGGTGACTTCAGTCAGCCAAGATTCACATCTCAGATTGTGAAGCATCATGAATACCTCCTGTTTAGTATCCAAATTGAGAAAACAGCCCAACATACACATCCATAAGCTATCCATCTTGCAGATCTGCAGGACTTATCAGACAGTGCACTGAATCCTCAGCTGACCTCTCCTTCCCATGCCAGCCACCTGCTGAGCCACTGCACAGGGAGCCCTCAATGCCACCCGCCCCACAGGGATCATCCCCAGGCCATGGCTGCAGAATCTGCACTGCTGGGGAAAATGGAGCAATCAGGGTCCCCTAACAGTATAAAAGTACTCATATAAAAGTGTGTTTAATTCACCCTTGAGTTTATCCAAGTGCAGAAAAGGGCAGACAGTCCATTTGGCAGTCTATATGCCAGGGTGGGTAACATTGAGATGGGAGTTAGGAAAGATATCAATGAAAAAAAGATTGTATGGTTAATAGTGATATAAGTGGGCAACAACAAGAATTTGGCCAGAGGAAGGTTAAGCAGGCATGAATGAGGACCTGAACTACAGAATCAGGAGAAAGTGGCAGAACAGACAGAGAACAGGTGGGCAGAAATGCACGATGGTGAGGACAAAGGCAAGTCTGGACAGCAGCTACCATCTTCTCATCAAATTCATACAAAAGCAAGGGTGACTTCAGGGGAGCCATGGCTGCATGTCTGAGAAGGCAGGAAAACACACAACATCCCCATGTCTGTGCTTCAGCTTCCACAGTTGTGCACGCTCAGCCCCCAACAAGCAGCATCACCTCAAACTGATGCCACACATTTTTATTCTTGGAGACAGCCTGGGCCCTGGGAATTGCACTGCTATTAACACCATGCCTGCAATTTGCATGAACATCACGTTTAGCACATTAACAGCAGTTTTCCCCAGCAGAGCTGCCCTCTAACTCAAGCCATTTTACTGCTTCCAGAACCAAGATAGAGGTGAGGATGTTTTCAGATGGTGTATGAAACAGTTTAGCAAGTGGTCAGTCAGTTCACAGATTCAAAGTGGCTGTAGTGACTGTGTTACAGGGCTTGAAGAGATAAAGCTGGAGATGTGCAAGGGACAGTGAATGTAAAATTTGGATACCAATGCAGATGGCTGACCTTACAGTAAAGGGAGCAGTGAGCAGGAATTAAGTCAATCAGAGTTAAAAATGCAAAGTACAGCTCTCTGATATGGAATAAAGGACAGGAAAGCTTAGCAAATGGAAGAAAAGCAAATATAGGTTCTCTAGGGATGCCTACTGAAACAGTTTCTGTGCCTGCACTTCTGGGTTAAAGCAGCCCACCCTAAGCAGCAAGAGAGCACCAAGAAGCAATGTACTGGAAAGGCTTTTTTTGTGTCTCCTCCCATCATTTTCAGGCTTTCCTATATCTCAGAAGAGGGCACTGTGGGATGGAGAGCTACTAAACACAAGAAAATTCAGCTGAGTTCTCAACAGGAATTGCTATGAACATATAATTTGCAATTAATTACTTCTTTTGTTTTTATCCAGAGAACCGTGTGTGATTTATTTGCTCAAATGCATGAGCATTCAAATGCGGAGCTTGCTCATTCTCTAATGTTGGAGGAAGTTCTCTACCCTTCTAACATGTCATCATCCCCAATCACAGAGAGGTTTTCAGTTCCTGAGGGATTTTATTCCCAAAGGGATTGCATTTCCCTTTTGGATTTTTGCACTTTATTCCTTATTAACAACATACAGTGAAAATGGTATTTTTCCTTGCTGAGACATAATGTCTCTTTACCAATTAAGGTGAAAGCAGATAAAGTCTCAAAGCAGATGAATACCAGATACTCATCTATTCATGGACAATTAAACCCAAATTATATGAATTCCACATATTCATAACACAAATATTGTATCTGCTTCCCTATTGCCTTGTTCTTTATGTAACTATAGCTGTACTGCATGGATCTGAACTGCATTATGAATTGCACAGGCCTGGTTTTGTGTATGTTTATGTGTTTTACACTTCCTGCCCATAAGTGTAAATGAATGCATAGGAGAAAAAGGCAGTAGTAAATCAGTCACTGGGTTTTCCCTCAATGCTCTTTCCTTGAGTGAATCAATAACAAAGCTGGTCAGCTCCTGATGAAGCAAATTTCCACTGCTGGCAAGCTGAAATTAAATATTTTGTAGAAACATGGTTCTTCTGTGAACATTTGCTTGGGCAGGGAGAATAGATAATTTTTAAAGGGAACATTTTGGGGTTTGTTTGAAAATTGATTTTTCATAAAGTTCATTTTTAACATAGTTGAAGGTTTTCTTACATCCTGTGGTACTGTAAAAATTAATAACATAAACATTCATCTGAAACATATCAGTCAGAAGAAACCAATGTTATAGACTGTAACATTCCACAAAAAATTGAAATTTGTCATCTCTGTCCTACTTCAGAATGGAAGATGAATACCAATCACAAAACTGGAAGCAATGCATGCTGATTTAGAACTAGCCAGGTCTAAATAGTAATCCAACTGAAACTTCTAGGATCCCTCTAAAATAGGAATTATTGAGATCTTCAGCAGGTCTTCCACAATCACTGTTTTGTTTTAAAACATTGCAATTGTTGGCTTTCTGTTGTCTAGAGTACATTTTCTACTCCATTTCTGGCTTGCCGGCTTTTTGGTTTGTTATTATTATTTCTCCTTCCCTTCTAATCTTTAATTACTAATAAATCCAGCTTGGATTTCTTTCATTTATTTTCTGTCTGTTGTGACCCATCTCTCACCTTACTTCCACCTTAGTCCACCAAATGTGATTTTATTTCTTTGAGCATTTAAGACACAGTTGTATCCTACCTACTTACCCGCAGCTGCACTGTCACACAGGATGCTCTGGCAGGAGCAGTGTTGTGGGACCACTGCCCTCCCCAGGCTCCTCCCCAGCCCAGCCCAGCCCTGCTCAGCCCCAGCTCTGTCCTCGCCCAGCTTTGCTCCCAGTGGAGCCACCCAGGGGTGCTGGAGGTGCTGAGTGCCCAGCTCCTTCCCCAGCCCATAACCAGGGAAGCGCAGGGGTTATGGCATGACAGACAAAGCCATAATGCCAGCTCCTAACATTTTTGTTTCTGGACCAGCACACCCAGGTGATGTGTGGCAGACAGAGGAGCTGTGGACACCACAAAAATGCAGCCATCAAGGCCAGTTGCCCTGGGGTTTTTGGTGATGCACTCATGCTCCTCTCTCCTCCCTCACCTCAGTATCAGGGTCTGACCCATGGGTCTGATCCAGCCTCATGGAGCTGTCAAAAGGTTCACTCAGTTTCTGGATCACAGCAAAGTGTCTGCCTGTTTGGCACTGGCCCCAGAGGTGTGTTCAGAGCTTGGAGAAGTGCACTGGTGTCTGCAAGGTGAACTCTGAGAGCAAGCAAGGGCAGCAGATGAGCAGGGCCCTAACTCGGAGGAGGTCTCAGCTGCTTTGTAATGCTCAGCAACAGCCATAGCTCATTTCAGAGCCTGCTGCCTCTCCACAGAAGCTTCCCTCAGGATGCATGTAAAAATTATGAACAAAAAAAGAATTCTTGAGTGTCACTAAATCCAAGGAGCTTTTATGATAGTGTAAATGTGTAATGAATGCTGCAATTAAGGCTGAGGACTGCTTCTGCTTTGGGTAATTTATGGGAATTTTTTGCATGGAGCTGTTTTTTGGATAAAAGTGGACAAAACTTAATCACACCTCCTATTACAGTTAAAAGCGGTTAAGAAAGAATTAATAAATTACTAAGATATTTTGGAAGGGAATGTTTAAACCAGTACAAAAATAAGGGTTAGATTTACATGATGTATGAATCTGAAACCTCAGGCCACCTTCTACCTAAATTAACTTTCATTTAAATTTCTTAGGATGCCTGCATCCCTACTCACAGAATTCCCCCAGTGCAGGATTTCTGCCAGCAGGAATGCCAAGTGTCACGTACACCTTGACAGAAACAATCATCTCAGCAGAGCTCAGGCCTGCCTACGAGCAGCAGTGACAGTCTGCCAGATTTCAGCAACAGCAGCAGCAGCAGCAGCTCACCTGGAAAATGCCCTCAAGCTCTTTCTAAGCCTCTTAAAGAGTAGAGCCTTACCTCGTAATCCAGTCAGCAGAGTACTTGTTTAGGAAGCAAGCAGACAGTTTGACCTCCTGCTCCTGTGGGAAGCAAAACTAACCCACAAATCCATCCCCAAGAGATCTGGGTGGAGGAAGAGCTGCCCTCTGCCTTAGAAGGAGAATTCTGTGGGATGCAGAGGTGACCTGATTTCTCCAGAGGAGAGGGGCATCTGGGAGAGGGCATTCAGCTCTAAGGCTTGGGGAAGAACATGGCACTGCAAAAGGAAGAGCAAGACCCAGAGTTTGATGTGAAGGTGGCAGCCACAGGAGGCAGTGACAGAACTTCAGGCAAAGCTATTTGTGTTAATTCAGTCCCAGCTACATCCCATGCTAGCTGTAGGAATCATCTCACTTAGCTCCAGGCACACAAACTGAGGCATCTCTTCAGCCAGTGAAGAGCACTCTGTCTCTTTGAAAGGTTATCTATCCCTTCTTAACCTATCACCAGTGTTCTCCAGCTTAAACTGTCTATATTAACTGTGAAGTAGAATATGAGACACGTTCTGGGCCTGATCTGCACTTGGTATTTAACAATTAGGCTGTTACAGCAAGGAACACAAAGCACAGGATTTGCAGGAAATGTCACTTTCAGACAGCAGTGCTAGGTTACACTTTGCAGAAGTAAATCATTAGTAGCCTTCATCTAATTATCTGCATCTTGCTAAGCAATCTCCGCATTAAATGCCTTTGATCAAATGTTCAGATGGTTTAATTAGCAGACTTCAGGAGCCCATGTCAGTTGTAAGATCTAAAATTCTGCCCTTTGATAAGCATTAATAAGTACATCTTTCTGCCTTTTTCTATCACACCAATATTACCCCTGACTGCACAGAAGGAAATGCAGCTGAACCCTTCCAGCCTACATGCAATAGTTAATGGGCAATTCTTCAGTTGCATATGTTTTGTCTCTGTTAGTTGGCTTTAAAAACAAATATTTATTTCAGGAATGGCGCCAGTGGCATAAAAAATATGAGCTTCCACAGTCATAATCCTACACTCATGAGACTGCCTCCCCCATCTCTGTATTCACAGTGTTTCATCAGTTGGAAGTGTCCCAGGCCAGTATTTTGGATCTTATTTTCCACAATCTGAGTTTTGTGTCCCTGTGTGACACCAGACAGAATGCCTCTATATCAGATGTCAGCATATACACCTAAAGTTGTCCAAAACTGGACTTTGTAGAAAGATAAATCCATTTTACTTCTGTAGAAGTTGTCACTCCATCTAAGGCAAATATCTAACCTATGTTTGCCAGCTAAACTTACAGAGGTTTAGTCTCTCTCCTTCCATAGGCTAATGAGAGGATTTAAGTTTCTGAACTTGAACTTAAGCACAGGAGCACCTACCAGGGTGATCTCACAGCCACATTGAGTGTCGGGACCCAGGACATTCCTCTGGCTGCCCTGGGTGATTCAAGACCCTGGCAAGGGGCTCAGAGACCTTGGCACAGAGTCAAAAACACCTGTGCCTTTGATTTTAGTCCAGGGAAACAATTACCAACTTTGTGTGGAGACTTACAAGCCACAAGAGTTTGAGTAGAATGATAGTTAATTTGTCACAAGGTAAAAAAGTAGAATTTTGGGGTTTTAGAATAGGGGTTCAAGAGGCAAGATGGAGGAATCTGGGCGTGTCCTGTCCTTCTTCTTCTTCTTCTTCTTGTCCTCCATCTTCTACTGTGATGCTGACACTTTTTGATTGGTTTAGAGTAGAGACAGACTGCCTATCATAGGTGATAGGTATTGGGAAATTATTGTAAATAAAGTACATTTTTTTTTAGTATAAAAAGCTAACACCACTCCAAGGGCGGTCAGTGTGCCTCAACCCAACCTGCTGGACAGATCTCAGCAGGTCAGAGAAAGAATGTAATAGATAAGAAAAAATAAACAACCTTGAAAAGCAGAACCAATGAATCTCGACTTCTTCTTCAGTCAGTGGGCTGGGAAAGAAAAGGATTTCTAATACCTCGGGGTCATCTCAACCCCAGAAACCCGAGAATCGAGCTCATTGTGGCCACAGAGCTGGAGACTGCAGAGCAAGTCAATGCCCCCCATCATCCGTGCCCTGGATTTGCAGGGAGAGTTCAGGCAGGCAGCAGGGGAGCTGCCATCCTCTCCTGCAGATCCCAAGGCCTTGACAACAGAGCATCAAACCTCCAGAGAGAGCTTGCCTCACAGGTTAGTCTGAGACACCCTAATTTAAATCCCTGGCATTGTGCAACACAAATGTTAGAGAACCCCACCCTCCGTCCTGCCTGTAGTTTCTTTCTTTTCTAACATTCTCTCTGGAATTGCACCAACACAAATATTGTTTTGTTTTGTTAAATAAGATGTAAATCAATAGGCCTGTTATTCCCTTTGTGCTTATTTCATTAGACCATGTGGGAAGTTATGGCACCCTAGTGAAATCACAGTCAGAAGCTGATTTGTGTCTGCAGGTTTTATCAACATATATAAAACTGACATTCAAAAGTAAGTCTCACTCTTCCATTACAAAAATTTACCTATCTTCTCCCTTCCTCCCACATCCAACAACAACAACAAGGAAGAAGTCTTCTTAGTCAAACCACATTTGACACTCCAAAGTGCAAAATGAGCTTGTGAATGATACTAATTTACCCAACCATCACAGCTCAGGCAGTTTTACTTGCCAAGGAAGTGTGACAAAGAAAATGCAATTGATCAGGGAATTGTGCAAGCAATAAAATGTTATTTTACTGTACTTAAAGAAAATTAACAAGAGCAGGCATAAAATAGTTACACTGATGTCTTTAAAATTACCTACGTGCAATAAGTGAACAAAGATTGAGATCAAGAAAAGGACTCTTTAAAGTTGATTACTCTGATGAGCAATTTTGTTCTTCAGCCCATTTGTTTTGGATAAAATGTCTGTGTCTTCGCTGTGTTTTACTTTCCTATATTACAGAGGTACAGCAATTCTCTACACTCATTTGTGAGGATGATGTGTTTTGGAGGGTGTTAGATGTACCAGGGTCTTGCTGTTCAAAATGTTTTGCTCAGTTCAGCAGTGCAGTGCCCAGACTTCAAATGTTTCACCTGAAATGTTTCATGAGTCTTCAGCCCCAAGATAGGCTTTCTGTTTGCCAATAAAATGTATGCAAGGAAAGAAAAATCCAAATGCTAAAGCAAAGCCAACCACGTACCAGAGAGGATGGCTGTCTCTCAGAGGCTCAGCCCATGCCTGCTCCTGTTTAGCTCAACAGGCAAGGATTCCAACAACACATGGGTGTACAGCAGAGAAACCCTCTTGTTTACTTCCATGCCTGTCAATATACTGTTCTGACACTGCCTATTTGCCACTCACTTCTCCTGATATAAGCTAACCACTAAATACCTCAGATGCCCACGTGCTGGGTACCCAACTTGGGATCTGCTGGCTTAACCATCACACCACATTTGTATGAGTGCCTATGTCAGAAGAAATTAATCTTTAATTTAGGTGAAAGAAGTTTAGATTGCATCCAGACCTGCTTTTCATGTATAATTTTAATGTATTTTTCCCTTCCCTTCCATTCTCTGGTAATGATATATATAGCAAATATCTTCATAAGTTGGACTGTTTGAAGGATAATGTTTAAAAGGTGAATCTACTTCCCCATGTTGTATTCCTTGCCTTCACTGGACATACCCTTAAATCACTTCTGGTGGTCCAGATGAGTGGATTTATGCTAAGTATTACTGAATTTTCTATTTCTAAAGCCAAAGCAATTCTTCAGCATGTAACAACCAGCCTTTTTCAGTCAGAAGCCATTTTGGTGGGTGAAAGAAATTAAGTGTTTTTGTAACTATAAAGGACAAAAAATTGAGACTTGACCTCTACATTCTGATTTTTCCTAAACCTGAAAGGCTGCCTGCTGACTCTAGGTTCCAGTCAGATCTCACAGCCTAGACAAATACATTCTGTTTCAAGTGATTGTCTCTGAAAAAGGACAAAATGCTCCAATTCTTTAAAAACATATATATATATATACAAACAACCCCCTGATAAAAAGAGCTGACAGCTATTATTTTCCAGGTGTCAGCCTGCCCATGTATGGCAGGCTGCAGGGCATGCTTTCTCTTTCAGACAAGGCAGAGCAGCTACCCCAGTATTTGCAGAAGCGTCTTTACCTCTGTGCTCACACTGTCTGACACTGTAGATCTTGGAATAGTCATGCAAAACTACAACCTGTATCCCCCACACTGTATAAATAACCCTGATGTGTTTTCTGGCTGCTCAGGTCTGTTTTGCCTCATGAATTGCAATCAGCAGTCAAGGATTTGCTTCAGAGAATACAGAATTCCTTGGCCTTTATATTGATGGCAGAAGTGTTTCCCTTTCTGAGGGACTTTCTTGTCTATCAAAGTCTCCCATTTCTCCCCAGGAAGGAGATGCATGTAAAGGTATAGTTCAGTTCTTCAGTTTCAACCTTTCCTCACATGGAGACACACAGGAACACATTCCTACCCATTCCCACCCATTTCTACCCATATTTCACCAGTCCTGGAATCACCAAAAGGTGAAAGGCTCTGTGCTCTGTTTACCAACAGATCCTGTCATGTTACAGGAAACCATGGAAAGTGGAAACCTGCTGTGTGGAGTCTAACATGACAAGTTATCGAAGCTACCAAAGGAGAAAGAGGGCCAAGCAAATTTGCAGAAGTGAGGGACATCCAGCTGGACCTAGAGAAGAGTGGCCAGTGCTCTACTCCCCTGGTGGCCCCAGGGGCAAACCCCTGTGGCAGTGGCAGTGGAAACAAACCAAGGGGCAGCACAGGGGTTAACCCACAGAGGTTAACCCACACCAGTGCCTGCTAGCTGTGGTGCAAATATCTGCAGGGAGGGGTGGAGGCTGTACTGGCTCTGCCTGGGATGAGCTCAGCTTTGTTCCCAGCAGTCAGCATGATGCTGTGCTTTGGGTCTGTGGCTAAAGCAGTCCTGAGAACACACCAGTGTTTGGGCTGCTGCTGAAACAGGGCTTGCACAGTGCCACGGCTCTCTTCTCCTTCTCCCCAAAGTGAGTAGGCTGGGAGTGGGCAAGAGGCTGAGAGAGGGCACAGGCAGGACCACTGGCATGAAATGACCAAAGGAATATTTCACACCACATGGCTGCATTCCCAGCAATAAAAGCTCAAGAAAGAAAGGACAAAGGGAAGGCATTTGTTGTTATGTTCTTCATCTTAGTAACAAACAATTGCACATGCTAAAGACCTGCTTTTCTCAGAATGATTGGACATCTGTGTGCCAATGGAAAGTCCTGAATTAGTGCACTCAGCTTTTCCTTTCCCTGTTAAACTGTCATTATCTTGACCCATGGGTCTTCTGACCTTCCTTGTGTTTCCCCCACCCCAACCCCTTGAGACAGGAGATTAAGAGAGATGTTGGGTGGGTATTTGTCTGCTGGCCAGGGTCAACCCACCCTAGGAAGAGTAGTAAAAACTGTTCAGTCTGGCCCCTTATGACCTAGGAAAATTCATACATGAGGAAGATGCTGCAGACTGATTATTGAGCAGCATGAAGCCCAACTTCTTGAACCAAGTGATCAGCCATGCCAATTCTCTCTTGTCAATATTTTAACCCAAGGCACAGAAGCTGTCCCATGACATCAATCAAACAGCTACCCTAGGGTAGTAACTGCAAGGTACATAAAAGGTACTCAAGGTATAAAAATCTCCTAGGAGTATTTCATTCAACCTCCTAGGAGTATTTCATTTCAAAGAGGGGAGAATGAGAAGGCTACACAGCAGGTAGTTCAATGGACTGGCAGAGGTACAAAACATAGGTAGGAATTCTTTACAGATTGCTCATTATAGACTCAAAATGCACTGCCATGAGAAGATAAAAGATTACCATCTAACCACAGTAAAAGGCAAGAGTGTTCAATGGCAGAGTAAAATGCTGTCATTAGAGGTAAAAAAGCAACCTTAAAAAAATAAAAGGGCCTAAATGAGAAAAATTTAAAAACAGCTTGATTGTTAAGAAGTTGTTTGTAAAACCTTATACATGTCTAAATTACTAGGAAAAATAAAATTTAAAGAAGTAAAAAAATAAAAAATACTAACTTTCCCAAACAACTTTACCTGGAAATCTGGCAGTGAAGAAGCCAGGCAGAAAAGCCCTACTTATTATATCTAAAAGTCCTACTTATTATATCTAAAAGGAGCATGTAGGGAAGATGAATCTGAAGGAAAAAAGCCTAATTAATTCTTCCCTGGGGTGTCCCTCCTATAGGAGCTATGGGACTCACTGACACCAAAGCCTTTCCTCATGAGGATGAGACCAGGGAACAATCCCAGCCCAGTGTGGTGAAGAAATTGAAAGAATCATAAGAAATTGAGAGGATCAGATGGTCTCCAGGGTGAAGGAGCAGAGGTGCAACACTGCTAAACTATGAAGCTTGGTATTTAATCTCTGGTTTAGAAGGTTATCCGTAGAGGAGAAAGAAAAGGCACAGCATGGGACCGTGATTTCTAAGAGCTGTGCTGATGGTGACAGCTCCTGTGCACTGAGCCTGAATGGCACAGTGAACTGAATAGTGGCAGTTTTGTCATAAATAGCACATAGATATATTGGAGAAAAGTCAGATCCAACATGGCTTTTTATGGGAAAGAGGTACTTCAAAAAGCTAGAGATGCTCTGTTAAGAAATCAGTGAGCATGTAGTGAGGAGTGACATGGTTATATCACACACCTCAATTTCCCAAGAGCTTTTGAAAAGTTTGGACACTTAACACTCTTAAAGATATTTAAGAGTGTCATGGAAGAAAAGAGAGAGAGTCTACTAATTAATAATTTTTACTTTAAAAGCTGAGCAGTCAAAAATCACGGCTGGTCAGTTCTTACACTGGAGGGAGGTTCTCCCACTGGGAGTCAGTTTCAGGGCTGCAGCCAGCTCTGTTCACCCTTTATTCATAAATGAACAGTAGAAGTCTGTTCATCACTATTAATGCAATGAATCTCTTTTAGTGAGGTGACAAATATTCAGCTGCTAAAAAAGCATTCAGAAAAATCAAACATAAGACTGACCTCAAATACTTGCAGAATGCTCTCATGGTGGAGTAATAAATGGCAGAAGAGATTCAATGTCAATAAATGCAAAGTAATGCACGTGGCAAAATAATGATCCTAACTATACATATGCAATGATGGGCTCTACATTAACAATTCATGAAAGAGGTCTCAGAATAACTCTGGATAATTTCCTGAAATGTCAGCTCAATGTTCAGTAGTCAGAAAGGCAAAAAAGACAGTAAAGAATAGGAGGAAGAGGATGAAAGCGAGCAGAAAACACAGACACTACAGAGTAGCACAAAACCATTGTTCACCCACAGCTTTCCCAACCACTCCATCCCAAATCAATGGGACAGAACCATGAGGGGACAGAGCTGTTGAGAGGCACAGACACTACAGACCATCAGCTGCATCCTGAAGGACAGCAGGTCTTTGCTCCATGCCTGGACCATCCCAGCTGAGCTGCTTCTTTCTGCTTCCCGTGACAAAGAAATTCATCTGCTGTATTCAAAGCAAGGGCAAAATAGTCAAGTCATTAAACTGCACAGCAATTGCTCCTGGGTTTAGTGTCCTCCAGAGCTGTGTTGTAAAATATAAATCATCCACCAAAAATGTAAGCATTTAAGAGTCACTTTCACTTGATGAACCTGCTATTCTCATTTAGTCCTTCATAATCATTCATGTTGAAACAGAAAAAAAAGGGACAAAGATCAGAGAAGCTGCAATATGAATTACAAGTTAATGGGAGAGGAGGACAAGTTAGGGATAACATTTATATGATGCATACTTTTGAAATTGTAAGGCCTTTCCTTGTTTTGACATAATGCTTAAATTACATTTTGACACTCTTGAAGTAGTTCTGAAGTTATCTGCAAGCTATGAGTTAATCTTGTACCTTTGCTCTGACCTTCTCCTACTACAAAGAGTCACAAGATATTAGTTGACTGAATGACAGAAAAGACATAATCATAATCTGAAGTTGTTCTTTGCTGAATATTTGACAGTAGAATGCAAACCAGAAAGCTGATCTTGAGAAATATCTTTGATCAAATATGTACCTGGACAGTCAATAAAAATTACAACACATACAACTATATGAGATGGACCAATAAGGAAAATATCTGTTGTTGAACTCTCTAAGGGCTGTTACTGGAGATGGCAGTGTTGGTAGGCATGGCCAATCTATACACAGAAGATCATCATGGAACTGCCTCCTTCAACATGTCAGAAAAATAAGGCCAGAGACAGAGAGGAAAAGGACTAAATTGTCTCTGCTGCATGACAATTTATTTATCCTGTTCACAAATGCATTTCTTTTCACTTCATTTATGCCTTCTGGTCACATGTGAGTATCAGCTATTTTGATACTGAAAATAAGAGGGCTCTATCAGAAACTGGCCAGCAGGGAAATGACTGTCTCCCTACACTCAGCACCTATAAGGCTGTACCTCAAATCATGTGTCCAGTTTTCAGCCCCACCCTACAAGGAAGACATTGAGGATCTGGAACAAATCCAGGGGAGGGCAATGGAACTGGTGAAGGGTCTGGAGAATGAGTTTTATGAAGAGCAGCTGAGGGGGCTGGGGATGTTTAGCTGGGACAAAAGGCAGCTCAGGGGGGACCTTGTTGCTCTCTACAACCACCTGAAAGGAGGTTGCAGTGAGATGGGGGCAGTCTCTTCTCCCAGGTAACAATCAATAGGACAAGGGGAACCAGCCTTAAGTTGTACCACAGGAGATTTAGACTGGGAATTAGGAAAAATTTCTTCACAAAAATGGTTCTCAAGCATTGAAACAGGCTGCCCAGGGAACTGATGGAGTCACCATCCCTGGAAGTGTTGAAAAAACACCTGGATGTGGCACTTGGGGCCATGGTTTAGTGGTAGATTTGGCAGTGCTGGGTTAACAGTTGGACTTGAGGACCCTACAAGTCTTTTCCAAATGAAAAGATTTTATGATTCTATGAATCATGATTTCTACATATCTGTCAGCCTCATTTCTACAAATTAATCTTTGTTCATCCAAACAGTCTTTGTGTGCCTGCAATTCAGGTAGCACCATGCTGCTGCAGTTTCTGGGTTTGCCTAGCCCACAGGTCTGCCTAACCCTTCAAGAAAAATATAAAAGCTTGCCTTCTGGAGACTGAGCAAATAACCTGCCCTTGAATATGAGAACATTAGCACTGCATCCATTTCCACATGACATTTAAGGCTGTAATCCACGCTGTGCAGAGTCTGGGGGATCCTCCTTTCCCCATGACTCATTTTACTTCCTGCTTGGCCTCTGAATCTAATTGACTCTTCTAGTTAATTTCATTTGGATTGTCATTATGATTATGACATTTAACAAGATTTCTTTCATGTTTAATACATTTAAATAGTAAATTAAAACAAGAGCTAGCCACTACTGACATTTGCAGAATGTAGGCATTTGCAGTCATATTTTCCACGTACTTTGAATTCAGATGGTTGGAGAAGAGTCTTTGGCAGAGGAATAGTACTTTTTTGTTTGTTTGTTTTGTTTCTTATTTACTTTCCCTCTGTAAAGAACTTATAGGCAGTGCAGGAGTCTAAAGCTGAGATGACCCACGTACAATTTCTTGATCTCATTAATCACTGAATTAAGTGATTGAATCTATTTGATTGCAATTACAGACTCTAGCTCTCTCTCATTAATCATGGCAATAAGACCATGATTTTCAAAGTTATGTGGGTGACTGACTTTTTCTAAAATCAGTGACAAGAGTCTTTTCATATGGAATCTATTTGAATAAGTTTCAGTCATTTTTTTGTTTCCACACAATTCACATATAAACCTAACAGACACAGGGGTTTAGCTATGGCTTACTGACTGTGCACAGTTCAAGAAATCCAAGGATTTATGTGTGTGTATAGATGAGGGGCTGAAAGAGAGAAAGAGAATAACTACACAAAATGTGCATCCTAAAATTACTTCCTCTCAGGAATAACATTTTGACTGCTAGATAAATTACATTGTGTTTGCACTTTTGTGGAGCAATCATGACATCCAGTGGGCATCCCCCTTACTGCAGGGCACCAGTACCTTGACTTCACTACAGGACAGGTGATGGGTCATGAGAAGAAAATACCAGGAAAATTTCCAGGGAAATAATTATTTCATTCCTTTTTTTTTTTTTTTTCAATTTTTTTTTCTCTTTTTTTTCTGAATGCTTTGCAAGCATTTTTAATTATTAGTCTTGCTAATTGTATTAAGTATTAAATAGTGTTTCAAGACCTTGGGACCACAGCATAGCACAGAATGCTGCCTGGCATGCTGATCCATACAGACCAGTAGTTTTGTCACAAGCTCAGAGTAAAGGGCAGCCAGGTCTGCCCAAAAAACAAATTCAGCCCTCACGGGACTGTCACAGGTGCTCCATGATATTCTAGTCTGCTGTGAGTTGGATGTCATAGCTGCAGACTCTCTGGGGTATTTCTTGTCTTTCACAAAACTACGTTTGTGAGCTCACCAGCCTTCATGCAGGGACAAGATAAAGAAAGAGGACAGAGATTCCAGGCTTTGGACAAAGAGTCACCTTCTTCATGGCAGCAAAGTTTGGTAACATCACACATCATAATGAGGAATCCATCGTATATGGTGGCTGGCACTGTTGTAACAGAGGGATCAATAAATTGGCTACAGGTGCACTGATGAATTTAAGGCCTTTAAACCTTAACTTTCTGCTCTTTGTAATTTGCAGCAGCATTTAATATGTGTACACATTTTTCTACCTACAGTTGTTGCTACATCCATCACTTCCTGTTCATTTCCCACCCAAAATTCCACAGTTGCTATACCTGTGCCTTTGCCAGCTATTCAGCAGGACAGGGGTGCCTGTCCCTGCTCACCATTCTGCAACAGATTCCTCCTTGGAGACAAACATGGCCAACTCACTCCCCAGTTTTCACATTATTGTTTTGGTCAGGGTCAGGTCTGGAGCAGAGCACCAGACTCAGCTTGAGTCCTCTGGCTGGCACCCTTTGAAGCAGCTGTGACTGTGCTGGGTAAAGTTATCCCTTGCACACTCATCATCAGGTTTCAGCTCTGATGCTGAAGGCAAAAGCACTGGGTACACCTCCCAGACACAGATCAAAGGAAATTCCCAGGCTCAATCCCACTGATTACCCAGTGCAGACTTTGATTCATCTTTCTGCCGTCTGGCAGATATCCAGTGTGACTGCACTGTACTGTTTCTCATTCAGAAGTTTATCTTCCCAAGCAGTCTTAGGCAGTCCACTAAAAATATTTTCATGTAAATCCTGAAGAAACTGCTAGGTGCAGCCTGAAGATGTTGGTAGGAATCACTGAGCACTGGCTCCAGCTAATCCCTGCAAACAAACCAGCATCCAGGATGCTGTGTGTGTGAGGGGGATGACTGTGCTAACTAAAACATAAATTCAGGGTTGTCATTCCCTTAGTAACTGAGCAGCAATGGCAAGAGACACCATCCCTCCTCTCCATTCACACTGGATTAAATGACTGTACACCTTTCCAGCACACAGCATCACTCCAAAGCCTTTGGATGAAAATGAGAGTAACCTTTTCTTCAGCCTGCCAAGGGACTATGTAACCTTGTAATTATCCAGCTTTAGATAGAGGAGATATATTGTAATTTTGTACAAAAAAAGGTCACAGGTTTATGCATCCTCTGACAGACTGCAGGAAGAGAACTATGGCAAAGCCTCTCCAGCAGACCTTTTAAATTTATTTTTCCCTAGTGCATTAAATTTTAATGTCATCTTTCTGACCTGTATGTTAGAGTATTTATGAATATGTGATTAACCGATGCCACTGCAGAAAGCCAAAAGTGTCAAAAATTGTTTGGTTTTAATTGATTTTGGCTCCCTTTTCTAAAATATTATCAATATTTTACAAAGAAAAACAGATTGCAGTGCTGAGAAGGAAGACAAACTTAGATGAACTCATATCAGTGACTGACATTCAATAAAAACAAACTGTGGTTAAAAACCTACCAGCTGCCCTGTCAGTAAAACAAAGCTGTTATTTTTGTTTTACAGACCCAGCTTTTGAGGAAGATGTACAGTACAAACACACAGCAAAAGAGGTGTTGTGTGAGAAAGGAGAGTAACACAGCAGAGAGACCACACCTGTCACGTGGTGAGTGGGACCATCCCAGGCAGTACATACACAATGTCAGTCCCACCAAGTTTTGGTAGGTCCCCAGCAGGTGGGAGTGCTGGAGGAAAGTTGGAAGTGCATCCTTGGTGGCCTGAGATGACTCAGGAGAAGCTGATGGCTCTCCAAACTCAGAGCAAATTTCTGTTGGCAAAACAAGGAGCAACACACTGAATGCTCATAAATTAAACTCTGTCTTCACCACAGGTGAAACAGGCTTGGGTGATTCCTTTCTAGGCCATGGTGAAGACTTCTCTTGCCTGTTAAGGTAGGGTATTTCTTATTCCCCAGGAAAGAAGCAAATCCTTCCTTTGCTAAGTGTGCTGCTTGTAACAACCCGGTGTAGACACTTCAGATTCTTGCTGAAATGGCCCTGCCTGAAATGTTGCTTCCAGCACTGAGGCTAAGGACCAACTCCAAGCCATTTGAAAAATAAAGTGACCTTTACCAGTGCACTCTTCTAAGTAGGAAATGGGCCTGCTCTGTGCTTGTGTAAGCTGTTCCGAGCATTATTCTTAGCAGATATTGACAGCAGAGGAAAAAATAGATGAAGAACACTTAAGAAAGCTGTTAAATGTGTAACTGGAGCACTGAGCAACCTCTGATAGCAAATACATACCCCAGACAGGCACAGTCCAGAATCCAGTTTGTTTGGGAAGAGAGGGCTCTTAGTGCAAGTCACATATTGGACAACTAAAGTGCTGCCATCCTTCTTCAGTCCAATTTTAAACACTCTCATGCCACCTATGAAATTGATGTATGTTCTGGAAAGTGGTTGTAGAAGAAACTTTGTTCAGTTACTTGTACAGATAACTGAGGCCTAAGGAAATATTTCATTCAAGTTAACAATCTATGAGTAAGAGCAACAAAAACTTCTGAATTCTGATTCTTTTGCTTTTTCTGGAACTCAGGGCCTCAGATGCTGACGCTTTAGAATTTGTTATAAGATTGAAGGTTATATAGGTTGAAAATCTGGAGGTTTAGTTTTGCTTCTAATAGAAATGTATTCCCTGTGTTAACTGTGGAGCATCCCCATCCTCCTCCTCCACAGCCCTGACCTTTTTACCTTTCCCAGCCGGGAAACACAACAGACCAGGCACTGCCCCCAGCTCCCAGAGCACAGAAAGAAGATGTTCTTAATGTACTGTCTTTTTCCTTTGTAGGTATGTTTAAATTACCTTTAAACAGGTTGTAGTGGTGATGGATCTTCGTAAATTGGAATCCAAATTCTTTGCAAGTGGCTTTTGAAGGCTCACAGTGTGGGACTGCTTCACCCCTGGAGAGGAGCATCAGTTCATGGTGGAGAACTGGGCAGCTTGGGTGAGATGAGTAAACTCTGAGGACCACAGAGAGAGGCAAGTCTGGACTTAGGAAAGAAGTGAGCAAGGGCAGATAAATAACCTGTGAAGAAAAAAAATCTAATTGCACAACACAGTCCAGGTTTGTCATGTCTCTTTTGTCATCCACTCCCTGCTCCCCCCAGCATGGTTTCTCTAAGAGTTGGGTTTTAAACACCTTTTATCTGCCTCCAGCAACATTTGTGTGCTGTGGAAGGTAAGAAAGTAAAATGTGCCAAGCAGCATATACACAGTTGCCTCTTGAGTAAATTGTATATTGGAACTAGGTGTCTTTAGGGTCCCCCTATTGAAGTCATTCAATAAATCAGGAACAAAACTGAAGCTTCTCTCCCCTTCTTTTCTACTCTTAAAAATAAAAATTTTTTAAAAACCACACACAATAAATTTAGTGGGAGTCACAGTGGAAGTGCTTCTTCCTTCTTGTAAAGGTTTTACAGGCCATTCTGCCATGTTTGCTATCTGTTTGGGGGGGAGTTGTGGAGACATTTATGGAGAGGTGGGAGAGGAGGGTGAGGGTGTTTAAACAATATGCAAAAGGCATCGTCCCTTGCTTGAAAAACCTGCTGTATATCCTTGTACTTTTGACCACTCAGCCACCCCTCCCAAGCTCCAGAGATAAATTAGGGTTTAGACACACCTTCAGAAGACAGCCTGGTGTGTCCCATAGTCTGGCTGATGTGTTCTGATGTTCTGGTCTGGGGTCCTTGCTCCCTTGCCAGTCTGTGCAGCTGCATTATCAGATGTTCCTCACCAGCATCAGCCATTTCCCACACAGCTCACGGAGATTTAGAAAAACAAATCAGAGCACGCATTTCCAGCTCCAAAGCACCCTTGGTCAAGGGGCAAATTTCTGACCCTTGTGTCATTTAGGGAGTTTGAATATAGCACAGAAGAAAGAGCTTCCCAGGAATGTCTGGTTAGAAAGCATAAGTGTTGGTAACAGCCTAGCACAAAGGAAATTGAATGAGTGGGTAGGACAGTCCACATTTCCTTTTGTGTCTAATCACTAATCAGAAGGAAATTTCTCCAGCACAATTTTCTCAGAATAAACAAGACTGAGAAGAGTAAGCAATCATGATAGGGACAGGGAAAAAATGTATTATACCTCAGATTGGTCTGGTTACAGCAAGAGAATTGGCCTTCTTTCTTCACTTCTGTCTGCAAACCAATTTGGTCATTTCAGGGGAGATAATTTTGCTCTCCATTACACCGTTAAGCAGGTGAAAGAAGTAAAACTAATGCCTGAAAATGGAAGGTCTCACGCAAGGCATTTGAGGGAGGGGGAAGATGAAGGGCATGAAAAAAAACATTTTACTTCATCTGAGTCTCAGCCAAACTTTGTTGCTTTTGCTGGTCTTGGAGCCTCTGGGAGCTTGCTTTTAGGGCTTTCTTGTCTAAACTGAACTGAAAAAATACATTCTTTAAAGTTTTATCTCCTCTGTTAAAACTATTCACTTTAAAAGTCTCTTTCTCATGTACAAAATCTTAATATTTTTAATGAAATTTTTTATTTAAAAATAAGCAAAGTGTATTTGAAAGATAGTTTTTCTTTTGACTTTAAGCCTTTAGAATGCAAACCAAGTCTACTAAGGTCTCGTCTGTTAAAATATGGAAAGTGTTTCTGCTTTTTTCCAACAATTTAATAAAAGTTTCTCTACCCTGCTGGGTGCATTTGGAAGTAAAAAAGAAATTATATAGACTATATTATTGATCATTCCTGGTGGAACACCAGCAATGATAAATCATATGGAACTGCACAGTTCATTAGACATTGACAGGGTGAGGTACTGCCCTTCTGGAGCATGTGGTGCAGACAGCAAGCAGATGCATTATAAAATGCCCTATTTTTATTTAACTCTTCAGGGGCCCTTAAAACTCAAAAGAATTGGTTTCAGAAAAGTTTCACTTTCTTTTAGTTTGATTAGGCATTTGTGGAACATACATTGAAGACTGGGGGTAGCTTTGCTTTCACAGGGAGCTCACTGGAAAGCCAACAGTTTGCTTTTCTGGAAAAACCAAATTGCCCTGTATCTACAATCTGGGTTCCTTCACATACAAATCTCATCTCTACCTAGTCTTCAAAGAAACAATAATGAAAGTTAGAAATTCAAAATCTGATGGACAGCATTGAAAATGGACAGTCAGTTTTGGCTGTTATTATTTACACATCTGATGATGTTGTCAGCATTACTGATGTCATACTGATGTTATTGGTACTTGCTTTTCCTGCCCCTGAATGAATATAGAAGCAGGCAGAAGGATCCCATACATCACTGCAGCCATACAAATGGATTAATCAGCTCTCATTAGTTGCTAGGTAACAGTGCCTTGACCTTAGTGGCTCTTCAGCCAAAGAGGGATGGGGATGTGGAGACGTTCCCTGTGTGTGCTGCATGGCCAGACACACATTGTCCCCACGCCTGCTGCTGGCCAAGCTGCACAGCTCATCCCCCTGCAAGCTGCACTACACTGCTAAATAAAATAGAAAACTAGATGACTGTTCACCTCATGGCATTTCTGTCAACACATCTTGTGCTTCTCTGCATCAGATTGGCTGAGATGCAGATATGATTCAGAAGAGTAGCAGCAAGGTCCAGAAGCAGTGGAGTCACTTCACTCTTTCTGTCAGTTTCTGTTTATAAATAACTATGATTCCACAATATCTGGTATTACCTGGGTTTAATTACACAGCTGTTATGTTATGTGCACCATACAGCCCTTCAAGATCCCAACCAAAATTGCAGAGATCATAAATGCAGGTGAAAAATTGTCTCTGCTCTGACAATTTACAATACAAACAGATGAAACATGTAAAAGGTGAAGGGAATGAAGAGAGATCCCCATTTCACTGGTCAAGAGCAGGCAGTGAGGCACAACCAAATTAAGAGACTTGTGTGGAGACTTAGGATGAGCTGTAGCAAAGGCAAGAACTCAGTTTCTGCTTTGTTACTTCTCTGTAGTCCAGAGGAAATATTCATGGTCACAACCACCTGACCCAGAAGCTGCTTTTTCACATGAAGAATTTTATATGCATTGCATGCCATCCTTGGAGTAGGACCTAGGAACAGTGTAATGGACTCTCTTTTTATTTATAGGTAAAACCACCGAAATTCCTGGAAAAATGAATGGCTTTATTCACTATTAAAGCCCAATACATATTAAAAACATACAGACTTTTATTAGAATGAAGACAGACATTAAAATTCAGCAAATAGATAACAACATCTAAAACTACTGCTTTACTTTTCCTTTTTTCCTTAGACTAAACAGATTTTAATTCAATAGTGACATCAAGATGTCATTAAAATTGCATCAGGAAATTAATGGAGGAACATTAATAATAGGTTAAACCACCAATTAGTCAAATCACCAAATTAATGCAGCAGGAGATTGAATCATGAGATTAAAATAACAAAGAATCTTTACTTGCCAATTCTTCAGACTGAAGGAAAGTAGCATGTTTGCTTTAGTTTAAACCCACAGCTAGAAGATTTGCCCAAGGCAATAAAATTAATTAATTTGGTCTCAAGGAGTAACAGAAATCAAGTTGTGGTTTACTTTGAGTGATGATTTAGTGCTAACTCAAGAGTTTTCCTTAAAGTCCACCACTGCCATGATGACAAATATTTCCTTTTTTCACCCACATTCTCAAGACATAGATTTACCAGCTTATTTAAGGGGAGAAGGTTTGTTGGAAGCAAATGAGTATTTTAAACTTTGTATTATTTTTGCTAACCCAGGAATATATCTCAGTGAAATATGCCATGATAAATACAAGATTTGGGATTTGATACCTTCTTTATGTGCACTTTACAGAGAGGTAGACATTCAACCCCTGGACATATGCAAAGGACATATTTCTTTCAAAATTCACTATAGAAAAGGAAAAGGAGAAAAAGAGAAAACATGATGGGTTGAAACTCTTCTGTTCACAGATATGACTTGCATTTTAAAGGACCTAAGGAAGAAACAGTGAGGCCTGAAGCACTTTGTCAGAGAGCAAGAGTCCAGTCAAACTGCCCAGTGCCATCAACAGCTCCCTCCTCCCTGCTCTGCCTCCCCAGGTGTCATGGATGTCCCTGCACATTCCAACCCAAAACCTTTGTGGGCTTCGTACTTTGTCCCTTCTTTGTTGCTGTGCCAATCTTTGTGAGCAGTCACTCAGGACTGTGCAAGAGCTGCAAACAGCTCAGCCCAGCCCAGCCCATCTAAACAGGTGTCTGTCCACAAAAATGCCTCCCACAAAATGCCTCCTGAAGGCTCCTGCTGCCTGGAAATGTCTGCCCTTGCAGTTCCAGGCAGTAAATCATTTTACCAGGAAAAAAACCCAAAGGGACAGTCCCCTGACCCTTCCCTTAGGTGGTGGCAAGGAAATGCCTTAAGGCACAGTCTCTGGCAGCATCTGTGTGTCACACGCGTGGCTGGGGCCACAGAGGCATTCCTGAAATGGCACAACACGTCCAAGACAGTTGAGTGTGTCATCCCTCAGCCCCCAAAACCAGGGAGCTGGGAAATGTGACCATATTTGTGCAAATGGTTCTATCTGGCTTCCAGTCACTTCTCCCAGGAAGTGAAAGCATTTGCAGTGTAAATGGCTGGTGGAGGTTTCTGAAGAGCAGGCTCCACCAAACCACCTCAGGAGACCGCTAGCTAAACTGAAATATTCATTAAACTGTGCTTTCAGAACAGCCATTTCTGGAGTGTACCCACCATCTGCAACAGTCACACTGAATTTCAGAAGGGATTATGAGGATAATATCTGATTCACCCTTTTCACATAACTCATTTTGATTTTCCTTCTTTCTTCAGGCAAGATCACTTGCTGGGTCTTCTTGTATCTATTTTGCAAACTGCCAGCAGTTTTTAATCACTGACAGAACAAACCACAAGGAGCACAATTACTCTGAAAGAAGGAAGTTTGCAGGGTGGGTTTGTTTGTTTTCTTTCTATAGGTCAGATATACTTTAGATCTTGGTAATCCATGGGCAAGTGATTAAATAAGTTAATAGAGAACAAACACTCCATTGCTGTACAGAACAGTTTACTAATGGGATTTTTAAGATCCTGAAAGGCTTTACCTCAATGGAGATAGATAAAACTAAACAGATTTGATTTAGAGAAGGGAGTTAGAATGAAACAGGAGAAAGGTTTAAAACTTTTTGGTGTGCTTAAAAATAAGGATAAAAGTCTAGCTCATTATCTCCTTAATATAAAAGTCTGGGAAAACAAAAAGCTAGACTGGGGAAACTAAATCCAGCTACCTCTCTTTTTTTGTTTTTTACATGTCCTAACAATAATACAGCAGGGTGAAAAGATCAGGACCACTTTATACACATTGTGCTAATTACTGCAAGTACTTAAAGTTGTAATTAGCTTATTATACTGCAGAGAACCTAACATGGCATTTCTTTCAAAAAAATTTCTCTCCAGATCATTAGTGGGAAAGCTAACAACATCTGCTTCAAATAAAATCAACCAATTAGCACAGGCAACTTCGCATAGTTTGCAATCAGAGAATTATATTGTGCCAAGTGCTAATTTCAATGTGAATTCTATCTCCTTCTTATATCCCACGCTTATCTGCCAGCACAGCTGGTGTTTAACACCACTGACTTCAGTGAAGTCTCCAAAAACTTATGTTAATTTGAAGTAACCTAATCAGAAGTGTGCAATACAGACTGGGCTTGATCTCAGCTTAATTAAAACTGACCTTGTCATTTCACTGCATATAAAACAGCAGAATCTTATCATTTATCACTCAGCTATGATAAATATGCAGCTTATGTGAGAATCAAGGAAGACAAGCACTGTACCAAAGGAGCTATTTTCAGATATCAAAGCTTGGTTTTAACACACTGTAAAATGCCACTCGCCTGTGGCTGCCAGTAAATAATTCAAATAGTTCAGAAAGCCCAAAGTAAGCTCCAAAACCTCCTTCTAAAATTACCAAGCAGGGCATCACTGCCAGGCTTTCTCATTTTGATGCTATCAGAATTACACATCAAAAGCTGGCTATTGTCACTGACAGTAGCTGTGAAACACAGCTTGCTTTTTAAATGAAGTTTGTCCTTGCTCCGTTTGAATGTTACAGTTTCCCAAGCAGATGAGGTGAAAAAGATGAACTTGAAAATGAAAAAAATTGTATTGGCAGAGTTCAATATATCAAAACATAGAAATCAGAAACTAACTTGAAATAACTTTTTTTTTACTTCACTTTATAATTTAAATCAAATAATGACAACTTGGTTTACTTGAGTGTGTTTGTCAGTTACATTTGATCTCAGGTGTACACAGTTTCCAGGATCAAACTTTAGACATCCAAAATTACAGTTTCCTGTGGAGTTAACTCTGGGGAGCAAGTTTACAGTGTGTGTTCTGACTCACTCTCTGAAGAACTCTACCACTCATCCCTCACCCATCTCATGCCTCATGTTACCTTATTCCCTGGGATCATCCCAGCAGATTCCTGCACTGATGCTTCCACAGGTCCAAGATCTGAGCCTGCACACAGACACAGCTACAGGGCCAACTCCTGTCAGAGGCTTCTCTTATACCAGTGAAAAATCTAAGCTGCTTTGTCACATTGGCTGATATTCACTCACATGGCAGAAAAAGTAGCAATGGAAGCACTTTTCCTGTCAGTATAACTGCATCACAGGTGACAGCTTCCCTCAGCAGAACAGCAGTGGCCAGCCACATATCCTACTGCAAATGCAAGGTACATTACCCTAATCCAAATCTTTCTCCATGGTGCTGGCAGTACAGCTCACCTCATGCTCACTGAGGGCAAAAGGAAGCACAGCGAGCTCCCAAAGCTGACTTGAAAGTCATTTGACCCAACACAGACATCTTCAGCATGTGCTGCAGGTGTCCCTAGGAGCAGGGTCCTCACTGCAGGGAGCAGAGAGGGGAGGGCACAGCCACAGTACTATTCATCTACAAGCAGACACCTAAAACCAGCAGATAAACTGAACTCAAAAATGCCTTGGCTGTGTAGCTAGAGCTCAGGGTGACTGACTCAGAGATGCCCACACATGCTGCAGGTGGCAAGGTGGGGTGAGGTGCACCAAGACCTTATGCTTGAGCAGCTTGTCCTGCCCACCCCCAGCAATATAAAGCAGTTGCCAGAAACAGACAAGCAAACACACACACCTCAATCCTAACTTCAATGGCTCTAGCAGGAAGGTCTCCAATTAGATCTGATCTACTTTTCTAATTATTGTGGTCCAGTCTCACCTGGACTGCTCTCCCTGTACCATGTTTGTGGTTATTTCCTGATTAGTTGCTCATGTACTTGCAGGAGGTTAAACATAGTTTCTTCTGCTGGTAGGTATCCAGCTTTTTATTTTAGATTTTTATTTTAGGGCCTTTTTTGACATCTCAGCATGTCCAGAGTCAACCTTTCCTCCTCCTCCTCTCTCACATCCTGTTGTTCTTGAAGTTGAAGCTTTAGCATGGAACAAAGGCAAGCAGCCTAAGTGACTATGCAAGGATAGGGACAACCGTGTGTGAACAACCTTGTCATGTGCAGCAACAGGAATAAATAATGAATAATAATCAGACCAAAGATACTGTAGTTTCTCTTGGCAGCATCCCAATGTTTCCTTCTTATCCTTCTGTCTCCAAGACCCTGTGAGTCTGTATGCATACTAATGCAAATGTATATTTGTGAATATACGGACACCTAGGAAACAGGTATAAATCTAATAGAGCATAAATTTGATCTTCTACATGTAAATGTATCATCCTTCGTATTCAATCCATAATAAAAGCTCCCTCTAGAACAATGACTCACATAAAGCAATTGAAAATGTATCCAACAGCTCTTTTGAGTGAGGCTGAACATTACACAGACAAGTCAAGAAGGTAACAGTTTATGACAAAACATAAATTAAATTAAATTGATCATCATGGACTCATTGTTAGGACTGGATCACTTAGAGAATAAAGCAAAAAAAAATTCTTCAAAGTTAGACTTCACTACCTGCTGTAGGCGGCAAGATAAAAGCAGAGAAACCTGGAAACCTACTTCTAATAAAGACTCAGTAAATACTCTTACAAGCTAAGTAATAATAGAAGCTCTGAAAGTACTTAGTATGGCATACTGAAATATCAAAGCTACATCCTAGTCAAGCCTTTTTATAAGGTCTGCCTGGTACAAGCCCTGTATGAAAGGGCTGTGAAGCTCTGTGCTCCCAGATTTAGCTGGTTTATAAGAAAGCCTTACTAATTAAAGTGCAAAGATGGCTGGGGGTAAAATTATAGGCAGCTGAGAGGTTACATTCACATTGTAACAGAAGTCATAAAAGTACAGAAATTATAGGGCAAAATACAACTGCTGTTCCCTGGATGGAATCTGGTTGGCGCCCTGGAAACCTATCCCAGGGTGATTCCATGTGCACACAATCTGCAAGCACAGCACCTGCTATGGGATGGAATGGAGCACGGAGCAGAGTGGAGACACCACAGCCAGGCTCTTTGGAATCCTCACAGGGAGGAGAACTCAGTGGTGCTGTGCTGCTGATAAACCCCATAACACCTCTCAGCCTGGGGGGAGAGGAGGAGGGGTATTGCTGCCAAGGCAGCAGCTGTGGTGAAATCACTCTCCTCAGATGAGATGGGTTCATTATAATCTAATTGTGATATTAGCACTCACCTACATCCCAAAGGTACCCCCTCCAAGGTGTACCCCCTCCTGACAACCACCCCTCAATGTGCCTGTGCTCTGTGTTTTATTGACTGTACCTTTAAGAGCAGAGTTACACCAATCAGCAGTAACCAAGGCATGCATGATTGCAGTGACTCAAGCTCCACCTACACATGAAATATAGTATAAAACTAAGTAGAGACTGGGGAGAAGTAAGGGAAGACTCCATTGTAATTGCTGGGATCCATCAATGAGCTGAACTTGCCTCCTTCTCCCCATAGCGACTCCTCTTGGGTAAGAACCACACTCTGCATCTGAATGCTTTTATTGAGTATTGGAGCTTGTCTCTGCATTGCTTTGAATACATTTTTGCAGTCAGACACTGTCACCAACAGATACTATCAAACCTTCACCTGTCACAATTTTCTATTAATAAAGAGTGTTATTCCATAAACTGTGAGTGTGAGTCCTTCACAGGCAGTCTCCAGCACCAGGGAACATACTTGAATTATGTGGATGACCTGCTGAGGGTTCTCCCTTATGCTGTTGGTGTGTGCTCCTGGACAAGTCAGTCAGACCAGCCTCTGACCCAGGGCAGGGCTATTCAGAGAAGGATCCCCCTAAGAGGACACTGACAGGCACAAGGGTCTCAGCTTTCCTGTGCCACTGACAGACAACTGAAACACTAAGGGTCGAGAAAATCTTCCTTTTTCATGTGACAACTAGAAAAAGTTCTAGAGGCTTGTACAGTCTTTATTATGCTGTAGTAAATACCTTCTACTTCCTTTGCACTGCACAATAATGGGTTGGAACTAGAGAGGCCCAAAGGTGTTTGCTGTGATTTATCTCCCTGCACAGAACCATATAAAACATAGCCTTAGACCTAGCCCAGAGGCTGGTGTTCAAAACTGAAGAAAAATATGATTAAGACACTTGTTTTAAAGTTAACAAGAATATATTTCAGCTCAAGTCAACATCTCAGCCCACCATCAGGGAAAAAAAATTATTTTTTCAAAGCTTTTTATGGTCTGCTAATTATTATGGGTTATGCATTGCTTCTTCAGCAATGGCCACATGGCTGTTTTGCAGGAAGAGTGCACAATTAGACAAGGTTCTATTCTAAGCTAGATAACATTAAGGGGGAGAGAAGCTTAAGTGGCATGGTTAAAAACGTGAAGAGATGTATGGGAGAAATAGAAAATAAGATTTTTATTAAGGAAGTCAGAGTGGAGCAATGAGGGAAAGAGAAGCAGGAATAGAGCAGTAGGAAATAAAATTTGACATGGAAAAATAGTATCTTGGAAGGAAGTGAGGGGCATAATAGTTGAACAGTCATGGAAAAAAGAAAAGAAAGCTAAGGCAATCCTCATGGTTCAAAGGGCAGAAAATTAACAAAATTAACAGCTAAAATAAAAGCACCTCCAGCTTTACAATTAATTTTCCCACCTCATCCACAATTATGACCTCTACCTCAGTGAGACTGTACACAGCAGAACATATGTTAACAGAAACTCAAGCAAATTTTGCATTTTTCTTTTCAAATGCAATTGCCTTGCATAAAGACCCAACCATCATCCTGTTTCTGGAACAACCTGGGACACTGGACCAGAGAAGTGGAAAATAACTTATGGATCATATGAGAACAGACCCTGCAATGGGATGAAAGTCATGAGCACCGAGTCTCTTTCTGACAAGAATAGGAAGAGACACATGGCTGAGGGGTAAAATTCAGGCCAAACCTCCAAGGCTGACACCACCACACTCATCTAACTCCTGAGCATCCTGTTCTTCTTCTCCCCATAACTGCAGACTCTAGCAAGCCAAGAGAGCTGTCTGGATTCAGATAAAAGGAAACATAACCATCCTGGTGCCACCAGCATGGTTGCTCACCTCATGTCTCCTTAATTTCTTCCTCCACATGGTGGATTGCAGAAGAGAGGAATGGCACCTTGCTAAATGCATTGTGTTCTACTGCTTTGAATGTGTACTGCAAAGGAGAAATTGCTGTTAGTCATACATGTAATAATTACAGACATATTAATCCATGCATCTTAAAAGATTAAAATTTGTATCCCATTTCCAAAGAAAAATGTAGTCCAGATCCAAATAAATCTATATTTATGTTTTTATATAAATGCATATGTAGATTCAATATGTCCTATTCAGAATGTATTTCTGGCAGGCATGAAAATCCTTTTCTAGCTTTTTAGCAAATGTGGACTCTGCATGTCTACATATCACATGTCTGCAGAGTGCAGAACACAGCAGAGGTTTGATTACCAAGCAGCACTGTCATACTACAAAAAAAAAACAAACAATGCACCACCTCAGTAACCAGGAGACCATAAGGTTCATGGTATTGTTCAAGAGTTACTTAGTGTGTTAAGTGCCTTGAATTATTCAGACTTATTTTTATATGCATTCATTTTACACATATTAGGTTTCAGCTTAATCTTGTCATGCACTTATGAGCCATATGTTTTACTTTATACAGATTAATTATATGTAATAGCTTATATTTTATTGGTTTGATTTGAATTTCTGCATCCATATTTCAGATGTGTGCAATCCGGGATGCCCACGTTTCCCAAGAAAGTTTTTCAATATCTCTCTCTCCCCCTCTTTTAGAGAGTTCTTACCTTTTCACTCCATGATTGAATTCAAGTGGCTCTAGTGCCTTGCAATAACAAAAAATTAGACTGGCAATACTCACAGCTTTGCAGCAATGCCTCATTGACATTCAGGTATCATAACAGAATGATGGAAATCATCAGACCTATCAGCTCTGGGTTCAATAATGTTCCATGAAACTGTTCTTCAATGTGCTACTGGAGTCTATGTAAAAAACTGATGGGAGAAGTCTAAACCCATAGAGTCTATTCATACAAATACAACTCAGTACAAGTTGAGCTCTAGTACATAACTTAAAATTGAGCTTCAGTCAGTTGCTGGCACATGCTCGAGGATTTTAAAAAGTACAAAGGCAATTCTCCAAATTACATACCTACTGACAGCTGACTTTCTTGAATTATTCAAAAGCAGGAGCTTTTGGCAATCAATGCATCAAGCTGAACTGAGTCAAAATGTAGAATAGTACAGAAGTTGTAAGATTTAAAATGTATGTCACTTGAAATTGTGTTGCCCCTGTGCCAGACCAATAATGTTTGATACAAAAAAGTGTAAGTTAGTGTCAGAGTTGGGGGCATCTGTGTAACCCATAGTGCCATCCTGAAGATGGGCAGAGTGGTCAAGGCCCCTGTATATTCTTCCTTAACTTTAGCCTGACTTTCCACTAGCTACCTTTAAATTTGTTTGTAAGAAATTGATTTCAATGATATTATTTCTCCTCCTGCATTCACAGATGCTCAGTTTTATCCTTCAAGTTCTGGCTCAGAGGTCCTCTTATCAGAGGCCATAACATTCTAAGAAAAAATTGTTCAGTTAAGAGACATTCATAAAGCTGAGTCTCCTGCAAAGGGATTTAACATCTTGACTTTCAGTCATGCTGTGTGAGGACTGCTACAAGAGAGATTGTACATAAGAAGCACAGAATGCTTATTGATACAATTTCATATAAAAAAAAAACCAATTATCATTGCCCTATAACTATAGTGATACAGTTTTGAGTAGGATGTTCTGTAGCATTTGGGGAGAGTATTATTTCCTTCTGGCTGCTGCTTTGCCTCCCCCCCCATTTCAAAGCTTGTCTAATATTTCATGTGAATTCACAACATTTTAGCCAGCTTTTGCCATTACTAAAATATGATCTCATTCACAGTGTATATCTACAAATTATGTGAGGGGTGTGACCCTACAGCAATTCAATTTAAAGTTTTACCCCTCTGGGACAGAAAACAAGAGGCAAAGAAGTAGCACTCACAGAAACATATGAACACCATACAGTAGGGATTTACTTAAAGATTTTTTCCTTTTTCTGAAAATATTGTTAGTACCACATTCACCAAGAAAATACCTTCACTGATGGGTATATTGTCATTTATCCTAAAATTATTTAAATGTCTGCATTATAACTAAATAAAATCAGAAGATAGCTGTCTTAGGTTTGAAAATCATTAATCCTAACCCTTTTTTTTTATCATAAAATTGGAATTGAGATCCATGTTCCCACTTATGTGAGTTTTGTTCTCTCAGTCCTGCGGTTCACCTGCTCCCTGTCACTGCAACAAGTGAAATAAGAGCTGTGCTAGGAGGATGAGGCAGAGCTCTCAGACTGGGCCAGGCTTTCACAAAGACACAGCAGTCCTTAAAATGCCAGCTCTCTCTTCAGTGACATCCTGTCTGCAGTGACAACTACTGCTGCAATGCTTACTCAGTAGCAACAGTGAGGCTGCCAACAGGTGACCTGAGCCAAGGTTTCCTTTCATCTATTGTTGCTTAATGGGACCAAAAATTATTATAAAGGATCTGCCAACATGACAAAATGCTACAATTATCCTAAGAGTAATACCTGTAGGCACTTTAGGAAGGGAAGCAGAACTATTCTCCAGAAAAGCTAACCTCAGTACATCATTTACATTTTTTGTTTTCTGTCATTGCTTTAATGGTTAAAGAGAAGTAGAAATATAAAAAATACTTAATTTCTCTAGAAAATAAGAATAAATGTACCACACGGAAGACCAGCCCACACATGATGTTTCCTATTTCTCCTTGCTTCCATTGTTTTAGAACTTTTACCTCCCATGAGTTATTTTCCTCATTCTCAGGAGAAAAGATCATGTCTGGGAAAATACTTAAACTCTCCCAAAGTCTGGCAGTACACAAATAAAGACTTTTCCAGGATTATTTCTGCATTCATGAAGATCAGGTATAGAAGTATAACTTTATTAAATCTATTAGGGGGTGCCAAACTCAGTAGACCAAAAAGAGGCAAGGCTGCTGCATCTCCATGCCTGCAGATCCAGCCAGGATCCATGTATTATTCCCAGCAGGTCCCTGCATACACAGCTATACAGCACATGTGTATGTAAAAATCCCACAAGCCACACACACACACATGAAATGGGTCTCTCAAGCCAGGCTCACACTGTGTCCCTGGAATTTGTCTCAGAGCCTCTGATCTCTCTAGAAGTCAGCTCTCAGCCTCTCTGGTCACTCTAGTACCTGGCCTAGACTTATGGCTCAAACATTTGGTCATTTATCTATGTCACCAGATAGCCTGGATTAGTATTTCTAATGATCACCCCTCACATGCCCCATGTGCCTGTATCCTACTCCAGCTGATGGAGCAGACCTACATGCACACAAAATAAAGAGTTCCTCACCCTCAAAAATATTAATGGTATTTGGTGAGAAGACTAGGAGCCAAGCATGACCAACAACAACCTTTTTACATGGAACCAGCCCTTTACTCCGCCCTTTTCACAAATTCCTTTCCTCCCCAAATCGGCTAGATACATCCCTTTCCCCACTTTTAATTCTTCTCAAAAACATCCCAAAGAAGTCTTGTGCAGTCCCAAAATTCACTTTCTGGCTTCTCATAATAAGTTTCATGTTCCCGAAAGCTATCAGAAAGGTGATCCAGAGACTCTTTCCTCTGAGGCATTGTGAGGGGTGTCACTCTCAGACCACAGGACAGGTCATGGTCCCAAAGAAGCTGGGGAAGGGGTTAGAAGGGTATTATAAACATTCCACATTGCCACTGTTCATCTGTGCTCCCCTGTCTGTGTGGGCACGAGGTTTTCTTTATCCATTATGCAACAAAAGCGACTGCCATGTCATCAGAACACATAACGTGGGATAAGCTACAGGAGAAAATAAATGCTGCAGGCTGAGACAGAAAAGATGTTCAATGCTGCCAGCTGTGTGATGAGCCAGTATTGATCCCACAGAAAGTACATCCATTATACAAGATGCAGTTGGCTCCATGCTGATAAGTCATTGAGGAGAAGGCAATGATATACAAGAATCAATGCAGGCCCCCTCTCTCTTTTTCCTGCATGATAGCACAACAGTATTGGGCTTTTCCATACCAACTCGGCTCTCCTTCATCCACCCACCTTTACTTCCTAGGAATTATATCTTTCCTCATGCACAATCCTCAACTTTTTTACTTTTTCCATTCCCTTTTTAAGATACATGCTTCAGTTTGACCTGATGTGGGAGCTAAGAACTGTACATTACTATACCTCAGTGTTAGCTGCCCCCATCTGATCCCCGAGAGGTTTGGGTTTTTTCATTTGCACTGCAAAATCATGTACACACTTGGACATGCTTATGGTGTGTTTGGCTCTGCATCTAAATGCTATCAAATTGCTCCTACCAGCCTCTACTTCAGGAAAAGACATCATTACAAACATTTACAGCAAAGGTGGTTCCTTCAGGGTTTGCAGAACCGATAGGTCTGAAACAGTCTTGACTTAGCAACTCAAGAGAACAGGTAAGAATTTCAAGGTGTCTAGGGAAGGAGTAACAATTAGGATAGAAGATGACATCAGAATCCAGAGTTTTTTTCAGAGTGATGTAACTTCTTGAGTAAGTCACTATGCACTGGTCACCATGACCCTTTCCTACTAGTGAGACCATATACACATCCACTTTCACAAAAATTCAAATACTGTGTCACACAGTAAGAGAACCAGAGAATTGCTGATTCCAATGAGTAGAAAATGTATAGCACTTGCAACATATGCTCTTCCCCAATCATGTTATGGATGTCTCAGTGTTCATGTGGTAGACATGAAGCAAACTTTAATATTATATCTACCAACAGTCCTCTACAATTCCAACAGATAAGTTGATATAAAGTCATATCCAGACAGTGGATGGAAGCAGACATCATCATGTCATGAAGACTACAATGACAGCATTCCAGAGACAGATTTGATGATATCCTAATTAGGATAACATCATCATTTTTTTGTGAAAAAGAACCCCTGAGTTTTCATTGGGGTGTTATATTTTTAAAGCTCTTTTTCCACATTTTCCCCCTTTCTGAAAACTTACTTTCTAAACAAGTTAAAATCAAACAAACTTGATCAAACACAAGTTTAAAAATTCCTAAAGCAGATCTTTATCCCACTGTCAGCCTCAAATCCCTTTTAAACTACCCAGTGTTTCTCTCCCTCAAAACAACTTGGCTTCTCCTAAACAATGTGTCTGGGAAGAGGGGACACACAGAGCTGACATTCTGTTCCCAGAACAGGCAGGAGTATAGATGGGCATATTGCTTTGGCGGCTGAGAAATTTCTTCCCCCTTCATGCTCATTCTTTCATTAGTTTCCCTTCTGTGACTGCCAACAACATTGCCAATTAGTGCTAATCGTGGTATGGACACCTGTCCACAAGAAAGGAGGTTGAGAACAATTACACAGTCATTTTCCAAAGCACATGAAGCAGCTGTCAAACAGTAATGACTTGCAGTCACTGCTGGCATTGGCTGTACTGCAACAGGTGGCCAAAAGGTAAAATAACATTAATGCCATTATCTGCTCTCTTAGTTGCTCTATCCTGGACTTTCATTCTTCCTTTACATTCCACAGCATTTAAGCTTGCAAAGACTAATGACAGCTATAATGTCTATGGATGTATATCTCATGTTCTTTTACTGAGTAGAAGAACTTTGAAAATATTAATAAATTTGTATTTCTGTACACTTCAAGAAGATGAAATGACAGAGATTTAAGCACAGGGAGTTTTAATATTGAAATCAGAAGTTGTAAATTGGAATTCTATGCATTTCACATGAGCTGATCTTCCATAATCTCTACAGTTATGCATCATCTAATATGTTCCAAGAATCCTTTTTTACGGATAAGTTCCAATGATCTCAGGAGGTGCTGTTTGTGCCAAAACCTCTGCAAATCAGGAATCACTTCAAACATTTACTTCAAACTTAGGATAAGAAAATACAGACTGTGTAAGTAGTAGCCAAATGTGGAAAAACGTGGTTTAACAATTTTCCCATCACTGTGAAGGAACTGTTTGACAGAAACTGAAAATCCATTTCTCCATAACAGCACATCACAAGCTGCACATTGGAAGTGTCCCCACCTCTTCTCTCAGTCCTTTGCCTCAATCTATACTTTATTTGACATTGACAAGTCCTACGGACAACACCTCCTTAACACAATTGATTCATTGTCAGGACGGCTCTATGATATCTATCGCATGGGCAGAGAGCCTCAGGAACAATAAGGAGCAGGAACAGTAGGAGAAATTAAGCTGGTTCAGAAAGATTTATTGTAGTCTGTGGTAACTCCTCACTACCAGTCTTTGCTAAGTTACTGTTCTTTCCACAGACTCTGCATGTGTGATTTCCCACACTTATTTTAAAAGTGAAATGCAAAGCCATCTCTGTAGAAATCTGAAGGCAGTCACTCAGTGATAATCAGCAGGCTCTAAGTTATTAGCTGCATTGCTCAGGTCTCTTGAAATTCAAGTAATAGGGTATTCCTACTGTGAATTATTCTCATGGAATGGGATCTGCAGGAGAGTGAGATGAAGAAGACCCTTCATCAGGTTTAAGTCCAGATTCTGAGCTCAGATACCTCAAGCCTTGCTGCTGCACTCTCACAGCTGGAAGCCTCTTGGCTCCATCTCCTCTGGTCTCTCCATATCCTGAGAGTGTCTCTTTCCATAGCATAGTCTCTGTCTGGCAGTGCCAGCTTCGTACCATGCTCTGCTATTCTGTGCTTTCTCCAGGGCTCACCACAGCCACCTCTGCCCAGGCACACAAAGACCCTGCCTGGTCAGCACAGTCAGAGTGCGTCCCTTGGGTGCCCGAGCGATGAGTGCGGCATCCTCGCCACTCCCACTGCTCCCGCCGCTCCCACCGTGTCACTATAGGACACAAAGTAACACAACGCAGACACGCAGCTCTCCCAAGGTAAAAAAGAGCACTTTTGGCTTCTGACTCCAACATTTATGGATTTCCAAAAGTGACAGTGGATTAGAGGGTGACAGTGCCACCTCTGCAATGACACTGGACAAACCAACAGTCCATCAAATTTCTCCTCCTCCATAAAAGAATGCAAAACAGTAAGTTATTTACATAAAGTGTGTGAGAAAGTTCGTTACAAGAATGTAAACATCAGAAGGCTTAGAAAAACTTTAAAAAACCAGGGTGGCACCGCCGCTCCCGCCGCCGGCCCGGTGCGGGCGCTGCCCGTGGTGCTGAAACCGTTCCCCCGGTCCTGCCCTGCCCGGCGTTCTGGATGCGGGCATCTTGAGGCCATAACTCTGCAGGAAAACCATTTCTGGAGACGTTTCCTGCCCAAAAGTATCAGTCAAGAAACTTCATGATACGGTTTTGTCCCAGCAGAATGAGAAAAACATTTCAGATAAATATTAATTCAAGAAATGTCTCACCCACTTTCTTTCTCTCTGAGACTTCACAGTCTTCCAAAATCCTCATTAAGTTGTCACTTTGTAATCTTCAGGTAACCCATCTGTCTGTCAGATTTGGCTTGGGGTTTTGGTCATCTTCATCACAGTGAATCTGGTGATTTCAGTCCTGTTTGCTAAAGCCAGGCAGTTTGACATCTTGCCAATAGAGGTCAAACAATATGATATTCTGTATAAAATTATTTTGTAAAAGAATGAATTGCTAAACTTTTCATAAGGCAGATCTGATACCTACCTAATGCACAGATAAGTCAGAGTTTATGAATCACTGAGTAAGTCATACAAAGCTAACATAGTGAAAACATATATATTTAAATAGTAACATTAATGTTATCAGTCCTCTTAAGTACAGGACAGATGATTCCATCCAATAATATTGTTTTGGAGTTTAGTAACTGTACATCACAATCTGTTTGTTATTAAGGACACACTGGCACTATCACTACTTCAGAATGATTCCTTGAAATTTCACTCCACTTCATATAAGATGTACATTGTAGTTGCCTACATAAAAAACCACAATGTAGATGAGCATAATTATTCCCTCTGGAAAAGAATATAAGGAAAACCAAATGATTCTGGCAATTAAAAACAGGGAGCAGATTCTTACAGCTCCAATTTCTTGTGGATTTCTGACAATCAAAAACAGCTGGACAAATACACCTATACAAAAGATATTTGCATAGAAACCTACAAAAACTGGTTCCCTTGGACTCTACCTCAGCCAAAGTGCTTGGCCATTGTAGGAGCAGGCTTGTTGAACTCAGAGATACCACTCAGAAGCTTCATACTACACACAGGCCTAAGTACCTGTGTGTTGTCAGTTAAGTTCTTAGACAAGTCTAACCAAGAAAAAATCAGCATTCCATGATAGCCAATGTTCCTTTTGTGCTTTCAGCAAACAGACCTCAAAATCCAGATGATACCTGAATTATCCTAGAGGCATCTATGCATTCACCTTTAAAGTAAAAGTTTTCCTTCCTATACCATGTTAGCAAAAACTTGAGTTTTTCAGTTTCCAAGGATGCTAGTCTAACTCTGTAATCAAACATCAAAATCCCTTTTTTAATTGTGTTGGGAAAAAAGACTTAGTTTTACCATATAAATTACTTCAGTGTGCAGGCACTTTTTTTAGGTATTATATCCCAGTTTGACAAAATAATAGTGACTGCATTACTTTAATTTTCAATCAATTCAGACGAATTGGGCAACAAAGTGGGGGGGAAATGAAAATTGTGTGATAGTTATGATTACATCAAGTCTAAAACTTTCCATAATATGTTGGTTGAAGACCAAAGGAAAAAGTCTGACAAGCAGTCTGATTTGTTTCAAAAGTTCAGTTATTGCCTTTTATCTAGATCCTGCTTGGAAACAAAACATTATCAAGCAGAAATAGTAATTTCACAGTTGGCAAGACTTGGCATTCAATAGCAGTTCTTACAGCACCACAGCAGTACAGAATGTGACTCATCACTCGTCCTCAGGCTGCACAGGCTCATTTTCTGACATCCAACAGCTTCTCCTTTATCTTGGTTGGGTAGGAACATCAAGCGTCTCAATTTTCCAATGTATTTCAGAGTGATTTAACTAAAATCTGAATTTAGCAAAGTAAAACTTTAGCACTTGAACTGGTTGCAACCAATAATTCAACAATGAATGGAAAGCTTACTACACACTAGAGATGGTGATTCTTATAGTTGATTGCTCAAATACTTCATCCTTTTCTCTTACAGTAATGTTCAGGAAGGCCACTTGTTGGCAGGAAACAAAAGGTCACTGACCTCTGTTCAGGTGACAGGTTTATTTGCAGTGCTCAGTTATACTCCAGAAGGAAGCAGCCAGGGAGTCAGCCAACAGAGATTTAAGCCACAGACACATCAACTTCAATAAAAAAAAAGTTGGGAAAGAAAGGGCTTTCTGAGATCTTTGGTCATCAGATCATTTCATGCCAGTTGATTTTCTTTATCCTTTGAGAGAGATTTTCTCTGATACTGGGTATTTTCACATGCAAATAAGGTTACCACTGAAATTGCAAGGGAATGTCCTTCTTCTAGGGAGGATGTGTTCAATTGACCTCTTTTAGGTCAACTGTTAGAATGAAGACATAAAAGCATGTGTTTCTCACCAATGACCATCAAAGGGAGTTGATGGAAAGCTCAGATGAAAACCTCAGTGTTACAAGGAGAGGCAAAGTAAGACAGACAAATTCCCAAATTCCATCCTGGAATCCTTCAGGCTGAAGACACATGGTTCTCCAATGAGATCGAAATCTGCAAATTATAAAACACTCTGTCAAAAAAAAAAGAAAAAAATTTTGATCACAAGGACACCAGTGACACTTCACCTGTTCAAAAGCAGCTCCACTCTCTGTTCAACCAGAGCACAAATGTGACTCTGCTGAGAAAGTCTGAAGCAATAGCACAGCTTGTCTGCATAGTAATGTGTGCTTGGCACAACTCAGCTCCTTCAAGTTGAAGGTACTCAATAAGGCCCAGCATTCACATTAATTTAAGGGCAACATTCCCTTTGTCAATAAAGGTCACAAGATTTGATCATCCTGCATCTGCACAGTTGTTTGGAGAAAATTAATTTGCTCAGTGAAAAAAACAAAGAATATTTTAATCATTAACAGCATTGCCCTGGTAATAAAAATGTGATGCTTCCCACCTAACCTCACCCCCAGCTGAGAAATTCATTCTAATTTCTCCTAGTGATGCAATAAGCTCTTTATTGTAAAAAAACTATGAACCTCAAATTGATTATATGAACCAGAAGGACTGCTGTGAGCTTCCAGTTTGTACTAAAACTCAGAAGCTGAGCAGAGATTATTTGGACCATCAGTATGACTTTAACAAAGTAAAACAGACCAAACTGAAGGGGAAAAATCTATCTTGATCTTCAAGTTTGCCTGCAGAGAGCCCTGAAATTATAGCACACTATAGCAAAAGATGTCTTTCTTCTTGAAATTACTGCAAGCTGACCTTATTAAGAATATGAGAAACACTGCAGGAAAAAAAAAAAAACATGGCACTCCACAAAATAATAACACACAGTACAGAAAATTAGGGGGAAGAAACAGTTACAATCACATTCTAGCCACGTTTTCCTCTTTGATACAACAAATAACTTCCATTTTCAACAATGGGAGTTACTCACATACAACAAATGGAAAATAGGCCCCAGTCTGCTCAGAAATTGGTGTGAATGGAAAACACAGATTACAGGCAACAATAAAATATATTTCTACTGATAGCTCACTTTTCTTCTGTTGTTCTCATTCAGAGCCAGGGAATATGTCCCTGTATCTCTTTCCTCCCTCTTCTTTCTTTTTGGGACATATTTTCCAATTTTTATATATTGAAATTCAAACACAAAATACACACATTTGGCACCTTGAAAATTCTGGTCTTGAAGAGATTTTTGATAGAAAGGTGGAAAGTGTCTGTTTTTCACAATAAAGCATTAAAAAAGCATAGAGGAAATAGTGGAAGTAATTATCAAAATACTTCAGCTTACTGTTTATGCTTCCAGAAGCAAACATAAAATGAAAGCAAAGTATGTCTTGATACAATGTAGCAACAATCTCAACAAAACTTTCATCAAATATTTTAATTCCATTTAAAAATTCTATCTCTAGGTTCACAGCAGTAGACAGCACTATTATGCATAGAGTTCATAATGTGTCCTAAAGGGGCACAATTGAAATAAAAAATTCACAAAATATCCTTGGATCTTTCCTGTTCCAGAGAGAGCCCTGCAGTAAGAAACATGTCAGCTTTCTCCCTAGGGAGATGTCAAAGTCTGGACAGAGCCACTCAGAAACAAAGGCAGCTCTTTATTGAAGATGTGTATAAGCCGAGCTCTCCCCTGTGCTTGCTCAAGGTCTTTTTTATCCGTCTTTATTTTTTTTCATCCTAAGCACAGCTATCCCCAGAAGTCACTTCACAGGATAGTCAAGGGGACATCTACTCCCCATGTCAGAAATACCCAGTTCATCTGCTCTGATGAGGGTGGAGCTTTGTCTCTGCACAGCAAATATCAGGTTGAGTCACAGATGAGAAACACCAGAGCCCAGTGAGCAGAAGTGAGACTTCTTTCTGACCTAAAAGGACATAATTTTTCTAATGTGAATACAATTTTTACTTTTTCCCTAGTCCCATACCTGTTTCATCTTTGCATGTAGCCAGTTATCCATCTCAAGTCTAATGAATACCTTTCTAAGTCTTTGAATAAAATTTCTTTTCATTTATTTTTTTCAATAAATATTTTAAAATACATTAAAAAAAAACATGGAAAATATTCCAATTAACATTAGGAATTTTCTCAGAAGCAATCTGAAATGCTGAACCTCAACTCAATATTACAGTGTCTTGGAGAGTGTCATTTTTAATGACATAAAATTTAAAGTACCAACAGTCTCACAAGATTTAACCTTTTGTTTCTCATCAAGACACTCAGACATTTCCTGCCTTGCATGGTGTTAGACTAGACTGAACAGTCAAATCTTTTCTGATCACACTTTCCACCCTGCACTATTCCAAGAAAAGCTTAATCTTGTTATGACATGCCTGTGACCAGTAATGTGATGAGGGAAAAAGGAGAAAGAATTCCTCAGCTAACAGGAGAAACTAGTACAGAAAAATAAGTGGAAACTAAGTAGAGAAATCTGTAACCAAACAAATATAATTAAAGAGAAAGCTTTTTGGAAAGTTAGACATGAAGAACAATTTCTTATTTTGAAATTTTCCTGTTTCAACATTTCATTACTAGTCCCTTGGGGCTGTCCACACAATTGCTTAGAAACCATATTTATTTATGCATAATTTGGATCTTTATTTTTATTAATAAATAAAAATTATTTTATTCCAGTCATAACCATTTAATATAACAGATGAAACTATTCCAAAAGCCTATTCAGAGAAATATAAAGAAAATTGTCATTTATACTTTTGCCAACTTGAAAAGAGCTACAGGGGCTTTTGAAATTTTATGGCTGCCTATAAAATGATGGCACTAGTGAGCCCACATATCACACATTAACTGTTACCCCTATCATCTTCTAAGATGAAGTTTTGAATATAGTTCCAAACTGGGATTTACAATCGTTGTCAATAAAGTCTGCACATTACAGAGATTAGTGGAGTAGAAAATAATGAGGAAGACACTTGCCCTTACAGAAGGTTTTCAATTGCATGTCAAAGTGGCTTGATGCATTGAAAAAAACTCTTGAAATATCACCAAGTGCAGGAAGCAGATGCCACCACTGGATAGGAGCTCAGAGATGGTACATGGGAGTTGTCAGACTGAGTAGGTGAAGGGTTGCTTCAGGCTCTGACATCAAAAATGGGGGGGGGGTATCAAACACTAGGGAGGGATTTTGCTGCTGTTCAGGGACTTGGCCAGTTGGGAATAGTTGAATGATTCAGTTGTCCATGCACATTCAAAGAAGACAGGGGAAAAAAAACCAAAAGGCTTGAGAGAAAAGCTTGTGTTATATGCCTTAAGGTCTCAAAATATATCTTATGAATGACAAAGCAAAGAAGAGCTAGGCCTGGAGGGTCAAACAAAAAGCAGACCAGGTAGAGAGCAACAAATATGTTGACTAGAGGCAAGGTCAGACAAATGAAGAAAGATCTGATTTGCTGGCACCAAGAGGTAATTATAAGAACAGTTTATCTTCAGAATGAGATGTGGTCATTTGCATATTATATTTTGAAATGAGAAGTGTGCTGAAAAGCCAAGGTGGTCCTTTCTAGTCTTGGCAGTCACACTTAAACAGGAAAAGCAGAACCAACTGTCATGGTTTAACTCCAGATGACAACTAAGCACCACACATCTCCTCATCCCCTCTTCCCCAGAGGGATGGGGGAGAGAACCAGAAGGGTAAAAGTGAGAAAACTCATGGGTCAAGATAAAGACATTTTAAATAAGTAAAAGACACTTGTGCAAGTAAAGCAAAACAAGGTTTTCACTCCCTGTTTCCCATGAGCAGGCAAATATTCAGACCTCTTCAAGAAAGCAGGGCTCCATCACTCGTAGGGGTGGCTTGTGAAGACAAACGACTTCATCCCAAATGTTGCTCCCCACTTCCTCCTTCTTCTTCCAGTTGTATATGCTGAGTATGACATCACATGATAGAAAATATCTCTTCAGTTACTGGGAGTCAACAATCCCACCCGTGTCCCCTCTCTGCCCCTCTTGCCCTTCCTCTTCCAGGACAAGACTCCTCTGACCCCATGAACCATCTGCTCGAGCTGCACCACAGCAGTGCTTACTTTCCATTTCTGCCTGCAAAGAGAGCTGATGTGCAGACTACCACGATGTCTAGTCTCAGCAGTTGGGTTTGATTCAATGAATTCCATGCCTTGTGACACCTAGGTTTATGTTTTTAGATTTGTCTTCAAACACTGTCCCAGGGTCAGGGGTGTGCAAATGTCACTGGCACAAAATAACGCAGGGAAGGGAGAGTAACTCTAAAAGACCCTTATAACAAATAAGTACCCCACCCATACCTGCTTTTATTTAGGAATACTGATTTCCTGCTTACCTTTCCTAAAAGAAAGTGTGAGAAGTTCTACCCTGGTTCCTCTGTGATAGCAAATTTGGCTTGCACTTAGGTACCTCTGTTTCTACATCAAAGAATATTTTTTTTTTTTTACTTTTTTTAAACCAGGACTATGCAAACAAATGTTCACAGTCATATGTAGCATTTGTCCAAGAGCCAAGTATTTAGCACCCTCATCCTGTGACCTTCAGTGAAAATGAAAATGCTCCCCATCTTACAGCAGATGCCAATCAGCACAGCAACACCCACACCATTTTTATCACATTACCACATTAAACACAGAGTAGCATTTAGTAGAAACAAATTCTGTGAGGAATGTTTAAGTTGCAGCTGGGGGGTTATTTTTAAAAACAATAAAAATGTCAGTGATCCAAGGATACAAAGATATGTGGCAGGATGCCAATGTCTCAGCCAAGGAAACAGGAACAGATGACACCAAATATGCTATAGGCTGTTAGTTAGAGGAGTGTGCCAACAGTGCAATGTGTTACTACACAGGAAGCCTGAGTTCAGAAGCAACAAGAGCTTGTTGAAACTGCAGCTAAAATGGTGTTCTACAGAAAATAGCCTTTCCACAAAACAGGTGTTAAAAAACACAAAAAAAAGCAACCAAAAAAATTTAATTTAAAATACATTAGAAAAGAAAATCTGTTTCTATAGAGAAAAGAAACAAGTTTTGATGGTTTGCCAAAAATGAAAGGGGTGGCTGAGTGTCGCATTTATTTGCTTCCTGGCTTGAAGATTTTTCTTGTCAGTGATGCTACAGAAATCAAAAATGTTATCATTTTTCAGTTTTTTATTTTTGCTAAATTTCTGCCTTGGAAATTTGCTTTCATCACCCTTCAACAGGAAGCAGTTAATTTTCAAATAGCTGTAGCAACATTCACCTGGGTGCCTCCTTTCTCCTGTTACTGAATATGACAGGACTACATAGCATTTAAACCAGCAACAGCATCAGAGGCAAAATGCTGTGTATTGCTTTTCTTTAAACTTGCAATCATGAACAATTCCACATGGAATTGCAAACAAAGCAGTCTTTAATTAACTACCATTGAAACATACCCTCCTCCCTCGAGCTCCTCTCAGAACAAAGCAAAAAAAGCTCAAGAACAGCATTTTCATGCTATTTTATAAACCTGCCTTTCAGGAATGGTGCAGCTCCTTCCTCTAGGTATAGATTGTGTCTTCTGGGTCTTGTACAACATTCTGCCATTCCCAATTCCTCCAGAGGAGTGGCAGCTTGCAGCACCTTTATAAAGGCAGGCAAGGATGAATTTAGCCCCTGGAGTGTGTGAGCTGAGCTGGCTGGAGCCCAGGCACACGGGGTGGGAGCAGGAGCTCAGGCCATGCACTCACAAAAGGTGCAGCAGCTCAGCCACAGCCACGTGCCTGTGTCTCATGCATGGGGGCTGGCAAGAGCACAGGCTCCTCTGCTTCAGTGTGAGGAGAAAGCCCTCAAAAGAAGGGGTGTGGGGGGCAAAAGCCAGCCTGATCCCACTGCCATCCCATCTATAGTCTCCAGATTCTGGAGTGGCTTTGCAGGGCAGTTTATTTGAAACCTGTTGTTTAAGAGTTTGTTTAATTGTATGGTAGCATTTGTTGTGCCTGCTGTGGAAATTGCAAAGACACGTTCAGATAAAGAGGCTGCATTTTCTTAAAATAAATTTATTAATGATCTTGATTTCATAATCCTTACAGTATGAAAAAAGTTAAGCACTTATTTAGGCCTAAGTGCAGGTGACAGAAAATGAATTTGTACAAAATATGGATGGTGCAAATAAGCAACAGCTGTATTTAGTTAATATTCACACTGAAAAATCAAAAATAAGATACTAAGAAAGCTTTCTTACTTTCAAAGGCAATTTACGGGGGAAAAAAATCATTGCAAAATCAATCTGTTTTCAGCCTCTGACTAGGTCACTGTTTCCATGGGCAGCATTTTCAAGATTAAACTTAAAAATGCCATTAAGAGTCCAGCCATGCCAGAGATATGATCCCAGTATTGTAGCTTCCCTGCCCCACTAAGGGCTTTAAATCACCAGTCTGCAGATTTCCTGTAGGATGCTGAGTGATAAGGAGGATTAAGGAAAGGCATTGGCAGTTTGGGATCAGCTGCCCTTCCAGGAGCAATTGCTTGAACCTCTGTGGTGCCCTTTTGACTGGGCCTAGGGCTACCTTGCCATCCTTTGCAATTCCAAGTATCCTTTTGATCAATTCAGTCTGTGGGCTCCTAAAATGGCCCCTATATTTAGGTTGTTTCCTCCAGGACTGGGGGATGCCAGGCACTCACATGTCCTCTGCTGTTCCTGAGACAATTGGCAATATGCAGTGAAACAGCAATCTGTGGTGATCCTCCTGTGGAAGGATTCAAATAATGGACTTTTCCAGTGTAATCACATTATGGGAAATTTTGTGTCCTTCTGTGATACTGTCAGGCATTAGATGGAGATACAACTGAAAACTGACTGAGCTTTTAAGCTGGGAATGTGGAGCTCTGAATTCTCACAAATATAGTTATTGCATATTTATAAGATAGTTTTAAAGAGTGAGTCAACAAAATCTATCCCTGGTGTGCTTATTATAATGGACTGATTTTTAAAAATGGGTTGAGAGACAACCTGAGGACTGGAAAGTGTATTGTGTAGAAATGAATAGGTCTGTTTAGACAAGTAGATACAAGGTGCATTTGTGGTGATTTCCTTCTATTTGGGCCCAGGCAGGTTTTCTTTCCACAAAGAGGCATATATTCTTTTATTCTCTGCATCATTCAAGTTGTTGTGAACCCAACTTGTCCTTAGTATTGTGTGACAGCCTGCTGAGGAAATGGCCCCAAAATAATGAGGGATGGGATTCAGTGAAATATTGTTCATATTTTTACTGCCACACAGATCAACACAAAGGCTCCACAATAGCAGCAGCATTCTGCTGATCTACTGATTTTCTTCTGTGTAGACCCCGCAGAGGCACAACAACAAGAGCAAAATAATAAAGAAGCCATATAAAGCTTTGTGACTGCTTGTTATGACTGTTTCTTTAAATAAGGCAGACCATGAGAACATAATGTGTCCATACAGTGAGGCATTTCATCTCCTCATGAAAAATAATTCATGAAGGGAGCACTTCAAATCTATTAAAATAGTCCCACTTCCTCTTCCACCAGCTTCCATTAAGAATAGCAAGGAAGGTTAAAGATTTAATGGATGTTGAGGTTGAACTTGCTGTCCTTTTCAGACCCTCCTGGTCAGAGCCAATGGCCACCACTCACACTGTGCATTACCGTTGCCTGAATAAGCTTCCTATGTTTTGCCTGACTTTTTGATAAACAAAGATTTCAGTCTCTAAGGCTCTGCAGCTCAAGACAAGACCTCATTTTCAATAGCAAAAATAGATCTTGATTTATTCTCCTCTTCAACCAGGGTAATTTAGTTTTTAAAAGTTGTATTTCCAGATTTTGCAGAACTGGGTAAAGCTCTCAGGAATACACCTGCACTGAATGGAGGTATTCTTCCATCTCCCACCAAGGCATGAGATTCCATTGGAATGTGACCTTTCCAATGCTGACAAAAAATGTCAGTATTTTCAGGACTCTGACCATTTTGATATGGAATTTAAAAGCTGGATATCAGACCAGTGAGTTCTGCCTCCACAGGACTCAACAAACTGCTGTCACACTATCTGAGCCACTTAGGGAGGCCACTGCCACAGAATAAGGAGTATAGCAACTCCCAGAGCCCCTTTCAGGGCAGTGTTTTCTGGACTTTAAAATTCATGGCAATTCAATCTGGAGCAAATCCCAAAAGCAGAAATCTTCCTATTATTCCCTAAAAATGCATCAAAGAGGAGACATATCTATAAGGCATTTAGATTTTATAAATTGGCATTTTTCAACAAAGGCATGCTTTGTCAGGAAATTCCTGGCCAGCTCTCATCAGGAATGCATCTGGGAAGCAAACATTTTGTCAGATGTATGGGCAAGATGGATTTGGCCAAGAAAGGAAAGGGATGTGATCAGTGATCCAGAAGATCAAAGGACATGGAAAATCAGAAGAGGAGAAAACAAGCCAGCAAAATTCTTTACTTGCAATTAAAGTAGTTTAACACCAGATCTGATGAGAAGCACTATGTTTACCAGTGAAAACCACAGTTCTGGACAAAAGGGGCTGCATTACTGGGAGCAGAGACATAAGCAACCATAATCACAGTGCACAACTTTGATTACACACTTTGGAGCCAGAGGGAATGGGGAGAAAGTAGGGACTGGGACCTCTCCTTTTCTGCTTCCAATTCAATTATTAATTACCAGCACATGAGAGTATTTATCCTCAAGAAACTAAAGTTTGTTTTCAAAGAAAGTCTCAAAATAAAACCAAACAAACAGGACTCTGTGGGTCCTGGGGAGCAGCCACAGTTCAGCTGGACAGTAAATTTAATTTCTCCAAAGTAATGTTGTTTACATTGTCTCCACATTAGCCTCTAAAAAATTAGAAAAACAGAAGCTGACATCCCCAGAGCACTATTTACAGCAAGGCAGTGTCAACAGGCTATAGTTCTATTGTTCCCCTGAGCAGGGGCATTTTGAACTATATGTCCTATTTTTCCAGCTACTAAATGGTTCTGAATTCTGGCATAAGGCTGAAGATGCAATTTCAAACCCCCTCAAGCAGAGAAGGAACTGAACTTGGCTAGGTGACTGACTGGATCACTGCCCTACTGGCCAAGTTACTGTACAACAGAGAGAATTTAGGTCCTTACTGCCCCAGTGGCACCCCAGCCCTGGGGCTTCAGCCACTTTCTCAATAAATTAGGCTCCAAAACAGCAATCTTTGCCAGCACTCACTCCACCTGCCCCACACCACCAGTTCCACGCTATCTGCTTTCACTCAGTACCTCCCTGCTCCCTCTGCCTGAACCCAAACCACCACCCAGAAGCTGGTTCCAAGAGTCTCTCCACCCTGGAGATAAACCTCTCTACACCCCTCTCAGGTACTTACCTGAGCCACAGGACAAATATGTCCATGCAGATGTTAATTGCCAGAAAACACTCAATATAAACCAGTGCCACTGCATAAACTCACAGACTAGAGAATGGCAGTCTGTAATCCCACTTGGATTACCAGCCAAACACTAGGAAGAGGGGAGAGAAAAAAACTTTTTTTAGGAGAAAATAGTTCTTGCTTAAATGTTTTCCCACACGGAACATCTGATGCATCAGAACTGCTAACACATCTGTGAGTTAAAAGTTGTTTCTTCCAAAATGAAAACATAGAATTTTCTGTCTAAATTGAGCATTCAAACAGTCATCAAATGCTATGAGGACTTGAGGGAGCATACAGGGATAGGGATGTAGTGTGCATTTTTCTTACTTTTTTTCCCTTACCTTCAGATTTATACAAAGTCCTTCATTGCATGCTCCGGAGCTGGAATGTCCAGTGCAAGGAGAAGTCTACTTTTCAATTGCAATTTAGCAATTCTGGCACTCCAGGATCTTCTCACTATTCACAGGTACCAAGTCTCTTGGTCTGAGACCTCTGGGACAAAGGGAGCTTTGTACTGAACAGGGTATGAATAATTGTAATATGTGGTGTGTAGTAAACCAGTAACTGCAGAGTCTGTGCCATTGGAGGGGCAGGGATTTACACAAGCTTTTTGTGAAACCAGAATGAAGGAAGAATTTCACTGTAGAAATAAAGCTGAACCTGCACAGCCATGCAGGATTCAGGTGAGTCTTGGAAGAGAAATGGCTCATGTGAATGTAATGAAGAGACAGTGCAGTATGAGCCCTCCACACATTGCAGTCACATACTCGCAGCTGGACCCAGTTTCAAGAAGCAACTACATACTCACCTGCTGGCTGCTGGAAATTACTGCCTCTGGAGACAGAGTAAAATCAATTATTCACATCTCTTCTGTCACTTTTACCCACAGTGCTACCAGCAGACATGGAAAACTGAGAAGGTTAGGGCTTGATTTTAACAGATTCCGATAGACCACCTTTTTGTGGTGGTCACTGGATAGAAAAGCTTTAAAAGGAAAAATCACTCTTCCGCTTTCAAAAACAGACAAGTAATGTTTAAATGCTATTAACATACCTCCTCCTGATGTCCTGTTTCCATTTATCACACCTCCTTTCACCAGCACTGCACTTCCTTTAACCCTTGCAACAGTCACTTGAGCCATTTTGGGGAACAAATATATTCACATTTTGTTAATTGTGCTTGACTCCTTATAGGTGTTCAATATCAATCCACAGACCCTTTTCTGGATGCAAGCGGGTTTGTTACTCATCTGTGGACTGTACCTCTACCCTGGCCAAACACTGGGCATTGGCAGTGAGCTGAGAAGGAAATATTATTGGAGACTCTCTCCTTGTTAGCTACGCTTCTGTCCCAGTTATTCCAATTCCTATTAGCACCCATCATCTTGTCACCTCCTAGAGTTCACTTCTCCAGGGGACTGATAAAAGCAAGAGAAGTCATAACAGGGATAAGACTTTCTGAAGCAGATCTCTAACAATGAGGACAGGTATTGAGACACCAAAGATTAACCAACCTTACTTAAAATAATGCTGCCTGGAAGAAAGGAAATAAGAATAAGAGTTGGGATGAGGGAGTGTGGGGGATGCAGCACAGACAGCTGTCTGCTGATGTTCTTATTGCAGCTCTCCTTGGCCTCTTCCAGGGGGAGAAGACATAAGGTTTGACAGTGCACACCATCAGTGTTGCAGAGAGAAGGAAAACCATGTGAGACAGTGCCAAGCAGAGAGACAATCCATCTCTGGAAAGCCTGTGCCTGAAAAATGGTGAACAGGTGTTTCTCAGCAGAGCTGGGGGCCTCTTGTGGGTCTGCAAAGGGTGTCTGAGACTGCTGGGAGAAGTAATGGCTCCTTATTTATAAATAATGGCTCCTTATTTCATCTGTCACAGGTCACAAAGGGGACTGAGCTGTGCACAAGCCAACTCCCAAATCACACAATCTGGGACGAGGCACCCTTCAGCTTCCAGCACACCAGGGAAACCGCATCACGTATGGAGGGAAGGAGCCACCACACCCTTGCTGCTGCCAAGCTGGGGTGGCCCTTCCTGCAGTGCCAGCTCTGCCAGCAGCCACCCCAGCCAGCCGTGCCCCCAGGGACAGGCAGGTGTGACCCAGCGAGGGCAGGGGTGCAAGGGGAGCTCTGGCCAGGGCTGTCAGCCCAGGGCTGCTCAGCAGGACAGGCTCAGCCAGGGCTGTACCAGCACCTGCAAACAAACCTGCTGCAGCTCACCTGCCAGGCACACAGGAAGGGAAGCCAGTGCTGATGACATTTGTTTATTCACAGCTGGGGGAGCTTAATCAAAAGACAAGAAATGCTGTTCAGTTTTACTTTCTATTCCCTTCAGTGCTATTCTTCTTACTTTAAAAATAGATGTCATTGCAAAGATTTATATTTAATGCTTTGCTTGTCAGAGACGGAAGGAGAAATGAATTGCTGAGAAGCAAGAAACTCTGAGTGGGGATGGGGATTTATCCAGGAATGAAGAATTTGGAGACTAAGTCCATTTTGAACTAATTTAACTAGACCTGAAGCCACTGCTCTGCTCACTCAGTATGGGGCTCACTCCATGCACCACACTTTTTTCTATAAGACTGTGGGGAAGAATGAATTCAGACTTCAGAGGAAACCATTTGAAGGGGAAGAAGTAAGAATGTTCAATCTGTCTTTAAACAAATTTACCAGGAGAACTGTTTCAGTAAAAGGACTTTGGGCATTTCTCCTGTGTAATACCTGAGAACCATTACTTACCATTGGTCTGTTGCTAATGAAATACATGTAGCAATGCATTAAACTAACAGTGATTTTAAGAAATCTGTCAATAAATGTAAAGGTTTTTAATTTCTGCTATGCACCTGAAGACCCACTCCAGTTCTTTTGTTCACCCTTGAGATTAATTATGGCACAGCATGTAACCAAGTATGTCCCATCCAGCAAAGACTGCTAGAGGACATACTATAGCTCACTTTTCTGTATTTATATCTTTCCATTCGTTCCCACTTGCAAAAATTTTATATTTTTCCCATTTTGGACTTCATCTCAACTGTACACTCATGAGACAATGTATCAGTCACTCCTGTTCTATGTGGGGGTAATTTCATTTCACTTTCATCCACTTTTATGAGAACATGGTGTGGAGAAGATTACCCAGGAATCTCTGGCTCTCACCTCAGGCAAGGCTGGTCATGTTTGTCACAGCCTCCCTGTGAAGCCCAGATAAGCCTCTCCTGGCTGTTCAGAACAGCACAGTTCCTCAGGTACACTAATGCCCAATGACAGCTCACCTGTGGTCTATTTCAGACAATTCTGCCCTAAAACAAATTTCCCACCAGCCCTGTTTTGACTCACACATCCAAGTTTGCTACCGAGCCAATGCTCTCTGGCAGCATAATACTCAGAAACAGATAGTGCAAGCAATAAAGGAGTTATGGAAGCCTTCAGAAGACAAGCTTTGGGAAAAATATCCACAGATAATGTATATTTTACTGAATCCATGAAGATTATGTCTTTTAATGAAATACCCTAAACTTAAAATGCTGACTGGGTAACCTTCTGAGGTCCCTGTTGGTTATCATGAATATAGTATCTACCAAGCAGGATATGTTTAACCTTATTCTCTTGTTCTTTCTGCAGGATTGTTGCAAATTTTATTTTATTATGCTTCTGGTCTAGTTTAATAGACAACTTGCATCTACAAAAATATGTATGAAATATCTCAAAGTGGCTAGTGCTCATGAAAAATAAGGAAAAGCTGCAGTGTCATGGTTTCCTTCTGATCCTGAGCAGCAGCACATACTGAGTGACAAAGCAAAAACATTAATGGGAGAACCAACCACTACATCTATTTAAAAATGCAAACAAATGTCAGTCTTGCTTTGGGTCATCCTGCCTTTTCTTATGGACCATTGCCACCAAGACGCTGATTCCTTCCACCTGCTTGTGTAAAAAAAAGTTGCAATGTGGTATTAAAAACCACCACAAACTGGGTCATTTACTGCACACCTCGTTCCCTGAGGAGACTGCATAGGTGTGTGACCTGCTTTGCTCAGCCAGCTTTTACAAACCACAGAGTGACACCCCTTCTCTTCTCTGCGCCATCCAGAGGGCTTTTATCTCTGCAATTCTCCCCTGCTGCAGTGGGAATAAAAGCAACTGAGCGGCTCAGAGTCAGAATCCAAAGCTGAGACGGGCAAAGCACAGCCTAAAGCAACTTCACCTCTGTTTGCCTTCTGCCTCAGTGAAGCACAGCCATCAAAGCAGACCAAACACGGCCACCCGGCGCGGCAGAGGCACCGAGTGGCACCTGTGGCACGTGTGACATGGAGTGGCACGTGTGGCTCTGCTCACAGGAGCACTCTGTGCTCTGAGCCCACACAAGGATGTGTCATCCCAGGGACTGAACAAAAGGAAAACAGGGAAAAGATGCTCATCTTCCTGCAGACTTCTGTCTGCGGTATTTGTGACGTCCCCAGGACGAAGGTGAGAGATGAGTGAATCTGACTCCATGTTCTCAGAAGGCTGATATATTCTATTCTATTCTATTCTATTCTTTATTATATTATGCTATATTAAAACTATACTAAAGAAAAAGGATACAGACAAAAGCCTTAACAAGAATGAATAATAAAAACTCTTGACTGACTCCTCAGAGTCCGACACAGCTGATGGTAACTGGTCATTAAGTAAAAAGAATTCCCATTAAACCAATCGAACAATGACCAGTTGGTAAACAATGTCCAGACCACATTCCAAAGCAGCAAACACAGGAGAAGCAATCAGATAATTATTGTTTTCATTTCTCTCTGAGGCTTCTCAGCTTCCCAGGAGAAGAAATCCTGGCGAAGGGATTTTTCAGAAAACATGACAGTGACATTTTTCCTGAACACTCAGCCTCCTGCTTCTGGGGTCACCCAGAGAAGCCTTGGTTTTCTGCTTTGGGGCTTTTTCCTGTGGAAAGGTGACTCAAAAGTAATATGAGGGTAGTGTGGGGAGGACCACATGCTGAACCAGCCCTGGCCATCTCCTTCATCTGGGCTCTTCTATCAGCTTTTTGGTCTCTCCTGCCAGCTTCTTAGTGCCTCCTGGACACATCCAGACCCCCAGAGGGAGCAGAGGTCAAAGCTCTTGCTTTCCACCAACACCTGGGGCAGTTCTTCCCCCAGGAGGAGAAAAGCAGAGGAAGCTGAGTCCCAGCCATTCAGGGAAAAGGAGCTGCTGCCAAGAGTCCATGGGGAGCCAGGGGACAGAAGAGGCACCTCTCCCATTACACCAGCCATGTCTCCCACCATCAGCATCACCCCTCTCCTCTTCTGGCACCTGCTCCCACCAGGGGAAAAGAGCATGAAAGAATTTGAGGCTTAGCATGCTGACTACCTTGGGAAAGATGAATCAAAACAAAAAAATGGGGGATTTCCCCACTCTCAGGGAAAATTCAGCCTCTCCCTGGAGAATTGAGGCCAAGAGAAAGAGTGGGGCTGGAAACAAGTAGGAGAGATTTGGACACAGCCAGGGAAACACAGACAAGTGAGTAAAACCACACCACCTTTCCTCAGCTAAAATCTTCCCCTGAGCAGCAAATGTCCCCCAGACCCAGGGAACAGAGCGTGGGTGTATCCTGGCTGCTGCACTGCCCTGCAGAGAGCAGGGAGGTCCCAATAATTGCACATCTCTTGCCAGAGTACCAAGGACCCGCCACGATGAGACGCCGCTGCTGCTTCTGATGGACACCCACCTTGAACTGCACCTGCCCTCTGCTCCTGCTGGGGCTGAGAGCTGCTTGTGGATGCTGTACCAGCCTGGGCATCAGCAGAGCACAGCTCACAGAACTCCTGCAGGAGAGCTGGCTTGCTCTGCTGGCAAATTGTCATTGCATCTCAAGATTAAACTCTGAGTCTTTCTCTGGCCTTTCCTTGGCTCAGCTCCCGGACAGATTCTGATCTCTTATCAGTGCTTCAGTCTACAGGAATTGCATGCCTGTGACCAGTTAAGATTGCAGATTCAAAGTCTACATTTCCCCCTTTTTCCTCTGTTCTTATTCTTCTGTATTTATTTTTTCATGCAAAGTAATGTTTTATTTATATTCCCCTAATGCAGATGAATAATTCTTCTCCATCATTTAGCTGGACAGTACTAATTGCCCTGTTCACCAAAATAAGTGACAGCCAGAAATAAAACTACCACCTCACTATTTCACTTTTGTTAAGACTTTGACACAGAAAAGGACAGTGGCTGAAGCTCCTCTAGTCTTAAATCCTCTCTTCATTTCTAGAAGCTTTTAACTTCTACTTCTTCACCATTCTTTTTTCCTCTTCACTCTTTTCTTCTTTTGTTTTCTTCCCAAATTCAGGACTTCATCAGGCTCCCAAATCCATGATAAACCTGTATCAGTCAGTGTTGGAACCTTGCAGAGTGTGAAGAGCAAGCACCACCAGAGCCACACCCTGCTCTACTTTAATGCCAAGTTCTCTAGAGCCAGCAAGACCTGCCCACCTCAGTCTAAAGCCAGGGCATTCAGTGTGACTCATGCAGGCCTTTGGCCAGCCCAGCTGGGTCTTACATACACACACACATCCCCCTCAAACCAGCATTTCTGATCTCAGACATCATGCATCTTCAGGCTCCCAAATGCTCCTCAGTGAAGCACAGAAGACCAGAGAGCCCCCAGGGCATAGAAGAATTCCCAGTTCTCAGCTTCACTAGGGCACTAAGCGCCAGTGGCCCAGGGACTCAGGCATTTCCAAGCAGCATTTGCTAAAATCCAACAGGCTCAGGCTTCTACTAGAAGCTGCCATGAACAAAATGAGAATTTCTGCTGGAGCACGTATTCCCCATCTTTGGTCATTTGGAAAAATGCTACACTGGAAAGTTTGTTACTAGACCTCCTTCTACCCAGTAACTCTTGTGTTTTGCTCTTACTTCTTCCTCCTCTGACTCTTTCATGCATCCAGGGTCCCCTCTAGCAGCAGACAAAGTAGGCTTTCAATGGCCCAGCAGATTGCTGGACATCACATCAGGCATATGGTCCATAGAGACAACTTCTTCTTTGCATTTCTTCTGCATCCACAGCCTTCCTGCTTTAGAGGAGGATCAGAGTCCATTGGTTGGCAAGAGTACCACGGGGACCTCTCCCACCTGCATCCCTCTCAGAGCCAGCTGATTCCTAAAGGCCTTCTGAAATATGTCATGATATTTCCAACCTCTCTTACCACTGACCTGAAATACCAGCTGATGATCCCAACTGTACACGTCTTCAAATCCCCAGTGATTCTGCTCTGCAAAATTCATCCTTTCATCATGGCAAGGTTTGGCTTTGCCTGCACTTCTGCAAAGCAAATGTAAGTTGTTCCTTTCAATTTTTCATTGAGAAGCAACCACATGGATATGTCATGGATGGAGCACCTGCATGACCATTATAGGCTTTCCTGTAACACCCCAGTTACCCTCCCACCAAACACTACAGTGGGATGCTCTCCAGGGCAATGTCTTAGCTGCAGTATTGATTTTAGATCTGTCTTCTTTTTTTTTTCAATCCCAGCTGTGAAATTGGAACTGAGTATAATAAAGATCATTTCAATGCCACTGAAAGAGCCAAATTCTGCTCTTACATGCACAGTTCTGCACATGCTGCGATGCAGAGCCCACAGCCACAGCCCTTGTGGGTGCAATCCAGGTTAGATCTGAGGCTCCCTCACAGTGTCCAGCATATCAGCTCTCAGCCACAGAGCTCTGAGGAAGGGAAGCTCTCAGACTGACCCCCTGGAGCCTGTGTTTGTAGACACTGATGAGTATAAACCAACATTGAAGAATTAAACATTCACAATGTCTGACACCAAACAGACTGAGGAATGCACTTCCTTACCCTCTTGCATCTCCTTTATTATTTTTAACTAAGAGCTACAATAGTTAAATAGAAATCCTATGGGCCATGCTAGGATGGAAACTCACCTGGTTTTTGTGCTTCTTGTGCCACCCACTGGAACAGGCTGAAAACACGAGTGAAAAGAAAACATTCAGGAGATTTCAAATCCAGCACATTTTAGTACATCTCATGCATTAATATAACAATAGCTTGAAATATGCTCTGACTTAGCAGCTGGAGTTATTTCAGTCAGTTCTCATTAATTCAAAATATCTGAAAAGAGGAACCCAAGTTTGTTAATGTCCTGACCAAGTGCTTGCAAGACACTAAAGCCGTTTATCTTCCAGGACAAAGTCAAAGACAGCTCTGTGATGTATCAGCATTGCTGAATTCTCTAGACTCTAATGACATTGTAGACAGAATACCTCATCTAACATAGTCCATCCACCTCCAGCCACTGGCAGGTGAGAAAAGTAGGTCTGGTGAAGCTCTCAATCTTGAGCAAGAAAGAGGTTACTCAACTAAGGAACTACAAGAATCTGTCTTGTCTAGTCAGGCAAAATGAAGGCTGAGTGGGAATGCCTCTCTCCAATTACCTCTTGGGCATAAATTCCAAGGATGGTGCTCACAGTGATTAATAAATGATTATAAAATTATTAAGGAATTAATTTAAGCTGAACACCCAGGAAAATATGAGTGTCAAAGCACAGATCAAAGCCCTCCAGTGGGATAGAAAATGACAACTTTCCTTTTTTTTCATAAAAAAGAGCTTGAACCATTTCTGAAAGCTGTTATATAATAGGGTTGTTTGTAATAGTGAGGCATCACACATAGGGACACAGCCTCACATCTCTGCATTTTTACTGAGGAGCTGCATCTATCTTCTAGAAAGACTGGAAGAAACAGGAAGAGCTCAGCATGACAGCACCATTAAAAAAACAGCATCTGGGTTTTGGTCATGGCTTTTTTACCCTAAAAATGAGTATCAGACAAAATACAACAGAACCTGTATTTGAGACTCTATCTAATGCCATCCCCAAAAGGCCATTTTGAGTAACTAGCCATTTAAAGTACCCACTAGCCTTCCAGCACAATTTTATTTGACCTTTTATTGAAGGAACAACATGCATAAAGCAAGTTGTTTCAGCTAATAACTTGTGTGACTGCTTAAAGCAACCCTCTACATAACCTAGCCAGACAATTGTCCAAAGTGTAATTTTTCTTGCATAAATATATATCTCAAGTGCATTTTCTGATTTTGAAGTTTCTTTTTGCCAAAGTCTGACTGCTTACATTTTTTAGTAAACACATCAGGTAAGATGTTTCTTAATAACTAGCTAGGAAACCAGGCATTCCCAGACATTAAAAAAAATAATAAAGTTAGTGATTACTGGATATAGATTCCTCTTATTCATAGAAAATGTAAGGATCTCCATAAAGTTTTTTAGCCTTTAAAGATAACATATCAGACATTGCTGGAAACTGTTGTTCCCTTCCTACATTTGGGGAGTGATTAGAACTTCAATAGATCTTTTTCTAGTTCCTGCTATAATACAGTCAAGGAGGGCTTTATGTGTGCTTGTGTGTGTGTGTGTGTTTATTATGACACAAAAATGCAATAAGGATTTATAATAAAAAAATACAGCTGAAGCAGCTGCACCTTCTTCTTTGGCAGAAAGTGTGCCACTTACTGAAACCATCTGGGGAACAAGAAATACATGCTCAAGGTGCAGAAGACCAAAATGCAGGGCCTCCAGCACCTTCCCAGCCACAGGTGCCACAGGAGCTAAACCTTCCTTTGAATGAATGACTTTCAATACATTCCTCTCCAGACTGAAAATTAGATTTTTTTTTTTCCTTCAGAGATTATTTGGGTGTATTAACTTATCCTCCATCACAGAGAGATGCCACACAAAAAATCAAATACTATGGGGAGGAAGCATCTCCACTTTGTAGATGTTTGACAACAGCCATAAACTATAGTAACAGGTATCACCATGATTTACTGACTGTAATTAAATGCCAGGGCAAGTGCTCCAGTACATTTGTCATGTGTCCCATCACCCAAATGAAGGGTCACAATGGCTGCACACCACTGAAACTCTGTCTGCTTCACCTTGCAGGGTGAGGGTAGCAAACAGGTGGTCCTGGGGGCCTGATAGCCACACTAGAGGTGTTTGTGGGAGGGTTCATCTGGACAGCATCATGGTCGTATGGACTGAGCACACTGAGCAAGCAGACACCATCCCTATGCCAGTGGAAATCAGGAATCCATGTCCTGGAACTTCCCCCAGGTGCAAACTGCAGCACAGCAAGGCACAAACTGGGACATTTGGTTCAAAAGCACTCTGCTTCTCCAAAATTAAATACTAATGTAAGCCCACTCTAAAGCTCTCTCCCCAAAAGTGTTCATCTCCAAACTGAACTGCTCCTACTAAATAAATTTAATCAACAGGAGCACCAAATTTCCCTGTCTGAACCAAAAGACAGATCCACACAAATCCACCATAACACGTTTGTCTTCTGAGCTCGGGTTAATTAATGATCCCTGCAATGAAAAAATTGGTAAGACCTGGAAGGACCCAAATCTTAAAGTCCTTGTTGCACTATAGATCTGTCTCTGAGAGTTTATCTTAGCAGGATCATTTCATTTAACATGTAGCCATGCCACTGCTGCCAAATTAGGTAAGTATGTACATGAATTCAAATGAAGAAATGTGGGAGCACACTCTACATGTGACTCATCCATCATGCATAATTAGAGGTATTAGGCTAATAAATGTTATTTTGAAATATGTAAAATAACTGTAAAAACATTTTTAAAACCTTCAGCTGAGAATGGTTATTAAAATTAAAGAAAAAGAAGGGGGGGGGGGGGGGGGGGGGAAGACCCTATTGCTCATTTCAAGCTCCTTAGGAAAGAAAAACATCAATTCATTCACCTGAATCTGTTTTCAGCCTATTTGTTTCAGCACCTCAGGTCAGCAATCTCTCTCCATCAGAAGTAAGCTCAGAAGATTCCTCAGGAGCTCTTTTGGTAAAGGGTTGTCCTGTGTAATGGCAAAACTCTGTCAGCTCCCACGTGCAGCAGTGCTACCACACAATGTTCTCTGTTTTCATCATGTATATAGGATCTTGTGCTGCTGAGACCAGGCACAGGTGCCAGTACATCAAGAAGACAAAAAAAACACAAAACACTTTGCCTCAAGCAGTCTAGAACATGCTGAGGTTTTTTTTTCATCATCATCACCATCATCGTCATCATCATCATCATTGTCATCATTGTCATCATTGTCATCATTATTGCTGTAGTTTTTTTTATTATTAAATTCAACCACAGCTGTCAAATAAAAGGAATTGCAGGAAGATTTTGGTAACTCTAAGGAATAAAATTACATTGTTCACTCTGCTGCTTAAGCTTTCTGTAGAATAGAGTGGGACTTTAGGAAGTGCTACAGTCACCATCTAGAACAGCATGTTTAAAATGTATTTCAGCAGATCCCAGAGTCAAGAAACTGCAGGCTGATGCTGAGTGACTTGAAAAGATAGAGAGCCTTGCCAGGAGGGAGACCCTGAGTTCACCTGCCAACATACGCACCTGCCAAGAATAATAGAAACGATAATAAAAATAAAAATGCAAAACCATGAAAGTTACACTGTGTTGACAGGGCTTCAGTAAAATTTCAAACAGAGGGGCTCCATCACTAAGTCTTCCCACTGAGCAACATTTATAGTTATTACTTTCTTGCTGCTGGCAGCAAACCTTTATAGACGTTTTGAGAATACATCCAATATAGGAAGTGGCCTGTTGTTTTTTCTTTCTTCCAGCTACATTATTGATATTTCAGGAGAGTAATTGAACTTCTCAGCACCAACTTGTTTTCTCCATGAACTACTATCCCCCGTAGATACACATTTTTTCAGGGCATATGTTAAAGCAACTATAAATCCTACGCCTAAATGGAACTTATATTTTATCAGCTTTTGTAGAATAAAAAATGGTATCCTAGCTGTAAAACGTGACAGCATTTAAACTGTGATGTGTTTCATCCCCTTCTCAAATGTACACACTCTCACAAACATTTCATTAAAGTCTTTCTTTAAAAAACAGGTTAAAAAAACACACATTAGTCACCAAATCATTGTTCCACCCCACCCTTGCCAACAGTTTTCCTCAATCTGTTATTAACGTGTTTTACCATACGTAACAACATAACTCTATTCATAATAAAGTTAAATTAAATAACAAAAAGAAAAAGAAAAAAAAAAAAAAGAAAACATGGGGCAAAGAAGCCTGGAGACTCACGGACATGTGGCTCCACTCTCATCACACAGCACCCAGCATGTCCCTCCTGCTGTGTCAGGCTTCAGTGGGCAGAGTACAGAATCAGAAGGCTCTCTTTGTGATCCTCCCATCAGGTACTGATTCACAGCCAGCTTTTTGCCCCAGAAGCTCTATATTTAAAAAGGAATGGTCAAAGGAGTAGCTTCCCTACTGCTGGTTAGGGAATGGAAACCCTTTCCCTCACGTGGAAAATTAGGAGAGGGGGTTCTGCTGGAAAAAAAGTTTGCAACTTTCCAATTAGGTCACTTTGTTACGTGCTATGACTGAGGCACAGCAGCATCACCACATGATGCCTTCATTTCAATCCTCTCCACAGACCCAGAGGCCCCCAGCACAGATGTGGTGACAGGGAACCCTGCCTGGTAGCAAATTAGTAGACTACAGGTGGCAAAGGAAAGAGACACCATAGCAGGAATGCAGCCTGGGCTGGATTATCCCCACAAGGCACATTATGGTGCTACTGACACAGACACAATGTTTTCAGCCCCCATTTCTCCAGAGTCCTGGTAGCAGGTCAGCTGTCCACAGAAGGGAAAATCACAGAACAGGGAGATTGGCATCTCCCAGGATACAGCAGGATACAGCAGGCATGGTTGTCTGAACCCAGTGACAATGGGTAAGAGGAAAGAAGAGAAATTTTGGAGCTTTTGATTGTATTCCTAAACTTTACAGCTAGAATCCACATCAGTGGGGGACTTTGCATGTGCTGTGCATACACAGATTATGAAAAACCTGGTGTTCTCAAATGGGAGTGGTGACAAGGAGCTGTCACACAGCGCAGGGAAAGCACAGCCAGAGCATGCAGGGCAAGGATGCCTCTGAGCAGCAGCTGTTTGGGCTGGCCTGAGCAAGAGCTCAAGGGGCCTGAGATCTGGATAAGGACAGACTCAGCAAGCAGAAAGCAGCAGTGAAAAATGGAGCTTATTGCTGAAGGAAACTTGTTATTTCCTTAGGAAGTAGAAGAATGGTGCTCATGCACTTAGGAGAAGTGCATGAGAGTAGAGTAGGGCAGATGAATCCTTGATAGAAAGTGTGCAAGAAAAATGACATCATGGTAGAATAGAAAGAAGATATAAAGAAGAAGAAGCTCACAAAGAAAAAAATGCTCATTTTCTTCCATATTTTAAAGTGTCCTACATTTTCCAGGTAAAAGAAAGATACATAAAAATGAGAAAATTTCTCGAGTAGCAGTTCATCTTCTAGTAGTTCATCTCTCCTCTCCAAAAACACACCTTACCATTGACCAAAGTGCTTTCTGAAAGTCCTCCTTTCCAAATATACAATTTATCTTAAGTGAAGAAATCACAGAAGAGGTATGAATTCAGTCCAACCAGATATTTTTAGTCAAGCTAGTGCCAAAAGAAATTTGTAGTGTGAAACCATCTTATCTAGCATGATCATTTTGAGGGTTGATTAAGCAATATTTTCATGTTAGCTTGAAAACAGGAATCTGCCATTAGGCTGATATGTCCAAATATATGCATTTAAATAAATGTCATGAGTTTTACAAATCACAAAGTGTCCTGGTTTTGGCTGTGATAGAATTACTTTTCTTCCTAGTAGCCGGTCCAGTGCTGTGTTTGGAATTTAGGATGAGAACAATGCTGATAGCACACCAATGTTTTGGTTGTTGCTGGGCAGTGTTTACACTAAGCCAAGGGCTTTTCATCTTCTCACCCCACCCTGGCAGCCAGGAGGCTGCAGGGCACCAGGAGCAGGGAGGAGGCACAGCCAGGACAGCTGACCCCAGCTGGACAAAGGGATTTCCACACCATAAAATGTCATGCCTGATGTGTAGATTAGGGTGGAAGGTGGCTGAGGGTGGCTGCTTGGGAAATGGATGGAGATCACTGAGCAGGTGGTGAGAAATTTCACTGTGCATCACTTGCTTTTGTAATGTAATTATTTTATCAGTAGAAGGAGGAGTAATAGTATTCCTTCTCTATCCATTTCTGTGCTATTAAACTTCCTTTATCTCATCCCAGGAATTTTTTTTTCCCCAATTCTCTCCCCCATTCCACTGGGGAGACAAGTGAACAAGCAGCTGTGTGGGATTTAACTGTCTGCATGTTAAACCACAGCAGAAAGTTTGACAGTTCTCATTGGATATTCCTACATCAATTTTTAGATGTCTACTTTAAAAATAAAAAAAAGAAGACCACACACACATAAACCACAATTTTTTCAGAAATCCTGGCCAGAAAGCATAATACAAATGCACTGTTTATTATCTGTCGCTCTTTTTAAAGGGTTCATTTGGTATTTGCTTCCCCTTTTCATGGGCTAATGCTAAGCAACTGTGGAAAAATATTTAAAATTATGTTTCAAAAAGCTTTATGAATGTTATTTTTAGTCTGTACATGCAAAAGAAGAAATTGTACACCTATCCACTCTTGGAGCATTATGGACAAATTTTAGTTCAGGAAATGGGCCAGAAAAATAAATCTAAGACAAGGAGATAGCAGAAGCTATCTAATGACAAACATAGGAACATTCTGAAATACTTACAGACTTACAGTGAGCAGATAGTAAGGTTGAATACTTTTAATAAATTATTCATTCTTAATTACATATTCATCTGCTGTAGAAATCTACTGTGATCAGTAATCTCTTTCCTTGAAGTAAATTAGTACCTTGTTAAGTCGGCTTCTTCTGCAGCAAAGACCTGACCTTGCATGTCCTGAGGATTGTGACAGTCAGAGAAAAACTCAGTTATGTCTTGTCATTTACTCAACCAGTGCCTGCCAGGAAGAATAAATATACAAAACACAAGCAGGTTTTCAAGGGAGGGGACTAAACAAACAAACAAACAAATATTTGATGAGGAAATGAAAACATAGGAAGTTGTGAATATGAAATCTCATTTCCATCTGAGACACTGAGAGCAAAGGACATAAAGCCTGCCTAAATCCCCAAAAATCTCAAGGACTGCAATCAGACTAGGGCATGGCCAGAGCCCAAGGGGAGCCCTTGCACCCTCTGCACTGCTTTCATGAACACCTTCACGAGGGATACTGGAAAGGTGCCTGGAACAAAGAAGTACCAGCCAGGGGTCCAGGCTTCACCCAGGGCTGAGTCAATCATGCTTTAAAATACATCATCATACTCTCTTCCATTGAAGCAGTGAGAAAACCTGAGACAAAAATTTTTTGTTCTTTGCTTTTGAAAGATTTAATCTAGCTACGCATCTCCCAAACCTGCTGAAATGGGTCCAGAGAAGGGCAAGGAAGATCATCAGAGGAATGGAAAACCTCTCCATCCAAAGACAAGCTGAGAGAGCTGGGGTTGTTCAGCTTGGAAAAGGGAAGGCTTCAGAGTGACCTGCAACCTTCCAGTAGCTAAAGGTTTCTTACAAGAAGGAGGGAGAGGGAGTTTGTTGTTTTTGGGGTTTTTTTGTGGTCAGATAGTGACAGGACAATGAGCACTGGTTTTAAACTGGAAAGTTTGGATGTTAAGAAGAAATTCCTTACTCAGAGGATGATGAGACACTAACAGGTTGCCTAGAGAGGCTCTTGATACCTCATCCCTGGAAGTGTTCAAGGCCAGGCTGGATGGGGCCCAGAGCAATCTGATCAAGTGAGTGGCATCCCTGCCCTTAGTGGGGAGGTTGGATACATGAACTTTAGGATTCCTTCCAACCCTAAACAGTGTATGACTCTATGAATCTGTGATAAACCCAATATTGCCCCCTGTTCCTCCTTTGCATGAGTTTTTTGTCTAGGCAGCACTTGGCTTGTGAATTCTTCCTGGCTGAGACGTGCTCAGGTCACACATCCAACAGACCAGAGCAGCAGGTGAGACAAGTCTATGCTCACATGGTGTGCCACCACCAGCCCTCACCCACCTGCTTCTGCAGGCTGTAACCAGCTGTGGAACTGACCCTTGCATGCTGGGCAGAACCTCAGAAATGTGACCAAACCCCAAAAACAGCAAGTAGAAAATCTTGTTTAAGGTGACCTGCAGACTTCCATAACATGTCATAATACAGTTCTGAGTCAGTCATCACTCTTTTATGTATTTCAAACAATAATGCTGTTTCTAATTTGATTGTGGCAACCAAATGTCAAATTTCTTTTGGCTGAGAGAATGGACACCTTGCTTGAGCAAATAACTACTTAAGTGACATCATGATGGAAGTTTTGGGGATCAACATGCTTCAGGACCTGAAGCAGAACAGAGAGCTTTCTTGTTTCTCTGTAATGTCTTCTGAATAAATTCGAGGAGAAGGTTGCTTTCCCTTTAAGGTGATCTGAAAGTTATTAAGACCCATTCTGAGCTCTCTCCTACTTTAAAAGAAAAAAGTCAGTGCTGTTTCATTAGGTTAAACAAGGTGTAAAGGAGACCAGAGTCAATTCCTTGGCTTTGTGAACGTCAGACAACTTCACGCTTGAGAGGCATGAAATTAATGATTAATTAGCTCCTTCACTCATTCCTTCCACAGGGAAACAGGTACCTAAGTCCCTGTAGTGCACAGTATAATGAAACAGCTCCTGCTCTACTCAGTGCCAGACTACAGACCACCCGAGGACTCAGTGCCTCCATATCCCCCCAAGGACTCAGGAGCTGAGCTGCCCTATTGGTCTGTAAGGAAGCTGCCAAACAGGCCATCAGAACATGGGATAGCTGCTACTCCATCTTGGCATTAGCCAAGACTGGAAAAAGACAAAAAGCTTAAGAAAAGCCCTTGCACATGCAAAGGATAGTTGTGTCTGTGCTGCACCTGCCAACCCTGCAAAGGAAATGCTGCTATTTCACTGTAATACTATAAATCTTCCAAGGCTTTTAGGGAATTCCATTGCCCATTTTCACACCCTGGCTTATTGGAATAGCAGAGAACTGCAATGCTTGTTTGGGAGATAATTGTAACTGTCTCTAAACAGTGTTTTTTAAAGGCTGAGAAGTGTCAGCTTGAAAATTTTCAGGTGCTGATTTAAGGGGAAATCTCTTCTGGCAAAATGGTTTTATTCTCTTCCACTAAAGAATGGAACTCTGTGCTGAGGTAATGGTTCTAAAAGCTTTCCAAAAATCCTTTCACTCCTTCCCTCCCAGCCTTTCTTTAGATATATGGCATTCAATCTGAAAAACTTCTGTATGAAAAATTTGTGCTTTCAGGTGCAGCATAATTTATAGTAACAAAATTTATATTTTCTGTTAAACTGGCAGCCCTGTAAAAGCTGATCAGAATATTGGAAGGTAGAACAAATATGAAAGAAGACCAAATAGGTATGATGGAAAAGCATTGCCTATAGCAGATTTACTACTTCTACCATCTCATAATAGAAAGTGTATATATTTCTTCTTTTCAACAAACTCACCATAATAATTTTTCTTATTATTTTTATAAGGCAAGTCCTCTATCATTTTCACAGTATAAAACCAGTCAAAACACTATATCATTATTATATGTTTTAATGGCACTGACATTTAATTGAACCTTTTCTAAAATAGTTTCTGTCCAATATCCCTGCTGTTGTCTTGTTCAAATACTGCCCATCCCTTCATTTGAATAAAAGGTCCTGAGGCTTCTTTATCTTCCATTAATCTCCTTCATTCAGATGAAACATATTTTTTTCCTGCCATTTTAAGCACCACTCCAACCACACCTCCAGGCTCTCCCTTCCATTCAGTCCAAATCCAAACCTGAATCCTGCTTCCTATCTTAGGTCTGGGCTAAGACCTCGCCTCTGACCCACAACACAAATGTTCCCTGAGCACAAATCTCTTGGCTCCTCTGACCTTCCTTTGGATGTCCATTTCCATTTCCATTCACAACCACATCTCCAAGCTCTCTATTTAAAGAAGCCTAACTTTAACCCTTAATCTACTTTCCAGCTCAGGCTGTTTGTGGCATGTGGCCCACAAGGGTCTAGATTCCATGGAACAATTTACCCATTTAGTATTGAATTTATTTCCAGTAATACAGGAATAAATATTCACCATCTCAGTTTTGGCTTCCCTTCTAGAGGGTCATGTTTATTCAACTTCTGAGCTGAGAAAAATTTTTACTACTGTATCATTAATTATGAACAAACTCTGGCTTAACTTGAGCAATTAATAAAACTCAGTCTTGACCATCTGTGAAATTCTGCTAATAAGCATCATGTCAAGCAATTATCCTTTAAACTAGCTAATCTAGGAGATTCTGTTGTGGCTGCAACTCTTAAAACATTTTAAAATACACAGCAACATACTAACAGGCCAAAAACTCTAGTGGAGGTACATCAATTTATACTTGCATAAATTGCTCTAATTTTACCAAGGAGAAATTAGAGAGAAAATTCAGAATCTTGGCAGCCATATAATAATCAAGTCATGGCAGTATTCACAGTTGTCTGAAGGTGAATAAAAAGTAATGAAGAGAGAATATGAAAGACATTACTTAGCCTTCATTTCTAAGGTTAGAAAATTACTTCTGCTACATATATTGAAGTGGAAGAATCAAGGGAGAAACCAAATACCTGAGTCAATATAAAACAAGCAAAAATCATCTTCATTGAAAAAACAGGAATTTCCAACTTTAAGGATAAAAATTGGACTATATGTAGCAGGAGCTTCCTTAGGGAATGTCAAAAACTGTCTTAAATTGTTTTACCAGTTTGGGCAAATACTCAGGTGTGAAGGTGTGGTGGTGTTCACAGGGGTTCTTGGATGAGGCAAGAGACGAGAATGTTGACTCCATGTTCAGAAGGCTTGATTTATTATTTTATGATACATATATATTACATTATAACTATACTAAAAAGAAATTGAAGAAGAGGTTTCCTCAGAAGGTTAGCTAAGAATAGAATAGAAAAGAAAATAATGATAACAAAGGCAGGACAGAGAGTCTAAGCTATCTGGTCTGTGGTTGGTCATTAATCATAAACATTCAAGATGGCCCAATCACAGACACACTTGATGCATTCCACAGCAGCAGATAACCATTGTTTACATTTTGTTTCTGAGGCTTCAGCTTCTCAGAAGGGAAAAATCCTAAAAAAAAAGGATTTTCACAAAAGATGTCTGCGACATGAAGGTTTTCTGGTTTCAAGCTGGCCATGGCCTCAAGCCAGCCCTGAGGTATGCAGGGGCTGGCTGGGATGTTCTTGCAGCACGAGAGGAATTCATGGATTGTGTGTGCTAGGTGTGCACAGACCTGACACCCAACTGCACCCCAACCTTAAGGAAAGACCAAATTTGATTTTCATATTCATGAATGATTCATAATTTAAGTCCCATAGGTCTTGCCACAATGAGTGCTCTGTTACTATCAGCAGCTTTTTCTACAACTCTCCAAGTTTCCTTTCAATAACCTAAAGGTGAAAGACTTGTCTCAAATTCAAGTGATCTGTTCAATGTGTATGTTCATTTTCTAGTTTTCCATCTTCTGCCATTGCCTGAGTAGTCCAATGTCCCAGATTGCTCTTTTCCTGACTTAGTAGACTTCAATTTTTTTTACTATTATTACATAATGTAGCTATTTTATGTTTATATAAGGCTGCTTTATAAGGCAGTATATGTCCTCACAACCCTTTATTTGCTTTCTTTGCATCTTTGAAAAGGGGAAGAACAAGAACAGAAAGTTTGGAAATCATGATCTGAAATAACAGTAAAGAAATCAGATTCATTCTCTGATGAGATTATGAAATAACTGCAGATGATAAGAGTAAATTAAATTAGCATCGACATTATCTGATTCCAGCTCCAAAGTGGAGTAGATTAACCAATCTCTTGAAATCTCCAACAGTCCTGCCTTTTTTTTTAATTTGAACAATACAATTTAATTTCATTTATCATCAAAATCTTCACTGTATCAATGACAGAAAACAGTGCAACTAGAATCCCTTTTGGGAATCCCCTTTCTGAGACACACACACACACACTTTTTAGTGACACTAATTCATACACTTTTTGATAGATTAGAGTGTCTAACTCTCAAAATCAAAGCTCCCTATTCCACCACTGCCATGTAGGCTAACAGCTAATTTTAGGGAAATTCCCAGAGTTGAAATAATGGTCATAAGGATTCGTGCTCTTAAATTTTTTGGAGACTTTTGCAAATCCTTGCCTCAATTTTCATTCCTGCAGTGTCGCAGTGACATCCAGTGGTCAGTAGGATTACTCTGGAATTGGGCTCCGACCCCACCAAAATCCAAGGACATCCTTGCCAGTGTATACTGGCTGATTCATGTGCTTCATGCCTGTGAGTTTTCACAGAACTGATGCTTGATTAAGCACTGACTCAGCATTTGAAAAAGTCAGAAGGACTGTCAGAGGCAAAAGGAAGGTTCCCCATATTTCTTTATTATATAACACCCTCCTTCCATAATTCCCTCTTTCCAGGATTCCTGATGAGCTGCAAATTGTTTAAGGCTGCCCTCAAATTTACATCCTGCCTAAATGCTGATAAAAAGAGCAATTAATCTGATGTTTGTAGTGTAGTAGCTGCCTGAAGGTGCCTAACAGACTTAGACTAAAGCAGGACTCAGGTCACTCAGATCCTGATGTCCTGCACCAAACACAGGTTAAAAACAAAAAAAGAAACACAACATGAAAACCAATCCATCAATATCAACTGCAAGACTAGGAGTCATTGTGTGTGTGGGAGAGAGAAGAGAATCATATCAAAAAACCCCAAACAGTGGGGGACAGAATCCCACAAAGGAATTCTCTTAAAACAATCACATACAGGGGTAGTAAAGGCTTCAGTTTACACCTCACTCTGGGACTTTACCACTGCATCTTCAGAAGAGACAAAAGGAAAAAGTGACCTGTAGGTGAGAGGGGGCTGTAGTTGTCAAAGATGTGATAAAATAGGTGATAATAATAAAACCCACAGTGCCATGTCAGAAGTCACAACAAAGATGTCCTAGGGGACAAATGAAGGGGACACTTAAACTCCAGCTGGCAGAGTCAGACTGCTCATATCAAGCCATACTGCTCATGTTGAGCCCTCCTCCTTCTCCCACGTGGACAGCAGAAGCCAGAGGCACTCCACAACATAAAAAAAACAGAAGCAGATATCAGTGTGAAATGAGAGATATTGAAGGTACCAGACATACTGACACTACCAGAGATAGCTTTTCTTTTTCATTATAATCATAACAGCACAACCTTGCCTACACTCAGTGCTTATGGTACTGTGGGAAATGTTTATTCATTTTTTAATTATTTCTTTTGAAATCTTGTTTAGTGACAAAGCTGGGATGAGTGATTTGTTTTAGATGTAGAGGGCAGGAGGAGAGATGAGCAAAGGCTTAGGAAAAAATATCAAGGAGATTTCATAGCAAGGATTGAGAAAGTGGAGTGGGATAGAAGGAGGGACAGGCTGGAGATACGATCTCTGCTGTTGAAGGAAGAAAAGGAAGAAAATAGTTGTGATGGTAGAGATTTGGGCTTTCTGGCAAGAGAGGAGTGAAAAAGAAAGGCAGGGTGGGCACCTTGAACAGTCAAAAATATCATGATAGGGAAAATGAATCCACACAGATGGAGGAAGAAGGGAGGGAAAGAGGAAAATCAGTGTGGAAGCAGGAAGTGCAAAGAAGAAACAGTATAACTTTGAGAAGAAAAAGAAAGAACTTATCCTAAAAAAGGTATATTACTTTAGAGCATGAATAGAGTAAGAAACATGATACAGCATGAAAAATATCCAGGTTCATATGGATTTTCTAGAGTATATGTTAGATAAATACTGAGTAAGGAATCCTAGTTAGAACCACAAAATGGTTGAGGTTGGGAGTGACCTTGGGAGGTGACATGGCTCAACCACCTGCTCAAGCACACCCACCTAGAGACGCCCAGGACCATGTATGGACAGCTTTTGGACATCTTCAGGGAGGAAGATCTCACAACCCCCCTGGGCAACATCTGCTCAGTCTCCTTCGCAGTAAAAAAATGGTTCCTGATGTTCAGAGGGAGCCTCTTGTGTTTCAGTGTTGCCTCTGATCCTGTCACAGGGCCCCGCTGAATAGCGCCTGGATCCATTCTCTTTGTACCCTCCCATTTACACATTGAGACTCCCCACTCTGTTCTCCAAGCTGAACTGTCCCAGCTCTCTCTGTCTCCCCATATGTCCCTGTCTCCCCTACATGGAGCCCTGAGCTGGACACAGCACTCCAGGTGTGGCCACCAGGGCTGACACAGGAGCATCACCTCCCTCAAGCTGCTGCCAATGCTCTGCCTGTGGCAGACAAGGATCCTCTCACCCTCCTTGCAGCAAGGACACACTGGGGGCTGATTTTCAACTTGGTGTTCACCAGGACCCCGCAAGTTCTTTTCTGTCAAACTTATTTCCAGCTGAGCAGCCCCCAGCATATACTGGTGCCTTGGATTGTTCTTCCCCAGGTGCAGGACTGCATTTCTCCTTGTTGAACTTCATGAGGCTCCTGTCATTCCATTTCTTCTGCCTGATGAGGCCTCTCTGGATGGCAGCACCTACCAGCCACTCTTCCCATCTTTGAGTCATCTTCAAACTTGCTGAGGGCACAACCTTCCCCATCATTAACAAAGATTTTAAACGGGACTGGACCCAGTATTGACCCCTGGATTACACTGATGGCTACTGGCCTCCAATTTCATGTCACTGATCATCACCCTCTGGGCCCATCCACTCAGCCAGTTTATAATCCTCCTCACTGTCTGCCCATCCTACCCATCCTATCAGCTTGTCTGTGAGGATCTTATGGGAAACCTTACTGAAATTAAGGTCAGCAACATCCACTGCCTTCCCCTCATCTACCAAACCAGAATTTTACCAAGTTGGTCAAGCAGGAGTCATTACTGCATTCCCAGCAGTCTTAGAATATGCTCTGTGACTAGTTTACTCACTGATAATGTGAACATATTCACAATTGTTCTCCTCACAATGGTCCTGTATTATTTAACATTTGAATATATGTCTTAAGATCTCCAGAATAATGCTGCTACTCTAGTTATGTAAGAAATTATTGATTCTGTTTTCAAATGTCTTTATATAGCTTGGTTTTATAAACCTTTCAAGTATCAAATCCTTAGAACAGCTGTAAAGTAAGATACATACATAAAATAAAATGAGGATGTAAAGCAGACTTCAGACTTCTCTTAAATAAATGCACTTTTAATAACTAAACAGTGAAATTCAAGGTTTTATCATTGCATCTTTAATTTTAGAATGTGATATTACCTATCCTTTCTCAGATGAATCTTAACTTTCTATGAGAACATTCAAAGGTGTCAATATTGTCAGTATAATTATCAGGTGTGTATCAACTCACAGCAAAACACCACCAATCACTCAGCAAAATGGTAATTCTAGAAAATTTAAAAGTTTGGCAATGATTTTCCAGTTGCTTGATTTTACAATATCACAGAGAAAATAATTATTTTCTACTGTAATCACAATTAGCTTTGCGAGATTAATAGTAAAACCAGCATGCCTCTCCCTCATCTTCCTTCACAGGAATTTCTTGCTGTAAGACAGTTATATTGGAATATCAGGGAACAGTCAAGGTTACAGGGAGAAAGACTGTGTGGTGGGTCATATACTGGTACATTTTCTGGATTCCTACAGATTTCATCAAAAGATTTTCTCATCCATTTTCAAAGCTGCACAAAAGATTAGTGTCAGAGGCAGCACAGTGACTGGAGAAAGCCTGGTGTCAAAGCTCCTAAACTAAACTAGCAGATGAAAACTCCTTTTGGGAACTGCAGTCAGTTTGGGAGATATAATGAGTTTCTACTGCAGTTCCTGGAAAGGAAATTTCTGTGAGCAACATTATTTTCAGCTCCTGTACTTTGAAGAATTACTGCTTATTTCTTCATTCAGGAAATTCCTGTCATCAACTTTTTCTTCCTGCCAGCTTCACTCACTGCCATGACAACATGTAAGGTCTTCATGGGGGTAGCTGTGTAAGGTGTAGATGTTCCCCTCTAGCACCATCTCCTCTGCTGTGCCTTGATAAAGCATTTCCACAGGAAATTATTAATTCTTGTCACTCTGGATCCCAATTAAAGGGGTTTATAATTGTTGGACTGAAGAAACATGGAGGTGAAACTGTGTGAGGGGGTTTGAAAAAACAGACACACCAGATATCTGCAAGAGGATATTTCTTTGATGAAATACATGATTAACTGTCATTGGCTTATACATCTCATTGCAGCCTTTAGAATTGCAAAGAAGAAGAAGGTGTTTTGTTAAAAGAAGAGGGTGAGCACTGATTGTGCACAGAGGATTGCCCAGAAGAGGGAAGAGTCAGGCTAAATGACTTGCTGCCATCTATTGACCACGCACCTTTAAGTGTCCAAGATCTTCAGTAAGATGATGAAAAGACAGTAAAATCTTGCAGCACAATCAGTACAGGGAAGCCAACCTCTGTGTGACAACAAATAATTTGTCAAAATAATTTGTAGTTGCTCTATTCCTGTGTTAGTACATTCCTGAATTTTTACTAAAAGCTAGTGCCAGCTGCTTGTACATTACCTTACTCAATGTTTGAGATTTAGAACAGCAGTCTCTCCTCTACATCAGAGCATGTAAGAAATGAAGCAGTCTGCTTCCAAGGACATCACAGTGACTCCAGTAAAGCTTGATAAATGACTTTGTATAGATTTGTTGCTCATGCCTAACTCTGTCCCCTTCTCTAAAACAAAATGAAGTAAACTAGCAACATAGCTTCCCACCCAGAATTATGGCCATGTCTCTCTATGAACCCCTTTTTTATGTGTTTATTTACCAAGGCTTTAAAATAAGAAATCACTTCTTTATAAAAAAAAAAGCCTCCTTGGAATAACAGGTTTAGGCATGATTTCTGATGGAGCAATATCTCCTCTACATGATAGCTAATACTTGCAGCAAGAAACAGAAGCCCATCCATTCTGGGGGTTTCCATTAGAGAGACGGGCACTGCTGTAAGAAATTGATTCCTTTTTTTGCATCATTGAGGTACTCCATTTAAACAATGTTTTTTTGCCTTTATTGATAAAGCATTGTAAAGTAACAGAATAAAAAAAAACTATTTCCTTTAAAATTTGAGCAAACAAATTTCTCAGGATACAATTATGCATCAGTCAAGATGTGTTCTATAAAGACCAAGTTAAGGTCACCAGCAAGTTGAGAAAATAATTTTTTTCCAAGATTTCTTCTGACAACTGTCAGCTCCAGCAAGGGTGCTCAGTATCCCTCCTGGTTCATCCTACCTGAGGTCTGCATCTAGAGATGAACAATGGCACAACAGACCAAGCAACACTGATTTCATACCAACAGCCAAAAAACAAAGTAGTTATGATTGTTTCCTTCACACTGTTACATCAGAGATAATGATGGACCACATCTTCACCTCAGTGACACTCATCTTCACCCAAAGGAATCCCCAGGCCTTCATCACAACACAAACACAAGCAGAATTTGTCCATTTAATTAAAGCCTCTGAGTTTGTGCACTGCTGAAGTCAGTAAAGGTGAAAGGCATGAAAAGCAGTGCAAAGGGGCAGAAAATCTGACTCAGAGTTCACCAATCCAGGCACGTATTTCACAACAGTAATGACACAAAGAGACAAATACACAGAATTTTCTGCAGTGGGAAGACTCCAGAGGAAAATAATAGTGGTGCACAGTACAAAGGATTACTAAACCTGCAAAAACCATTTCCACTGACCAGAATGGATGCATATTGCTACATCAATAGTTTGGGAAACAAGGAAAATTGAGGGTTTATTACTACATGTCCCTGCAGTTTAGCAAGTGTTGTTAGCCTGTCCTTCACATGTGAACTCTTGTTTGAAGCAAGTATAAATGTGTGAAACATGGAAGACTTCAATATTTGGCTTCATTTTGTGCTACAGATCATAAGCACCTAGTCCATTAATCACTCTCCCTGTTGCATTTACAATGCAGTTAAGAAAGCAGAAACCCTCTTTCTCCCATCCCACCTTGAAGTTTATGCAGAACACTTCAGGGCACATTGAGTGATTGAAATAATTTCTCTTGGCACAATTGTCTTGTTTCCCATCCTTCATCCTGTTCCATAAATTGGTCAGTCCATATATTAGTGCCTCTCAACATCTTTGAGTATATCTGGCCTCTTCCTCCAGTCAGCTGCAAATGTTGCCTTCCCTGGTGAATAAAAATAGAAATGTTCCTCTTTGTAAATGGAAGATAAAGTCCAAGTTTCCAATTTTATAGCACTCTACCAATTCCCCTGATTTCAGCACACAAATAAGGAACTCAAACCATTTTTCATCCTCCAAAAACAGATGGTCAAAGATGAGCCTCCAGAGGTGGAGAGATGCTATAATAGCTAAATACAGATTAGTTTAAAAGCCTCAAAGGGTCACAGCAAGCAGCAGCTTTAAAAACAGTCATGTGCCACTAAAACATACTTGGCAGCACATACTCACTGCTTCCCAAAGCCAGCATTATGGGTCGGTTCTTGGGAGGCACAGCTGGAAAAGAATTACCCTTTCCCAGCTCTCTGCCAGTCCTAGAAGATGTGTATTTTTCTCTCAGCCACCTGAGTGGCCTCAAAGGAGCAAATCTCTCAAAGTGTGGGATTTTATCCTGTAAAATTTGATTCCTAGCCAATAAGCTGAACTATAAGCAATAAGTAGCACATATTCATGGGGCACCTGTCAAAGATAGCAAAATAGTCAGTAAAATTACCTGCTTTGGTCTATCAGCAGCTTCACTATTTACATAGTCAGAAATCTCTCAGTGTTTATGCTACACACATTTGAGGTCATTATTTTTTTTTGACCAGAAAGGCACAATGCACCCCAGTGTACAGAAGCATCATCAGCTTGGTCTCAGCTAGCAAAAGAACATGATCATTTTATGACTAATGGAAAGTGCTATTTCCTTTCATTTGCTCTCTTTGGAAGTCATCCCTGCTATGGAGGTTTCACTGTCATAACAAAAAGTGAATCCTCAATTGCCAAAACACCTGAGAGCAGTAGGAAGTAGCCCTTTATATGGCCCCTCTATAGGAAACTAGCCTGTGTTATATAACAGAGCACAGAGATGCTGTACAGAACACACAGCAAACCAGTTCATACCTGAGAAAAAGCTTCATTTCTGAGTGACTGGCTTAAAAACATCAACACACATACTTGAACACCCTATACATTTACTTTGCTTAGATAATGCATAGCAGCACAGCTGTCAAAAATGGTTATAATTTAAAGTGAGCATTCAGAATGTAATGTTCTGTATCAGTACCACTGCTAAGGCTAAATTTTAGGTGATAATTATAATGTTGATCATCTGAGATGAAAGTATATCATAAAAAAACTACTCAAAAACCAAACAATTAATGCTTAAAAACAAAATTCTTTACCAAACTGTCATAAAGAAAATATAAACATTAAATCTTTACTTGGAACCAAGAAACTTACCTTGTAAAATGCTAAAAAACAGAACTCAGAAATTAATTGCTATTTAAGGTAATATTTTTTTTAATTCCTGAATTAATTTAATGAAATTCTGCATCAGAGAAAAGAAAAAACAGGAGGGAAGGAATATTAACACAGAATTATTAAATCATAGAAACATATAGGTTGGAAAACCTGTAAGATCATTGAGTCCCACTGCTAACCCAGCACCACCAATAAACCATATCCACAATTGCCGCTTCTACTCATCTTTCAAATACCTCCAAGAATGTCAACTCCACCCCTTCCCTGGGCAGCCTCTTTCAATGCTTGGCAACCCCACTTGTGAAAAAAATTTTTCTTAACAGCTGAATTCAACCTTCTCTGGTGCAGCTTGAGGCCATCTCCTCTCATCCTGTCATTTGTTACTTGTGATAAGACATATTCAGACATATTCCCCCTTTTGATTTAATTTCAATGAGAGGTGAAAATTTGATTCATAATGTTTAATATTGGGCAGTCCTTCACCTCCAAAGTGTAAAATATTTCCTGTGCCAGAAATTTGTTCTGGAAACATAACTCCCTATGGCTTATATACTGTTCAATACCTCTTATCCTGAAATATCAGGAGATGGAAAAGACTGTCCCTATCTTTAAAATATAGTCAAGACATAGCCAGCAAACAAAGACACACTAAGTGAGCACCAGGAAAGCTCATGGGCCCTAGACTAGATGCCACCAGACTGGAAGAGACTTCAATGCACAGCTAAACCTGGGCAATTTGTTGTTCCTGCTTAATATGAACAATGGCTGAAAAATCTGAGCCTTAATGAATGCCAGCAATGGGTGAAGGGGGCATAATCAAGGCAAGAGCAGTTCCTAACTATTGGAATCCTATGCTCACTTCCTACCTGGTAAATAGCATAGATACAGTTGTACTGAAAGCCTTTTATTGGGCAAGAAACAGTGGCTTTTTACAGTGGAGCCTCGAGGTGTTCATAACTTTATTCCAGTATGTAGCATTTGTTTGGATTTATCTCATACATAAATTCCTAATCTAAAGAAGAGGAAATTGTAAATCCTCGTCTTGACCAGCAGGTGATTCTTACTAAAGAACCAGCTCTCCCTGCTGGTTAATTAAGTGATCTATCATGGCACTGAGTTTGACTCACTTTATTTTATCTGATGGAAGATCTTATTTGTTTCAGAGTTAATGGGTGAGAAAGAGCCCAGTAACTTCTTCATCTCCAGTTACAAAAAAAGATGGTTTATTTGGTTTATTTAAGAAATACATATAATTCAAACAAACAAAGATCAACCAAAAAAACCCGACAAAAAAAACCACAGAATGAAGTATCAAAGTATAAATTATGAACAGAATTTATCCACAGAAAATTATGTTATTGCAAAAGAAAACAAAAAAGCAAACACTCATCTCCAGTAGCTAATATAAGTGCTATTCAGAAAGAATTTACTGCTTTTCTGCAAGTACCAGAGCACCTCCATGCACAGTCTGAACCTACATTCATGTAGTGCCTCCATGAATAAAGCCCCCTTGTCCATTGAGCTGAACAGCAGGAGATACCAGCTCTGAGCATGTATGTAGCCAGGTTATCTGTTTGACAACAGCTTACAAAATGTAGCAGACACAAATTATTACTTTGGTATTTACTGTCATAAGAGTTACTGCAAAGGCAAATCATTTGGTAACCCTGCATATATGATTATAGCACCATGTTAGAATTAGTCTCATTACAAAAAGTGCTTCCTTGATCACAATCCTTCCCCTGCAGATACTCCTGACACTTTTTTGGGAGGGGTGTAGCACTTAGTGGAATAAAGTTAGCATTCTTCACAGATTGATGGCAAACTGTTTTTTACAGGTAACAAACTGATTCTTGAGACACATGAACATATGAAAATATATTTTTCAATATTTTGGAAATACAATGTTTTGTTACCTTGGCACTTGAGTAGACAAAAACGGGCTTACACATTCCAGGTCTGATTCTTGGATCAGTCACAATCTGATTTTAATTCTCTTTCTAAAGTGGCAGCTGGGAACTGCTTTGGCTTACGACATGAGACAGAGAAACCTGAGGTGAAAAAACAAAGGTTGCTCTCATTTACACTGGTGATAGTTTCCAGGCAGAGCTAGGTTAAGTGCAAGACTAAGAGGAAAACAAATGATATCTGTACCCAATGTGTCAGGAGCATCAACATCAGGTCTGGTACACCTGAAAATAGAACTCAGAATTGGCCAGAAATTCAATACAATTCAAGACTAGTTTCTCAGTTACATGCCAGGCACTGTTTTCACTTGTCAGGACATTATTTAGCTTTGAAATAGTGTGTACATTTAAATATATAGACAAAAAATACAGTTATTTAAACCCCATTCATCTTTGTAGTACTTCTCATCAGGGCATAAAATAAAGTAGCAAGATGTAGCAATGATGAAACACAGCTTATTGGCTGCCTTTAAAAACTGCTGGATTTGACAGCAGCAGACTAGCCAAAAATTAGCACATAAAATATTAGATTAGGATCATTGCTGAAAGTTAGGTAATAAGGATCATTGTAAAAAAAATCTTGGAAAGTATCCACATATCTGACCAAAAGGATGAGAGTTACCTCTATGGATAACGGACTGCTCTTACAGGTTGGGTCAGTATGAAAGCAATCTGAGGCCCAATGCTCAAAAAAGCATGGATAAAAACATTCTTTGTAGTCCCAGAAAAGGTGCCTGTGTGTGTGTGTGTGTGTGTGTGTGTGTGCATAATATTATTGTTTTGAAAAATCTCCCAGGAATTCTAGAATGATGGGGGGAGAGAGGTGACAACCCCCATCTCTATTTTGTGACAACTTGCAGTGTTATCTTGAGTCCTGCATGCAGTTTTGGGCACCAAAATACAAGAAAGATATAAAGTTATTAGAGAGCAACCAAAGGAGGGTTACAAAGGTGGTGAAGGGTCTAGAGGGAAAATCATATGAGAAGCATATGAGGTCACTTGGCTTGTTCAACCTCTGGTACATAGTGTGACTCTAGGGGATGTGCTGTGTCAGGAGTTGGACTTTGACAGTCCTTGTGGACCCCTTTTAACTCAGGGCATTCTGCAATTCTATGGTTCTATTCTACAAACCTTACCCCAGATACATATAGGAGGGTGAGCTGCTCATACTGCACCAAAGAGTGCCAAAGAGTCCCTTTCTTCAGCAGGCTTCCAGACCAATTTCTTCCTTGTCTTGCAGCTTGAAGAGGCTGCAGTCTATTCATCTACCTGTCAACAATATCAAGACTTTCAACTCATGCAGTATCATGTGCAAGTACATTTCTCAAAGCACACAGTTTAGTCTTAGAAAGGTTTCTTCAAAATAATAAAAATATTGTAGGTTTGTTGAAATGTCATCAGATGACAACAGCAAGAATTTACCTCTCTTTTTTAATCAGCCTTTACGGCAGAGAGATGCCATAAAGCACAACAGCATGTAATCCTTTTGCACAGCTGAACACCACAAGCTGAAAAAGCATCTCAGTCTCTCCCTCTTGTTTGTGCAAGGCACATTCTTGTTTTCTCAGCCCTTTTTTGGAGGGTTGTTTGTTCTCCCACTTTAATAAGAGACTTCTGTAAGGATCAGAGCTGAAAAGTGCACACAAGCTACTGAGCTTTGCTTTGTGTTTGGTATGTGGGAGACAGACAGATGGCTGGTCAGACAGACAGATTTTATAGAAGCTTCATCATCTAGACTTGCTATGAAGGGAAAGTGTTAATAAGTGATATGACATGTGGAGGAAGAGTGAACAGAAACTCAGATTATATTTCATATCATGTTCCAAATGCATCCTCAATGCTGAAATGTTTGAGCCATATAGGCTTTATGGTACATGAAGACTACAGCAAGAAATGAATTGCAGCTTGGCATGCTACATGTGAAAAGTAAATATCCAGAAAAAAACAAATACATTAGAATGTTTCAAGTAAAAAAAATTAATTTAATTTTCCAGCTTCTTACTTCTAGAGCAAATCATTTTACTGTGAAATGACCAAAGGGAGAGCTACCACATCATGCTTTTCACATGTTTACTGCAACAATTAATATCTGAGAAAAAGTATGAATCTGAGAGACAGTATGAATTTGGTCATGAATATACCCTTCACACAGATTTCCTTCTCTCCAAGAGCAAAGACATTGTAGAAGATATCAGGTCACTAAATCTCTAACATGGAGGGAAGGAGGAAATTAAGGAGGGAGGGAAGGAAGGAAGGGAGGGAGGGAGGGAAGGGAGGAAGGGAGGGAGGGAGGGAGGGAGGGAGGGAGGGAGGAAGGAAGGAAGGAAGGAAGGAAGGAAGGAAGGAAGGAAGGAAGGAAGGAAGGAAGGAAGGAAGGAAGGAAGGAAGGAAGGAAGGATTTTATAGCTTAGAAGAGATACTGAGAAATCAGTAAACAAGATCTCTGAACTGAAATGTAGAGTTATTGAGACTCCTGTTTCAGCAAGTTACTGAATGTTGTTCTCAATGGAGACCATTCCCAACTGAAGGGCCTGTAGTCAGTGGCTTTCCCCCTGTCAAAAGAGTCTCATCACGTCAGCTTAGAGTGCAATCTCCAGGTCTCCAGACAGGTTACTTTTCACAAGAAAACCTGTCAAAGAATGGGAAATAAGACAAAATCAAAGATCCAGCCCACACATCACAGATACCACCAGCACCAGCCAAATTTTTTTATTCTTGTAGTTATGTGTAAAAATAGAGACAATGTTTTCAGTCACATGTTTGGGTTCCTGGTCCTGCGCTGATTTTGAATCCAACATGTGCTTCCAATTATAACAGATTTCATGACATGAAGTTTTAGATTGGTTGCACAAAACAAACAAAAGCCAGAAGTCTGGGACTGGAGGAGTGTGATTTTTCAAGGCTTTTGAGCAAAAAAAATGTTGCTATAATTTTGACAACATAATTTAGCAGCTTTTATATAGAGCAATCTACACCTCCGCCCCTCGCCACCTCGCCTCCCCCTCTGGTATTGTCTTGCCTGTCAATTATTGGAAGAAGAGCCTGTTCTTTAAAAGGCTTTTAAATTATTGGAAGTTATTTGGAATATATTCTAAAAGCTCTTGAAAGAAAGAACACTACCCCCACATACACAGAGAGCAGAAAGTATTTATTTGTATTGTCAACTTAAATGTGCAGGATTAACATGAGAGTTTATCTGGCTAACAACACCAAGGATCATCAGGACTGCTGACCTTGTGCTTGAGCTGTGGGGATATTAAAAGGCAAACCTAGTGCTCCAAATGCCTGACATGACATCACTGTGCCCATTCCATTTGGCACCCATGATACTGTGAGGACTGTGCAGGAATAGTGAGGAGTTTGGGGCCGTGACACTCCAGGGAGCAATGCTGCAGTTAATGTATGCACCCAGCAAGCAAAGCAAGGCAGCTGCACCATTCTGCCAAGTAAGCAACTTTGTTGTTAATGTGGGGTTTGTTTGCTCTGATACATAACAGACACATTCGAGTTCCTTCAAACTATCACTCTGACTGGCATTGAAAGATATTGTATTATAAATTTTACATTATAATAGTGTTTACTGGCAGAATAAATTGCATACCTGTATTGAAGTGATGGAAAAAAGACATCACTCATTATCACATTGAGCAGCATGCTGAATGCAGCAGTGAACAGTGATAATCGTGCCAGCTAAAGCAATTTTACCTATGAAAAGTTGTTCAGACGTAAGAGAGACTGCTAATGTCTTACACAAGGCACAGCTATTTCCTATTTGTTTCTGAGAAGAACCTTACTATTCATTGATACCTCACAAATTTCCTAAATGTGATGTACATTAAAGGCATAAAAATTATTTCTCAATTTTTTTCACAGTTTTCTTTTATCTTCCTCATATCTATCTTTCACATCACCAGCTGCTGGTTTTCCATATTTTAAGTCACGTCACACCAATTAGAAATAAGCATTTGGTCCAAATGTTGCTTTACAATTCACCCCCAGCCCCTCTGATCTCTCCTAAAATGGTTTCTAAGACATTTCTCCAGAGAGACCCATGTATCATCTAAACAATTTTCATTTCCAAATTTAGCCTTCATCTGAGCCAGGGCTGTGAGGAGCTGATTCACTTGTCTTCCTTTAAATCTTGCTTTCTCATTGCTAATATACTTAGATGAGTTTCATCTTCCTACCTCTGCCTACCAGTAGATATTTAGGGTGGTCTTCACTGCCAGATAGGATACCTTATTTTAGGCACCAACATGTAGGACTCTGTAGGCTCCTGAGGTGTCTGAGCTCTCAATACAGCTCATGCAGGTCTGGTTAGTGAAACCCAGGTGCAATTTATCCAGAGCAGGTAATAAGGATACCTTAGCATATGCTACCTGGCTCCAGCTGCTGAAGGAAGTCAATTTCTCTAGGGCCTCTGTCACACACATCAGCAGCATGCAGAGGTCTTCAACAATATAAGATGCATGGAAGAGTCTTAAAACATGTTTATGCAACTGAATTAGGCCCTAGACCTGTGGTATCCATTGCAGAAGTCAATCCCTCACTGCCAGATCCAGGTGCAGAGGAGTCCCTCCCCAGAAGCCAGGTGAGATGATGCTCATTGATAGTTCTCAGTTTCACCATCTGGCTACACCTTGGAAGTTCAGCTCAATTACACAGCACTGCTCCTCCAAAGCTTTTCAGACCCAGTCCCCATTGCTAATTGCACTTCATGTCTTTGAGGATCTTGTCTCCTAAAAGTCTGCTATCATTGCAACCAGATTTACTCAGAAAAGAGTAGGAGAGCAAACACAGCTGTGCAAGTTATCTGTGCTTAGCAAACTACTGCCTGTCTGTGACCCACAGGACTATTTCATAGTGCTCTTTCAACCACGGGGGCTCAGCCCAGAAAGGAATGTCTGGGTACCAAACTAGGAGCAGTATTTCTGAGGAAGCACTGCTGCCACAGGGAGCAGAGGCAATGCAGGGAGAGGATGTGGCAGATCAGGCTCTGCTGTGTCACTCAGGTTGCTGAGTGCAGTGGCCCCTTTGCAATTTCCTGTGCCAAGGTAAGGATTTTTTGATAGAAATCAGGTGACATCAGAAAGGGATGAAAGGGGCTTTCCAGGGTATTGTTCTACAACTGAAGATGCATCTCTAAGTGCCATCATCTCAGGGGAGCACTGCCATAATTAAACACATTAAAACACGGATCATATGAGTTATAAGAAGTATAATAAGGGGGTACTAATCTCCCCACCATTTCAGTTCTTCTTAAAATATGGAGAAGATATTAAATATGCCTCAGACTCTCTATAATCCAGCAGAAGACCCTGCTATGTACTGGCCAAGATAACATGTACCACCTTTTGAGAAAAAAAGTCTTTTTCACATACCGGTTGTCATGTTTCTTCCAAAAGAATAATGAAATGGGAAAGAAAAAGAGAATACTATAAAAGAGAAGCAGCACTGTTCTGCGAACTCCTTTTACTTGGCTGTGTTGGAGAAAGTGGGGGAGTATTTTTAAAGATTGATGATCATCTCCTTCTCCCTGCTCAAAGGACACAGCCTTCATTAAAAAGTTTGACTTGCCTGCCATGGGACATATATTTCTCATTTAAAATACTGCAGTTCAAGCCAGCTGCTGGTTCTAATATCAACTCTCTGTTTATAAACAATATAAAGCACAGCACCTCTGTGTAACTAAGTCTAGGTTCAACAAAGAAACAGTCTTCCACAGGATCATAAGATATACTAAAACTAAAATGATATCCAAAGAAAACTGTAGGTGAAAAACAAAAGGAGATAGATTGAAAATTGGAACTATGGAAAAATAAAAGGGCATTGTTAGAGTTGTTTTTTCACTAATAAAAATTATTATCTCTCTAAAATGTATGTTACCCATGTATTTATCTACATTTCTGTTTGTCTATCATTTACCTGTTTTCCACCTGCCTGAAAGTAACCACCTATTTGGAAAAGCAAGTTAAATTTCTTCCTCAGCAAAAGGAGGAGTGAGAGATAAAAAGGAGAGTTGAAAATTATGAAAAATCTTGGTGTAATCTGAATAGCAATGAAGTAAAAGCTACTCCTTGATGTGCCTATGAATCCTGTAAATGAAGTGGCCCTTGAATTAAATTAATTTAAAATCTGGCAAATATTACTCGGCATGTTTGTCAATGTGCTGTATAATTATTAATTTGTTCATTGAAGCAACTATATAAATAAATAGAAAGCAGAATGCCATGATTAAACTAACATTAGAAATCCAGGGTCAAGAAGCCCTGTTATACAGGGATCTAAATAGCTTTCCCAGGTCCTATTTTTACATCTCCATACAGATCTGCAGGTCTGTAACTGCGAATTAATTGGCACACATTTAGATGCCAACAGAGCTTTTGTATTCTCAGTGCACATTTTGTCTTCTCAGAGTGAGATGTTAGTAATGGAGGTTTTAATATTACCCCTAGGGGAGCACCAGAAAATCTTAACAATTTCCTTCACTAGAGTATTTTCATTAGAGCTAAATGCTGTGCAATTTACATTTGAAATCAGGTGTAGGGTAAGTATAATGTGACAAGACATGTTGCAATGTTAGGGTTTTTTTGTTCAAATGTTCCTTATTTACTGCAATATACCTTCAAAAGATAAGCATGCAATTAAAATAAATATCTTGATTTTTAACCACTCCTAATTGAACTGTTATTGGGATAATAGGAGCACAAAATAGAATCAGGTTTAAAAGGACCCAAAGCACAAGATTAAAATATTACTCTATTTAAACAAGAATGTTTCAGGCAAAATAGGTTCTGTGGAGCAGAAATGAGTTCATCGTAAGTAAATCAGACCAAACCCTTCCTTAGTAGAATTAATTCAACCTCGTGGTGCTTAAAATGCCAAGAACTCTGCATAACTTCCAGGGGAAAAAAAATAAATGCTACCTTTTTCAACACAAAAAAAACCCCTCCAAAACTGAATTGGTACTTGAAAAATAAAATGTATTCATTAATAAGGACATAATGCAGTAAAGAGCTAGAGAACCAGACAAAAGAGGACTGACAAGTACCTGAGGCTGAATTTTGGTAGTTGGTCTAGTATGAAATTCTACTCTGCCAATGTCTGCACCTCAGAGCACCTATATTCCATTACTGACTTGCTTTTTCATAGCAACAAAAGAAGAAACTGCACACCTACAACAGCCTCAATCCAATCAGGGTTTCCTTCATGCCCAAACCTGATCACAGGACCTACTGTTTAAATACTTCTCCACAAAAAATCCCTAATAGGCTCAGTCAGACCAGGGTTATTATTGAAGGAGGTCCCTAGAGAAGGTAGAGGATTGCAGCACTTGCTTGGAGCCTTCTAAAACTGAGAAAATAAAACCACTGCCAGCAGCAGGAAGAGAGGAGGAAGCAACAATCACTGCAATCTGCTGTTCTGTAAAATGACAGCCAGACCCAAGTGCCACAGAAATCCACTTTACAATGAAAGAGGTCTAAGCACAAAGGGTCAGACCCAGAGGGCTGGGATGGTTACAGGACTATCACAACATATCCACATGCAACACAGCCTCCTTGGGCTGAGAAAAGCACAGGAGGAAGGAAATTATCTCATTGCTTTCTTCCTTGCATAGCCAGGCAAAAAAAATACCAAATTATCTTGGAGGTCAAAATATCCACCTCACCTTACCAGGCTGTACAAGTTGGGCAGTGGCTACTGCTGTCTGCATAGCAACAACAAAGAAAGGGTTTAGATGGTAATGAGATTTGTCACCCTTCATGTTGCCTCTCTCCTGCCTCTGGATGCACAGGGAGTCTAAAGCCAATTGTCATCTGAAGGGAGAGGAATAAAGCACAGAGGCTCACACCTTGTCTGGACAGGACCAGGCTTTGGTCAGTGCACACACAAAGGTGAGCGACCACAGCAGTCTCTCATATGCTCACACTCAAACTCATGAAAACCCAGGACCTAGATCTTCTGGTATTACTGCAACTTTGCAGTGTTCTGCTGCTAAGGGCTCTGGGATTTTTCACAAGAAAACTTACTGAATACAAGAAAAACTGAAACATGAACATTCAAGGTTCTTCCGTCCTTGAAGATAGGTGAAGCTTAAGAGTCTTCTAAAGAATTTGCCAAATATTATTATTTCTGAGAGCAGCAATGAATGGTTACGATGTCTTTGTTACCTAATAGATTTCTATGAAGTTTTCACTGCCATCTGAATGGCCATGAAACCTTTGCAAAGCAAGAACTAGGCAAACATTTCATATGCTCTTGTCCTTTCACAGCAAATGGTGGGCAAGGACCAAAGAGCCTGGTGAGGTGCCAGGTCAGCAACTGACACCATGCAGTGGTCAGCAGGACAAGGTGAGCAGAGAGAGGAAAAGCTGACTTTGAAAAGCTTGCAAATATTAAACAGCAGGAAGAAGAGGAAGAAAAAAGAGGAGGACTAAGAGCAAATATGTTTCACTTCAAAGACTGAGATGAGATGAGATGAGATGAGATGAGATGAGATGAGATGAGAAAAGAAAAACTCAAGGGTCCTAGGCCTTGTAAAGGCCTCAAGCTGTTAGGCATCTTACTTCTGTAATATATAAATGAAACAAAACAAAACCCTAAGAAATTATAAGAAGTTTTTTTATAAGAAGAACACAATGAAATTATATTAAAAATAATTTTAAATTGTAGAGTTGAGGCATAAAATAACCAATATAATCTAAACTCTTTAGAGATTTGTTAGAGAAGTGGTTGCATGTGAAACTGCACTAATATTTTGGAGAAATAATTCTAATTCTGCTTTCCACATAGCTCTGCCCACACCTTAGCCACATGTCCATCATAATCCCAGATGTTTTTCAGAAAGGTCGTTGAAAATGTTGACTACGTCTGAAATGCAAGGAAAAGTACAGCCAAGTTTTCAAATCATTTGGAAGAGCAGAAAGCACAGAGAGATGTTTTTTCCTCTTCAGGGAGGAAAATGAGGTAGGGGGAAAATAACCTCAAAGAATTTTAGAAGCCTACAATGTAGATTTCCCTTCTTGGCTACTTTATGGTCAAAGACTAAAATGCACATTTCTCTGAAGAACTTATTCTGCCCTATTCTAGGCTATGTATGTAGAAAAACATTGGTTAGGTCATGGAAGTCACAGACAGACCCCACCAGATGTGTTTGAGCAGGAGCAGAGCACAGGAGAAGCACCCACATTGCACCCATTTCAATTTGCAGAATTGCTAAGGCTGGTGCAGGGCTGCTGCCGAGTTGCTGGGTCCTGGTCTTGTGACAATAATGACAAAAATGCTTCTCCCCTGGCTTGCTCCACCCATGGAAAAGAAGTCTTTGTGTTCATTGCCTCACTGCCTATTAGACAGTCACACAGTCTAGCTTAAAACACCAGACCTCTGAGTAGGGAGAAATGCTGGATCAAGGAAGATCAAGCACCAGGTGCAAGTCTTGGAGGTTGTTGCATCAACTACTGTTTCTCAGGTGCTTCCTTCTCCAACTTTTCCACCAGCACCCCACTAAACAACATGACCTCAATTGTGCAGTCTGCTGAAACCTCATCAAAGAAAGGCATTCAATTTGTAAAGAGAAGGAATGATAAAACCTGGTTCAAAATATTTTTCAATAATAAAAGACTGGATTTTCTAGAATATTGGATCATGGACATGAGCAAAGTGTCTTGGACCTTCTTCCTGTAGATTAATGATAGAAATATTTCAATGCCACAAAGTTAACCATCTCAAGTCTCATTTTTAAAGGCAGAAACATGCAAATGTTTCTGACAAACACTGTCTATCATGGAAGTTCAGTGCACACTGTGCTCTTCTCTCCCAATAAGGTTCTCATTAATTATTATTATTAATATTATTCCATTCTACATCTTTTGACCTATTATTCTAGTCATTATTACATTTATAATATAGCTCTATAGAGTTTAAACAATTTTTTTTTCTCTGTTAGTACCTTGTTCAAATGAAGGGGGTCTTTTCTCCTTTGAAGGGTAAGGGGGATATTTTGCTTTTGATTAAGGCTGTGATCTTTAGTCTGGCTTTAGCCATTTCTCACGGGCACAAAACTTGCAGGCACATTTTGCAGTGTAATTATTTGTGTCTGCAATCTAGTTACTTAGATGTCTGAATCCCTGATTGCATCCATAAGTCAGGGACTTGGACATTTAAGTGATCTAAATTGCACCTACAACAATTTGCACCTAAAATGTCAAAAAAGGATACAGCACAGAGGAAAAGAGTTCAAAGATGGGTGATGAGAATAATTAGGGACGTGGAAAACCTCAAAAATGAAACAAAATGGAACAGAATTGGACTGTTTACCTAAGAGATGAGATGAAATTAATAAAAGAGGAAATGATCGAATGCAAAGGAAATAAGGAGTGTGATATAAAAGACAGATGAAGCACTTCTACCCCCCCCCCCTTTTACCATAGGGCAAGAACAAAAAGACATTTCAAAAAATTTAAGCATGGAAGATTGAAAATTCATACAAAAAGAGACACACTTTCACATAATTGACATGTGAAAAACCCAACCACATGACATAGTGAATCCAACAGGACTCAATAGAAGATAAGGCATCTCTGTGGATTGAGGAATGCTCAAAACATTTAAAAGGCAGAAATTTCAGAGAAAAACTACTTCCCATTCTTCCTCAAAGCTTCAATTTTTGTTTGTTTAGGCTTTTCAGTTTTCTGAGGTTTGTTTTCTTTCCTTTTTTAATAATGTCAGGGTGGAAAGAGTCTTTCTTCAGGAGCCAGTTAAATTAGATATGTCCGACACAGGTTTCCTTGTACCTTGCCTCTGAGGTATTTAGGGCTGCCTCTGGTTTGCCACAGATCACTGGGAGAAGAGATGAAATTAAATGAGATGAGATCCTTGTCGGTTTCAGCCACTCCTCCTGGGAGGACACAAAACCAGGAGCCCTTTCAGAAGCTGCCATAGTAGGACTCAGGAGAGCTGTAGACTGCAACCTTGCATCTTTTCTTCCTGGGTAATGGGAAATGTGACTGAGAAGTTAATATATTTCATAACAGGGAGTGTCATTACATATTTAAAGAACTAGAATGTGAATTACTGCAGGGACTTTTTTTTACAAGAAAATCTGCACAAGAGATAGATTATTGGAAAAGACATTAAATGGAGTTGGCTAAAAACATGCCCCATATTCCACAACAAAGAGGAAAGTTATTACTCTATTCTCAGTAATAGAGAAAGAAACGGATTTTCTTTTTTTCAAAAAAGAAAAATACATGAGACATACACACACCACCTCCAGTATTGGCTAATAATTTTGTAATCAAAAGGAAAATACAAGGAAGAATTCAAGAAAACTTGTAGAGAAAGAGAGGTGGCTAGGACACTGAGCAGTACACAAAATAATCCATTAGGTCAGATCACCAGTGTCTGAACCAGTAACCACACTCAGATAGATTTGACTTTTACAAGAAAACATGGTTAACAAACCAATGTTTTCATGCCAAAAACTGTTTTGCTAAAAAACTGCTGATCTGTTCTAAGAGTTCCTCTGCTTCGAAGCCTGATCTCACCTAAGCTGGTCTGTCCCTCCATACAGTTGGATTTGGTGGTACAGCTGTTGTAGGTTTTCAGCAGAGCAGAAAGAGAAACACACATCAAAAACAGATATAACCTGGGACTTTAGACATTTCCTGAGCTGTAGGAGATGTGGGTTGAAGTCTCCTCTGGAAATCAGGCAGAATGTAGATTTGGAAAATGATCTTTCACAATCCTAGACAAGGTCCCTAGAGAGCTGTAACAGAAATGATTTATCAGGTATCTTTTCAGCCACCATCTCTGGAGGTGTTCAAAGACATGTAGATGTGGCACTAAGGGATATATCAGAGAGGTGGTACTTAGGGACATGCTTAAGTGGTGGACCTGTCAGTGTTAGCTTTAGAGTTGGACTCAATGATCCTAAAGGTTTTTTTCAATCTAAATGGTTCTGTGATTCTATGAGATGGTTCCAGGCTTGACCACCATAAAATATAGGACCTAAAGCCAGGCTGCTTTCTTGACCACCTTGGCCTACCTGGTTTTCCAGTTAGTCTGGTAATTTTCAGAAATACTTCTTGTTCATTCCTAGTATCATCCCTTGTATCACAGACAGGCTCTGGAGATTTGAATCAATTCCATAAAGGTAGGGAACTCCAATACACTAAAAATGCCTTGCCTGGATAAAAATTATATCCTATGTGTTGATGCAAGTGTAGGAAAAAACTCAGATATGGATATTTAGAAAATGTAATGCAGGTGGGTAGAGGACTAATTCCAGTTTCCAGCAAAATACGGAGTCCTTCTATAGGCATACATAACCCTGGAACAGGATCCAACAAAGCAATATGATGTTTAAGAGGTTATGATAAGAGAAAACAAATGTTTCTCTGGCTGAAGGAGTAAGGGAAATAACTACAGAATATGGAATAAATAAACAAAGTGGAATTAGAGAGATTTAAAGAGCTGAACTATACAATCAGAGCAGTAAAGTAAGTGATTTTGACAGGTCCAGGGTCAAGGAACACAAGAGAGAGACGAAAGCAAGCAGATTAAAAGTCATTGCAGTGTTCAATTGCAGCTGAGACAATGGTGGCATGAATACACACTTTAGATCCTGGAATGAAGAGTTTAGACAGTATCAGAGATTTTGGCAACTCTTTGGATTTCATAGACAAGGAGACTTAATATGCAATATTTACTTCTTCTGATTTCTTCCCCTTTGTGTGAGTGAATAGGTGTCAGATTGTTTGGTCAGCTTAAACTCCTTTGAAACTGAAGGGGCTAATTGACAACTTTCATTTAAAGGCAAGTATAAGAATCCAGAATGGTCCTTTTGTCCACTGAGTTGTTGAATCAATAGCCACGCACTGACAATATGTGCAACAGTCCAAACAAAGAGGTGCTTCCAAGGCTAAGGAATTTTGGGGAGATTTGAAAGTCTGTGAGACAAAAAAGAAAGCACAGTTGTTACAGCAACCTTCAAGGAGACACTAGACACAGCCTAGATATGCAAATCTCAGAAATACTTGGAGAGAAAATATTCTCAGCTGATTGATGGTCAAAGGGTACTTGGATCTGAAAGCACTGAATGTGTCTAAAGCTGTTTGAGAGAATGTTAGCCGTCCCAGGCCAGAACTCTGCCAGGGACCACTTTCTAAATTTAACAGCACATTCAAGCTCCAGTGTTGGGAATGTTCCCAGTGCTATCCCAAGTCACCCGAGCAGATGTACCCACCCTGGCACTGACTCTGGGGGTGCTGAGTAGGGATAGGCTGGGCTGCAGCTTCAGGCTGAATTTGGGGGAGGCAGAGGGAGAGAGGAGCTTCCCTCCTGATGTTTTGCTGTGTTGGGATGGTACCCATCTCTTCTCACACTATCAGCTGTACACAAACACAGGCTGTTTGCCAGAGAAAGGCAGGGCAAGTGAAGAGGACTACATAATGTGCTGGGTGCTACAAGTGCTTGTTACATTACAGGATGCCTGAGCAGTATCAGAGAAGGCACTCAGCTGAGCAAAGATGTATTAAGAAGATTTCAACATTCATCAGTTTTCCAAGCCTTACCACTGGGCTACATTCTGTTGAAAACAAGTGGCTGCCTTCCTCTTTTGGCCAGACTTCAACTACTACAGCTACAAGAAAACACATAGCCACCCTTGTTTTCCCATCTGGGCCCCAGCAAAGGGAAAAAGATAATTTCTTTATTTTATGCCCTCTGTATGTTCCTTCTGCCTCCTGACTATTTTTCCTTTTCTATGAATCCACAGACCACTTTTGCTTTTCAAGCATTTAGTTTTTTCCCTATTAAGTATTTTTGGAAAATATTGTCTCCTGTTCTCTCCTTCTCTATTCTTTCATGTTTATTCCTAGTTAATGTTCAATGGCCAACACCTAGTTAATGTTCAATGCCGACATTTATAGATAAGCTCATAATCCATAGCCCTTGTAGAGAAATTTCTTCAAATTGCAAATTGCCTCACCCTAATGTAGCAGCTGATAATAGCCAGATGAATCACATATAGGAAGTATCTAGTTCTCTTCTGTCTCTCTTAATATGGAAAACTTTTGGAAAATAGGGTTGTCTTTTTCCTTGTTAAGGAGTGAGAAGCCCAGACAGTTTCTCACTGAAAATGTCTCAGAAAGAAACCTGGGCCAGGTCTCTGTTACGCAAAGGAAGAAAGTATTGAAAATCTCAAATGTGTCAAAACCAGAATTTATTGCTTCACCTCATTCAAAATAGAAACAGGCAACTCAAAAATTTCCACCTTCCAAAATAAAGCAAAACCACACAACATGATTGAACTCCAGGCAGATCAAGTCTTTCCTCAAGAATTAAGTTTGAGAAAGGGTAAGAAAAAATATTAGCAATACAAGGCCTTCACACCTTCTTTTTATTTTAAAAAAATATACTTCTCCAAGTGAAGAATATTTGACTGATTTGACTTTTTGCTTTCATTTTCATTCTTCTCTTTGAATACTCTCATTAAGCAAAAAGCTGGTTCACTTTTCACATAAGTTCACTGAAGTGAGTTTTTATTCACTTCAATGGACTTAATTCACATGCAGTTGGCTTAGGTAGTCACACAGGAATTGTGTTCATCCTATACTCCAACTCCCACTCATTTACAGAGATTTTTGAACATGCCTAATAAGTGTAAGGTCCCAGTAGGTAACTGTGTTCCTGTTGAAGTCCGTGGGTTGTTCTCAGGATCATTGGGACAACACCGAGAGGTTGAAAACCTGCTTCGAGCTCTTGAGAAACCATGATCTGAGAGGGTTAAATACAAATAACATTAATCTATCAAGAAAGAGATTACCTGTTCAATTACCTATTACCTAAAGTCAATCACCTATTCAATCATAAATGTATCTTAAATGGGGGAATTTCTAAAAATTGAGTCAGTCAAGTACAAGCAATGGCTGCAGGAAGTTGTTCCTCCATAAGGAAACTGAGTAGCAAATTAACTGGTCAGACAAACCTTTTGCTGGGAGTCAGTTCCCATTCTGTTGAACAACATTAATTTTTCTTATTGAAGTTTGTCAACCATTGTTTTTAACATGAGCATGCAACAATAAATCTGTGCTGCTTTCAGTGAGGGTGTGAAATAATGCAAGAGAAGTTAAAGAGGAGTTTATGCTGCAAAAATATTTCTGTTATGGAGTTAATTTCATATCATTTTATTCTTCTCAAACTTATAATTTTCTACTACTCATACATTTTTATGGCCACAAGTGATTGTTAGCATCATCTAGTCTGACATGAAGCATAGCAAGGGCCAGAGAAGTTCATCCAGTAATTCTTGCATTGATCCCAACAATTTACATTTGGATTAGAGTATATCTTCTACAAAGATAACCAGTCTTCATTTAAAAACTTAAAAGCAATGAAAAAAATTTCTGCTACACCTCCTGGCAATCTGTCTGAATAGTTAATTAAATGTTAAAAAACCACAATTTATTTCCAATGTGAATTTCATTTTGTGTTAACCTTAGCCACTGGGTATCTTTGCCACAGTGGAGGTCTCCAGTCATCCTCACATTTCCCAGTGCCAAGGAGTTAAGAGCCTGGCAGTTGGGAATTTCTTGTTAAATGTTTCTGTTGCTCAAAGGTGTTGATTCACTAGAGAATTAGCCATGATTCATGGCCAAGCACCATCCCTGCAATACCCCATCCTGACAGCTGATCCCTGCAACTCTCCACAATGGGAAGTACACCCAGTGGGAGCACTCAGCAGAAAGGATGGCAGCGAAGTTCCATAAACCAGGCTCCTGTCTTGGAATCACAACTCCAAGCTGAGCAGAAGCCCCATCACACAGAAAAGCCCACCCTGGCTGCCCTGGAGAGGCAGCTTATGGCTATTAGCTCCTGACAACAGAGACACAACCACAGCATTAACAGATGCTAACCCCAAGAATAAACACCAAGGGCATGGAAAATGTGATCAGAGCAGACCAGATCATTAACCTGTATGGTAGAAGGCCATGGCACAAGAGCCAGTGTCCTACTTGAAGAAGAGGCTCAGAGGTAAGCAGGGACTTGCAGCCACATTTGTTATTTACAGCTGAAAAATAATTGGGTACTTACAAGCCAAACACTCAGAAAACCAAGTTTCACCCATTCCATCTCCATATCCTTGCTTAATATATGGGTATTTCATCTACAAAATTATTTTAGATGCTTGCAAAGTGGCCCTAATGTAGCCAGCGCTGCTCATCCTCCCTCCACACCAGTCTGCTGCGGGGCCTGCTGTGCTACTGTCATGCTATTAGCATTCCTCCAGAGTCACAGAAATGCTGGGACGTACCTGATGCATTCAGAAACCCAGCAGGTGCCTTCTGCAGGTACTGTGTGTCCATGCAATGCCAGGAAGCCGTCATAAACTTAACACAGTAGTAAGCTGTGTAATTTTTAGATAACAGCTACTTACATAAGTACAGAAATTGCTACATTTTATGTGTACACATTGTTCACATTCCAATTATGGACCAAGACCCAGTGCATGCAATTAGTATTTAGGAGCAATATTTTTTTTTTTCCCCCAGCATGCCACTCTGTGATCTGAAAATGCTGGAATGCTGGTCGGTTCCTAAGTTACTTTGCATGTGTCAATGCAATTTCCCCTCAGTCCCAGAAGCTTCTGGAGCACCTAAATAATGTCATGAGGGCCTAATAATTGCGTCCAGGAAGATTCCCATACAATTTTCATCTTTTATTATATGTTTAGCTTATTTAGACGTCAGTATCATTTGGCAAATTGCATCTGGAATACACGGGAAGGCTGAAGTGTAAAAATACGCTCTTGTGCCTCACGGCAGCCCCCGGTGCGAGGTATTATCCTTTGATGCCATGGAAAGGTTCCAGCCACCTGACACGAGGACAGGGCGCAGCGACGCTCACTGAGTAATTTCCCTCCTTGAGCTTTATTTGCAACACCGAAGCTTTTGCGTTGCAAACGGCGACATTTTAATATTTAAAATGGGTGTCGACCCATTCTCGCTGCGGGAAAGGCGAGGCCGTGCGGGTTTGCCTCTCTCGCCTCCCCGGGGGTCGGGCTGAGGCTCCGGGAGAGGCCCCGCCGGCTCCCAGCGTCGCTCGCCCTGCAAGGCACGGCTTCCCCTGCCCGAGAGCCGACCGACCTGCGGGACGTACAGCCCCGGGAACAGGGGCACGGCTGCGAGCGGGACGGGGCGGGGGACCCAGCGCTGCCCTTGCCAAAGCGCCGGGGAGCGGGGGCAGCGCCGTGGGCCGGAGCCGGCGGCGGGGCAGCGGCGGCGCGGCCGGGAACGGCCGCCGGGGGGCAGCGCGAGATCGCCCAAGCGCCGCCGCCGCCTCGGCTGGGTCCGCACGGCCCGGCTCCTGCCCGCGCCGCACGGCTCCGACCGGCTCCAGCCCGCACTGCCCCGGCTCCAGCCCGCACCGCACGGCTCCGACCGGCTCCAGCCCGCACTGCCCCGGCTCCAGCCCGCACCGCCCGGCTCCTGCCCGCACCGCACCGGCTCCGACCGGCGCCGGCCCGCACCACCCCGCTGGGCCCGGTGCCTTCCCGCACCGCTCCGCTCCTGCCCGCACCACCCCGCTCCGCACTGCAGGGCCCGGTGCCTTCCCGCACCGCCCGGTTCCTGCCCGCACTCGTCCTGGCGAGTGCCCGCTCCGGGCAGGCCGCTGCCTCCTCTGCCAGGCAGCCTGCGACAGGATGAGAGGAACAGTCTTTAGCTGCGCTTGGGGAGGGTTAGGTTGGACATTAGGAGAAATTTCTTAATAGAAAAGGTTGAGTAGACGTTGGAATAGGCTGCCCGGGGATGTGGTGGAGTGACCGTCCCTGGAGGTGTTTAAGGAAAGAGTGGACGTGGCACACTCAGTGCCATGGTCCAGTTGACAGGGTGGTGTTCGGTAACAGGTTGGATTCCATGGTCTTGGCGGTCTTTTCCAACCTCAGTGATTCCGTGATTCTGCTCCCGCGGGGCGAGCCCCAGCACAAGGCGGCCCCGGCGCCCTCTCCCTCAGCCGCCGGCCCGGCCCGAAGCCCGCGCTCCCCAAGCGAGAGGCCGCACGGGGTATTTATTTAAGGAGATTTCACCCAGGAGCTGCTGATCAAAGCTAATGCAAAATAAATGTCTCTCTTTAATAGCCTGATTCCTCGAAGCCCTTGACACTGGAAATTGGGATTTCCCCGTGCCATTAGCACTTAGCAGTAGGCGCTCCAACCCAGCCAAGAACAAGGGATTAAGAGGTATTTGTCTAAACTAATTTCTCTCTCTATACCGAGTCTATAGAGACTGGTGTTACTCTGCTGGAATTGTGCAACACGGCTAATTGGCTACAAATTTAACAGTGGCAGGGCTCCCACCGCCGGTTCATTACCGCCGCTCTCCCTTCGAGCGCGGGGCACCTGGGCTGCCCTGCCCTGGGGAATGAGCGCCTTGGATGGGCCCGGCCCTGCGGAGGGTGAGAGCCCTGTCCTGCCTCCCTGGGGAGCCGGGCTGCCTTGTGCAAAACACAGGCAAACCATTAAAATCGTCATTATCCTAGAAAAGGGAAAGATATAGCGCAGGGGCTGCAAAATTTTATTTTGGTGAACGATCATTCAGGATGGATGTTGACTTTTTTGCACAGATATTATGCCACTTGTCATCTTCCTTCCACTAAAAGGGGGACAAACATTTGTAATATTTGGCTGTAATTCCTTGAAATTCCTCCCTCCAGGCTGTTTTGCACCTTGACTCCACTGTTTGCTTCTTTACTACTTGACCACAAGCTAAAGGAAAAAGTAGTTGAGTTTATATTATGCATGCAACTGGCCAAAGGGTCATTAAGGGTACACAGATTTTTGGTCTCTTTGTAGGTCAGTCAAAAAAGGTTCCTAGAATAGTCTGGAACTAAGGAAGAAATTCTAGGAAAGACCACAGCCTACATTGCTGCTGCTGGAGAATGATTCCATGATAACCAGGAGTTTTTTGTCTACCCCAAACCGCACCCCCTTACCCACAGCAGCACCATTAGACTATGGCTTGTCTTAGGAGGGGAGGCAGAATTCTCCCAGCAGGACTGGTTAATAGGCTAAAATGAACTCCTCCACTCCCAAAGGTGCTGATGGAAATCTGAAAAGCCATATGAGTCAGTCAGTACCTCAATAACCTAGTCTTTCAGAGCTAACTTCACAAGATGAAGCACTGCATCACTGTTGCCATAAACAAAAAGGTCATCCTGAAGTTTTGATGTAATCCACTTCAGCTGTCCAGGAACCCAGTGAACTGGCAGATAAAAGACAGTAAAATAAGTTTCCCAACACCAGTTCAGATAACATTTTCAGACACTAGATTCACAAACCAGGTTGTGTTTCTGCCTGAGTAATTTTGCTTTTCATCGTTCAAGTTCAAGGGCAAAACTCAAGGTCTGTGATTTGTCTATTGAATTCAGCATCTTATAATACCTATTTCATAGGGTTATGAAGCTCCTCCAGAGGCATCTTATCCAGCCACACCAAACTATCAGGACACTTGCAAAAGTAGTTGTTTAAAAAATTCTGCAACACTGCTTGCTGAATCTTGGCATGTGCTATGCTATTGGGCACAGTTATCCTATACTGAGAAAAGCCCATGAAAATTCACAGAATGAAATTCCATCTTTAGTGAGACAGATGATAAACAGCCAGAATTTCAGCAGAAACCGTTTTACTGAAGGAAGACATAGATTTCCAGCCACTCACTGAGTTGATCTAAAAAGCCACAGGAGCCAAAGCCAGGCTGGCAAAGTTTGCCCTCCCACTTCTTATGTACACCCTGATGAAAAGTTACAAGTGGTGTCTGTTGATGTGGAACACACTATCATCCTGCAACAACACAAAGACAGCATCAATTTTAATCTCGGTCTACAAGGTAACAATAAACTGCTGGCCAAGAATCAAACTAATAATATCAGTCCATGAATACACAGAAACAATTCTGTTAAAAATCTAGCATCTAAGGTGTTGTTGATCAAACCTTTCAAGGTAGATCTCTCTCATGGCCCTAAACAAAGTGCTTTCTGAGATGTGCATGGAGAATACCACAAATTCAGTGAGAACACCTTCAATATGAGGTAACAATGGCATGCAGAAGAAGGCATGAAATAAGATGATTATTCAAGATGTTCCACTTCTGTACAAGACATAACTAAAATACCATCATGCCAGGAGCAGGGGTTGTCTGCTGAGGCAGTAAGTACCCCCTGATAACTTCATCCAGCAGCCAGAGGCCAAGCTGCCTAGCCCCCTCTCATTAAGGAGAAGTGCTCCATTCAATGAGGCACTTCTACCTTTGAACGTGGAAATACCCCCATTAAATCTGGTGGATCAGGGCCAAAACTAATTAATTTAGTGATGCTTTGCATCAAAATCTCACTTGCAATACATAGCACTCACAATCAGAAAGGCAGGGGATTAATTAAACTAACTATTTAGAAAGCTGAGCAGGTTAGGACTGGGTTAGGACTAAAGAACATAATGATATCCTTAGTGGAAGCCAGAAAAGCAAATGATCGCTGTGAAACTGATAGGAATTTGCTGAGGATTTATTTCTGTTTAGGTTTTTTTTTGTGAAATGAATGAATTGGGACTGGCAAGGCAACCAATTTTGGGTCCAAGAGGCCATGCACTTTTATTTAGATTACTTCTTTCAGCCTGCCCCTACCAACCAGGCTCAACCCAAACTGTATCATGATCAGCAGCTTCATATTACTTCCAGGTATCAAAACAGGCCATGGAAAGCTTTTATCAATTGGGATTAGCAAAAAGCAAAAAAGAAAAAAAAAAAAAAAAAAAGAATGAAAGGGAAAAAAGCAAACCACTGTAGATTTTCAGACATGTCTTAAATGTGAACTTAGATGCATTCAAACCATGGCTTCAGTGTACCTAGCTTAACAAGCAGGCTGGACAAAAAAACATGGGTTTGACAATATGCTGTACTGCAGCGGAAAAAACAGATTCTGATGGATTACACATACTAACAGAACAAGAAAAACATTAGTCAAATAGAATTACTGGAACAATATTTGAGAAAGTAGAATAGTAATTGCAGCACTGCAAGCACTCTGGCTGAGACTAATTCTCTAAGGCCCCTTGGAGTCTTAGCAGCAGCTCCACCATAACATCCTCCCTGATGTCAATTGAAGGGTGCTGCTTTGCACCCGCTGAGGATTTGCCCTTTAAATTCACCCAGCTTGTGTCAGGTGACCTCTTACAACCTTTCTGCAACACTGCAAAATCTTTAATGGTTTGGCACTACTCAAAACCATTCCATTTTGTAGGAGGAAAGTAAGCAGTGTTTCACCTGCCTGGGAGGACCCTTCACTTCGAGCTGATTAAAGAGGAAACACTGTCACAACCTCAGTTCTTCTAATGTGACAGTCAGTAATGAATGGCTGAGGTGACTGATCTTTGCATTCCATGGCCAGTCTATTTCCTATGGGTGTTTCCTGTGACTATAGGAAATTATGGGCATGTCGTGGTTTCAGAATAGTATTCCCCAATTTAGTGTTCCCACTGTGCACCACTCACTCACTTTCCAGTCATCCCCCACAGCCCTTCAGAGGGATGGAGAGAAGAACTGGAGGAACAAAAAGGTGAAGATCACAGGTTGAGATAAGAACAATTTACTAGAAACAGCAATGAAATAAGAAAACTGCAACAACAACAATAGTAACAAGAGTATTCAAGGTAGGTGAACCATTCACACGCAATTGTGCAAGGATTCACCTCTGACTGCTCAAGGTAGGACTGGGTGCTGTAAAAATTAACCCTGTCCTGGCCAGAACCAGGACAGGGCAAAGAAATTAAAGACTCATGCCAGTCAATGATGAACAATCATCAGAGCAACATGAAACCAGCATGTCCATATATGATGTTTATTAGCACATATGTGTTTATGTAAGGTTCTGTTCTCTATAACGTGGCAGTCTAGAACTGAACAACTATGGGTTTGGATTATTTTTTCCTACCAGAAAATACATTTTGTCTGTATATGAACATTGCATGGATCCTTTTGCAAAAAAAAAAAAAAAAACAAACCCTGAAGAGACTTATCAGCATCTTTGCAAGAAACAAGTTCCAATTTCTTTTAATTTTAAAACATAATAAACTTTCCTTTGTTCAGACAGGTGAGTGTCTCTGAAACAACTATGCACAGTCCTGTCTAGGAAGTTATAGAGTTTGATAAACTTCTAGAACAGTAGAAAAAAATCCAGACTGAACACAAGTTTTTGACATTACACTTGGGAAATGACTACCTTTGCAAACATTAACATCTCCATGCCTAAGCCCTCAGTTCCAACAGTCCTGTACGTTCATGCATGGAAGAGCCTGTAAGAATACTGACATGCCAGAATGTTTGCAGGATCACTGCCTGTGAAAGGTTATTCACAGACACAGTCTCAGGCAAAATCACACCCTCAGAGTTATTACAACCCTGCCAAAGCCATGGAAAGCCAACAGTTTTCTACTGTGTGAAGAACAATAGAGCTATTCTAGATGAGATTTATTCTGAAAAAGTAGAGGTTGAGGATACTCATAATTTTCTTTTCAGAGCCCCAAAAGCTGCTGTGCCTGACCATGAAGGTTGCCACAGAACATATCAACCCACCAGAAAAGCTAAAGGCAGGGAAATCAGAAGCTGAAGGTGAAAGCACAAACTTTCCCTTCTGTATGCCCCACTCCACATACTCCCATGGATTGTTTGCCACAGATTAAAAAATAAATCCTGGAATCATTGGATTTACAAACCAGCAAAAGCCCTTCATAGTGCACTGCAGCCACAGAAGAGTCCAAAGCAGCCCTGCCTATGTCCTGGGCAGTGATTGTGCTGCTGGGCTGCAGAGCCCTCTGTGAAGGTCTGTAGGGAGGGCACATGCCTGGGATGGGGGGGTCACACACTGTTTTGTTATCACTGATTTCCCCCAGCAATGGTGATAGCTCCACAGCACCTCAACATCCAGTGATAAAGATCTTGTTTTCCCCTTCTGGGAATTACCAGCCAGAGGGATGTGGACCCAAATCACCAGCTGCACTTCAAGGTGTCAGAGACCTGAGAGCAAGGGCCTCCCTGGGTGGGTTCTCACCTCGGGGAATTAGAGCCATTTTAGGCAGAACAAAAGCTCTTGGCTTCTTAGCCCAGCTCGCTCTCCAGGTGACACGATGTACATTTCTCCTGACATCTACATCTACCCTGATCTTCCCTAGCTCCCTGCCCACAGTGTTCTGTAAACCTTCTTTAATGTCCTGCCTGGCACTGCAGGCTTACCCCCTGCCTTCTCTGACAGCCTGAAGCAAGCAGCACACTGCCCCATGCCCACTCGAAGGAGCAAGACTCAAAAATAAAAAATAAAAGGTCACCACAGACCTGCATTAAAAATGTCTCTCTCACACATGATGTGCCAGTCAGAGGTTTTCCATACTGTGTGGGTGACCATACACTGGAACAGATTGCCCAAAGAGGCTGTGGAGTCTCCCTCACCGGAGATATTCCAGAACTGACTGGCCACAATCCTGTGCCATGTGCTCTGGGATGACCCTGCTTGAGCAGGGAGGTTGGACCAGATGATTCACCATGCTCCCTTCCAACCTGACCCATTCTGGGATCCTGTGATTCTGTGAGTAGAAGTCAGGTTGCATAGGAAGCACTCTGAGCTCTAAAGAAGCTGCAGAGAGGTACAAAGCCTCCTCTTAAATGTGGTGGAAAAGAAGACAACAAAGGCAAAACTCAGGCTGGATATCTGTGATCTAATAAAATCCCACCCATGTCATCAGCAGCACTGAACTTTGCATTGGGAAATTTCACGCCTGAGCAGTGGATTCCAATTGCAGTGAGATTTTCTCTGAGATCAAGACACTTAAAATATCCACTTTTTAATGTTTTTAGAGTTTCTCCTATTTTGGGTGAAATCCCAAACATAGATGACACAATAATTGCAGGCACAAATACATGTTGAGTCCTTTGAGAGGAACAGGGCTGTATCCATTCCATATGCTAACATAATCAGTGACATCCAGTATCACTGAAAATTGTTTACACTGTCAGTAATAATCCTGGAAGAAAGAGTTTTTGAGTTGCTTTTTATTGACACCTACCTCATTCCAGAGATCAGCAGAAATGTAGGTAATTGACAGAGCCAGCCACAGAGATTTTGTTTTCTCTAAATAAAGCTGAATAAACAATAAAAGGTTAAGTGCTCTTTTTTCAAAGCTTGAAACACAAGCAAACAAATTGAGGGTAGAGAACTCAATTACATCAAGCAGAAGCTACTGGCAGTTACACTCATCAGAACTGAATAATTTTCAATTACTCTGGCAAGAGAGGTCAACAAAATAAGTTCCCCAATCTGTCCATTCCTAAACCCAGACCTCCTAATGTTAGAGTGTCCTTAGGGTAATTCAGTGGGGTTTTCTTCCCAGCAAGCACCTTTTCCCTACTTTGATGTATCAAGTTCTTTCCTTAGCACAAATATGTGCCTGCCTCTGAGAAAGCATTTGAACCCCCACCTCCAAAAGCCAAACTTCCACTCTGTCACAGGCAAGAATTCAGCCAGAGAGGAGCTACATGGCAGCTGCTGCTCTCTGAGCCAGGGTGCTGAGGGTTTTAACCCAGCAAAATGAGGAAATGGCCCCATCCCTGAGTGACCTGTGTCAGAGCTTCCCAGGTGTGTCAGCACATCCCAGGTGATGCAGGGGGTTTTCCCAAGAAGGGACTGCAGAGGCTCAACAGGGCTGGCCAGAAGAAAAATCTCTGGAACATGTTACAACTGTGACTCCTACCAGGTGATGTCAGGAGTTCTGAGTACAGCATACCAATTTTGTCATATCTCACTAGCTTTGAGTCTTTATCTCTGCTTCCATCATTCTACTACACTTCTAGCTTCAGAGTTTCTTGCTGCAATTTATCCTTGGTTTTTCTCTCATCAGAGTTTTGGGGGGGAGAGGGATTATGTGAGTTTTTCTCTCCAAGAGGAATGGAGTTACACTTTGTGTCACAAAGCATCTCCATCACCACAGAAAGGGAAGGGAAGCTTCTGCTTTGGTATATACATCACACACTCACATACATAACAAACAACATATGCAGGCAGGATGGCAAAATTTCTAGCATATGGGATGAACAAGGAAATTTTCTATGTACTTGTGTTTTCACATACAGCAGCACCTAAGTGTGGCAATTACAGTATCAGGAAAGATGCTCAAATGTTTATTTCTCCATTAGGACTTTACACTGCTATCTGGTCTAAATGGTGCAGTGAATCCCAACAGAAGGAGCTTTTATGGTGATAGTGTCATTTTTACATCAAATACAAGCTGATGATCTTCAGTTGAAGGAGAAAGCCATTAAAAATTGACTAACCTATTTTTTAGTCAGAAAAGAGAGGTTTTATTTAAAACCTTTGTGTGAGAGGCAATCCATTTATCCTCAAATACCTGCCCATAAAGTTGCCAGTATATGTAGAGAGAAGACAAAAGAAGAAAAATAAACCTATTTTCTTACTTCCCACACAACACGCAAAAACTGTCCACTTCATATAAAAGAGGCTTTGAACTGGCTAGGAATTAAATGCATTCTGGACAAGAAAACTCCCTCACTCTTAGATTCAGTCCTTCCTTGGAGGAAGCAATTGTTAGCTTCTCAGTGGGTGAATTTTCTCTAAGACTGGCTTAAGTTTCATAGATCCCACCTCAGGCTGGACCTCAAAAGATATCTGGTGAGATCTCTCTTATGAGAATCAGTGGGAGAGTCTTGCTGCAGGATGATGGACCCCATTTGGAGGTCTTGGACTGTCAGAAAAAAGCAATAGAAAGTATAGGCTTAAAAAGTCTTGCAAGTCTGATAGTGTGTGCCACTGGCAGCTCAGTACACCCCTGTATTTTAAGAGAACTGAAATGTCAGGCACTGCTGAGCTTCTTCCATCGCCTCATTTTTATAATGTGGAATAAAATAGTCACAGACATAAGAAAAAGCAGTGAAAAAGAAATGGGGATTATGTCATCCCAGTCTCTCAGCTGCTCCCTAATTCCACTTTGGTGTTGTACTCCACTGCTCACCCTATCGATGCACTCTGCTCTAAGATTGTCCTGATGTTACTGTCTCTGCTACCTAGAAAATAACCATGGTTTTACATGGGGGCCTACAGGTTCCACAAAGAGAGTCCCAAATACCTCATCCCCTGGTGGGGATTCTTCAGTGCACACACATTTTGTGTCATTACATAGGTACTGCATTGCTGAAATATTTGGGAACTAAAAGCAAGCTAAGAAAAGAGGCAGTAGCTTATTCTTAAAAAGCAACTTTTGGGCTACCACAGCTGTGCTCTTCACATCCATGTGCAACAGAGAAAGTTCCTGTTTAAGTCTCAGCCCCCTTCCATGAAGAGGAAAGGGGAAACCAAAGATGTGGCAAGTAAACTGTTTCTTGCCCCAGTTTTTCACTGTACCTCTGAGGATTTCCAGGCTCAGGAGCCTGTTCAGTGCCCAATGTGAAAGGCACATCTTCAGCACTGTTTCTGAAAGGCAGGGAAGGGCAGAGGGGTTGTGACTTAGGGGCCAGCAGCTCCAACCTCTGTCATCTACCTGCTGGCATTCCACAATTTTTAATATAGTCTTTCACATTTGGAAAGGCCCCTGGTAATAGCCCACAAAGTGATCTCACCATTCTATTAAAAATCCTTTTTTTCCACTCTCCTGCAAAATATTGCCAGATTTGGGGTGATTGATGATGTCAGGGCAGGAGGTTGTATCACAACAGAGTGCTACAGGTGTTCCCTGCTCTGGGTGTTGTCTTGCAAAACATTTTAAGGATTATGCACAGCAGACCCCCTGCCTTGTTTCTCAGTGGGTTCTCTACAAAAGGATTCAGATCCATGGCTAGGTTCCAAGTAAACTGTGCTAATAAAAAGCAAAAGAAGATGATTTCCTGAGCTCTGTATGTAACATTCAACAACAACAAAAATTCAGGTCAAATATAAGCAATAAACTCGAGGTCAAATTTAGGCAGTTTAATTTTATTTGTTTCCATTTTATTGACAATGAACAACTCTTGGTGGGTAAACCTAAAAATATGCCTCCAGTAACAATTGCTTTGCCTTGGGTATTTATGCAGCATTCCAACTACAGCATCTATACAGCATTTCTTTTTCCCCACGCTTACAAATACACACTCATACTTAATACATTAGCATTTCCTCTATACATTTTTGCAGTGTATCCAGTTAAGCAAATTGCTCAATTAGCTGAATAGGGTTTTTTCTTTTCATTGTGAAAAGACAGAGTCTTACCCAATGGAACAGCTTTCTCAGTAAGAGGTCAGTTGGGTGTGATTTTTGGAATAAAGGAGAGAGGATGAGTGGGTTGTAAAAGACTTTTTTTTTTAATTGTTCACATTTTATTACCTTTAAAAGCCAAAGAGAGGGCAAACCAACACACGTCCTGGTTCATGCTGGTATGTAACTGTAGTGTGTTGTAGAGAAAGCCCACCAACAGGAATATTCCTGTTACAGTGTGCACCTCATGGACACAGAAAAGATTGTGGGACTGTCAAATACCGAGTGTCAGGGAATGGTATATCCACTCGTTGGTGAAATAAGTCAGTTAATTTGGCAGGTAAGTATTAAGTAATCATATTGTCAGAACAAGGCAAGTGGCTAAGAAAGGAAGACAAAGACGAAAAGGAAAACATACAAAGACAAAATAAGAAGGAACCAAAGAGGAGAGGGGGAAGGGAGAGAATGTGTGAGTTTGATGGCCAGGTGATGGGAGAGTAAGCAATGATGATCCCTCTGTTCTGGGTGGTTCCAGGTCACCTTGTCCTGGTGTCTCACACTGAACTCCATTGCTGCTTTTCAACTGTCTGGGAGAATCCAAACATCATTCCACCCAGGTTTTATCACTATGGAATGTAATGGCTGAGAAAAACTTGACCAAGTTGTACATTTTCTAATCCATGTTTTAGAATATTTTTTTCAAGGAATTTTACCATTTTCATGCTCTCTATGAATTTTTATCATTTTTTGCCTACTCAAGTCTTAGAAAATATTAGTTTAATTTTTTTAAGTAAATATTGTTCCATCTTGATTTGAGTTTTCCCTTGTTTGGTTTAAACAGTGCAAAATTTCAAATGAGCCAAATGAATTTTTTAAATTTCCTTCTATTTTTCCTAAGGTAAAAATGTCTGATATTTGCCTAGGCAAAGTGTTGCATCACATACTCTATTTATGTTTCAGCATTGCCGTGACTTTTAAAAGCTCACAGCAGGAAATTAAGAAAAGCCTGAACTCATAATTATTAAATAATAATAAAAATGTACTCTGCTAAGGTTGCATTTATTCAAAATTGTACAATTAATATATCCCCATGTTTCCATTAATATATATTCCGGTGGAGAAATTGATAGGAAATGTGGTCATGGCATGAACTTTACAGCAGATTTGAATAATCTCTGCTGAGCAGAGTTTAATTGAGCAAAGCAGCTTGGATAAGGAGTACTGTACAAAAATTAGATTATCCATCATGCCCCATGTAAATGATCAATATCCAAGTCCTCCTTCTATTGACAGAGTTGGAGGGATTCTACTGAACACAATCAGACATCACAGGCAATGGGGAATTTAAATGTCCCCCTCCCATGTAAGGCAAATCATTACTCTCTTAAGCTTCCTCCAGCCTTTACCCTCCTTGCTGTGCAGATGAAAACACCTGCAGCTTCTAAAGCCAGCCAAGGGCAACATCATGTAGGGCCCAAATTTCACCTGTTGCTCTGACCTGTCATGGAGCTCAGCCAATCACACAAGTAAAACCTTCCTTCACAGAACATCAGTGCAGAGCCTTAGCACCATTTGAGACACTGGTGGCAACATAACCTTCCTTGGTTTCTCATTACCATGGTGAATTTATGGCATCTGCTGTCCTCTGTCTTCACTCATCAACCATAAGTTGTTAGTGCTTGCCTTTATGGTTCTTCAGCACGTTGCTCATCCTTCTGTGCCACACAGGGTCTCTTACTGGATGATTAATTCCTTCCTTCAGTCTGCCAGCGGTGTTGTCTGACCACTTTCTCACCTCCAAAGCCAGCCCAAGTTTTACTCCTTGCTCATAAAGAGCTTTTTCACTGGCTCCTGCAGAGTCACTGTTATTTGTCTCTGTATTCCCCACAAAAGCTTTGCCAGAAGGGCCCACAAAGCACAGACCTAGGAGAAGGACTCAGCACACCACAATCTTGGAGTGATGAGTGCCATGCAACTCTTCTGTGATCATATGTGTGCTTCAGACAAGCCTGCCTCTCATGCTTTGACAAACTCCTAGGCAGTCAGCCTCCATCCTCTGAAATCTGAATCCTCAGTGGACTCCTGGAGATGCTACTGCAGAAGACATAGTAAACATCTAGAACCCGACTCTGTCTTCTGAATTTATCTTTCTATGCTGAGGACATGGGGCAGGCAATGTCCCTGGGTGAGCCAGTGCACAGGTCTCAAAAAACACTAGAGCTGAAGGAATAAGTTCCCAGACTTCCACATAATAATGGGAAGCTTTAATTTTATTTTATTATTTTAAAACACATACCCAACACTCTGAATAACTGGCAAGAAGCAAGGTTTAAAAGGAGAAAAAAAGGTTTTCTTAAGCTTTTTACTTAAATTGTGTTTATTGTGCATGGAGACCACATTCACAGTATTTATTTCTTGAAAGCACAGAGAAAAAAAACAAATGTGTTGCTGCTGTTGGAGACAAAGGATGAGATGTGCAGGGCTCTCACAGCACCTGACAGAAAAAGTGTCTGATTCAAGTCAAATATAAGCAATAAACTCTAGGTCAGATTTAAGCAGTTTCCTTTTATTTACTTCCATTTTATTGACAGTGGACAACTCTTAGTGGGTGAATCTGAAAATACCTCAGTAACAATTGTTTTGCCTTGGGTATTTATGCAGCATTCCATGGGTATTTATGCAGGAAAAAGTGTCTGATTCAGGTCACACTGATTCTTTACACACTAGTGTACATTGTAATACAACAAAGCCAGCGGCTCTTCTGCCTTCTCAAAGAGGAGGCACAACACAAAATGTCCCAATCCCCACCCAGAACTAAAATCTTATTGCTAAATATTCACCCAAGTTCATGCCTGGAGACTAAATATTCAGGAGATAATGAGCAGAGCCCTGTTGCCATAGGAAAACATTCTGGCTATTCAAGTATCATGTGCAAGTTCCCCAGAAAAAGCAATTCTAATCATAATTTTATCTCTGATGTTATGAAAATAACCACAGGTTTCTTCTTTAAAGCTATGAAAAACAGCCAGCAAAAATTTTATTTCACCAGTCTTCATTGACAGACTCTCTTGTCTGCAGCAATTCAGAACTCTGGCTACTGAAGCTCATTGCTCTTTCTTTGCCTCCCTCAGTGCTGAGGAGATATTTACGACTGTTGCAGTCAGTCTTGAAATAAGTGTACAGCACAAGGGTGCTGCATGTTACCAGTCAAGCAGAAGAAGACAAATAAAAAGCAATGAAAAGACATGATATAGATATAGGGGGATTGTGACTACCAAAGAGCTAATGGTTTTGTGATGGTAAGAACTGACTTAGAAGAATACCCGGTATTAGTAATGGTTTTGTTGAAAAATCTCTTCACACCATTAAAGTATTGTGCTGTTCTTTATCACACTTTCCCTGCCTCTTCTTTTCTTTGCTAGTTGGTTGGGGTTTTTTATGCTCTTTCTTTAAATCTCCCCTACTGGATTGAATAGCATTGAGCTGCCTTTGCCATACAAAATCACAGATCAGTAGATTTTTGTTTCATTCTAGACATAATTTGAGACAATCAAATTTGAATGGCAATTTTGTGTTCACATTATTTATTTATTAACAGTCTTCGAAATACAGGGGAAAAGGAAAATACAAAACCCAGTATATGCAGGAAATGAAAAAAAAAAGTGGGGAAAAAGAACAAAAAAGGGGGGAAAAAAGAAAATAAAAGAAGTATTTTTCTCTCTGTTTTTTCTTCTAAAAGATGAAAAGCTACTGAGCCACTCCCTTGCATGGATATGCTCAGTACAAGAGGCTGAAAGGATTCCAGCAGGACACCACTCCCAGAGCTCTCACCATCTGTCCTGAGCAGCTCCAATTTAAATTACAGCTGCCCCAGGGTCTGTGTATCCCTAACCAGCATGCAGGGTGCCCAGCTGAGAGGCACTGGGGTGCCCCAGTGTGTCCTGGGTGGTTTCATCCCCAGGAGAGGATGCTGGTGCCAACCAGCCACACCAGCCCTGTACCTGCAGCCCCTTGTCCCCCTCTGCATCCTCTCAGCCAAGAGATTGGATGCTGGGATTCAGGTGTAGATAACAACATGGCATCTCTGCTAGCTCAAAAGCAAAGAGGGAGAAGGGTATGGGACAACATCTGAGCCGCTCCAAACCACAAGCTTTGATCCTGGGCTAGGTGAGAATTTTTCACAGGTAATAGAACTGGGAGCTACCTCAGGCCCCAGGGAAGGAAAAGGGCACTCACTTTTCCTTAGACTCTGCCCAAAGTATTTATTTCATTATTTGACCTTGATTTTGCTGGATAAGTAACCAAAGTCCAGGATCAGAAGAGGCATCTTCAGAAGTTAGACTGAGCTGTGCCACCAGAATAAGCTGGGAAAAATTGGTGCATTTCACAACTGCTTTCTATTGCTAACCCATCACTATAGTCCTGCATTTAAAAAATCACTTCAAATGAAGGAAAGGGAAAACATTTTTCTTTCTCATGGCTAGATTGTCCTTTTCCTTCCCTTCATAAGAAATATTTTTAATTTAAATGTAAAAGCAAGTTATGGGTATTTACCTCTTTGTTTGTAGAAACAGAAGTAAAATTTGTAGGGTGATCCTTACTTTTAAATATATTTCAGTAGTGTTCATTTATATAATGATAGCCATACATCCTGCATACATGGCTTAATTTGCTTTCTGTATCTTCTTGTCAGATGAGCTCAAGGGCTGCAGAAGAGGTTCCCAAATTACATTTCCCTGAGCCATATTTCAGTATACAAGTAAATGTCCAATTTCTACACATTCTGAGCACCAAGTTGCAGACCCCTAGGACTACACCCTCCTTCAATCTGAAAACCAAGACCTAAGACTCAGAAAGAAAGCCCATGCTGAAGGCTCCTTCAGCAGAGGTTTTATGCTTGAATCAGTAACCTGCTCAGTAGGCTTGCCAGCTTTTCCCAGTAATAACACTTCACGTTAGTTATTTGAGCTCAGATGCAGCATTTGCAGAAGAAAAACATTCTGCAGTTTACTATTCTGGAACGATATGATTGTTGTGTTGTCAATAACGAGAAGGATTACAGAGTAGGCGAATTTGTTACATATATGTATGGCCCATGAAATACATCCCTTTATGAATCTTTAAATATTATCAGCCTACAGTAATTGTTACTTACACTCCACCCACTTCAGCCTTCTTTCCTTCCTTCCTTCTTCTCCTCTGAAGAATAATTTGACAGTTACATTCTTTGAGAAAGTTGAAGTACAAAATTATTTCTGTGTCTAACAGGAACACAAGTATGCTAGTGTAAGAGCTATGAGTAGAAAAGCTGCCCATTTTTTTAAAAGGTTGCAGAGTTCACAGGTTGGGCCAGTTGCTGCCAGGGTGGAGTTCTAACTGTTTGTTATTGTCATCACCTGTCATTTTCATTAACTACCTCTCGTTGATGGTTAAGAATTCCCCCTTTTGTCGAGTGACACCCGGACAGTGAACAGGAGGGGACATCGGAGTTGGCATGCAAATGACCTCCGAACCAGCATGCAACGGGAGAAGCCCCTCACGAAACCTAGAAAAGAAACCCTAAAAACAAGGAGCCAACACAAAATGGACGAATCAAAATGATGTCTAGACGTGAGGAACAGAATCTAGTATCTGCTAAGACCCTCTTTACCCCTCACCTTAACCTCAAGGATGTCAGCTAGACGAGGACCTCAAATGTTAAACCAGAAAATTAGGGACTCTTCAGATGTTCTCGCCGTGTATGGAAGCCCTCAGCTCTGCCTGCAAACCAGCAGACAAAGCTGCCTTTTAATAAAGGCATTAAAAAGGAGAAAGGCCTGTGTTTATTTCAGCAAGTACAGTTACAAAAATGTGGACAACTTTGAAATGCTTTGTTGGGGGTTAGGTTTCTTTCCTTTTGTTCCTATTTACTTATACAATTTTTCCCCTCGAGTTGCAAAGAAACATTAACAACCGGGTCCTTAAGAAAAACAACAGAAGTGGCCAAGCTCAGGGGAGGAGGGCATCTGCTTCTGTCCGGGAGTTTGGCTCCGAGGGACAGAGATACCGCAAGAACTGGGCTGGTAAAGGACGGGCTGGGGCAGCGCCTGTCCCGCTCTCTCTCGGCCTCAGAGGAGCACGCTCGGAGCTGCTGCTCGGGGAGGGGAATCCGCTGCTGATGGAGCCCAGCCCAGAGCTGCTTCTCCTGCCATGGGGGAGCCTCTGCTTGTGAGAGCAGCCACAGAACCTCACTGACACCCACCTCACCAAGAGAGGGACCTGTTCCACCTGCTCGGGTGCCCGGGATCCTGAGCCTGCCTCTCCCTGAGAGCCCCTTAATTTCAAAATTATAATAATTCAGAGGATGGGGTTTACATTTGCCATTCCAAGGGAGGCTCCTGCCTTCCTTAGAAGATACCTGTCTTTCAAGCCAAGACACCCTCATCCATATGAAAGCAAAAATTAAGATGTTTTGTACAGCTGAGATGGTCTGGAGAAACCTAAGGATGTGGTGGAATGGGAAAAGGCAGAAGGAATTAAACCTTCACCCCCTACTGCAGACCCAGAGCTATCCTCACCAGCATTGTAAAGTAGAATTTATAGCTAAAATCAGGAAAATAGATGGAAGCATTAGGATCACAGGTGCTCCTTCACTGACAACCTATTATAAAACTCCAACTGTGTCCAAAGTTATAAAGCAATTTCATAGTTATATTTATCAGGATGAAAAATGTACAAATCCACTTCTCTAGCAGTTTTTTTTCCTTGATATGTCATTGTTAAAAGATTCCTGCTGCACCTTGCAAGGCTTCCCCAGATGTTGATCCAGTGCTGCAGTGAATGGCAACCGTAGAGCCCACACACAGGAAAGAGACACTCAAGCCCTGCAGCAAGGGGAAGGAGGAGGCTCCTAAGAGGGGAACAAGGTAGAAGCCCTTGTCCACAAAACTCCTGTGGTAAACAGAGGCCAAAGAAATCCCAGCAAGTGAACATAATTTTTTTTTTAAATGCACAGAACAAGATATAGAGGCCAAGAAAATAAAAGGACATTTTCAGTAGACATATTCTCAGAGTGAGGGGGTGAAAAGAAGGATGTTTGTGAATGGTGAATAAGCAGCCTTTCAGGCTGACAGCCATACTGAGCCTCCAGCCAGGGCAGGGTGCAGCCATTAACAGAGCTGGAGAAACTGGAGAAGGCACAAATTCTGCACCTTATGGCACCTGTGTGTTAAGAGCAAAATTCAGCTGTTTCTGGGTGCATTTATAGAAATGAAATCAGGGGTATTAAAATGATGTCTTCAAAATCACATCATGCATTACAGGCAGAAAGGAAACCTTTTGTACTGTACATGCAAACAGATAAGAGTGTCTTACCCACAGCTCATACACAGTGTTTATAGAAATCAGCCTTTGCTGAAAACAACTAGAAACTGCTCACTTATGACCAAACAGGCTTGGCTTACTCAAATGCCATTCTGAGAATCCAAACATGAATTTTCACCAATTAATTATTTTAAAAGTAAAATAAAATTTAAATACCTGAGAAAATGAAAGAATCTGCTTAAGAGTATCTGCCCAAGCATACTGGAGAATATTCCTGCAAAAGGGACGGGAATGTATAGAAGGAGATGGGGACCATGCTTCACCACCCTACCAAAAAAATAATTAAATAATTAACCCTAGGGAATTTGCATTCACGTGAGCAGCAGACACAGTTCAAAATGAAAATCAGGGTCATGAAGACAGGGTTTTAGCAGGGCATAACCAGGAGAAGGCATTCCCAAACTCTTATCACCTCCCCAGGGGCTGATGGGGGTCTGTTTAAAGGCAGTATAATGGTGCTTTCAAAGATCTTACAAGAAATATATGTACAGCAGTCAGGACCCAGCAGGGGAAAGAAAAATGTCATGAGAATCAGAGCCCTAAGGGAGTTCTGAAAAGGTTGCTGCACAGAGGTGGCTGGAACTAGGCCTGAAGGCATGGTCTCACCAACAAGGATATTGTGAAAAATTAGAGATCGGTTTACAAACCTATTTTATCTCTATTCTGTTTTTCCCATTTACTTTATGTTTCTCTATTTCTTTATGTTACTTACTATACTTGAATATTGTAATGGAATCTGGATTTTAAAATTATTTTTCTCCTCTTTAGAGAATTCACCATCAGGTGAAGGTACAGCCAGATCCACCTCAATGCCCTGAACCTCTCAGGGTCTCACAAGTCCATGCTGATAACCAGCAGGAGAGCCAAGCCCTGCTCAACATTTAGCACTATTAAATTATGACACCAAATAAATACATGTAGGTACCACCTTATGTTATATTTAACATAAAGACAGAAAACAGGAATGTCTCTTGTGTTAGGACCTTGTGTCAGAAGAACAATAGATGATGTATAGAAGACACAACCAAAATGAGCTGAGAAAAGTGAGTGTCATTCTGCAGATCTCACCAGGCTGGGAACAGTGCTCTGGGGACACTCATGGGGAGCAATGGGAGCTGGAGAGAGGACAGCAGTGGTTGTCCCCTGGCAGCACAGGTGAAGCTGCACCTCAGATCCTGGGCTCACTTTTGGGCAACTCCCTAGAGGAAGAATATTGCTGTGCTGGAGAGGGTCCAGAGAAGGGCATGGAGCTGGGGAAGGGTCTGGAGCACAAGTCTGAGGAGGAGCAGCTGAGGGAACTGGGAGTGTTTAGCCTGGGGAAAAGGAGGCTCAGGGGTGACCTTACTGCTGTCTCCAACTCCCTGAAAGGAGGCTGTGGTGAGGTGAGGGTCAGTGTCTTCTCCCAGCTGTCAGTAACAAGAGACAAGAGGAAATCACCAAATGTTGCTCCAGGGGAGGTTTAGATTGGGTACTGGGAAAAACATCTTCATGGAAAGGGTTGTGATGCACTGAAATAAGCTGCCCAGGTAAGTGGTTGTGTCGACATCCCTGGAAGCATTTACAAGACCTGTAGGTGTGGTGAAGAGGACAGGGGTTAGTGGTGGACCTGGCAGAATTGGCTTAATGGTTGGACTTGATGATCTTAAGGGTCTTTTCCAACCTAAATGACTCTATGATTGTATGATGGCAAATGGGAGTGAAATAAATGGGGCAGCAGAACTGACTGGGAGGTGCTGGGGAGGAGTTACTCAATTGCACACCAAGGGCACGGCTCGGGGCTCTGCCAAGCACAGGTGCTCACAGTGGAGAAAAAGGCACAGCCACAATGGATCCACTCTGAGCACTAAGGCATGAAAACATCTGGGCCCAGAGTCTTTCCTGAGCCAACTCCACAAAGATACCAGAAATTATGCAAGTTAAGATGCACGTCTCTTTACAAAAATGATGCAATAATCAGTGTCTACAGTTCGATTATGAGATAATTAATTTTAATTGCATATTACATTCTCATTGAATTAAAAGATTTGAAGACTTTGACTATTTTTATATTTCCCTTGCCATACATTTTGTAGTCTGTGCTATTTAGAGATAGAAAATTGCAACTATTTTAAAAACACGACAATGACTTTCACCTCCCTGAGGGAAATCCTGAATTATTACCTTTGATGGCATCAGGGTTACATCCTTATTCTGTTAGAGAAAATAATTTGAGACCTCTTCTTAGCTTTGCTTTCCACCTATTTAGAGAGCCCTGAGTTCCCAAGACTTAGGTGGAAATGCTCACCATTTATTAGGTGGAAGAGGAGAAATTATGTTTGATTTTTTTCTTCACTGGAAAATGTTGGAAATAAAAACTTTTGTTTTGCCACATCTACCTGGTGCCACTCATTAAGCAGGAGTGTTTCTGAAACCATGGTCAGCTCCCTCCCAGGGGAATGGACTGGCACTCTGCCCCAGGCCACACACATTGCTGCTTCTACAGCCACTCCATTCCTGACTCCAGCATGACTTTTCCAAGTGCAAGGGAGGGTGACTGAGGTTGGACATTGCTCCATGCAGCAGAGACGGGTTTTGCCTGTTCTGATTTTCCATTTTTTAGCTCCTGCCAGCAGTGAAGCATTGAGCAAAATGTCCCCACTCCAGCCCTAGAGGATTCATTGTAATAAGTCACTGGCTGAATTGCACCCCATGGTCCCACTGTGAGCGAGCAAATCACCAACTTCTCCAATTGTTCAAATATCTTCTCAAGGACTTGCTGAATAAGTCATGCCAGTAATCTGCAGTTTGTAACTTCCCATCCAGCCATTTGCAGCACATATTCAAGATCTGGCCTTTGAAGCTGACTGGGTTCCCAGGGATTTGGATCCCGAGCCAGGAGGCTCTGCTTTTTCACGGGACAAAGTAAGAGCTTTCTGTATTGGCCTTCAGCTGTGAAAAGTTAGCATTTTCTGTGCCACAAGCATGTCCAAAGAATAAGGGAGAGCAGAAAGACCCTCACCCTCCATTTCCATGATGCAATGTGTACTCCATCTCCCAGTCTGACCCCAGCATGCCTGCCTTTCCCAGCTGGATGTGAACACCCACACTCCCTGTCTCCAAATGTACAGAGGAGGAGGCTTCATGACTGTCTGACATAAAATGCAAGATACCAAGGATGTGGAAAGGAAAGAATAAAACCTGGGTTTAGAAGCATATCCCCACTTTCATGTTTAAATACATACCTTGCCTATGCAAAGTGGTTTTTTCCAGCATCAATGTCCCCTTGTGCCCACCCTTTTGTACCAAGGAGGAGATTTATGCTCTATCTTTCCTCAGATCCCAACATTTTAGACTCAAAGAAAATGTGATGACAAGTTTTATATATACTTCTAAGATATTCCTACCTTATACCCCTTATCTCTGTTTTCTTTCCCAGGCATTCTTGCTCTTGCATGTTTTACTGACACTGGGAGGTGTGAAGATATTGATTACGCATCTCTTTCTGACACACCACAAAATATTCCATCTCCTGTCTCCACACTGGTGACTGGCTTACATGGCAGGTTTCTTGTCTAGGTAGAAAACACATCAAAAATTGCATTACATGCTGCTGTTGTTTTTAATAGAAATATTATTCAACTCACACAAGTTTTCTTCAGGAGATTTTTTTCATTTCACTTAATGTTGAACCTTCTTGGAATTTGACAGGTAGACAAAAGTTCCCAGAGGCTGCTGTTGCTCAGCTCACCATGTTGGCTGTGTTAAAATTCTTTTATCCTGAGATCAGTGGTCATGGGCAAGCAAGCAAGCAATTTAAGTTCTGCAATGTACCTTGCAGGTAGGGACCAATCATTTATCTCTTAGCTGTGTCTGGAGTCACTAAACTGAGGCTTATCCAGTTCGATAACTGGTGGAACAAAGGCTACTCTGGCATGAGGGCTGTTTATATTTCACAGGGGCTTTTTTTTTTTTTTTTTTCATTTTTCCCTAAACCATTGGAGGGTCTTGGAAGTGTGTTCCTACAATTCCACCTTCTGGTCCATCTCCCAGAGCCATCCTAAAACTGCAAGGCACACATGTCTACATATCATCACTCAGAACAGCCCAGAGTGAAACCAGGCTCTTAAACAATAGCAAGGGGGTTTCTATGCCATACAAAAATATATTAAAAATACATAATGTAACTTGTCTTAATATACTTTTCTGAGTCTAAAAATATGCCAGACCAAAAGAAACATATTTACATAAAAAGCAGACAAGGTCAAATAACAAAGAAAGCCCTTAATTAGTTGTAATCAACTTTAATTTGCATACCGTATATAATTCCTAAATGATTGTTAATAATAACTTTATATAATGGACTTCCAATTTTCATGAAAATGGCACATTTTGATAAGCAGACACAAAACCCTAGTACTAATAAGGTTTAATTTGCATACATTAGACTGATTATCCAAACAAAAGGATTACAGTATTACTTCTCCATACCTTTATGTCCTTATTATGCACATTTATTAACTTCACAAAAGCTAGCTGTTAGTGACAAACAATAGCCGTGGCTGGAAGAGAAATCTACAGTATGAATAAAGTGCATTTTAATGCTAAGGAGCAAAGTTTATACTGCATAAATGTTTTGTTTAACTCTTTCTTTTGCAAAAGGCATTATTGCTTAGTATGGCAGGCACCATCAGATGGATAAATCACTTTTTTGTTATGAGATTTATTTTTTTTTCTTTTGGTAAAGAGTAGATTTTCTCAAGAAATTATGACCTGCTCATGCTCACAGTTTCCCAATGCTAAGTTAAAAAACCTGGATGGTGCTTGAACGTGTAGAGAAAAGTGTTTACAATCACAGGATTAAGCTGTTAACTCGTGTGATTCCAGGGCACCGTGTTAATAAATATATTGCCACAAGTTTCGTTTTCACAGCATAAATAATAATACAGGTGGCAATAGCTATTCCTAAGGGTATTACATATACCCTGCAATTAAAGTGTGAGCAAGGGGGAGGGAAAAAAAAAAATCATTAGTAGATCTGGTATCTGAAGCAAACGATGCTCACAAGGGGCTGAGAAGAAAGCCAATAGATGTGAAGCTTAAATTGAATGCCATCCTGGAGCTCCCTCCGTGCTGTGCCAGGGGCTGTGCTGATGTGCAGTGGTGACGGTGATGTGAGAAGAGGATGTCAGCCCTGCTGCAGTTTGTGCCCTCTCGGTGCCATGCGCCGCCTTCAAAGAGAAACGCTGCTTTTGGAGAGTTGTTGTCAGCGTGTTTCCATACTCCACGGACCAGCTGGCTCTTCAGGAAGAGTTGCTACAGCTGTCACCAGCCTTGACTTCTCTGGGATAAATTCCTTCTTGCACAGCCTTTGACCAAGGTCTCCATATCTACATGCAACTGACTTGCTTAACACATATGAGCCACACAAGGCAGTTTTTAACTTGAGTCAGAAGCCATCCAGATGAATGGATGGATATTCATCCTTGGATATGCAGTGAGCATCTGGCAAAGTTACCAAGTAGGGACAACATACCTTTTGTCAGAACCCAGGAAATTCCTCTGGCTGCCCTGGAGGACTCGAGCCCCTGCCCAGGGGGCTCAGAGACCCTGGCACAGAGCCCAGTACCCCTGTGCCTTTGATTTAGCCCTGGGAAAAAACAATTGCCAACCTTTATATGAAGAATTACAAGTCAAGAGAGTTTAAGTAGAATAATAGTTAGTTGGTCACTGGGTGAAAAATAGATTTTTGGGGTTTTTTAGGATGGGGGTCCAGGAGGCGAGATGGAGGAATCTGGGCATGTCCAGCCTTTCTCCTTCTTCTTCTTGGCCTCCATGTTCTGGATGATGGTGGCACTTTTGGATTGGTTTAAGGTAGAAGCTCACTAACACAGGTGATAGGTATTGGGAAGTTATGGTAAATAATGTACACGTAGTTTTTAGTATAAAGAGACAACACCACCTCTGAGGCAGGCAGAGTGCCTCAACCCAACCTGCCAGACAGACCTCGGCAGGTTGGAGAAAGAATGTTATAGATAGGAAATAATAAACAACCTTGAGGACAAGAACAGAAAAATCCTGACTCCTTCTTTGATGGCCGGGCTGGGAAAAAGAAGCCTATACATATCTCAGAGTCACTCTGATCAGCAGAGATTCTGAGAACCTTTTTTCAGAATAATTTCCATCCAACCATTTTGCAAAGGGCTGTGGGAACTGCTTTTTCACCTGTGCAGCTCAAAGCCACTGACTTCCAACTCAATGCTGGTTGGTGCCACAGGGTCAGAGCCCTGGGTCCATCCCCCACCAGGAGCCCAAGGATTTCATTGGGAAGCTGTGAAAGAATAGAGGCCTTGTGGTGCAGCTGAGGGTCTCTAACTGTGAATTTGTTGGTCTAGAAACAGCAGGTGGGGAAAAAACACATTTCAGGGGACATGAAATACATGAGAACATTAAAATCTAGATAGAAACTTAGAGAGATCAGCTTTTTGCCGTAAATATAGTTGGAATTTATGATGATATTTAAAGTGTTTGAGCTCTCTTATAAAGATACTGATCTTTTGAAAGGTATCCAGTATGCTTTTCTTCCAAGGAGACCCCAGAAAGAATGGATGGCCAAGGACAAGTCTCTGGAGCCATGTTCCTGGACCCCCTGAATCAACCTCAATTTGTTCTTAAATATACAGAATAAACATGCCCAGAAGATACAGCAAAGTCCATTCTATGTGCAAAGTGACAGCCACCAAATTCTACTGATATCCACATGGATTTGGTTTCCTACAAGCACTGATGAAAACAAGAGTTTCCATGGCATCCTACATCATCTGGGCATTGCTAAAGGAATCCCGGGTTATGAAGCATATTAATTTCTGCATAGCTTTTAGATTAGTCAAAGAGCTCACAGTGCCAGAAAATGGATTTTTTTCAACCAGAACATGAATACAAACCTGATTTGCTTTTTCCTACCAAATCATAGCTTTGTTTCCATTGAATCATACAGGGTTTGATCTGGCCTCACTTCTCTAAGTGACAATCCTTACACACAACTCCATTAGGTTACCTTTGGTCCCAGACTGCATGTGTCAGCATGTAAATGAAAAGGTTCCTAAGTCACTACTGTTGTATTCATATTCTTCTTCTTCCTAGCACCTCATGGTTCTCCCTGGACACCTGTTGTTCCTTTTGTTTTCTTTTGCAAAAATAGGGGAAAGCATACAAAATGCCTTCTGTCTGGCTCTGCTCCCTGCCTGATCACCAGTTTGTCTTCCTGATATGCATTGCAGGGAAAAAAACCAAAACAACAAAGGTTTCTGTCTGCCATCCTGCAGGTCAGAATCCACCTGTTTTGAAGGTCTTGAAGACTCCTTTATTCATTGAATTTTTGTTCCCACTCCAAAAAAAAAAATTGAAATTTGAGCCCTGTTATGGGATAAAGAATTAAAGTGAGTGTAAATAATGGCCCATTTATTCTCACTTTCCATTCAGAGAAGGAAGACCTGTGCTGCTCCTCTTCTGAGTGATGGGTCCACAGGAAACCTCTGGTAAAGGTTAAACCTCAGAAAGTTTTAAAAATCAGAAGCCATGTTCGGTTTTAGAAACCTCATGGACATCCAGAGCCCTTCAGACATTTTGATAATATTTAGAATACAGACAAAACAAAACCTGAAAGGGAATAAAGCCAAACCATCCTTTCTAGTTCTTGTTCAAAAGAAGAAAATGAGATTTTCCCCAGCACTGCTATACAAAACAGATGATAGCACATCCTCTGCTGGAGGAAACAACCAGGCTGCTCAAGTAGCCCCTGACTCACTTAGAGCCCAGCCAAATTGTTCATCAGTTCCCTGGGTTTTTAACACAAAAGCCATCATACAAATGTTCTTTCACTCATGAGAAAGCCCCTTTTTCTGGATAAATGAAAGGTTCTGTGTTCGGGTTACAAAGCAGGAACAATAATTTTGTTAAATCCAACGCTTTTTGTTTAAAATTAGTTTTGTGTGGCTCCATAATATTATTTTTAAATTTTAAGAATGGAAATAATAGGTGAGCTTTGTAAATGACAAGTCTTTTTCAAGGTTTGATAAAAAGCTAAAAAAACAAGAAAGCACATTGATTCCAAACAATAACTTGCACCCAGTGAATTCAAGATTTTGTAATCTGTGCATAAGAATGGAAATATGTCTATAGAAGTTTCTAAAAACTGTATATAAAGGGGAAACCTTAAAACATATACTCCTTTATTTTATTTTATTTTTGAATTGAAAACTTTGACTCAGCAGTCCAACAAGTTGCAGCTGTTGGAATTGCTGAGCCAATTTACAGGCAAATTGATTTTTTATTTTTCCATTAAGATAAAGCCCCTTTGAATTAGGAAGGAAGAAGTCTGCTCCCTACCAGACAGTTAATACTTTTCTACAATGTCATGCACACCCAAGGCCCCAGCTATCCATGTTCTTTGGGAGCATAACCAGGGTTAGCACAGACACTTCTAAGAATCTCAATTCTTAATTATTTTGCAGAACAGCAGCTTTTCCTCATTTTTGTTTTCCCACTTAAATCATGACAAATCCAATCTGTGACTGATTTGGATGCCTTGGTAGAAACTCAACTCTACACCTCTTATCAATGGCTTGTCCTCAGTGCAGTTTGGGAGATCTCTGTGGTATAAACCTGGGGACAGCAGGTTCATTGATACCTCAGCACTTACACAACACAGTTTATATCCATTGCACATCCCCTTCCTACAGAGCACAGCACAGCACTCTGAATCTTGCATTAAAGGAGGTGCAGAATGTTAAACAGATAAACAGGGATGGTACACCAGAACAGACCCTTTAGCTATCTGAGCAGCATTCAGCCTTGATTGATAGCAGGGATGCTCCATATGAAGAGGCCAACACCAAAAAAAGCCATGAGGAGCACTGATAGACAGCCACTGAAGAATTTTCTTCATGCATCCATGAGAATCAGCCCGTTCCCAGGAAAAATGTCCATTCCTTTCTGTGAAATGCAGGTTTTTCTTTACCAAAACCATTATTTTAAAACTCTATGAGATAGTGGTGCCCCTAAATGACAGCCAGATGCAATGGTGCCCACAGATGTAGAAAATAATAATAAATATGGTTTTAAGGTTAGATTTTTTTGAGTGGAATGGTCCAACCAAGCTTCACAGACAGTTTGCTCCCTCTTCCCTCTATTCTATTTCACTTCTGGATTAAAACACTCTGATCTTAAGGATAACATCTCCTGAGCAATGAAATGCCAGACCAGCACCAACCCATGCCCTTCCCGGGATCATTCTGATTCCTGCCCTGCCCCTGTGCGGCTGCGATACTGAAATAGAACACAGCACCCCATGAAGGTCACACCGGGGACAGTCACAGACGGTGCAACGTTGTCCTTTGCTCACCGAGCGCTCATTTGAATGTTTAATGGCTCTGCCTTTCAGCTGCGCTCACAGCCCCTCTGCAGTGGGTGCATTTCAGTGGCCTGAGCTCTGTCACTGGCCCGGCTGCAGGCTGCCCACGGGGGAGATGGGGCAGCCCAGCTGCTGCATTCACACTCACACTCACACTCACACACTCACACTCACACTCACACACACACCCTCATCCTATTTGCACAGCCAGGGTGCTGCTGGTGCAACAGGAGGGCAAAGCAGCCGATACCGGGAGATTTATTTGCCCAAGTACAGCCAAACAACAGAAACCATTTGCAGGCAAGCCCTTCTGTGATTCATTTAAAGGAGCCACCGGAGCATTTTAGATAAATACATTTGAGAAAACAATGTTCTCGCTCATGGATATTCCACGAGCAGGAGAAGAGAATACGTTTGACAAATAAATTATTTGTTATGAAGCCTTTGCTCAGTTCTAGTCAGCACATACAAAAGAAAATAACACGGAAGGTATAACATTAAATAAGCCTATGATCATCTTTTTAATTTTTTTAGACCACTGCACCTTCATGCATTAATAATTTCACTGAGTTTCTAAGGCTTACTGTGAGAAAGCTACTTGGGATTTTATCCATGGGTTTTTTAGGGTCAGAAGATCCATATTTCACTCCATCACCCAACCTCCTATTAGATGCACTCATCAGGGCTGTAGGACACAGGGCTCCACACAGTTCTTCTGGTATTTAGACAAAACATTTGCATTAGGTGAAAATATGCCTTCCAGAAAAGAAGTGGTCTTGATTAAAATCCACAGAGTGCTAGGAAATCCACCTCCTTGCAGAAACATCACTGCAGTCAGCAGGGACGGCCAGAGCCTGTGGAGGGAGGTGTGGGAAGGCTGAGATCCTGGGAAAATGACATAGCTGGAAATGGGAGGGAGAGGAAAAAATGTGAAAGGCAGGAGCCTCCTGGGTAAATCTAAAAGAGTAGAAAAGGCCTTTGAGGGACTCTGAGGACCCAAAATGATTGGGATGGGATGGGATGGGATGGGATGGGATGGGATGGGATGGGATGGGATGGGATGGGATGGGAGCTGGCAAAATAGAGAGAGACAGGATTGATGGCATCCCAGTCTCAACCAGCAAACTGACAGCACTGATAGGATTTCATGAAGCCAAGCACTTGGGAACAAAAAACCAAACCAAACCAAAAAGAGAGCTGTGATGTACCAATGAGGTCAGCGACCTGGGGATGATGGCATGCCAGCAAAGGACACACACACCTCTGTCCCCAAAGCAAACCTGGGGCACAAAAGAGGGGAAGGTCTCTGGGAGGGAGAGCAGGCTGTGGAGGGGTTGTACCACCAAGCTGTGTGCCCAGATCTGTTTTTTCAAATGATTTCCAGGAGTACTGGTTTGGTGACTAGGCTCAAGGAATAAGTTAAATACAGTAACTAAATCCAACAGAGTTATGGTAGGTGACAGCATTACTCAGAGAATCACTGCAGACTTGTTCTGCTCATGGCCATGCAAAAAAAACCGTCAACCCAAAAATGAGCTGGGAATGCTTCTGGAGCATGGACCAGAGAAGAAGTTTTGCATTACCAGATATGGGAAAACAGTAGAAGAGAAGTAAAGATGAGACACGTTCACCTAAATTAACTGTTGTCCTCTGTCCGTAGTGAAATCCATATTAACAGAAGAGTAAACTAGTTGATTTAAAAATGACAACTGAATAAAAAATTATTGAGAAAATACTTTTTAAAATTACATCTAGGGAATGTGCCCCATATTTTGCCTAAACATAGACATGGACTAAATCTGAAGTTTATGAACAATTATTCTGGAGTCACCACCACTGCTGATGTCAAACCTCTGTCCAGATGCCAGCTATTACTGAAATTGCTCCCTGAGCTTGCACTAAAACCAAAGTGAGCAACAAAAGCTGGGGATGCTTCTACAGGCAGAAAACAGTGGCACTGCAAGTGCCAAACAGTCCAGCTAACTGTGACCTGCACTGAGACCTGGTGCACAGGGCTCTCCCAACTCTCCCCATGGGCAGCTGCTGCAGCCTCACATCCAGGGCAACAGGATGAAAACTGGCAAAAATGGTGATGAGAATCCAAAAAAAGCAATACTTGCAAAATGAGCTTTTCTCTTGGATGAGAATTCAAACATGCTGAAGTCCAACATCATTCTGCAAAGAGATTTTGGTGCAGTGCCCTAGTGATAGTTGCTGGGTACAGATTACCCAACGCTTAAATTGTCAATCTGCAGTGACGGGACAGCAGTTATCTTACCTGAAATGAGAAGGTTGTTGAGCCATTGAACCCTGAGGTGCAGCCTTCAGGTGACCAGTGACTGGTCAAAGCCCCAGGGGACACAAAGAGATGCTGGTTCTCCCCCAGCTGTCTGATCGCGGCTATAGGGGATGTGCAGCTGTTCTGAGGTCCCGCATCACCGTCTGTAGGGTATCAGACAATTTTTTTTAAGTGTTTCACAAGACTTTAGCAGAAGAATTGAGTAGTTCTGGGCAACAACCCATCTCCACCCATCTCCACAGCTCATCGCTGAACTGTGTGAAGTCAAGGCTGTGCCCAGAAAAGTACTCTCCACAAAGCTGAAAAACATATCGTGAATATGGATTGATATAAAACGCTGTGAGGCTCACAAGGGGAATCATGTGCCAGTTCATGACATCTAAACGGCATCATGCATTTCCCCTCTGCCTGGTACCGAGGCATCCCACCTTCCCCAATGCCCAGCTGTACTGCGTTTGTTCACAGGACCATAGTCCTGAGGCTGGGCGGGGGGGAGACAGGGGGCTGTGCCGGGGGAGGAATGAGACTAAATCACGTCTCTTGAAGACCAGTGGTCGCCTGTGTTTCACTCTCCTGCGCGCTCGGGCGTGGGGCGCTTCAGACCCTGCCGTTCTCTGCGGCTGACCCTGGCTTACCCAGGAGCTGTGGCTCTCACAGCACAGAGCCAGGGGGAGCACGGGGCCAGGGCGCCCAGCACGTCGAGGAACGGGGAGGAAACTCCAGCGAAGAGCTGGGAGGGCAGGCAGAGGAAATACAGTTTCTGTACCTCCCTACAGACAGCTTCTACACAAGCCTTTTTCTTCCGCATAAAGTAGACAATGATAAATCGAATTGTGATATCTATGGTAGACAGTGATAAATCAGGATTTACGGTAGTTGTTATCGTTTTCTTCTCCATTGTAAAAGAGAGTAAAAAATAAACAACAACCAGCTTGTGTAAAAGCCTGGGGATGGGCTGCGGCTGCGGCTCCACCCATGCGCAGGGCTGGCAGGGAGCGGGAACCCACCGGAGGGGTTCCCGACTTGAGCAGCCTGGACCGAGGGTTGCGGGATGCGCCGGGGACGGGATGGGCACCAATTGCTCACGGACCAAAAGCTGCCGTCTGCTCAGTCCGTGGGTCACAACCTTGTGTCGCCGGTGGCCGCCGCAGTGAGGGCGAATCCTCCCCAGCCGAGGCAGACGCTATTCCCTGCGAGGTGAACACAATTTCTCACCTGGTCTTGAACCGATCTTGCACATTTCCAACCACAACGCCTGTAACAGAGCTTCGCCCTGTCTCCGCCCTAAGATCAAACACCTCTCCCCAAGCCTGACAGCGCACTGCCATTTTGTAGCCACATCCCCTCCCAAGGAAGGTTTCAGGGGGCAGCGCTCCCAGCGACGGGGCTCTCTGTAGCGCTAAAGAAAGATGAACAGGGAAAAACAGTGACGAGCCCAAACCCCATTGCAAACGCCGTCCCCGGGCCGCCTGGGCAGGTCCGGGAGAAGGGCGTGCGCCGGTGCTGCAGCCGCCACGGGCAGCCGTCGGGCGGTGGTGCCGCGGCAGCCGCGGAGCCCCGGCCCCGCTGCGCGGCCAGGCGGAGAGCGCGGAGAGCTGCGCACCTGCCCCACGCTCCCAGGCCAAGCGGGGCCGCCCGCTCGGAGGGCAGACGGCGAGGGGGACACCCTGGGCTGGCCGGAGGGTCCCGGGCAGAGCGCGCTGGGGCGCAGCGCCCTCTCCCCGCGGTGGGGATGGGTGGTTTGCACAGAGGGCCGGTCCCGGCAGCGTCAGCGCTCCCATTGCTCCTTCCCGGCAGGGCCCCAGCGGAGCCGGGCGCGGGTGGGTGCGGAGGCCGGTCCCTGGGGAGAAACTCATCGCGGAGGCCCCGGGTGCGAGGAGCCGGAGCGGATATTGTTCTGGCAGTGGCAGCCGAGGGTGTTAATGTAGGCTGGCTGGAGTGAAATAAGGCAAATATTTCCGTTTGTGCCCTCCTGCCTCTCTCAGCACCGGCTGTCAGTCCTCGGGCTTGTTATCCGTACAAGGTATCAGTTTGTTTGGCTGAGCTCAGCAAGGTTTTCTTCTCCGAGCAGAACTATAATTGCTATAATTCTACTGTATCATTTGGATCATTGCAGTATTGTTGTTTTCTCTCTCTCGTTCTCTCCCTGTAATACTGCCATAACGCGCTCCAGTGTTAAATTAGCAGGTTGCAGGGGGAAGGGAAGAAAAGAAGGCGAGGGAGAGACCATAAATGACTAAAAGTTTGTTTAAAAAAATAAATAAAGCAACAAAGTGAATTGGTAGAGGAGAGCTCGCATCGCAAAGCATTTTTGCCTGCGAACGGGAGTACTGCGGGCCCGCCCCACGCCCTGGGCTGGCCGGGGCCGAGTTTCCTCCGGCAGGGCCCGCCGGGGCGCCGGAAAGTGGGGAAGGGGAGGCCCCCCGGCCAGACTCGGGCACAGGGAGACAGGGACCGGGGCGGGGAAGGAGTGAAAACAAGCTGCAGACGGCTGGAAGGCCGCAGCAGGGCTCGCTGCGCTCCGCCCGTCCCCGACAGCCTCGAGCTCCCTCCCGCCGCAGTCCCGGCTCGCACCGCCGGCAGCCACCGGAGGGTCTCGGCGCTGCTGAAGCCCTCGCAGATGCCGCACCGAAGGTCCTCCGTGCCCTCCGGCTGTCGCCTGTGCTGCGGCGGGTCCGGTTCCCCCCCTCGGGCAGGCAGCTCTGCCCGTCCCTGCTCCGCCACTCGCAGTGTCGCGGCTCGCCCGCAGCGGCTCGGCCGGCGCCCGGCAAGGCAGCGGAGGGAAGGCGGATGCGGGCCGGGCTCCCCGGCTGCCGGAGCGCCGCTCCTGGCCCGGTGCTACCCGCGGCTCCGCGCAGCTTCTCCCGGGCAAGAAGCCCCGGCAGGGAAGCCCGGTGGAAAAGTCGCGGTGGAACCGCCCGGCACGGCCAGGGCGAGAGCAAGAGGCGGCAGCCCCTCTGCTCGCCGAGCCTCGCCAAGGGCACCCCTGGGTATTCCTGTCTTTTTTTTTTTTTTTTTGTTGGTTGGCTGGTTTGGGATTTGGGGTGGATCTTTTTTAGTTACCGAGTTAATGAGCTAAATGCCACTCGTGCCGGGGATGGCAAAAGCTCCCTAGAGCTGAGCACCGAAGGCAAACGGAGTAGCTTTGCGTACCCGGCCCAGGAGCACCCGCAAAGCCGGGCCGGGCTGCGGCCGCCCCGCCGGCCGCGCACGTCGGGGCGCTTCCCGCTGGCATCGCCTCGGCCTGCGGATCGGGGGGAAACGAAGAGGGATGAATGAGGGATAGGAACCCCTAGGGGCCCCGCTCCCAGGGAGAGGACGACTCTGGGTTTAACGTTTGTCCCCGCGCACGCACCTTTAGAGCTTGGAAGTGTGTGCATGTGCGCCCTCGGGCATGGACGCAGCCAGAGCGGCGTTTAGCCCACGCCAGCACGGACACAAGCACGCACTCGCCTATCTTTTCTCTTAATTATCTCTGGTTAATTAGGAGACGTCAGTTCCGCACGGCAGTTGTAGCATGAACAGGGAAAATTGGGCTGTCTCCGCTTCGGTGCTCGGGGCTGGGCATCACCCGAACGAGAGGACGGGTTATTTGTGGTGACCGGGAGCAGTTTCTCCGACGTGTTTGTGCTTGCCGAGAACAGGAGTGCACACATGAGCGGGGACGGGCAGCTGTACCGTGCCCATCAAAACTGAGCCCAAACTGACCGGACAGGGAGCCTGAACTCGTGACCGCCCAACAGGGAAGGGAAAGGAGGGAGCATAAAAAATGGTCAGAGGTTTTCCGGCCCCGAAGCGGCGTGGAAAGCGCCGGCGGAGGGGAGATATGTGTGCGGAGAAAGGCGGAGGCTGTCAGGGCAGGGAGGAGTCGGGCGGACAGCACCGGGCTGCGCGCCCTGCCCTGCCCGGGGGAAGCTCTTCCCGGCTCCCGCACTCGGCTGGGTCGGTCCCGGCCGCTGCAGGCGCTGCGCAGGTGCTGCCGCGGAAAGCGCCGAGCGCGGACGCGACATTTCAAACAGCGGCGGCGAGCGCGGCGAGCGAGCGGCCCTGCGCAGCACTGCGCCCGGCGGGCGCTGCCCGCGGGAAAACGCGGCGCGGATCCCCCGGCACCGCCCACGCCATCCCGCCCGGGAATTGCCGGGGGCTAAGGAGGGGTCGGGCGGGGAGCGGGCTGCCGTCGGGGCGGGGGGGTGGGGACGGAGCAAGGCGTGCCACGGGAACTCCGCCGCCGCCCATCCCGGACGCCCCCGACGGCTCCCCCGAGCGGGTCCCCGCCGGCTGCCGCCCCCACGGAGCGGGGGCGGAGCGCGGCGGGAGGGGCGGGGCGGGGCCGGGGGCAGCGCGGCGACTCGGGGCGGGCGCCGATCCGGGGCGGTCCGAGCCGGGCTTTGCCGGGCGCCGTCTGTCGGCGGCCGCCCGGCCTCCGGCGGGAGCCAATCAGGGGGCGGCTGCCCGCACGTGGAGCCGAGGGGACTCAAGAGCGCCGCGGCCGCCGCTCACTCCCCCCGTGACGGGCGTCCCGGCGGCACCGGGCAGCGCCGCGGGGGCGTCCGCGCCGCCGCTCCCGCCCCGGCCCCACGGCTCGGCCCCGCTGCCGCCGCCATGAGCGGCCCCTACCCGGAGGAGAGCTGCGCCGAGCGCCCCGAGTGCAAAAGTAAATCGCCAACTTTGCTGTCCTCCTACTGCATCGACAGCATCCTGGGCCGGCGGAGCCCCTGCAAGGTGCGGCTGCTCGGTACCGCGCCCACCCTGCCCGCCATCGCCGCCCGTCCCGACACCGACAAGGCCGCGCAAGGTAAGCCCTACCGTCCCATCCCGCACGTCCCGTCCCTTTTCCCCGGCATCGGGCAGGCCCGGCTGAGTGTCCCCCATTCCCTGCACAGCCTGCGGCTCGGCTCCGGCCCCACTCCCCGCCTGCACCGCACGGCCGGGCGCCGCCTCGGAGCTGCGGCCGCTGTTATCCCGTTACCGTGCTCGTTAGCGGCTGCTATGCTGCCAGGAAGCGCGGCCAGAGCCGTGCCCGGAATTCGTCACAATTCTTTCCCTGGGGGTCGGGTACCGGCGCTTTAGGCTGCTCTTGCTTTCGATATGTGTGTAATTTTTAAAGCCGAAATAAATCGGTGCGAGATGCGATCCGTGTGGGGGGAAAGCCTGGCCCGTTCGCATTAAAACCTGTAACGGGTTTCGGCCAGCGAGCCGGGGCCGCGCCCGGCAGCAGCCGGGGCAGTGATAACGGGCCGCCGGCAGCCGCCGCCCCCGGCCCCAAGTTGGGAGCAGCCCCCTCCGGAGCCGCGGGGAGCCCGGATGGGCAGCTCCCATGGGCGGCCTCGCTCCCGCTTTTCCCGGCGTACACTGGCGGGCGGGATTGTTTCCTACAAAACCAAAACTACACTTGGGGAGGGGGGGAAGATTATAGGAGGGGGGGAACAAAACAAAAAAAAAGCCAGCGGAGGAATCCCGGGCCGCCGGGCGGGCGCACTGGGACTGCCGCTGCCCCGCCATGTGGGATGTGGTCCGGCGCTGACCGCTGTCGGAAATGTGCCGGCGCAGGCCCGGGGCTGCCAGAGCCCCCTCAGCCTGTCCCGGCCCCGTGCGGGGCGTCGGGCCAGGCTCAGCGGCCCGGAGGAATTTCTTGCTAGGCTGGGAGCAGCGGCGCGGGCCGGGGCCGGCCTGAGGGACGGGGCAGGAGGTAGAAAATGGTGCACGAAGGATGGCTGAGGGACTGGACTCTTGCTCTGGGCTCTATTCGCGCAGATCCTACTGACCGTGTCTTTCCTTCTCTCTTCCTTTCTTTCTTTCTTTTCTCCGTACCCTTCTCCCCGCCACGCCTGCCCGCTCCGTCCGACTGCTGCGGCCGTCTACTCCACTTTCATGGCTTAGGGTCCCCTAAGGCCAGTCCCCCCTTCGAGCCGGCCGAGCTGCACCTTCCCCCCAAACTGCGCCGGCTTTACGGGCCAGGCGGGGGCCGGCTGCTGCCGCCGCGGGCGGCGGGGCCGCGGGGGGACCGGACGGAGGGGCGGCCGGAGGGGGGCGCGGGCCCCGTTCCCGCTGCCGCCCCGTGGGACACGCTGAAGATCAGCCAGGCGCCCCAGGTCAGCATCAGCCGCAGCAAAAGCTACCGTGAAAACGCGCCCTTCGTGGCGCCGCCGCCCGCCCGGGACGAGCTGGGCAGCCCCGCCGCACACGTCGAGGAACGGCCGGGCCCTGCCGCGCCGGCCGCGGAGGAGGAAGAGGAGGAAGAGGACGAAGAGATGCTGGAGGAGGACGAGGACGAGGAGGAAGAGGAGCTGGAGGACGACGAGGAGGAGGAGCTGCTGGGCGAGGACGGCGGGGGGCTGCTGAAGGATGCCCGCCGGGGCGCCACCGCGGCCCCCGGGGCGGAGGGCGGGGATCTGTCCCCCAAGGAGGAGCTGCTGCTGCACCCCGAGGACGGCGAGGGCAAGGACGGCGAGGAGAGCGTCTGCCTCTCGGCCGGCAGCGACTCCGAGGAGGGGCTGCTCAAGAGAAAGCAGCGCCGCTATCGTACCACCTTCACTAGCTACCAGCTGGAGGAGCTGGAGAGGGCCTTCCAGAAAACCCACTACCCCGACGTCTTCACCAGGTACCGGCGCCGGGGCCCCGGCCGAGCGCGGAGCGAGCGAACCCCGGGGGGACGGGACGGGCCGCAGTGTGCTGTACCCCCGCCCCCGGCGGTGAATCCTGCCTCGGGCACCCCCGGGCTGGAGGAGACGGGGAACGGGGCCGGGTTCAGGGGGGACCCAGGGCCGGCAGAGCCCGGGCAGGCCCGCCTGAAGGCCGCCGCCGGGCGCTATTTTTACCCGCTGCCCACCCCTCCTCTCACCGCGGCCGCTCCGGGATCGGTTTCGCGCTGCTCGTGGGCTGGAGCCCGGCCCGGGGAAGCCCCGGCAGCGGCAGAGATCAAAGCGCCGCTGCCTAAAAATACCGGCCCGGCACGTCGGGACCTCTTGGTGCCCGCAGTTGCCCCCAAGGAGCCCAGGGGGGCTCAGCCCGGCTCTGTCCACACTTTCGGGGACATTTTCCCGTTGAAAATGGGAGGTCGGTGGTGGCGGGTCTGGCCAGCGGCTCCCCCGCGGGAAGCGCAGGCAGGGAGAGAGGCAGAGCCGCCAGCCCTCTCCTCGCGCTGACCGAAAATTGCAGCTCCCCACTCCCGCCTTAAGACTAGAGGGGGGATCGAGTCCCCAGAATCGCAGTTTTCGATCCTGAAGACCCTCCCGGTTTCTCGTTTGTTTTGCCCGGGGGTTGGGGTTCGGGGCAGCGTTGGAACAGGAGTGTTCACGGGGGCATTTTTTTTCCCCTGGACCTCGGAGCCGCGCATCTCCCGCGGTGCTCACCTCGGGGCGCCGCCTGGCCCCGGCCCCGGGAGCGGCTGCCCGGGCTGTGTATGGACGTGCCGCAGTTTTTTCGTTGGTGTTTTTTTACGGCTTTGGGTTTTGCTCCAGGGCTTTTCACGCCCTGAGGGTGCGGGGCTCCGGCTACGGCAGGGTCCCAGTTATGCTGGGAATGCTCCTCTCTGGGACACGGAGCTGATGAGCTATTTTCCAGTGCCTTAGTGTTTTCCGATTTACCTTAATTGTGGCAATGTGAACCTCCGTGTGGAGCTTCCCGGCTGCCGTCCCCTACACGGCAGCTGCGGCTGGAAGTGGCCGAATTTGGGGAGCGGCGGGGAGGGAATGCCAAAACCCTGGAGTCCCAAGAGGCGCCCAGCTCGGCGGCCCGGAGCCGGGCCGAGGGCGGCGACAGGCGGTGTCCGCCCGCGGCCCGGCCCCGCTCGCCTCGGGCACCGGGATTTCGGGCGCGGGCGATTGGAGGTGCCCCGGGCTGACGGCGGCGTCTGTGTCTCCCCCAGGGAGGAGCTGGCCATGAGGCTCGATCTGACAGAAGCCCGAGTGCAGGTGAGTGGCAGCGGCGGGACCGGGACCGGCGCGTCCCTCGGCGGCGCCCGGGGAAGGGTGGCCTGGCCCCGCCAGGGCCGAGCCATCGGCTGGCGGATCCCCGTGTGATTAAAACTCAGGGCTCCCGTTTCGCTTGTTAGAAACCCGCTCGGCCGCAAGTCGGGTATTTGGCTGTCATCAAATCTCCAATCGGGCTTCATAAAAGCCCACTTAGTGCTAGAACAAACAGGGCCATTTGAAGGCGAAATGTTGTTTGATTTCCTCTCCGCCTGCACAAGGAGCTGGCTAATGCTATTTGATTTCCCATTTTTGATAGCAATAAGCCTGCATTGATCTAATAGTGAGTGAGTGCAATGCTATTAAAGGTGTTTGCCGCCCCATACCAGAGTGCATTTCCCAACCCGGGTCTCATAACCAAAGAGACGATAAACATTGGGATGCCCTGATTGCCAACAGAAAACAGATGTCTCTGGGTTTGAAGCTGAGCAAATCACTTTACAGTTAAAATCGGGCGCTGATAAAGCATAATAAATTCCATATGGCTCATTTAATACACAACAGCTTCTTGCATTAGAGGGGCTAATGATGAGATTTGTCCCCTCCTTTCTGTTGACACATTTCTCCATTGTCAAACAGAGATGTGACAGCAAATCAGTATTTTCAGCTCAGGGGAACAAGTCGTGGGAAAGTTAAATAACTTTTTTAACAGAAAGACACCCCCTTTCTTTCTCCTCTATTCATGGCAGAAGATGTAATTAAGTGAATATGAATTATGAGAGTCCCTTCGTTTACCTTTGGGTCTACTCAGACTTATTAATTCAATAAGGGGGAATTGTAGTGAGGACAGCTTGCTAATTGAGTTTTAGCGGGGAGAGACGCTCCCTCCGTGCCAGGCTGTTGCCTTCCGCACGAGCACAATGACTCTTCGTCGTGGGTGCCCAGATAGGCGTGCGTGGAGATCGATTCCCGCTGAACAACTGCAGGGAGACTCACAGCGCTGCTGCCTTTCTGCTTTCCGGGAAAGAAGGGTCTCATACTGAGCTTACAAAGCCCAGCATAACAGGAAAAACTCTGCCCACACCTGTCCCAAAAGATTTACAAGCGTCTGTCTCTCAAAGTCTCTGTCTGTAGGTGCGTGTGATGGCCCCTCACTTGGTTATTATATATATAATAACGGAATCTTTTCTTTTCCTTTGAAATGCAGTTTATTTTCCTCTACGTCTCTCCTGCTTTAAGCAGTTTTATTTCACGATTTTTGCTTTGTGGGAGGGGTAAAAGAAAGGACGGCAGTGCCATGGCATCCTAACTAACTTTCATAAAATAGATCTTAAAAGGGCAGCCTTGAAATCTATATTTGTTGCTTTGGTTGCCTCACAAATTATTTATTCGTTTCCGATATTAGTGAAATTACGATTTTTTTCCCTCTCTTTAAATCTGAAGGGAAAAAAAAGTCTAACGATCCCCAAACCATATAATTTGTAAATATGCCCTTTAACGAAAAAAAAAAAAAAGTCGCGGTGTGGGTGTGAGTGCGGAATAATTCTCGCGTAGTCCTCTTGGGAAACCGTACTGCCGCTGCTCCAGCGCAGCGGGAGCCGCCTCCCGCTCCGCTATCTGCCCGCACCGCCGACCTGCCGCCAAGGTGTGCGGGGGTGCGGAACTCCTGCGCCCCTCGGGGAGCCGGGGCGCGCCGCAGGGCCGGGGCTGGCACCGAAAGCCGTGGGTCGGCCCGGCCCGGGGCTCGGCGCGGCACCGGCACACGTGGCCCCCTTTGGGGCGATCCCGCTTCGGGGGCGGCGGAGGAGCGGTGGCCGTCGGGCCGGTGCGGGGCTCCTGCGGGGCTCGCCGCTCCGAGGGCGCGGGCAGGCGTATTAAAACCGGTTTTTCTTTTGGCTTTCAGGTATGGTTCCAGAACCGTAGGGCTAAGTGGCGGAAGAGGGAAAAGGCTGGGGCTCAGACACACCCCCCAGGTTTGCCTTTCCCTGGTCCCCTGTCAGCAACTCACCCCCTCAGTCCATACCTTGATGCTAGTCCTTTCCCTCCTCATCACCCAGCTCTAGACTCCGCCTGGACCGCCGCCGCCGCCGCGGCCGCCGCCTTCCCCAGCCTGCCGCCGCCGCCCCCCGGCTCCGCGGCGCTGCCCCCCGGCGGGACCCCGCTCGGCCTCGGCACCTTCCTGGGCGCGGCCGTGTTCCGCCACCCCGCCTTCATCAGCCCCGCCTTCGGCAGGTACCGCCCGCCCCCTCCCCGCGCACCGGCACCGCGCTGTCCTGAGGCGGGGGCGCCGGGCTGATCGCGGCCCCACACGGGACCCGCCGCGCGCGGCCGCCCCGCCGTTCGAACTTGGAGCGCCTCGCAGCCGGCGCCGATTGGGCGCCGCGCGGGTCACGTGCTTCCGCCGCGGCCGCTCATTGGGCGGAGGCGGCTCCTCGCCCGCCCCCCGCGCGGCCGCGGGTTCCCCGTGGGGGCGGCCGGGCCGGGGCAGGGCCCCCGCGGGACCGGCCCGCGGAGAGCGGTGCTCCCACTCAGAAATTAAACCCTTGCGTGGGTTTCCCTACGTGCACGCGTGGCCTCTGCTTTGCTTGGGGCGGGGGTTGCCGGTATATTTGGCCAGTCGGGATGAACAGGAGCCGCGACATCCCGGGTGCCGTGAGCCGCTCCGGCCGCGGGGGGACCGTCACGGACAAATTTTTAGCCGCGGGCATGAGTGGGGCTGAGCAGCTTCCACAGGCTCGCGTCGGGACGAGCTCCCGCGGAAGCCGCAGGCGAGTTGCGGGCAGCGCCGGGCGGCCCCGGCAGCGCTGCTGGCGGAGCCGGGGCGGCTCCGGGGAACGGGGGGAGCGAGCGCTGCCTGCCCGGGACCGGGGGCTTTTCCCCGCGCATCCCCCGGCCACTGCCCCCCTGACTGTGGCAGTCAGGGAGGACCAGGCTCAGCGATTTTTCCTCCCTTTTTTAAATTTTTTTTTTTTTCCCAAAAAATCTTTTGCCTGCCCGCCGTCGGGTACTTCCAGCGGGTCTCTGTCCCCTCGCGTCCGCGCTTGGTGGGGAGGAGGCGAGCGGGGCCGGCGCTCCCTGGCGCGGCGGTGACGGCCGTCTGTGCTTCCCTTGCAGGCTCTTTTCCACCATGTCCCCCCTGGGCAGCGCCTCCAGCGCCGCGGCCCTGCTGCGGCAGCCGGCGCCGGCCGCCGAGGGCGCGGTGGGCTCGGCGGGGCTGGGGGACCCGGCCAGTGCCGCCGCCGACCGGCGGGCGTCCAGCATCGCCGCCCTGCGGCTGAAGGCCAAGGAACACGCCGCGCAGCTCACCCAGCTCAACATCCTCCCCGGGAACAGCACGGGGAAAGAGGTGTGCTAAGGCACGGCTGCCGTCCGCGGGGTGCGGGATAGGGTTTTTTTAGGGGGGAGAGAAAAAAGAGGGGGAGAAGAGGAGAGTAAATACGCGAATCAATAAAGGTCACCTCAGACAGCATGAATCAAGACCAAACGGGGGGAAAAATAATGATGATTTTTAAAAAAAAAGAGGACCAGCAGCTGAGACTGTAGTAGGTCCTCAAGTTAGGAACTTGGGGAAAGTGAATGCCTCTCGCATCATCCCTCACACGAGTGAAACGACACTTAAAACCTCCTGAATAAGTAACTCCTTGGCTGGTACATTTCTTAAATGTACGACATGTCCATTTCCTCTATGAACGTAAGGGGGGAAAAAGTAAAAAAAAAAAAAAAAAAAGAAAAAAAAAAGAAAAAACCCTAATAAAAGTTACTATATATTAGCGTTTCGTACACTAAATATTTTTCCTTCTGTTTATCTGGCAAGAAAAAAAAAAAAAAGAAAGAAATAGAATTGTAATTAAGAAAGTGAAACAAAAAACAATAGAGAAGCTAAGAGAGGTGGAAAGCTACCCACATCTTCTTAAAATAGCATCCTAGGATGTTAAGTTGGTCAGTTAGAAGCGCTGGAGAACTATTTTACATGTTGCAACGAGCTGCATATGCTAACCAAGGATGCTGACAGTGCAAACTGAAAGTAAATTTGATGCTGTAAGATAACCAGTGCACTTAGGGGAAAGGGTATATCTTTTTCTTGTTATATTCTTTATCACTACACCAACCAAGGTTTTTATATCAAACCAAAGCGAAATACACTGCTAGAATATGGACTGTTTAAGTCACTAAACTGTGATTATTAATTCTGTACATACCATTGTTATAAAAAAAGAACAGAGCTTTGTATATTTGAAAAGTTATAAAACAATTGCACTCAGTGTAGTGTTGTAAAAGTTTGTCATTCTGTAGATTCTTACTGTGTTGTAGATATAATAGGTTCCTAGACAAATATTTATGTACAAACTCTTTATTTAACTTATTAACTGTAGAGGTTTCTGAAACCCTCAAGAGGCGATGGTACAGTACTTTTTCGTGTAATGTCGTTATTGTTAACACTTTTCCTTGCTATCCGGTGGAGAAGTGCCACGTTCAGAAAATAAACAAAAATATATGTTTAACAAAAAAAAAAAAAAAAAAAAAAAAGGCATCAAAAGAAAAAGCAGAAAGCCCTGCTGTCCTTGCGGGGCCGGGGGCGGCCGGGCCCCCCCGCGGGCCGGGGTGGGCGCGGGAGGCTCGGCCGGAGCCGGGAGTGCCGGGACGGACGGGAGGTGCCGCAGCCCCGTTTGCGAGCGGAGCTGCGGAGCGCGGGGTGCTGCGGCACCCACCCAGGGCCGAGCCTGTCCGCGCTCTGTCGCGGGCACCGTGGCGCGTCCCCCCCGCCGCCAGCCCGGGGCTCGGGGCCGTCCCTTGGTGGCAGCGAGCGGTGCCACCCCGCGGGAGCCGCCCCACTGCCCGGCACTGGGACGGGACAGCCCCAGGCTCTGCCGCTGCCGAAAGGCGGGAGTGGGGGAGAAAATCTGGAATTTTGGGGAACGCTTGGCCACCCCCGCACCGTTGGGGTTACAAAAGTTTCTCCGCGCCTGCCCCTTCGTTCTCCTAGAGGTGAACTTCCGTTTCTTCCCTCTTCCTTTATTACTCTCTTGGTGGTTTTCTTCCTCCTCTTTTTTTTTTTTTTGTTGGTTTTTTCTTTTTTTCTTTTCTTTTCTTTTTTTGGGCGCAGCGGTCCCGTGTGCCCCTTCCCCGGAGCAGCAGGGGCCGAGATGGGAGAAGCCCCGGTCTTTCCCCCCGGCAGTGATGACTCCTGGTCCCCCCCGACCAAGCCCCGGCCCCCGGACGGGCCGCAGGAGAGCCGGGGTGTGGGGTTCTTATTTTGGGTGATTTGGTCCAATCTCGGCAGCGCTGCACAGCGGCGGGCCGGGGCCGGAGAACGGCCCAAGGGCATCCCGAGAGGGGTCCGGGCCGGCGGGCGGCTCCGCGGGGCGACCCCGGCTCCGGGCGGCGCCGCTGGAGCGAGCACCGCGCGTGGGAGCCCCCCGCGACCCTTCCCCGCAGCTCCCCCCTCCACTCACGGCATTTCATAGCCCACACCCCCCAACCCCGCCCGCCCCCAGCCGTATTTTTGAGTTCTAAAACCCACCATAGGCGCGAAAAAAAAAAAATTATGGGAAAAATAAGGCTTGTTCCTTGGACGTTATTAACAGTGCAGCCTGAAATATACATTTTTGCCTCAAAGAAAAGGGAATCATTATCAAGCCATTAGGCATTAAGAAATGTCATTCAGTCATTTTTATTCATTCTGCTGAAATCTTCGTAAAAGCCCGAATCATACTTCTGCAAGCAGCAATTTTGTTAATCCAGGGGGTTATTACTCTGGTCCCTTATTAGGATCTATACTGCTGCCAAGCAATCCTATAACCTTCTCAAAAGAAGTTTACCTCCGTGTTATAAAACCAGTAGTGGTATTTATACTGTGCAATAATTAGTGTATTACCTGAATCCACTAACAGGTTCATTTTATCTCCGCACAAAACCCCTAGTCTGCTTATAGAAAGCTTGTGCCTCCTTTGGTGCTGTTAAAGTGGTGAAAGAGTGAATGAAGGCTGGTAGCACTTTCTCCTTTCGCCGTGCCTTAATTCCCATCTCTTTTTGCTCTCATCCAATTAGTGCAGTGTATTAAGCGGTTTATCATCTCATAGTCAGCTATTGAGAGAAACAAGGCGAACACTTTGCAATAGAGCCTGCTCTCCTTTGACACCCTCAGGTACTTACATATTCCACTGTGCTATGAATAATAGAGGAAGAATAGAGCGCTAATTCCCTCATCAAAGAATGCCTTGTCTGCTGCTTTGCTCAACAACACCATTCTGATCAAAAGAAAAGCAATAAAGCTTAGCATAACAAAACGAAACCTACTTATTAGCTTAGTGGTTAAATTAATGCAGAGCCGCTGCTATTCAAAACCAAGGTTTGAAAACAGCCTCCAACAACCTGATAATGCTGCCTTCGGGATGAAGGAATTTTAATCTGAAATTTGAAGCTGGCACAGATGAGTTAATCTATTAAACTGCTATAAGGAGGGTGCGGGAGAACTATTCAATTAAGGCACATTTAAGGTGCCCTGCAGAAGACGGGGATGGATTCGAAGGGGAAGATGTGCTCCGCTCCGGCCTTAGAAAACTGCCTTTGGCGGCGAAAAGAGGGATTTTGGCACAGCAGCAGCCGTGTTTGCGGATGGGAATTCTTTTTCATATCGCATATGTCATCAGCGAAACCTGGCCACCGGCTCCATATATCAACACTCCTCTTCCCCAACTGCAAATAAATACAAATAAACACAAACCTTCATTTTAACAGCACGGGGTGGGGGAGGGGGATGTGAGGAGGAAAAGGAAGGGAAGGCGATTCAGGCCAGAGCAGGCTCAGAATGCAAACCTCCGAACTTCACTCTTCCCAAATTATTTACAGCGCAGCGTTTACCAGCTCCATTTAATATTAAATGCTATAAAGATGATTTTGCATTTCCCAGCCTTTCTGAGGGGCCAAGATGAGGCACGGTGCCCGGAGCTGATTAGAGGGAGAGGGGAGGGGAAAAAAAAATCCGGTTTACTCCTTGCCAAGACTTCAACTCTGATCTGACCAGCTTTGCTGAGAGGAATCAAAACAAGCCTCCATTGGGGTAAAAGCCCTCATTTCCCATCCTGAACCCCCCCGGGCTGTGGCTGCCGGGGGCTCCAGGGCTGTGCCACTCACAGCTCCTCCGCCTCAGTGCGTGGGGGAACAGCCCCTGGCAGGGCCACTCTGTGCTGCTGCACCCTACACAGTCATTCCACAACACTCTCATTTAATCTAAACATCCCTAAACTTGCAAATTAACAGGCTCTTCAGCTGTAATTATACAGATACATACAAGTGCCACAGGGTCAGGTTACGCCATATCTATCCATTTTATTTGTATACCTCATGTTTGGAGGAGAAGGTCACACTTTTCACTTTCCTGAGGCATTCTACCCAGTAGAATCGGTATATATCAGTAATATCTTCATAATCTTAATTGAGCTGGACACAATAAATCCAAAAATCCCTGCATGGAATTACAAGAAACCAGGATCTTTTGAAGTTCTGCAACTTCAGTACGGCATCTTGGCAGCAACACCTTCTTGCCAAGCAAAACTCCAAATAAAGTCTGTTTTACACTATTAACCCAACTAAACATATTGGGAAGGATCAATAGCTCACCAGGGTGGGACAACACCTGCACACCAGCAGAGACTGCACAGATTCCATTTCCCACTGTAGTGATTCCATGTGAGCAGAAATGAAAGGGTTTAGTTCCAAAAGTTGCTAGGAACATGACTGTGTATTTAGGCATATTCAAACTGACACTACCCATACTGACACACAGCTTCTCCCAAATGCCACTCTGGGGACAAATGAATGTCATAAAATACTCTGAACACAATCAGATACATGAATCCCTACAGTGCCCAACATGTTCATGCTGATCCTCTTACTTTTTCTTCAAACTTCCTTTGTTAATGGCTGTTCATCCTAAAAACAGACACAAAAGCAATTCTGTAAGACCAGAGGTCCAGAGCAATATGACCTAGCATTCATATTTTTAACCATCAGATCATAGAATCAAATTCTCTTTTACTAGAAAACTTTATTTTTTTTCCTTCAAGTGTGAAAAAAACTTTACATTTTACACTGTTTAAGATTTAAAAGCAATTTTTATAACCTTACATTAATATATCACATTGCAAACTAAACAGTGAACAGAGTATACAACAATATTTTGTGTACAAAAGCATGTACCCAAATTTATTCTCTTGTCATATCTGCTTGTTGTTTTATTAGAAGTAAATGAAAAATACAATTTTTTTGTAAAAACTGTAAAATCTCCAACACAATAATTATTACAGAACAGTAACTATGATTTGCTGCTTTCCATTCCCCTGTTATTGGTTACAATGCCATCCCAAAAATATTTTTCTCTATCAATTGCTTACTTTCAAATACTTTGAAATGAAACACATTTATATCCTCTGCATGAGTGAAATGGGTTTTGTTCATGTGCATGTCTTTAAATCCACACAGAAATTTTCAACGTGGCAAAATGCTATGCTTAAAGATGCTTGGAAAGACTCCTAATAAAAAGATGGTCCCTATTTTTAGCACCTCCAGGTTTCAGTCGTTCTTTAATGAATTTCAAAGTAAAGTGTCCCTACCTCTGTTCAGAAGGTAATAGGACATTTAAATGCATTTAGGTTTAGTATTGTTTTTAATTGGTATGTTTATGATCAGGAAGAAGATAAACCGTGAAAAGGCAAAACATTAGTGCTCCTACTGAGACCTCTACTAACCTCTCTTCCTGAGAGCACCTCTAGTAAATACCCTGGAGCAAAGTCTAGGATCACTTACATTCCAGCAACTCTCACTGGGAATTATCCAATTAAAGCAGCAATTCCCCCACCCCCTTTTCCCTCATAGGTCTAAATACACAACAAAAAATATTGCAAAAATCAACTACTCCATATTTTAATAACCCTGGTTTCTCAATGAAGAAAAAAAGGATAAAAACACCTTGAATACTTCATATCCACGAGAATCATACATCCTGTTTTCATCTCCCATTTTTCCTCCTCCAAAGAGACAAGATTATTAAAACATCATTGTACATACTGAAATAGAGTATTGCTGAAGAGATCATTACTGCTAAACAAGGGACTGGCCTCCCTCCATTTTTCATCAATCACTGTCTTTCATTCCTGGGCTCTCCCACAGATCTATCTTCCTATACTGATGGTGAAGAGTTTGCCAAGGTTCACTTCTGAGTAGCCACTCATGGCCAGGCATTTGTCTACGGTGCTCTTCAGGCTTTTGTAGGCCTCAGAGACTTCCCTCCTGAGTTGCTTCTTCTTCAAATACTCTAGAAGAACAAAGAGGAAAAACCCAAACACAAAGAGGGATTAAATGACCACAAAAAGACAGGATTTTTGCATTCATTAGACTGTGAATCAAAGTATTTTAAAACGAGGTGAATGTTGTAGATAGCAAAGAGCACGTTTGTGGCAAGCTCTCCCACGTTCTGCTGCCTTTCCTGCAGGAGATGGTGAGGGGCCATGGTGAACCCTGGCCATGGAGCCAAGGCTGAAGCTCCCTCAGCCCCACCAGCACAGGAGCAGTGGGAAAACTGGCAAGAGCCACCCCTAGTCCAGTTTTGTGATCTAGCTGGAGTGAAATGGGGGTTCACTAAGTCACAGCAGAGAAAGTAAGCAATAGTTGGGCTGGGTATGAAAGGATCCCATTTAAAAGGGGCAGGTGCCCTCACTTAGTGAGAACTATCCAGAGTCCCCAGGGGTTGGAAGTAGGGAGAGATTCTGCCCCAGGATGGCTTCAGAAGTGAAGGAAATCACATTCTTGTCCAATTCATGTCCCTCATCCCTCATCTACTGGCACTGGCACAACCTGGGACACACTTATCACCAGTCTTGTGAGTTCTCAAATGAACTTTGTGTGCAGGACAGGAATCGTGATCCTCAGCTCTAGGGAGGCACTGGAAGGAAAGGGGAAGTAGCACAAACAAGGAGAATTCCATGCTACTTTACCCTAAAATGGAGAGAAGATGCCCAGTATCTCAACCAGGAGATGTCAGGTTCACCTGATCCATGAATGAAGAGGCTCCTAAATGCTTGATAAGAGATGTCTGGGGGACATGCATTTACTCACCTGTACCTTTATGTGTGTGCAAAGTCACATGCATGAGCCTGAACATATTGCAGCAGCAAAGACCAAGCTGTTCTATTTCTGTTGTTTTTTTTTTTTTTTTTAAATCAAATTTTCTGCCATTAAGAAAAACACACCCAAGGGATTTTGTTTGGGTGATTATCCAGCTTTTCATTTATAAAAGCTGTGAACAAAGACTAAAAGAGCAAAATATTCCACTACTCCATTATACAGCAATGCCAGGTGGATGCAGATCTGGCACAGTTCTGCTCCTACTTTCCAACCAACTCCACATTCTAGGAACACCAGCTCCTACCCCAAAGCCTGTTCCTGCAGCTGTACCTTGGAGCACTGGAGAGCACACAGACTGCAGAACAGGGTGCCCTCCCAGGCAGCTTCCCTGCTCTTAGACTGGAGGGACTCCACACCCAGCAGCACCAGGAGAGCACAGCACAGGTACTTGCAGGTCAACATTTGAAGCCACTGAGGTGCATGTGAGCCACTAACACCATCCTTCTATTGCTCATTAGCTTTGCCTCACTTCTCCCTGACACCTCCACAGCCCTCCTGGTCCTTTGAATATGTAAGGGGAAATCCATCCCCTCTCAAACAGCTATTAGTCTACAGCACAAGTTAAGATGAAAAACCAATTGTCTCTAAAATCAGTGGAGTTTATTTAAGAAAAGGTTTTTGGGGAGAGGGACACTCTGGTTTTTTGAGTCTACATGTATGAGGGGTGAAATGTCTCATTTTTGTGACAAGTCACACCTCACCTCTGTGATGTGACTGACATGAAGGTGTCCCTTCAGACAGCTTCATCTCAGCAGCCAAGGATGCTACATGAGGAGATGGCAGGGATGGGAGGCATGGTGACAGAAAAAGCTATTACAGTTTTGAGGTTTGTGAAGTTCTCCTCCCTGAGGATTTACAAATATTTCTGCAGAGCCTCAGATGTTGTAGTATGAGCTCAGAAGACCAGCTCTGGGTACAATAAAAACAGCAATGTTTTACTGAGAAATTGCCACCTGCTTAGGTTTTCCATGTTATTCACAAAGTTCCACTGAAGTTAACTGCTTTGCATAAAGCTATCAACTCTTTAAAAATTAAATTAAAAATTTAAATTAACAATGCCCGAGTAAGTGAATACATTGATTAAAAGCACTTTGATAAGCACCATTCATGCATTGTTGTGAAGGAGTTATGTATTGTGTCTGGGCAGTAAGCAAACAGAGGAAGATGCCTTGTTGAAGATTCCACATTTTTACTGTTACACAGACAGTAATGACTTAAAATCTATTAGCAGAATTGGATTTTCCTTAAGCTGCAACTCCAATATAACAAAAGCTTGATTATGTGAATCTGCTCATTAACAGGCTGAAGTCACTATGGCATAAACACATTTAACGATTCTGAAAGTATTTAGATATAGGGTTAAATTAAACAAACCTTGAAAATTGTCTTAACCAGATCCATAAAAACACCAATCCCACTTTGCCACAAACTGAGCTCTCACTTGTTTATGTATTTTCAAGATTAATGATATAATAAGTGTGTTTACTTGCAACTGCTCACATTAGCCAAACCATGCTCTTTATACCAAGGAACTGTGGAAAATGCCATCCTTGTACCTCAAAACTAGGCCAAAATAGTTTAAAGCTTCCTGGAGCTCAGGAGGGACCAAGGTAAAATACATCAATGTGAACAGCTGGCACATGTGAACAGAGCAGGAAGGCACATTAATCATTAGAACATTGAGGCAAACAATACACCAGGGATGAAAGTAGGGAACAGAAATACAGACCCGTGTACAGCTCCAATTCAGGCTTCAGGGCTCCAGCCATCCCACTAACAGAGCTCCCAG